>NC_134848.1:15778827-16524667 GCF_965363235.1 Mytilus galloprovincialis | reverse complement strand
ATCATCTTGAATAACATCAATAAAACTTTTTTGTGCAGATAATGTGTTTAAAAATGCAAATGAAACTTGATTTTGTCTGAAAAAGCGATGTAGCTTGACATTAAATCAAAATGTATAGTATTCCCAAATGATAGTATGTGACTATTTTGACATGATTTATTAGCCAAATGTTTTGTTTCTTATATTTTATGAATCCTGTTTCATGTTTTCTATGAATAATTGACTTTGTAAAATCTAAGTAATTAGTTTGAAATCATTATTAATTGAAAAATATACATAACGCTTTTAAATGTTTCATGGTTGTTATGGTTCAGTTTTCTAGAAAATTTGGAATCAATATACAAATAATAGAATAAAAATCAATTAAAGTTAAACAAAAATTGTTATTTTTTTTTATCATTATAACTTACGTCATCAGAATTTCTACAAAGCTTTAAATGCAGCGATAAAAGAGAGCCCAGAGATCTTAACTCATAAGTTGAAAAATATAAACGACAACGTTATTGTGTATATAAAACAATGGCTTTATATAGAATAACATATGACTTTTTCAATATCTCATCCGTATCAACCCGAGACACAAATATTACGTTTAATTTTGTCATTGTTTATGCACTGCCGGGTTTTAAATCAATCTGGAAGCTCGTTTTTAGCTCACCTTGGCCCGAAGGGCCAAGTGAACTTTTCTTATCACTTTGCGTCTGGCGTCTGTCGTCGTCGTCGTCTGTCGTCGTTAACTTTTACAAAACTCTTGTCCTCTGAAACTACTGGGCCAAATTTAACCAAACTTGGCCAAAATCATCATTGGAGTATCTAGTTCAAAAAATGTGTGGCGTGACCCGGACTACCAACCAAGATGGCCGCCATGGTTAAAAATAGAACATAGGGGTAAAATGTAGATTTTGGCTTATAACTCTGAAACAAAAGCATTTAGAGCAAATCTGACGGTATAAAATTGTCTCTTAGGTCAAGATCTATCTGCCCTGAAATTTTCAGACAAATCAGACAACCCGTTGTTGGGTTGCTGCCACCAAGTTATTAATTTTAAGGAAAGTTTTGCAGTTTTTGGTTATTATCTTAAATATTATTATAGATAGAGATAAACTGTACACTGCAATAACGTTGAGCAAAATAAGATCTACATATAAGTCAACATGACCAAAATTGTCAGTTGATCCCTTAAGGAGTTATTGCCCTTTATAGTCAATTTTTAACCATTTTTTCTAAAATTTTAGTATTCTTTTAAAAAAATCTTCTCCTCTGAAACTACTGGGCCAAATTTGACCAAACTTGGCCACAATCATTTTTGGGGGTATCTAGTTCAAAAAATGTGTCCGATGACCCAGCCTACCAACCAAGATGCCCACCATGGCTTAAAATAGTACATAGGGGTGAAATGTAGATTTTGACTTATAGCTCTGAAACCAAAGCATTTAGAGCAAATCTGATAGGAATTAAATTGTTTATTAGATCAAAATCTATCTGCCTTGAAATTTTCAGACAAATCAGACAACCCCTTGTTGGGTTGCTGCCCTCAAATTAGTAATTTTAAAAAAAGTTTTTGGTTATTATCTTGAATATCATTAAAGATAGAGACAAACTGTAAGCAGCACTAATGTTCAGCAAATTAAGATCTACAAGTAAGTCAACATGACCAAAATTATCAATTGACCCCTTGAGGAGTTATTGCAATTTAAAGTAACTTTTTAACAATTTTCATATTTTTTTGTAAATTTTTGTAAATTTTTAGAAAATATTTTCCACTGTAATGACTGGGCCAAATTCATTATAGATAGAGATAATTGTAGCAAGAAGAATGTTCTGTAAAGTAAGATCTACAAACACATCACCATCTCCAAAACTCAATTTTGTCATGAATTTATCTGTGTCCATTGTTTAAAAGAGGGACGAAAGATACCAAAGGGACAGTCAAACTCATAAATCTAAAACAAACTGACAACGCCATGGCTAAAAATGAAAAAGACAAACAAACAACAGCACACACGACACATCATAGAAAGCTAAAGAATAAACAACACGAACCCCACCAAAAAACTAGGGGTGATCTCAGGTGCACAAAGACCAAGGTGAGCGACACAGGCTCTTGAGAGCCTCTAGTTTGTTAACACTTTTCTTATGATCCATGACTACGCGAAAGCCCATTTTGAAGGTCGAACGGTGACCTATAGTTGTTAATTGCGATGACATTTGGTCTTTGTGGAGAGTTGTCTCATTGACAATCATACCACGTCTTCTTTTCTATATTCTCGTCTTTGGATACCTAAACTTCAACTGATTATCTTTCTTTAGGGAGCTAGCATTTGATTTGTATGGAGTAGGGGGGGGGCTAGGATAAAATTTGAAAAAAATAGGCAGGACAGGAGTTTTGAGTAAAGAAAAGGCAGGATGTGACACTTGCAAAAAAAAAGTCAGGACGACAATTTAGGTAAAAAAAAGTCAGGATAAACTAAAAAAAAAAGACAGGACCGATTAGAGTGAAAAATAAAAATGCAGGACAGAGATTGCAGCTAAACAAAAATGCAGGACAAAATTATTCATCCTAGCCCCCCCCCCCCCCCCCCCCCCATAAAAATCAAATGGTAGCTCCCTTAGTACTACATGCATTCCTTAAACAGTTAGAGATTACATTCAGAAATTGTATGATGACTTTTATTCAACCGGCTTGTCAATAAGATGAGGAATTGGTAGTTTCAGAATCTGAAGAACCATGGGTTTTTAATTGTTCGTTCCCCAAAATGAAAATAACGTCACGTCATTGGTTGAATTTCCATTGTATATGACATTTTCAACTAATCACGACGTTTTGGTGTACACTATTGAAAATATTACGTAGGATGCAGTAGATTCTGAAACGGCGAATTCTATAGACATACTTCAAAAACATTTATAACAATCGTTTCAATTTTGCAGTGATAACAAATTTCTGATTTTCTACTATTCAAACTCAATAACAAACATTTTAAACAGTGCTTTCATATCTCATATCCATGTGAACTTAGATAGAATTCACCGAAACAAGAACTTCTGCCGTCAATCTTTCTCTTGGAAAAAGTCCCGGTTATATGATTAAAAAAAAACATATCAGATTTCTTTTTAATATAGAAAGTTATAATGTTTTTTTGCCTTCCTATAATCTTGTTTTATCGGTGATTTGTACATTTTCCCTTTGATTTGTACTCGCTGATAATGTCAGTATCAGTGAACTAGCCGTGATATAAAAATGGGTCAGTACGCAAATGACATGCGCGAATGCAAAGCGTAAGGATCTACTATCCCCTTTCATTCACAAATTGCGCGTATTTTTTTTTTTCGTAGAAAGAGTTTTTTAGCGAATGAAACACTTCACTTGTCATTGTTTGAAACTTTCACCAAGTTAGTCTTTTTGAACAATTGTTGTGAAAATGTGAACAGAAAATGTATGAAAACCCCAATAAACTTAAAAGAAAAAAAACGTTATCTACACTATTATTGATATATGAAGCTTTCCTTCCTATTCACAGGGACGTACAACTAATATATCGTTCATGTTGTTCCAATCTATGTTTTTACTCATACAATACCCATAGCCTGGTGCTGTTCCAAGTATAGTTTTCTTTTTCTGTTTCTTGAGAAGTATTTGTTTTACCTGTCCAGTTACTATAAAGTTTTACAATTCATTTTAAGACTCAACACATAAATAGTGACCAAAAATTTACCGCTATCGCCTGAGAGAAGCTAGAAAAAAATTTAAATGTACGAATTTTCGACATTTTTGTGGGACCATAATATACAATTTTAAAAGATGGGTAACCGGGGGCACCAAACTAGACAACGTTTTGTGTGGAACAGACATGTGGCAAAAAGTCTGCATTGACGATAATTGTAGCCTTTAAAATGGGTGACTGACCCGGGTCACCTTCCCCTAAATTCGCTTCTTAGATTAAAGGTCATCGCAGGTAAAACTCCAAAGTTTAATATTTCTAGTCCGTGTTGAAAATAAATGAACATGACTTTGAAAAAAACAATAATTTAAGCTAAAAGTTGAATGACGGCCTTTAAAATGTTTGAAACAATTATGAATTGGACAAGAAATAAGCTTGTTCAGATAATTTACAGTCAGCTTACATTGCACAGGTACTTGGTTCAATCCATAATAAACGTTGATCATGAATAATGACAAGATAAGTAAAATATAATATATATAACTTGTCGTTGAACTTAGAAATGATGATAAATGTGCTGATTCATATCGTATCATTGACCATGCTTTGTGAAAAATAAAGAAATTTGACTTACCAGTATGCTACCATTATATTAGGCATTGTAAGAGTCATGCCCAAAGCAGAATATTAATGTAACGCATGCAATAAATCCTTTTCAATACTTTGTGCAAGAATACGCCATGTTTACCGCACTGTGACAAAATTTTAAATGACGTAATGCAGCCTGTGACGTCAAGTGTTATTCGCCGTGATTCGACGCGAAAAAGAAGTTCTTTTGTTATTTTCTCTATTATTGTAGTGATTGTTTTTTTTTTTTTGATTACCGATAATCAGAATAAAGGACTTTTTGTTTTTGATACTGAATTTATCACATAAAATATCTGTGATAGAGTCAGTATCAAAAACAAATAGCCCTTTATTCCATATATCATACTCAATTTTACAGCTGGTTTGTATGGTAAATTAAAGTGACCTGTTGTTTTATCTATATCAAACATTTTTTCTGCACTCCAGTTCACCAGTTTTTAGACGAGTATACTTCCCGAATCTAAAAGTGAGTTCCGAGCAAGTCCTTTAAAAGGTATGTTTTTCTTTTCTTTTGAGTAAAAACCAATAACTTTTTTTCAGTCAATGATTGTTGAATCAATTTGTCATAAAACATGTATAATACAGGGAAACTTGTTTAAACCGAACCTCTTCTGGACTTAAGATTTTGTTCGGTTTTGGCCGATGTTCGGTTTCATCAGGTTCACAACGCATACTATTTAATATGACGGTGCCTATTTTGTTTATACCGGTTTTTGGTTGATGCAGGATTCGGTTTAGCCAGGTTTTACTATAATACCATTTAAATTACAACAAATAAGGCATACAAATGTTTTCAGTTGCTAAAATAACATGCAGTTATTATACTCGTGACTAATTAACCAAAAATTATATCGATAAACTATTGACAATTTATGCAACGATCCTATAAAGATTAATTGCATGAGCTGCACATCAGAAAATTTAAACTGTATTGATGCGAGCAAGTTAACATTATCAATTCGGACTATTTATGAATACAAAATACTAAAATAAGGAATGGAGTTGAAAGCGACAAATATTCTTATTCTTCTTTTATCTAAACACGTTATCCTACAGTGTGAATGTTTACTTCAAGAATATTGTGACGCTGATGATGAAGATTGTCAACGTTCTAATAATGATTTGAAAATTGGTCAATTAAAACATAGTAAAAGTCAACACATGAACATTCTCCTACGAATTCGAAACAAAAGTCTAATGGAATGTGCAAAGGAGTGCTTATTGACGTCACAATGCAAGGCTATTAACTATAGAAAGAATTGGAAACTTTGTGACGCATTAGGTGATAGGCCCGATGGCGAAGCTATCCAGGATGAATCAGGATCAGTTTACAGCGATATATCGACCTGGCCGAAGGTAATGTTATTTTTCCTGATGGGCTTTATGAAAGATAATTTTCTTACCAATTTTAGCATGAATTTATCGAGTAAACCCACATTGTAAGATTTTAAAGAGCACCTAGGGTCACTTTGCGTTCTGACAGGATTCGTGTTACTAAGTCCTTTGCTAGATCTAAAAGTCTTGGTTGAGTTTTGATCCCTTTATCCATGACATTTCTATAATTAATGATTTTACTCATTAGTTTTTTTGCATGCCTTTGCACACATTAGAGTAATTCTTTTCATAATTGTAACTACGTCTGCATTTGAAAATAATGTACATAAAATATAACGAAAGTCCATCTGGGAAATTATGAAAACGCATGGTTTTTAATCTTTCGTCCTCATGACTTTGTTGGAGCGGTATCTGCAAAAGGAGCACACTCCTGTATACGTCCGTAAAGTGTGATCATGCAATAGCATAACGTACCCAATTAACTGAGATATGAAAACACAATACGCTGGAGAAGAGGGTATTATATTTCTGAGAAATAGGAAATTGATAGTTAGGAAGTTAAAGTCGTCCCGTTTGTCATATATTTTAGTATGAAGCCGTCGTTTACAATTCAATTTTTTATTGAATATATAATTCTAACAAAATACTAATTTGTCACTTATTTTTATATTTTACTAACCTATGTCTAATCTAAACCTTTCAAACTCATTTTTATTAAATTCTGGCAAAAATTGTACACATGATGGCGCTATAAAACCAGCAAAAACGGACGGACGAACAGACACCCGTTATTTATTTATCCCTTACAAAGAGTCGCGCTTGTGATGATAAATCATTTACAAAACTGAATCTTGCGTACTTATTTTATTGAAGGCGAATAATGCTGAAATAAGTCCTCATAATTCAATTCTTAATTCCATTTTTTGGAGGGTAATATGACAAAATATTGATACCGTCACGGTCCCATGACAAAATCGTGTCTATAAGTTGAAATACTTGAATCCTACAAAGACATGTCCTATCCAAAATCATTTGTAAGAGATTTTTTACACGTCTTGTTTACTTTAGGTTTATTCTATTATACAATGAAAGAAAACTGAAACTTTAAAGTCACGTTTCCTATAGATTGACATAAGAAACACAATAAATAATAAATGATATTATTCCACTGCATGTTGATTTTAATAGCGAAATCAAAATGTGATTGGTTAAACTATCACATGTGACGTCGAACAAAACTTCATATTCCCCTCTGAGCGTCAGGATTGCCTTGTGCGACCTTACCTGCGGTTAATGTTTAAATAAAACATTTTGATAGAGTGTGTTTTAAAAATTATTTCAAATCTAAAAACAATTAGAAAAGAATGAACAGACAAGTAACTTTAAATCGGTTCTGGTTTTGATTGTGTATGTTGTGTTTAGTTATAAAACGAAACGGATAATAAAACAATTATGTAAATTTAATATTCAATAGTAAAAAAAAGTATAGGCAGTGGAATAAAAAATACATTCCTTTCCCTTGTTTAAAAGTTTTTTCTTCAAACTAAAAGCAGAAAAGTACTTATTGATTGAAGGTCTTTTCACGGCGAGTTAATTTTCAATTTTCAATTTTACTTGAAGTAGTAAAATAAGGAATAATCTAAGTTTTACATATTCGCGACGATTTATATCCCCGTTCTTTCTCTACTGGAGATCGCTCAATCGCTCGCAAATATGTTGGTTTACAGTACATAATTGATACTCTTACTAAAAATACGTGGGTGCTTGCATTAATGCTGACTTATTACTTTTACTGATTAGTAACTGCTAACATGTCTCTTTTTTCGTTTTTTCATACGAAATTGCAGAGAGTGAGCAAGTGAAAGGGCGAATGAGAGGAAAATATGATATAATGAATAAATTGTAACAGAACTATATTGTTAGTTTTATGAGTTTTTTTTCAAATATAACCAGAAAAGATGGATGTACTAATGAATGATATCTTTGAATAATTTAATGTTGAATGTAACGCGTCTTCTGATTGGCTGACGTAATTTTGTTATCAGCCCATCGACATAATGTAGTCATGTGACCGTGACGTCAACAACGTTATTTTTCATTGTTTTCTACGGTTTAAAATGAAATTTAGAATTAAATTATAAGAAATGACTGTTATATTGTCTCTGTCTATTCGAAATAACTTCAAAAAATGTGGTGCACACTGTTAAATAACCCGCTACGCGCGTTATTCAGTGTGCACCAAATCTTTTATGTTATTTCTTCATAGACAGAAAAAATATTACAGTAATTTCTTAAATATTATAATTCTTGATAGTAATATAAGTAAAATTATACTTGTGACATAAATAAAGTTGTATTTTTATTGGTATAAATATTGATTTTAATTTCAGTGAATTGAATTCATACTTAAAGTTTGTTTTACAATATGCATCTTAACGGTACTACAATCTGTCGATACGTTTGTTTGGCGTACTAAATTATAATCCAGGTACCTTTGATAACTTTTTTTTTGGTCATGATGTTTTGTTACTGTTAATCAGGTCTGTACACTAAATTCATTGGATGATAGATGTGTAGTGATTGATATTTTTATCTTAAATATATGACGTGATTTTGATAGTTGATATTGGCTGTGAACTGGCTGTCAGTAACTGCAATTACTCTCAGATCTGTATTTAGTATCCTTTTTTGTTGTTAGGGATGGATAAAAACCCTGCCATGTCTGTTTATGTCTGATTTTTTTCAGCTTGGTATAGATCTGATGAATTAAACATATTTTCAGCTTATTATTCTAGTTTGTTCTTATGTTGTGCTGTTAAACCACTGTTCAAGATTACGAAAAGGAATGAACACACATACATTTGTTAAACCCCACAACATTCATTATGTGCCTGTACCAAATCAGAAGCCTGTAGTTCAGTGGTTGTCGTTATTTCATGTCTGTTATATGTGTTCGTTGATTTTTTTTTTTGTAATAATAAAAAGGCAATAGTGTGTCGCAATTGAATAACCTTATATTTTTTATGTCGGGGCCATTTATACGGTTTGGGTGTTCCTATTGTTGAAGGCTATATGGTTGTTTTTGTTAGCTAACATATACTTTATGTAATCTTTGGTATATAGTCTTATTGGCAAATATACCTCATTTCATTTTTTATACGAATCATGATATCAATATTTCAGTAAACTAAATTATGCTCATAATAATAAAACGTTTGTATGTTTCGTCCGGATTTTAAATGATGACAAATTTGGATATTTTTTCTTTTCTCTTAAATTACTTCGACATTTAAAAAAAAGGTCACAAACCAAGACAGAACTGTCCTCCTCACAAATGTCTGTGTCATTTTGGTCTTTTGTAGATAGTTGTCTCATTAGCAATCATACCACATCTTCTTTTTTATATAATGTAATAATGTTGCGGTCGAAACTAAAATTTTAGACATGTCTGGTTTATCTCGCTTTTCCAGTCGAAATTATCATTGAGTTACATAACTGGTTTATTTCGTTGTTCCAATTAAAAAAATCACATTGGGCAAAGGACTGGTTTATCTCGTTGTTCAAGTCGAAATTAACATTGCGCATACAACTGGTTTCTCGTTCATCCTTAGTTACTGCATGAATATGGTGGTGATCAGAGTATAATTACCACAAGTATTCCTTAATTTGCTATTAAATCAATAACCATGTGCAGCTTATGTGATTTAAGACATGTATTTCAGGCTCTTGCAGGCAAATGTGCAGATCATAATTGTGACAATGGGAAGAAATTTATTATAAAGACAAATGGAGTCACGTCGTGTGAACATGCATGTGAGTACAATTCAAATAAGCAGACTGCGAAAAAAAATGGTTCTAATTGAAAAAAGTAAAAATAAAACCCAGTCATAAAAACTTGGCAGGATTGTCAGTACGAAAAATAGTTTAGATTTATCGAAAGTACCTTAAAGAACGATAGCAGAGGGACAGTCAAACTCATAGATTGAAAATAAACTGACAACGCCATGGCTCAAAAATAAAAAGACAAACAGACAAATGATAGTACACAAAACACAACATGGAAAACTAAAGACTGAGCAACACGAACGCCACCAAACAATGGGGGTGATTTCATGTGCTCCGGAAGGGTAAACAGATTCTGTTCTACATATGGCACCCATCGTGTTGCTCGTGTTATTAAAACAAAAAAACGGTAAATAGTCTTATTCGGTAGGTCACATTCGTGGTGAAAAGTGAAGTGGATTGTAGTTACTACATAAAGCAAATATCCGATATCATCTGTGGAACGGTTATTCAATTACGGTCAACCAACTCGTGATGGCGTCATTCTCAATGCTTTCTTCATTTGCCCGTTTCAACTTGTTTTTTATTTGAGCGTCACAAAAGATTCTTTTGTAGAGGAAACGCGCGTCTGGAACAAATACAAAATACAAAACTCCATTCCCAGTTCCTACAATGAGTTTTTTTTTTTATTTGTAAAAATACTTACGATATCTATCACTTACAGACTGTAAAGATGAATCACCTGAAACACCGTTTGCTGTTTCCACTGAAACGTTTGGGGTCTATGCTAATTTGGAAGCAGGAAACCAGTATGAATGCATACACAGTACATATGAGTTGGTTGGAAAACCTTTTGTTATATGTGACAAAAAATCTAAAAAGTGGAAGAGATTATTTTGCTGCGTGGAAAAACGTAAGTATGATGGCTCATTGAAGTATGCCTCACACCTCTTTTTGTACTTGGGAAAGTAAGCCTGTTTAAGTTAAAACAATGGCAATGGAAGTAATTATGGATTTTGCTAATTTCTGAATGGTATTTGAATGTACACATTTTTATCCTTAGTTCTTTGGTGGGAGGTTGCCTCAATGGCATAAATACCATTTTTTGACATACGACTTCATTAATTGCTGTTGTATAAATAAGTAGAATTACAAAAAAAAACCGATCTCCAAGGAAATTTCTAAACGAAAAGTCCTAGGCAAATGGAAAACAAAAGCTCAAACACATCAAACGAATAGATAACAACTGTCATATTCCTCAATTGGTACAGGCATGTTCTCATGTAGAACTTGGGGAATTACGCCTGGTTTTAATAGCTAACGAACTTACTTTACGACAAAAGAGATTTTACGGACGCAATCACGAGTTAGTTATTTAGGAATATCCGTTAAACAGATGATATCGGATATGTTCCTTGTGTAGTAATTACAATCCTGTTCCCTTTTCACGAATATGACCTACCGAATTATACTACTAACTCACTAAGTAATGACATGAGCAACACGACGGGTGCCACATATGAAGCAGCACCTGGAATCACCCCCAGTTTTTGGTAAGACTCGTGTGGTTGTGTTGCCCCTATTTGTGACATTTTGTTTACGCATCTTTATCAATATAATGGAATTTGAAGCGAATGTCGTACAAGTGAGAAGTTTAGCGCTATAAAACCAGGTTCAATCCACCATTTTCTACATTTGAAAATGCCTGTACCTAATTAGGAATATGACAGTTGTTGTCCATTCGTTTGATGTGTTTTATCATTTGATTTTGCTATTTGATTAGCGACTTTCCGTTTTGAGTTTTCCACGGAGTACAGTATTTTTGTGATTTTACTTTTTGCATGAAAGGCGCAATATATTGACAACGATGCATGAACAAAGCAAACAAACATTATAGGTCAGAATGTCGAAAATAGGGGTACATCAGTCCACATTGTATTATTGTCTTACAAAACAACATTAATTTATCCATGTATCTTACAGCATACAAACCACATGACTGTAGAGACGTACCACGTCACTGTGGTTCTGGAACTTACAAAATTTATCCTGGAACTTCAGTTGGTTTCAATATATATTGTAATAACCGTACAGAGTGGTGGAATGTATGTACTTTGAAATTAAGAATCGATTTGGTCATTGTAAAAATACTACTATCTAACCAATACAGGTGTGCGTGTAGGTTTCCATATATGTTAAACCTTTCCCGTTTAGGTGCTTTGCGCATTTTCTACATAACAGGACACTGTCCAAATCCTATTTACTAATCTAATATGCAGCTTTGTGCAGACCAAGCATAGCATAAGGAAATGCACGTCAACGCCGCATGCACTTATTTCAATTGTTAACAATATCAGGTAATGATTCTTAGCTTATTTTGACAAAATTGAACCATACTTGGCTGCTAAATAAGATTGAGATTGGAAGTAAGGAATGTTTCAAAGAGACAACAACCCGACCAAAGAGCAAACAACAGTTGAAGGCCGATATACTATTTCAATACATCTGTATTTCACATTCATTAATGATTCATTAATTATATATATCGTAGCTTATGCCTGTTCGTCCCTGAACTGCAATTGATTTTTAACAATTTAGAAAAATCGTCAAATAATGTCTTCCCATATAAGTTACATCACAAAATATTGAACTCCAAGGAAAATTCAAAAACTGAAAGACCCTTATCAAATGGCAAAATAAAATGATAAAACACATCAAACGAATGTACAAGTGTCATATTTCTGACTTGGTACAGGCATTTTCAAATGTAGAAAATGGTAGAGTGAACCTGGTTTTATAGCGCTAAACCACTCACTTGTATGACAGTCGCATATCAAACGATTCTTTCTATCTCTAATTATATATAAAAAAAGTAACATTTTCAATTTTTATTGTTTTCGACATACATATAAATAACGTAGACTTAAAGAGCTCTCCATTTTTTTTAAATGTCTCCCGTAGGATACAAAAATATTTATAAAAAACATGGATGATGTATCTATGGGCCACTGATATCCCTACTTGTAAATATGCATGAGTCAACTTCCACAAACAGATTGATAAGGCAAACTAAAGTTATATAAACGAAATATATTTAGCAATGTATATGTCTTTAAAGGGGCATACCTCATGAACGGCAAAAGATACGCCACACGATTTCGAAGCTGTTCTGTGTTCTATGTTTTGTGATTATATGCATTATGTTTAAGTTTTATTACATTTGGTTGAGGCAAACTAGTTAGTGAACGAACACCAATTTTCGAGACGTACATTTGTACATCAAAACATATATCAAAATTAAAAAAAGTTTCACATTAAATTAATGGAATTTGTAATGGTGTATTAGCTGTCATAAACCCCTTTGGAAGCTTGATAGTTATAACCAATGCCATATCTTTAGCTTACCTTGCCCGAAGTCCCAAGTTAGCTATTCTCCTTACTTGGTATCCGTCGTCCGTTGTTAACTTTATACATTTTGAACTTCTATTAGAGATACACTGAATGGAAAGGAACCAAACATGCATGAATGTTCCTTGTGAGGTGCTGACCAAGTGTTGTTACTTTGCAGCTGATCCATCATCCAAGATGGCCGCAAGCGGATGACTAAGTTTAATTTAGGAACCTATTGGAAATACATACACATGTCTTATTTAAGAGAACCACTTAATAGAATGGAACCAAACATAGCATAAATGTTTGTTATGAGGTGTTGACCAAGTGCTGTTACTTTGTAATCAATCCATCATCAAAGATGTCTGCCAGCAGGGAATCATTTAAACATAAGAGCCTATGGGAAATACATTCAAATGTCTTCTTTTAGAGAACCACTGAATTGAATGAAAGCGAACATAGCGTGAATGTTTCTTGTGAGGTGCTGACCAAGTGTTATAATTTTGTAGCCGACCCATCATCCAAGATGGCCGCCAGCGGGGGACTTAGTTTAACATTGGACCCTACGTAGAATACATACAAATGTCTTCTTTTCAAAAACCACTGAATGGAATGAAACCAAACAGCATGAATTGGCCACCAGGATGTATTATTAATTTACGGGACCAATATTAAACCAAATTTGGCCTCAATCATTTTTTAAGTATCTGTTATGGTTTTATCCTTTTTTATATGATTTCAAAATCCAAGTAAATTCAGTTGAGCGACACAGGCTCTTGAGAGCCTCTAGTTTTGTTTTTGATGGAACAAACATTCTATAACTTTAAACCTATTAGGAACAAAAACTCGTACCGTACGCATTTCTTTAAATGGAAATATTTTTCCAGTCAATGTCTTCCATTAGGAACTAATAGTACGACGGCACTTCTATTTTGTGATAGAGGATAGTATATTGTTCTGTCTATAAAGATATTGTATAATGTTATATTAATATGCATTAAAGGTTCAAAACTTTTACGAATTTCTTAACAATGAAGATTAAAATTTAAATATTAAAGGTAATACAGCGACGGACACATGGATCAGTCAGTTTTTACAAAAACTGGACGGAGTATGAGGAGGGTTTTGGAGATTTACGTACCGAGTTCTGGCTAGGTAATACATCTTTATATCTATATATATATTCAAATTTTACACATGCTCTTTATGATTGATTAATTTGAAAAAATGCCTTTAGTTAAAGTCTTAGAACTTTTTAATTTAATCGGTTATCATATAACTTCTGGTGTCTGAAAGCCACTGTTTAAAAAGGTAGTTCACACCTATAAGTCGAAAATAAACTCGCAATGCCATGGCTAGAAAAGAAAACAGGTCAAAGGACAACACAATATTATATTAGACACTTTTGTGGAATTTTAAAGTTTAGAACTTTTTTTAGGGGGGGGGGGGGGGGGGACGTCCTGCAAAATTATGCTATGATATGCGAGTAATGCGGAAATTTATAAGTATGAACTGAGAAGGCTATTTTTTACACTGGGGTGATTGATTTAAAAAAAGGAGACTTTAATTGTGAAAAGATATGAAATTGTGCATATTTGTGAATATCTATTACAATACCACTTAACAAACCACTATACACATATTATTTCAACTATTCTTTTTTGAGACCTTGTACTTTGATCACTGGATTAAGTGAAACTTTGGCGCGTTTTAACAATTTATAATTAGTAATTATGTTTGGAACTTATCGCTATATGTTATCTTTGAATTTTGCATGCTGACCTTCAAAAGACAGAAATGAATTAATTTATAGTTTGTACAACATTAAGGAAAAAAACGTAGTTTTCTGTGTTTTTAAGTCTCGTAAATGACATCTTTAATCCGTTTGTGTAGCAATAATCAAACCTTTTATGCCGACACCCCTTTCAACCTTTTTTATGCCATATTATTTTGACCAGTTTTTAAATTTTAAGGGAACAGACTGATCAGCCAACTTACTTTATCCGGAAAATACCTACTCCGAGTGTGGATCAAAAATCAAGAATGGAAGAGTGCGTGGTACAATGGATTCACTATTGGTAATTCGACCACTGGCTACAAAATCGACGTGGAGGGGTTTGGAGGCGGTGATGCAGGTACATTTGAGATATACTTTATTTAAAGGAAATTAAACTTTTAACCAACTTATTATTTCGCGTTTATTCCCTTTTCATCGACTTTGCAACGATTCATTTCGCGTACATCTAATTCCTGGTATAAGATTTTGGAGGCTAAAGTGTAACTAATTATTCGCGACTATTTATGTTCGCCTTATAACGCAAAAATAAATTGCGCGCAAATATCAGCTGATTTACAGTAATAAATATAATGTATGTAATCAACTAAATTCATTTGTGGGTGATTGAGTGTTGTTGTTTTATAATGTCATCTTGAATGGCTACGGGTCAAACACACAAAATTGAGATATAACTACCAATTAAACCTGTTCGAGTCTTTTGACAATTTTACCTATTATGTCTGGTTTGTTCACTCATAGTTATAAATATAACGGAATGTGATGCGACTGTCATACAAGCTAGAGGTTTAACGCTGTAAAACCAGGTTCAATCCACCATTGTTTCAATTTGAGAATGCCTGTACCAGGTCAGGAATATGACAGTTGTTGTACATTCATTTGATGTGTTTTGTCGTTTGATTTTGCCACTTGATTAGGGACGTTCCGTTTTGAATTTTCCTAGGAGTTCAGTATTTTTGTTATTTTACTTTTTTTTTCTCAGTAATTACAATAAACAAGAATTCCTCAAATGTACAATTTGTGGTGAGGTGTGAGGTTTTTTTCCGTCCCGTTTTGAAGGCCTCACTGAGACTTAGAGAATGAGAACAATAAACATTGTGTTGTTCCTTTTCTTATTTTGTGTTTTTTTGCTGTGCATGTTCTAATTTTGTGTCATGGGTGTATAACCTATATTTTTTGTTTTTTCTTAATTATTTATAAACTGTCCAAACAATATCAATCATAACTATAAAAGTAAAATAAAAACACCTGTCCTAAGTCAGGAATCTGATATACAGTAAATGTCGTCTGTTTATGTAGTTCATACGTGTTTCTGGTATCTCGTTTTTATATAGATTAGACCGTTGGTTTTCCCGTTTGGTTTTACATTACTAATTTTTGGGGCCCTTTATAGCTTGCTGTTCGGTGTGAGCCAAGGATCCGTGTTGAAGGCCGTGCCTTGACCTATAATTGTTTACATTTATAAATTGTGACTTAGATGGACAATTGTCTCATTGGCACTCATACCACATCTTCTTATGTCTATTAACCAACAGATGTGTATGGCCTTTCTCTAAATTGATCAAGTTTTGACACCGCTTAGAATGAAAACTAAACACCTAACTCTACTACTCCAGTTCTATTGTTACAGATGCAACAATCAAATAGAACTATGTCATAAATATGACTGTAACGATATATATGTGGTAGTATATTAGTAGCAATATGTTTTGGGATGTTTAGTTTTGGAATGCTCTTCAACTTTGTACTTGTTTGGCTTCATAACTATTTTGATCTGTGCGTCACTGATGAGTCTTATGTAGACCAAACGCGCGTCTGGAGTATTAAGTTATAATCCTGGTACCTTTGATAACTTTTAAGGTCTTCAAATTCTTCTAATCTGTAAATTTACCGGTTTATTTTCTTAATTGAGATATTTTTTGCAACATACTAAAGTACAGTACTGTAGAAAGCAGGAGATGCTTATTCCGTCCGACATGAACGTTCTGGGTCCTTTTTATGGTTCGTGTGGTGTCCTCGGTTTTTGCTTCCTACCTTATTGCGCAGATAACGACAAATGTGTTCCAATTGTCGATTTCCTAATCCTGTCCTCTTTTCTTCCAATGTAACCTATCAAAAGTGATTTATCACCGGATTTGTACTTACTAGAAAAACACGACAGGTAACAAATGTGTAGCAGGATCCATTCACCCTTGAAATGCACCGTTTATGTTTGTGTGTCGTGTTGTTCAGTCTTTAGTGTGCATGTAGTGTTTTGTGAACTGTTTGTTGTCTTTTCATCGTATTGTTTTTTTTTTTATAGCATAGTTAGTTTATTTTTGACATATGAGTATGACAGAAACTTCGAAAAGGCTCGAGCCACCTTAACAGTATATTCTACTTACAGTACCCTTGGTAGACTCATAATTCGAAATGAGAAGATGTGGTATGAGAACCAACGAGACAACTCGCCATCCAAGTCACATTTTGTAAAATAATACCATTATAGGTCAACGTACAATCTTCAACACGGAGCCTTGTCTCACACCGAATAGCACTCTATGAAGGACCCCAAAAGTTACTAATGTAAAGCCATTAATCTTTATAAAAAACGAGAAACGAGAAACACTTATGAACAACATCAACAAACGACAATTACTGAGCATCAGGTTCCTGCTAATAGATTGTGCGAAAATAATGGAATTAATTGCATGCTCATATTAATGATTTCGAATCTGTTCCAAGTTTTGATTATTCTACCCTATATACCACACCTCATTATTTCATTAAGACAAATTTTCCCATAAATAATTTAAAAGGCATTTAAAAAGTCAAAATGCGAATATATGTGCTCTTACTCTTTTATGTCATTTTTTGTAACAACAAACAAAAGAATTATATCAATTGAACTTCAATTACTACAAGTAAATGAACTTTACTTTAACAAATCAGAAAATGCATGTAGGCATTCAACGAAATATTGAAACAACCAAATATAATGGCAAGTTTAAAAAGACAAAATATACCAATAACACACTTTATTATGATGATTATCAAAATAGGTAATAAAATTATATATTGACCAATAACTCCGGATACACAAGCTGTATACTAGTATTTAAACATACAAACAAGCTGAAGCACACCTTTGAATGTGGATTTTTCTCGCTACGCTGAAGACCCATTGGCGTGCGCTCAGCTGGTTTTGTCCTCTTTTATAAGTTGTTATCTCTTTCACACATTATCCGTTTCCATTCTATTTTCTACTATTTAATGGTTGGTAATGAACTGAATATTTTTGAATTGCTAGCAGTTTTGATTGTGTATATTATCTAGACCGGAATACTAACAGTTCTTGGTAAGTTCAATGCCTGTTGATGAAACCCTATCGCAACTATTAAAAGTTATATCATGACTTGACCTCTGACATTATTTATACGATTTCAAACTTTATGCCTTGCATAAAAATCTCTATAAAAATAAATTTATTTTCCAGGAGACAGTATTTCCAATGGTTCGTCAAACTTCATCAACAATGGAATGAAGTTTAGTACTTACGACAATGATAACGATCAAAGTGATCCAATTAACTGCGCAGTACATTGCAAAGGAGCTTGGTGGTTCAATGCCTGTTATATGTCACATCTAAACGGAGAGTAAGATCAAAAATTTCCATCCGGAATACAGTGGAAAACATTTGGGGGAACCCTAAGTTCCAGTATCATGGAATTCAGGAAGATAGGTTGAAGTAGACAAAATTTATGAGATTACTGTCTTATATTTTAAGATTGGCCCTCGTAAAACGTAGATTTAACTGTCGCAAATTGAGTTTACCTAGCTACGAGTATCGGAGCTAGCTGAACAGATATTTGCGACAGTAAAATAAAGTTTTACGCAGGCCAAACTTAAAATACAATACAGGTATCTCCATTTTAATGCAGGATATTAAAATAAATACCACTTAACAATAATTTGACGTAAATGACATAAAGGAAGAAGTCTGCAAAACTGTTGCATTGTCTTTACACTTAGCAATGTGAAGTCATATGCATACTCACGATTTCAAACGTAATATCTCTAGACGTATGTATACCTTTCGAAAGAACGTGTTGATGCTAAAAATGTGACTTTCAATTTTGTTTTGTGAGATATTATATATACATACCAAACAAATCAGGATTCAAAATAATGCCTTTATTAGTTACGGACTGAAATTTACCCCTTCAAAATATTTGTCAACGTCCAATGCAAATTATCAATACTAACAAATTGCATTAGAATTATCGTGTATTTATATATGTTTTTACTATTTTTAATCATTAGTGAGTGAGCGAGCGTATACCGGTTTACAGTATGTCTATATTTTCATTTACTGTAATTTTACCGTATTGTTTTTATTATTATTTATTGTTTAAACAAAACTTTAGTAGAATACTGATAGTGTCAGATATATCTGTTTACCTCTTCAGGGTACCTGAGATCATCACCAGTTTTTTCTCGCCACTATCTTTCCTGTATACCACAGGAACTAATTGTAATGATATTTAGAAAGATAATTTTTCGTACCATTTCATTCTTTCTAAATTCAATGATACAAATCCTTCAACATTTTATTTCAAAATTTACACTGCATTTATAAGCTTTTTGTCTGAACCCTCTCTTTTATATACTTTTTATGGTAGTTTCGTATGGGTTAGTGTTATCTTTCAAGAAAATCACATTTTAAGTTGTTCGGAATCTTAGGTGCTAGTTTGACACTTTTTAAAATATAAGCTTCTGAAAAACGTGCAGAAATATTATCATGGATATATACGTCTTTCCTTTACGAATTCTTATTTATATTCTTTATAGCACTACAAACTCCTCAGAGTCTGAATTGACCAGTTTTTGTGCTCGACCAGTAAAATCGAGCACACATTTTACTAGACTAGTCTTGACATTGTCTCGACTGTACTTAACTGTACTTAAGTGTACTCGACTAGGTCTCGACTTTACTTAATTAGTCTGATTCAGTACTTGATGATCTTTGTGTAGTCTGAAATGGTCTTGACCAAGGCTCGACCTGTCTCGACCTGTCTTGACTAGTCTCGACCTGTCTCGACTAGTCTCGACTAGTCTCGACTCAGTCTCAACCAGTCTCGACCTGTCTCGACTAGTCTTGACCTTCAAATTTAGTTTTGACTGGTGTAAATCAGCCCATCTAACTAAATTAAATATTGATCTTACAAAATTCAAGATTATTAGGTAGTTTGATTTATTGCTGTGAAATGAAAGAATTTAATTTTACAATATGTAAAAATAAAAATTAGGCATCTTTAATTTTTTTAATAACTTTTTCAAATCAACTTGGATTTTCATCAAACTATGCAGCTATCTTACATATATATCAAGCTTACTGAATCCCATTTCATTTAGTTTTTTGTTGTATTGCTGTAAAATTTAAGAATTAAACTAATCTTGGTAAAAAAAAGCTAGGATTTGCAATTTGGACAAAATAGAGATAGTACACTTTAATTTTTTTAATAACTTTTTCAAATCAACTTGGATTTGCATCAAACTATGCAGCTATCTTACATATATATCAAGCTTACTAAATTCCCATTTCATTTAGGTTTTTGTTATATTGCTGTAAAATTTAAAAATAAAGTAATCTTGGTAAAAAAAAGCTGGGATTTGCAATTCGGACAAAATAGAGATAGTACACTTTAATTTGTTTAATAACTTTTTCAAATCAACTTGGATTTTATTGAAACTATATATAGCTACCTTGGTGATGTATTCATCTTACTGAATCCCAGGTTGTTATAAAGTTTGTTGTATTGCTGTCAAATTTAAGAATTAATTTAATCTAGGTAAAAAAAGCTAGGATTTGCAGTTTTGACAAAATAGAGATGGTACACTTTAATTTTTTTCATAACTTTTTCAAATCAACTTAGATTTTCATCAAACTCTACAAATATCTTTGCAATATATTGATCTTACTGAATCATAGGTTGTTATTTTGTTTGGTGTATTTCTGTCAAATTTAAGAATTTAATTAACCTAGGTCAAAAAGCTACGATATTAGAAATATATCTTTTCTCATAATTTGGGAAAAAGTATATATAAAATAGTTATATAATTCCTTTAATGTTTTATTCATTTTGATATACACTTTATAAATATATCAAAAAGGGATGAAACATTAGAAATTATTAAAATAGTTCTTCTGATTTGTGGTGATTTATAAAGCAATACCTTCTGCTTGGGGCAAACTTATTAAAAAGATCACATCTACCAGAGAGTTTTAAATTCTAAATAACATTTATTCAAAGTTGCAACATCCTGTTAAATCTAAATCGCAGGGCTTTTAATTCACTAGATAAGTAATACACGAGTTTAAGAAAAGAAGGGCTTTCTTTTTACCTGTAAAACTCACGTGTACTGATGTAATTAAATCATGTATAGTGCCATGTCATTAAATTTGACAAATAAATATTTTAAAACTTCATAACAACCTGGGATTTAGTAAGATCACCAAGGTAGCTATATAATTTTAATAAAATCCAAGTTGATTTGAAAAAGTTATTAAAAAACTTAAAGTGTACTATCTCTATTTTGTTCGAACTGCAAATTCTAGCTTTTTTGACCTAGATTAATTTAATTCTTAAATTTGACAGCAATACAACAAAAAACTAAATAACCTGGGATTCAGTTAGCTTGATATATATCTAAGATAGCTGCATAGTTTGATGAAAATCCAAGTTGATTTGAAAAAGTTATTAAAAAAATTAAAGTGTACTATCTCTATTTTGTCCGAATTGCAAATCCTAGCTTTTTTTTACCAAGATTACTTTAATTCTTAAATTTTACAGCAATACAACAAAAACCTAAATGAAATGGGATTCAGTACGCTTGGTATATATGTAAGATAGCTGCATAGTTTGATGCAAATCCAAGTTGATTTGAAAAAGTTATTAAAAAAATTAAAGTGTACTATCACTATTTTGTCCGAATTTCAAATCCTAGCTTTTTTTAACAAGATTACTTAAATTCTTAAATTTTACAGCAATACAACAAAAACCTAAATGAAATGGGATTCAGTAAGCTTGATATATATGTAAGATAGCTGCATAGTTTGATGCAAATCCAAGTTGATTTGAAAAAGTTATTAAAAAAATTAAAGTGTACTATCTCTATTTTGTCCGAATTGCAAATCCTAGCTTTTTATACCAAGATTACTTTAATTCTTAAATTTTACAGCAATACAACAAAAACCTAAATGAAATGGGATTCAGTAAGCTTGATATATATGTAAGATAGCTGCATAGTTTGATGCAAATCCAAGTTGATTTGAAAAAGTTATTGAAAAAATTAAAGTGTACTATCTCTATTTTGTCCGAATTGCAAATCCTAGCTTTTTATACCAAGATTACTTAAATTCTTAAAAGTTACAGCAATACAACAAAAACCTAAATGAAATGGGATTCAGTAAGCTTGATATATATGTAAGATAGCTGCATAGTTTGATGCAAATCCAAGTTGATTTGAAAAAGTTATTAAAAAAATTAGTGTACGATCTCTATTTTGTCCGAATTTCAAATCCTAGCTTTTTTTACCAAGATTACTTTAATTCTTAAATTTTACAGCAATACAACAAAAAACTAAATGAAATGGGATTCAGTAAGCTTGATATATATGTAAGATAGCTGCATAGTTTGATGCAAATCCAAGTTGATTTGAAAAAGTTATTAAAAAAATTAAAGTGTACTATCTCTATTTTGTCCGAATTGCAAATCATAGCTTTTTTTACCAAGATTACTTAAATTCTTAAATTTTACAGCAATACAACAAAAACCTAAATGAAATGGGATTTAGTAAGCTTGATATATATGTAAGATAGCTGCATAGTTTGATGAAAATCCAAGTTGATTTGAAAAAGTTATTAAAAAAATTAAAGATGCCTATCTGAATTTTTATATAATAATTTTTATTTTTACATATTGTAAAATTAAATTCTTTCATTTCACAGCAATAAATCAAACTACCTAATAAGCTTGAATTTTGTAAGATCAATATTTAATTTAGTTAGATGGGCTGATTTACACCAGTCAAAACTAAATTTGAAGGTCAAGACTAGTCGAGACAGGTCGAGACTGGTTGAGACTGAGTCGAGACTAGTCGAGACAGGTCGAGACTAGTCAAGACAGGTCGAGACAGGTCGAGCCTTGGTCAAGACCATTTCAGACTACACAAAGATCATCAAGTACTGAATCAGACTAATTAAGTAAAGTCGAGACCTAGTCGAGTACACTTAAGTACAGTTAAGTACAGTCGAGACAATGTCGAGACTAGTTGAGTAAAATGTGTGCTCGATTTTACTGGTCGAGCACAAAAACTGGTCAATTCAGACTCTGAGGAGTTTGTAGTGTAGTATAGCACCTACCGCAATATCCTAGTAACGTAGTGTTTTCCATGTCAGTCTATCTGTTATCTTCATTTTCTTTTCTTAAATATTTTAACATTTTTACTCCACCCCTTTCCATTTTTACATGCAAGACTTGGGCAGGACAATTAATGATGTTTTGAATTACGGATAAATTTTTTGTTGTTAAATTGCGATACGCTGTGACTTGACAATCCTGTTCAACGTAAAGTAACAGTTTTAATTTAAAGAAAATAACCATGTGTAGCGAAATATTGTGAGAAGTTTGTGCATATAATAAGTAAATGTAATACTATAATATCTTTGGGTGTGCAACTGTTATTGCGCACGTTATGTATATATGTGATTATAATTTAGATTCATTTTAATGTGCACGTTATGTGTATGTGATTTTAAGTTTGGATTCATTTCCTCTGTATATTATTTCATTCACATTTTAAAGACAGCTTTTCAAGTGTAGCCTCAAGCTGGACGAAGGTTTAATCTAAAATCGACGGTAATAAATAAAAGTTCATCTAGAAATCAATGTGCTTTCCAAATTAAGTTATACCACAACCAACTGACAAAGACATTATTACTTAGAAATTACTTATTGAGTTTTCCTTTCTTCGAACATGTCTTTTTTTATTTCGTTTACGATTAAACATTTATATCTACAAAATAATGGCATTTCATTTCTATTTTAAAAATGAATGCTTAAAAGACTGTTACAAGTCTGGAATAATACAATATAAAGTACTAAATGCAGAAACAAGTGCATGTGCTGTGTGCTTAAATTATTCGGTTTGTCTTTACATCATTCGTCACAACTCGGCTAATTCCGTACCTTCATCTTACGCAAAACAGAAGAGATATGGATTCACCCGAAGATTGACGATTGGTCTTAACATGTCTCACATTCTCGGGAGATGCTCTTTTTCCTTGACGCTTTTGTCTGTATAACATTTCTTCAATATACGTGTTAATTAAATTTGAGGATGGAAATGAGGAACATGTCAAAGAGATAACGACCCGACCAAACGTGTTTACTTAGATTCTAGCGATAAATTTCCATCTCATGTGAGTAGCATGATATGAAAAATTATCACAAAATAAGATCAGAGGAAAAATGCACACAATAGCCATAATGTTTGATATTAATATTTTTATATGATGAGTTATAGAAGGGAGATGTTTAACTAGCTATAAAACCAGGTATAATCAATCATTTTCTACATAAGAAAAGCTTGTACCAAGTCAGGAATAAGACATGTGTTAGCAGTTGTTTTGGTGAGTTTTAGCGTTTGATTTTTGTCATTCGATACGGATTTTTTCATTTTGAATTTTCTTCGGATTTCGGTATCTTTTGATGATTTTACTTTTTACTTGATTGTAAAGACAACTTATGTATCAAGTAGATTGCAATAATAATTATTGAGTTAAAAACAAGTTCCCATACAATAGTCATTATTTCTCTATAAAGCAATCCCTACAATAGATATCCAAGGTGAATGTTACGTTCCAAAACCGGGATAATTGGGTTTCCTTTTAAAGACTTTAATTATTTGCTATTATCAGAATGAATCTATATAGGGCTAAGATATCAGAAGTAACACATCAATGAAAGTTCGGAGTAGATACCATTACGCCATGAGTTTAGATATCATTTACAATTGCAGTATTGATAGACTACTATAGCAAAATCTCAGGCAGTCCAAGCTCCCATCTGCATACTACTCTACACTATCATGGACTAATATTGAGTAAAATGAAATATCCGGGACGCAAACTAGCACTGTACCGAGATTGTAGTAATTGATCACTACAGATAATCATGATAATGTAGACAACTCGATTACCTAAATCTCTTCCAGTGAATTATAAGGATGACAGGAGTTGGGTTTGATTACAAAAATGTCACACATTCATAAACAAAAAAATTACAAATATACATTACATAAAGTAGATTGAAACTATAAGGATATATTTTGAAAAGAGTAATTAGTACAATATACCAATAAAGAATGAATATAGGGTATCCGTTCAAAACACAAAAATAAATACATTCACAGCAAAAAACATCAAAAGCAAAGGAGCAGTGTGTTTTGGTTGTTGTTCTTTATCTCAAAGTCACAGTAAGACCTGCAACGCAGAGGAAACGGTCCCATTACTGCAAATATATACCAAAACTTGTACACCGGTTTGAGAGAATATTTTTTTCTGAATAACCGACAAATTTAATAACAAAAAAGTTGTAAAAGTGACGAAACTGTGTAGATTATCAATACTAACATGAATTAAATGTTTTGGTGCAGAAAATGTGTTTACAAGTGCAACTGAAATTTGATTGTATCTATAAAAAAAAAGCACTGTTGCTTAAAATTAGAACTAAATATCTAGTATTCCCAGATGATGCTATGTGACTAGTATGACATGATTTATTATCAGATTCAGATTCTTTATTTTCTTATAAAACCAAGTTAATGGTACAAAAAAAGATTTTTTTCATATTATTACATATCAAAACGTTTTGTGTTTTCATATATTTTGATGATTCCGGTTTCATATTTCCTGTAAATAATTTACCTAGTGAAATGTAAGTAATTAGAATGAACCAATTAGTTTCAGGGGGGAATCAATTAATGAAAGAAAAATCACTTGAAGTAAAGTTTTATTCTATCCTTTTTTTTTTTTTTTTTTTGTTCTTGAAAATTTTGTATCAATTTACAAATTAACAAATGAAAAATCAATTAAAGTATAGTTCTATTTTTATTGATTATAACTTACGTCGTCGGAAAAAAACACAGCGCTTTTAATAGGGCGATAAAAGGGGGCAAACCTTTTTCGGGAGGTCGGGATCGGGAGTTTTAAAGCTCGGGATTTCAGGATTGACCTTTCGGGATCCGGGATTTATTTTTTTCTAAATTCGGGACAAAATCTTTCACGTACATAACAGGTTGTGTTTTTCGTTACATGTGTTGTATAAAACAAAACCACACACACTTACAAACAGAAAACATAAAATCAATAACTTTATTGAAAACATTTTCATAACGGAAAAAAATATCACCTTCTGTTCAGGGAATATAAACTCTACGCGGGAATGTCATAGTATATAAGGGCAACAGTAGTATACCGCTGTTCGAACCTCTCTGAAACCTAAATAACATCATGTATATGGGACTGGATGGAGTTTTCAGCATAAAAATACTGGGCAAATACTAGTCCATAGGCGGATCCAGGGGGGGGGGGGGGGCCTTGGGGGCCCGGGGCCCCTTTCCGTGGGAAAAATTTGGTTGATTATATAGGGAATCAGTGAAACATGACTTATAAAAATATATATATATCTCCGATCTACAATAAAGTTGGAACATAAACATCCATTCTCTGGTTTTTCAAAAATAGCATGATTCTTCAATCCACTAGTACGATCAAAAATTATTTGAGTTTTATTGTGAAATACAAGAACAAGATTTTCACATAAAAATAATAATCAAAGTTACACGAAACCTCTCTCTAAATTATTAACATATATTTTATCAGCAAAGCCGGGCTTCAAAGTTATTGTGAAACTGCATGTTCTAGAGGCGGTGTGAATCAGATGTGGATACCGAAACATTCTAAAGATCTTTTAGAGTACATATAATCTAATGCTCTTTCGTGCATCTTGCAATAGTATCAAAACATGTATTTTCTACACTTTACACAAGTTTCACTAGTTCAAACTAAAAGACAAATTGAAAGAGTTGCCACATGTGGAGCAGGATCTACTCACCCTTCCTGAGCACCTGTGATCATCCCCTGTTTTCTGCTTCGTGTTGCTTAGATTTTTGTTGTCTATGTTGTGTCTTGTAAACTATTATTTGTCACTGTGTTGTTTTTTTCTTTGTTAGCAATGGCGTTGTCAGTTTATTTTTGATCTATGAGTTTAACTGTCCCTCATGTATCTTTCGCCCCTTATTTAAAAAGCTTGTGATTTTGTATACCAGATGCGCGTTTTATTTACTTAAGATTCTTCACTGAAACTTGAATTACTTCATGACTATGAATCAAAAAACATTAATGACCAAAAATTCAGGAAGGTAATCTCAACAGGTACGTACAAACATGTCACGTTAGATATCGCTTAGATGTCTCATTATATATAGTTAGCATATATATCATGTATATAACTCAAATTTTAACCTAAAGCTTGGTATTTTGTTTATACCCATTTTTTGGATCAGCTCTCGTCCTTTTCAAGTATATCTTATTATCGATTAAATCTACCCCCATTCTTTAACAGCAATGAACAGTGAGAGATGGCATTTAGAAATGTCGTGATGAGCTTTATACAACCAACGGTGTCTATCAAATGTGGTATTCAATAGATATACTTCAATTTTTTGTTATCGCGCGCAGGAGGTGTAAAAAAAACCAGCGGAGCCGGGTTTAACATGCTGGTACAGGAAGTCATGTCACCCTTCTTGTCCAGAATTTATTTCATTTAGAAGATATGGGATGCAACATCAAGTTCCGCTGGTTAAATCCTTGCTATATGCAGAAAGACGTTTGCCTCTGCATGGTTTATAAAAACACAGCCATATCCGTTCGGAATGGATTGATTGGTTGGTTTTGGTTTAACGTCCAGTGGCAAACATGTCAAGATGCATGTGCAGGAAGAAAACATTAACAATAAATGAAATAATGAATATATAAATCTTTAGTTATATTAATTAGAAGTATATTAATATTATCCCATAAGGGGTCACCCTTTTATGGTCTCTTATTCTAACCTACTTGATAATTAAAAAAAACATATATGAAGGTCTATTGAGTATAGCTAGCTGTTGTTGAGACATGAGTTTGGGGTTGGGACATCAGTTTAGGGACTATAAATGTTAAATGTATCAATGATGGAGGCTGAAACATGAAAATTGGTCCAATTTGTCTTCCCAAAAACAAGAAATTGCACAGCCCAATCAGGTACTATTTAACATGTTAAAGAAATGACTGTAATTAATTTTGTCTATGAAGAAATAACCTAAAAAAAATTGGTGCACACTAAATAACCAGCGAATAGACAGAAGAAAAAACAACAGTCTTTCCATGTATTGTGTTCTAAATTCCAATTATAAGGAGTAAATCATCAATTAAAAGGTTAATTACGTCACGGTTACATGACAAAAATATGTCTATGTATAGGAAACGAACTAGATGGATTCCAGTTTTCATTTAGAATGCTATACATTTGAGCACTAGGTACCGATGTGGAAATGATGTTTGCAATATCCTTAGATTCTTCAAATGTCGTTTTAATCATAAAACCAACAAAGTAATAAAATATAGGGATACCTGCCTTTGATTGTCTTAATTAAATCCTTTGATCCTCTAATTACCAAGTTACCCTCAGGCCAATGTAATTAAGACATGTGTATATTTAAAGGAGTGTAGCGACAACCCTATTCAGTGATAGATATTCAATTTATAGTAAAGATAACATTAAAACAAGATATGGCTAATACAAAAAATATTTTAAGATTTTCAAGCGGAGGGGGTTGCGAACCCCCCAAACCCATTAAATTCGCTAGTGACTATTAAGGTTTATAATCAATTGCAAATTCTGGTAAGTTACAATAAAATTTAGAATGGAAAGTAGAATGTGTCAAAGAGACAACAATTAACCCGACACCAAAGTTGTTAATTTCTGTGTCATTTTGGTCTCTTGAGGAAATTTATCTCATTGGCAATCACGTAGGCAATGATCACATCTTCTCCGTTTTTTTTTTTTTTGTTTTTTTTTTATATTAATATAAGTTTTAAATGATTGCCGAATATAGTCCTCGTGCGGTGTTCTGGTATTTATAAAAGATGTAAAATGCAATTACTAATTTGCATTCACATGTCAATAATGCGTGGAAAAGACCAACTTAATTAAGAAGCCGAACACATGCATGAGGGGGATAGGACCTTTATCGGGACTCCGGAATTGGGTGTTTTTAAGCTCGGGATTTCGGGATTGACCCTTTCAGGATCCGGGAATTCTTTTTTTTTCGGATTTCTGGATTTCGGAATGTCGGGATTAAACTTATTTAAACTGGGGACCTCCGGATTTCGTGTTTTTGAGCCCGGGAATTCGGGATCAGTACCCCTCCTATCCCCCTCATGCATGCAATTTAAATATTTACTCAAAATTAAAACTACCCCCCTCTTTCCGCCTTTTACCCAAAAAAGGAAGGCTACGCCCTGTGTTAATGAAGTGGATTAACCAACCGAAGGGCGAGGTTCTGGGGGCCGCCTAAGGCCCCCAGTGGGTCCAGGGGGCGAAGCCTCCCGGACGCTCAGCATATATATAGCGTTTTAAAACAGTTACGACCGTATCAAAATTTGTACATTTTTGTTGTGTTTTTTTTGTCAATTATTTGTTTAACTTCGAAATGTTCGAGTCGAATGAAGACTTACAAAACATGGGTTTTTTTGTGTTTTTCGTACGCCGTGAGAGCTTTTAAAATCACGGAGATTTTGTCCATATATATGTATTTGTATTGAGCAAAGTAGATATAACTAAAGGCTCTAAAGAGCCTGTGTCGCTCACCTTGGTCTATGTGAATATCAAACAAAGGACACAGATGGATTCAAGACAAAATTGTGGTTTGGTGATGGTGATGTGTTTGTAGATCTTACTTTACTGAACATTCTTGCTGCTTACAATTATCTCTATCTATAATGAACTTGGCCCAGTAGATACAGTGGAAAATGTTAGTAAAATTTTACAAATTTTGTGAAAATTGTTAAAAAATGACTATATAAAGGGCAATAACTCCTTAGGGGTCAATTGACCATTTTGGTCATGTTGACTTCTTTTTAGGTCTTACTTTTCTGTACATTATTGCTGTTTACAGTTTATCCCTATCTATAATAATATTCAAGATAATAACCAAAAACAGCAAAATGTCCTTAAAATTACCAACTCAGGGGCAGCAACCCAACAAAGGGTCTGTAAATTTCAGGACAGATAGATCTTCACCTGATTAACAATTTTACACCATGTCAGATTTCCTCTAAATGCTTTGGTTTTAGAGTTATAACCCAAAAACTGCATTTTACCCCTATGTTCTATTTTTAGCCGTGGCGGCCATCTTGGTTAGTAGGCCGAGTCACCGGACACATTTTTTAAACTAGATACCCCAAAGATGATTGTGGCCAAGTTTGGATTAATTTGGCCCATTAGTTTCAGAGAAGAAGATTTTTGTAAAAGATTACTAAGATTTACGAATCGTTGTTAAAAATTGACTATAAATGGCAATAACTCCTAAAGGGGTCAACTGACCATTTCGGTCATGTTGACTTATTTGTAAAACTTACTTTGCTGAACATTATTGCTGTTTACAGTTTATCTCTATCTATAATAATGTTCAAGATAATAACCAAAAACAGCAAAATTTCCTTAAAGTTACCAATTCAGCAACCCAACAACAGGTTGTATGATTCATCTGAAAATTTCAGGGTAGATAGATCTTGACCTGATAAACAATTTTACTCCCGTGTCAGATTTGCTCTAAATGCTTTGGTTTTTGAGTTATAAGCCAAAAACTGCATTTTACTCCTATGTTCTATTTTTAGACGTGGCGACCATCTTGGTTAGTAGGCCGGGTCACCGGACACATTTTTTAAACTAGATACCCCAATGATGATTGTGGCCAAGTTTGGTTTAATTTGGCCCAGTAGTTTCAGAGGAGAAGATTTTTGTAAAAGTTAACGACGCAGGACGACGACGGACGACGGACGCCGGACGCATAGTGATGGGAAAAGCTCACTTGGCCCTATGGGCCAGGTGAGCTAAAAATAAGGAGATGTGGTATGATTGCCGATTAGACAACTATCCACCAAAGTGTAAATGGAAGTGGATGTAAGAAATTTTGTAAAGTTCAATAGTTATCAAAGGTACCAGGATTATAATCAAATGAAATGGATGTAAGCAAAGATGTATAAAAAAACATAATCATAAACACAATACTATATCATGTTGTGTTAGCCTAAACATATCAAAATAATGATTTATACTTAAATCTTTTGAATTTCAAATTTCAAGTCATATTAAATCTGGTCAGAAAAAAAAACGAACATTCTGAGAAGCAAGCTCTTGCATACCGAATGATTTGAGAAATTTCTATCAAACATGAAGTTTCTGTGGCGAAATCAGACTAACGCGGAATTCTTTTATATCTTTAATCCAATAACTAACAGTTATTTACAGTATCATTGAGAATGTACAGTTAATAAATACTACATTGGAATAATCCGTCTTTTTCTTTCTATTTCAACTGATAATACTTCTATACTTCTGTTACTTCTATTTTTACAATGATAATCATCCATAAAAACCCTTAACTTATATACTAAAATCATACGAACATTCTAAATCTAGAACAAACTATAATTAACTAGAGAAATGATAAATAATCTATTTTTAGTAACAGGGTAAATTCCGGAATTTACCAACACTTTCTTAAAGATCAATATACACAATTACTTTCACTATCCATCTAGAATATTCTAGTATGATTCATTTAATATAATTAAAATTACGATGTAATTTTATATAAACAATGTCAAATAAAAGTCCAATGTCTTAATATTGCGTACTATTCGCAACACTACAGAGGTCAAAGAATGTCTATTACAATTCCAACTGTTCTTGTATCTTCTTCATTGCCGTTCGGGCTGCTTGTCTTTGTGATCTCTCTCTCTCCTGTAGTACTAGTATTGTCATTTATCAACTCAGTATCCTTTTCCGTATCTGAGTTTTTTAAGCCCTCATCTAACTCTTCGTATTATATAGGATATAGCAGATTCAGAGCTCCCTTTAATGTTTTTTTTTATTGGGTAGCATAACTTTTCCAGATCTTATTTGACCATCTCGGCTGACTACTAATTGACATATACGGCCAATTTTCCAACTTCCTCGTGGAAGGTTTTCCTTTATTAACACTATGTCACCAACCTCAGCTGGAGTTTTGCACTGAATTCTTCCACTCCTTAGTTTGTTGGCATTCCTTTAACGTAGACTAAAAAGATACTCATCTCTCCATACTTTCCAAAACATAGCTAGATGTTTCTGTCCTTTCTGCCATGTCAGTAGAAATTTTTTAGCACTACTGATTTGCGGTAAATATTCTGGATCTGTTGAATCTTCCTTATGATCTGAAAATCCTGTTTTAGGGTTCAGAGTTAGAAAGTGTGCTGGTCATGCTGGTGTAAGAATAATATTGGAATTTATTTAATCTCCAATATAAACAAGTGGTCTAGAATTCACCACTGATTCAGATTCAGCTAAGAGAGTTCTAAATTGTTCATTTGTTAGACATAACTTTCCAATTGTTTTCTGTAAACATCGTTTTACAATACCAATTAATCTTTCATAAAATCCACCCATCCAAGGTGCTAACTCAACAATAAATTGCCACTGAATTCCTTCATTTGCCATGTATGTTTGCACATCTGAATCGACTGTTACACCATTCCATGCTTCTTCTAAGGAATTGCTAGCTAACTTGAACTTGGATCCGTTATCTGAAATTATTTGTTTTGGGTAACCCCAGCGAGCAATGAACTTCGAAAGCCTAGTAAGAATTCCTCTGCTGACATGTCTTGCATTAATTCCATATGTATGGCTCGAACCACTAGACATGTATATAAGCAAACCCATACTTTTTTGCTTCCAGTGTTTGATTTCACCAAAAAATAGTCTACTCCTGTATATGTAAATGGGGCTGACTCGTTTACTCGTTTCTTTGGTAGTGGAGGCATTAATGGCATTTTATATGGTCCGCCTTCACACCGTTTGCAGATTGTACATTTTCCCAAAACTATTTTTACTTCTGAACGTCCTTTTGGAATCCAGTACATTTGACGCATCGCTAATAAAGTTTGTGAGACACCAACATGAAAGTTTTTTTCTGTGCATGCTTTCACTTAACAGTTGAGTAACTTTGTTTTTCTTTTGAAGTAATATTTGTGTTTTTGCCCCTTCTGACAGTTGAGCAGCTCCTAATCTACCAACACATCTGATCACATTTTCCTGGTCTAAAATGAGCCCTAACTGACTTACTAAGTTGTGTCTTTTATTTTCTTTAATTGCTATCATCACTACACCAAAACATTGTTTTTGAACAGGTTTTATCCACAATAACTTGGCGTGTTCTAGCTCTGCAGCTGTTAGAGGACCAGATATCGTCTCTATATTTAACCGTTTAACAAATCTTAATACCCAAGCTGATACTCTAATCAAGCGGATAAATGAGGAAAATCTGCTACAATCAATGTCTAACAGATACCCAACACTAGATTTCGAATTTCCAACACTGTTTGTTTCTCCGTCAGGACCCTCTCCAGCAAGCAATTTTGCTTCATGTAATACTTTAGATACCTTGTATTCTGATTCAATCAAATTTTGATTGTCAACACAAATATTGTGAGGATCCCATCTAGGCCACTCAGTTCTGTGTTTTGTTAACAAGAGGGACCATGCCACCATTGGCTGTTAACAGTGATACTGTTGTGCCTCTGCTTGCAATATCAGCTGGATTTTCCTTCGTAAAGACGTACTGAAATTGAATGTCTTGTTGCTAGAGGTTTTTTCGTTCCTATCCAGTGTAAAACACATTGAGAATCTGTCCACAAAATAGTCTCACAGATAGGAAGTATTAATTGCTTCTTTACAAAGTCTATGCAACGGACACTAATGACAACTGCTAATAACTCAAGTCGTGGTAAAGTTATTTTCTTATTTGGTACCAAGCGTGTCTTGGAAAACAGTAAATCAATTTTACATAAGTTGTTTTCCCTGAACTGATGTAGATAAACAGCAGAAGCATAGGCTTTGGTTGAAGCATCGCAAAAGCATAGTAATCTGAACGTAATTGTACCTGGTAGCCCAATAGCTCTAGGAATATGAAATTCCTGAATTTCATCTAAATCAAAAAAGATGTCTTTCCATTGCTGCATATCTTCCTCTGTCAGTTGTTCATCCCATTCCATTTTCTTGTTCCACAACATTTGGAGGAAAAGCTTGGTTTTTAAAGTCACAGGTGGAAAAAATCCCAATGGATCAAAAATAGAAGCCACTCTCTATTCGCCTGATCTTCCTTGGGAACGCATTTTAAAAATTTCTGTGAATTGATACCCATTCTCTTAAGTTCATTGATGCATCACTGAATATTTGTTTTTCATCTTTATATAATGTAACTGCATTCTCTGTCAAATCTACTCCAGTAATTACATTATCAACATACATATTTTCTCTAATATTTGCTGCTGTTGCATATGTGTATGTGTCAATATGATAGTCCAAAGTTGCTGCAAGTAGGAAAGGACTTGATATAACTCCAAATGGCGCTCTGTAAAATCTGTAAACTTGTACATTGTTTTCTACAGTTGGATGATTAATGTTTCTTAGACAAAAACATCTAGTTGCATCGCTGTCATTTTTTTGTAGTTCAATTTGGAGAAATGCCTTTTCAATGTCAGCAACTACTGCAATTTTGTTCATTCGAAAACGCAACAAGAGTCCACATAAATCGTGTAACATTACAGGTCCTTTGTGCATGCAATCATTCAAACTTTTATTCTCTTGTTTTGATTTGGCCGACGCATCATAAACTATCCTTACTTTAGTTGTAGGTTTGGTTGGGTCAACTACAGCATGATGTGGTATGTAATGTTTGATTCCGGTATCCTTACAACATTAGTTTGACACCTTGTCTATGATGCCCTTTTTGCACTGGTCTTGAATAATCTCATCCTACTTGTTTAATAGGTCAGGATTGTTCTTCATTTTCTGAAAAAGTGACTTTAGTCTTCCGTATGCAAGTTCCCTATTTTCAGGAAGTTTCGGTAATTTTTCTTTCCATGGCCAGGCTACTTGATATCTTTCATTTTCCATTTTGAGTGAGGTGACAAAGTTACTCAAAGTATTTTCGTCGTCTGATGTATATGGACAATCTTGTATTCCAATAGTTTCCAATTTTCAGAAATCTTCAATGGAAGGCTTGATTTGTAGACATGTGTCAATTGTAGAGTGCAGACATCATTCTGTTATAGCTAATAAGCCATTTACTGTCATGGTTATTTTGTTCTCTCTTTCGTCATCACTTAATTGTGACCTTCCTGTGAGGATTCATTCTAGCTTAGAGCCAAGTAGATAAAGCCCTTGTTGAATTTCTATTTTCTGTGGGAATATGATATCCAAATAATAATCATTTCCGATAAGAATCTCTATTGATGAACTTTCTATGCAACTGGGCAGTGTGTCGGCAAGTTGCAGATTGTTACATTTCACATTTTCACATACATCTATTTGTAAAGGTCTCCTTAGTATTGCTCCTGTTATCTTAGGAACAACATTAGCATCAATAAGCATACAAACTCCATCTTTTAGTCTGATCTTGAATGACACCTTTTGTGTTCTTAAAGTTTTTGGCTTATCTGCACCAAATGTTACAAGTGTTATCTCCTCTGTAGCTTTCTTCTTCAGGTTTAATCTCTTGGCCAAATTTTTTGTTATATATGTTCGCTGAGATCCGGAGTCAATTAATAGTCTTACTACTTCTGTTTCATTAAGTTCTATATTTGACACAGTTGTTTGAGCTGTCTGCATCAAAACTATATCTTTGGAGGACAACAAGCTAGTCTCTGGTACGTTCTCTTCACTTGAAGCGATTTCACACATTTGATCAGCTAGATGTGAAACCTCTTTGTGTTAAGAGGGAATTTTCTTTGGGCATAGACTTCTATGGTGACCCTTTTCCTGTTTGCAATGATAGCATGCTTTTTTCAAATTTACAGTCTCTACTAACATGTCCTGGTTTCAAGCATGTATAACAATTACCCTTGATTTTCTGCTTTCTGTCTTCAATTGTACTGAACTTTCTGCACTCATCACTCCAATGGTGTCCATCACAATATCTGCAAACCATTGAATTTACACTGCCTGAGTTTTTTCCAAATGACTTTATTGTCATCAGAGCTTCTGCAGATAAGTGTTTTCTTGGTTGAAAATTACTGTTGTTTGACTGGATTTTAGACTGCTGTTTTTCTTCATTATTGGAACCAGTATGTGTTTCTTTAGACTGACTTTCTGCAGCTTCCCTAGCAGTTATGTAAGTATTGAAAAACTGTCTTAACTGCCTTACTGTCCATCTTTCATTGCTACCTTTCTGTATTTCAAGTTGAATAAGGACTGCCTTTGGTAGCTTAGATGTTATCATCGAGATAAATACATCTTGGGTTACATCTTGATGCATTGCGTCCAAACTACGTAAGTGTCGTTCCAAGTCATCATAAAGTCTACGTAGATGTGTGGTTTGATTTGAAGCTGACTGAAGGTTTATTAAATCTGAATAGTGCTTGTTGACAACAGATTGAACATTTCCAACTCTTTCCTTTAGTATTGAAATTGCTACATCGTAATTTTCATGGGAGAGCATTAAGCCAGATATAGCAGAATTAGCTGTTCCAAAAAGTTTGCTTTTCAAGTAATTTAATTTCTCTATGTTGGTCAGGCTTTGATTTGTGTGCACTGCTGCTTCAAATGAATCCTAAAATTCTGTCCATTTTAACTTATCTCCACTGTACGAAACTAGGTCTAATTAAGGAAGTTTAACTGCACTTACTGTTGAAGGTTGACTTTTCCCCTGTAATTCTTGGAGTTTGGAAACTGTAATATCTGTTCTTGCATTTGTGTCTGTAATTGTAATAAATGCTCCACCTTGTGGTTTGTGGCCGATTCTGTTTTCTTAATATCTGTAATTTTATCCTGAATTTCATCCTCGAATATTTCTAATTCGTCTAAGCGCTGTGTTACACCGTCAAGCAATTTAAAATATATTTCACTTGCCTTTGTAAATTTTACAATCTAACCTTCTTTATCTTCTTTCTCCTCTAATATAAGTGAAATTTCTTTCATACTATCTTCAAGTTTTGCTGCAAAATCCTTTAATCGTCTCTCTGCTGATAAAACTTGCCTTAATTGTGTTGACCCACTTTCATCTTGAATCACTTGTGCTATTATATCTCCACTTTTGTCCAATTCTTTAGCTAACAAATTATTGTACCTTGTACAGAGTCCTTTCAAATATGAGACTGCCATCTTTTCTGTGGTTACTTCTTGTCCGTGTTGTTTATAAATTTCCTTTTCTGTGAATCCCGGGTTTCGACACCATACAATGTGGCAAAATCAGACTAACAGGGAATCCTTTTATATATTTAATCCAATAACTAACAGTTATTTACAGTATGTACAGTTAATAAAATTACCACATTGGAATAATCCGTTTTTTTCTTTCTAGTTCAACTGATAATACTTCTATACTTCTGTTACTACTATTTTTACAATGATAATTATCCATAAAAACCCTTAACTTATATACTAAAATCATAAGAACATTCTAAATCTAGAACAGACTATAATTAACTAGAGAAATGATAAATAATCTATTTTTAGTAACAGGGTAAATTCCGGAATTTGCCAAAAACTTTCTTAAAGATAGATATACACAATTGCTTTCACTATTCATCTAGAATATTCTAGTATGATTCATTTACTATAATTAAAATTACGATGTAATTTTATATAAACAATGTCAAATAAAAGTCCAATGTCTTATAATTGCGTAATATTCGCAACCGAATGATTTGAGAAATTTATATCAAATATGAAGTTTCTGAGTTTGACTGTTCTTCTTGTATAGTTTACTCCTCTTTTATATAACTACAAAAAAAGTGATGTGATTGATAAAGCCGTTTCTGCCATTTCTTTAATTTGTGGTTCTTGATGAGATATTTATAAAACTCAATCGTAAAATTTTAATGGAAAAGAACATCCGAAGTTAACTGGCTATTTGATTTTCTTGCTTTTGACAAGTGTCTGAAGGAACTACGATTCTTAAACATGTCAAGAGAAGAGGTCGACAAGAATAGGCGCAGAAATCATCCCTTAAGAAATTCTTCTAGACTTTCACATATTGTTAAAACAGTAACCCAAATAAAAATAGGTTTTGTAGTATTTCTGAAACCCACTTTTACTGTGGACAGCATTTTTGCCAATTTCGTGGACAAATCGTTTGTTGATCGTGTAGATGAGCCGCCAATGTACGGTTGTGCGGAAGTTTGAGGGGATTAGGCATCCAATACGATCAAAACAAGTCTTCAGATTTGATGCTCTGTGTAATTTAAAAAAAAGTTGTGGTCTGTTTGCAAATGAATCAACTCTTAAGAAGAGACCAGATGACACAGAACTTTTACAACTATAGGTCGCCGTGTAGGCTTCAACAATGAGAAAAGCCAATACCGCATAGTCATCTGTAAAGTGCCCGAAATGACAAATGGACAGCAATTCAAACGATAAAAATAACAGCATAATTTCTGTACAAAATAATGAGCGAAGAACAAATATGTAACGCTGCAACAAACAATAACCATTACTTGCAGGCTCCCACTAACCCGGTACAGGGATAAAAACATTACACCATAAAACAAACTATAGAGATAAGTTATAAAGGCTTAACTCATCAGAAGGATTCAATTAGACTTTCATCTAACAAAAGCACAGAGAGGAAATGGTAGCATATCTTTACATCTGTACCATAGAGAACACTAAGTAAAGGACTCAAAGTACTTGCAGTTACTGACAGCAATTCAAAGCAGATAAAAACTAATTAAACAAAAACATGCATGTTAAACGGAATTATCAATCGGTGAAATCCAACAATTAATTGTTTATTGTAAGGCGTTATAAACATTCAAAAAAAAAAACATGAACTTGTGCTCACACAGGGCTGTTGCTAGAAATCAAATCTAAATACATAGTATCCACAGCTGTCATTATATGACTAGATTGAAACGATCAATAAAAATAGTTTTGCTCTTTGAAATCAGTTGTATGTTTTTTTATGAATAATTGATTAGTAAAATGTACGTTGTCAATTTGGACTTGCTGTATTATTCATCGAACAAGTAAGATAACACTTTTAAAATGTTCAAATGTTTAATGGTTATTATTGTTCAGATTTCATGCAGAGATTTGAATCAATATAAAAATCAATAAAACAAAAAAACAATAAAACTACAGTGTATATTATCTTTTGTTATTTTAGGAAGAAATACGTACGTCATCTGAAAATCTATATAACTTTTTTTAAACAAGGGAATCAAGTATGTTTCATAGATTAGGGTCTAAATAAGATTTACTGAATAAGAAATAACTAGTTAATACTACAAAAGATTTGTCAAACTTCTGAGGTTGGTAACAATATGCATACAAATCAATTTTATTTGCCATTACTCGAGACAAGTCTTAACCATACTCAACTGTACTGATTTGTTGTGAAATATTACTCGGCCAGTCTCAAACTGTGTTAACTTATTCTCGACCTGTACTCGACATATTTTCTCAGTCGACACCATATTCGACCAAAGGTCTGAAGATTACTCTACCAGTCTTAACCATACTAGAACAACTAACCTCTATTTTCTTAAAAAAAATTAATTGTTAAAATAAATCTCTTTTTTTACACAACCTGGTGTATGGGACAACTCTTACACAAAAATTAAAACTCAATTTGAGCGTTTTAACATTATAGTAAATTTAACAGTGATCACACATTTATGTTGTTTACAATCGGCTTTCAGAATGATGCAAAGTGTGCATATTTGGCACCACCAAGCATTTTTTAAGGGGAATCTTTCTTTCAATCATGTTTTAAACAATGTAGATGAAAGGGCAAAAAAAGACAATTCATGAAATGCTTTTAAAACACCAATGTACTGAGTCTGAGGTGTTCTGCTAAAAAAAACTATTTTGACTGTGGCATCACTTAGAAAAAACATCTTGGAAGGTTTGGGAAATTCGATCTGAAAAATGGATTAATTAATGAAGTTGTATGGTTTTAGTGGTAAGTCAGTGATACAGAGTTTGTACTTACCCGTTTGTCTTTTGGCTGTTTTCAAATATAAAGGGCACTATTCTAGAAGATATGATCTGGGCAACAACTAAGTACAAATTTATGCAAAGAAATAATCTACATTAACACAAAGCATTTAGATAGTGACAGACTGTAAAAACAATGAATTATGATAGCGTCTGCTATTGATGACAGGGGCATTTTGTACTCTAGGGAGATAAACCAATTCATAATTGTGATTTATGCCAATTCGCCCCCAAGGGTACTCGTCCCATACTGAATATATTATTGCTTTTTCTTATAAAAACTGTATTACAATAGTATTGGGACAGTACAGTTTTGACTTTTGCACATAAAAGGAATGCGAATACAGTCTTTAGAAGGTTTTGCAGAGGAAATGATTTTTTTAAAATTACATTTTTTCCTTTGCCTTTCAAGCCAACTTGAAAATTTCAAACTGTCAGATTGTCAAACTTTGTGGTTTTGAAGATTTATAACCAACAGATGTTTCAGCAATTTTTGGCAGGAATTAAACTACAAAATTGTTTTCAAGGCTAAAGTTTGAAAATAAACTGTGTTAACTGAGCTGGCCAGAATTACAGCCTTATCTATAAATAAAAACTATCTTTTTTTTCATTCAGACTATTTGTATTACCATAATATTTCTGATTAACATACCAATATTTTTCTGCTATGCATTTTACAGTCATGGGTATTTCTTATAACAACATGTGCAAAAACACACAATGCTATATCCTACGAGTGTTTTCGACCGTTGTTCCGGGTACCCCAAATTTGGCCATGTTCAATATACCCTCAACATAAAATGAAACGTTCAACTTAACCAAGACTTTGGCAGATGATGCATTGACCCCTTCCTTTTCAATTATGTAAATATAAGAAAAAAATTTAGTCCTGCCAAGGGTTACCACCTTAAGCGACATGACAACAGCCACATTGAAATAAACATTTATATTAATCAAATTTTTACATCCTTATATGATTCTCAGATTTATCAAATAGAGATAGATAAATCAAATGATTTTAAATGATAATTTCATTATATTAATTCTAAAATTTTACAGTTTTGTTAGAAAAAAAAATTACCTGAAAACCACACCTATACTGAGACAAATTATTTTTTTATTCTTTTCGTATATTATCATTTTTTGATATGCAATAATTGCATTATGGAAAATTCTTTGACGTCATTTGCAAAAAAAACGTTTGTGATTGGTCGGTCATTGTTTGTATTTCTCCCCTTTCTTTCTAAACATGAGTGACCAAGAATTAAAAAAACGCGTCACAATATCGACCCTCTAACTTAATCTTGCGTTTGTGCGAGTCCTGCACTGGTTGTTAAAATCTCCTGGTCCTTACTATTTTTTCTATTGCAAAATTTTGATGGTCAAATCGTTCGGACTACCACTTTTCACAATCTTTCATTGTATATGGATCTATATGCAAGTTTTTTAAATAGATTAGACACCGTTGGTTTTCCGTTTGAATGGTTTTACACTATTTACACTCAGTCTAGTCATTTATAGCCCGCTGTTCGGTTTGACCCAAGGCTTAGTGTTGAAAACTACGTACTTTGATATGTAAGGGTTTACATTTACAAATTAAAACATGGAGGGAGAGTTGTCTCATTGGCACTCTATTGCATCTTCTTATATCTATATACAACGTAGACAAGACGTGTCTTAGGCTTTATAAATCCGTTACTGCGCGCTGTGTACTGATTGATACTTCAGTCTGAGAGAACAAGATTTAAATCGGTACAGGTTGAAATAAGCATTGAGCAAACTTCCAGTAATTGCAAATACTGTTATGTCGGTGCTTTGTGTCTATTGTCTTAATATTAGTTTGTGTGTGTGTGTCTCATATCAATCTTTTGAGTAAATCTAATTGCAACTGATTAGTGCAGGTTGTTCTTTTATTGTACAGTTATACTACTGCGCAGCTTCGGTATGAGTTGAGTGCTCATACACATATGGTGTTGTCGTGTTACAACACTGTCCAATGTTAGGGGCAGGATTGGGATCCCGCTAATGTACTTAACCCGCCACATTCTGTGCGTACGTGTTTGTCCTAAGAGCATGTAAGTTAGTGACAATTCATTTGGAAACATATACCCTCACGATACTTATCAAGGAGGAAATCCTGGATTATTGGATATCTAAACTACATAAGTGTCCTTACAAACAACGATATATTCTGGGTCTTTCAAGTGCTCTACGAAACCTCTTTTCTAAATTATTAACATCTATTTTATCAGCAATCAAAGTTATTGTGAAACTGCCTATTCTAGAGGAGGCGTGAATCAGATGTGGATACTTAAAAATTCCAAAGATCTTTTAGAGTACGTACAATCTAACTCTCTTTCATCTTGTAACAGTATTAAAACATTTGACTTTTCTACTCTTTACACAAGTATTCCACATTCCAAACTAAAAGACAAATTGAAAGAGTTGGTATTGCTTTGCTTCATAAAAAAGAATGGCCAACGTAGATACAAGTATCTTGTCTTAGCTATATAGGGAGGGATAAATCCTACTTTATAAAGGATCACTCTGATTCAAACAAAACATTCTCTGAAACTGATATTATCAAGATGCTTGATTTCTTAATTGACAACATATTTGTTACGGTCGGAGGACGTGTTTTTCAACAGACTATCGGCATTCCAATGAGAACAAAGTGTGCCCCTCTACTTGCCGACTTGTTTCTTTACTATTTTGAGGCTGATTTCATGCAGGAACTTCTTAGGAAGAAAGATGAGAAGTTAGCAATATTCTTTAACTTTACTTTCCGCTATATAAATGATGTTCTTTCACTAAATAATTCAAAATTTGGTGACTATATGGAACGCATCTATCCCATCGAACTGGAGATAAAGGATACTACAGATACAGTTAAGTTGGCCTCATATCTTGACTTACATCTAGAAATTGGCAATGAGGGTCGGTTGAAAACAAAACTTTACGACAAAAGAGATGATTTCAGCTTTCCAATTGTGAACTTTCCATTTCTAAGTAGCAACATTCTAGCAGCACCTGCATACAGGGTATATATCTCCCAATTAATACGATATTCCCGTGCTTGCATTTCCTATCATGAGTTTCTTGATAGAGGGTTGCTGCTTCCAAGGAAGCTATTAAACCAAGAGTTCCAAATGGTGAAATTGAAATCATCCCTTCGTAAATTTTACGGACGCCATCACGAGTTGGTTGACTGTTATGGAATAACCGTTTCACAAATGATATCGGATATGTTCCTTACGTCGTAACTCCAATCCCCTTCCCTTTAATGAATATGACCTACCGAATTAGAATATTTACCGGATTTGTTATCACATAAGCAACACATGTGGAGCAGGATCTGCTTACCCTTCCGGAGCACCTGAGATCACCACTAGTTTTTGGTGGGGTTCGTGTTGTTTATTCTTTAGTTTTCTATGTCTTGTCATGTGTACTATTGTTTGTCTGTTTGTCTTTCTCATTTTTATCTATGGCGTTGTCAGTTTGTTTTAGATTTATTAGTTTGACTGTCCCTTTGGTATCTTTCGTCCCTCTTTTAGTGGTTGTCGTTGGTGCATGTCTCGACTCATATTTGATATTTTGTAAAAAAAAAATAGCACGATTAGGCAATTAGTTTCTCTTTTTATGTTTGAATTGTTCACACTTTTCATGTTGGTCTTTTTATTGACGACTTTACAATATTAGGTTTTTGTCATTGTTGAAGGCCTTACGATTGCCTATACTTGCTTACATTCACTTCATATTTGAACTCCAGTGGATAGTTGCCTTACTAGCATTCACATCCCATCTCTTCGCTTTCATATTATATACATGACTTCTGAACTAGTGTTTTTCTGAACAAGCATGAACTATTTGTCACTGGGCGTTAAAAATTAGCAACAAACCATCAATCAATTTAAACTTGTGTTAGTGTTAAATAAGAGGAAAACCATTTGATATTTATTTGTTGTGGAGGCGGACAGAAGGATTTCATATATGAATATAGTTGCCTAGTAAGAGCTGAGAAATAGGCATGATTAGCCACATATAAAAATAAATAGTAATGCGCTCTATTCCCTTCCCCATCCTTCATCATTAAATTCAAACTGAGCACCGAGGAATAGCCTTATAGTGTTGAAAGTAGCGTTAAATACCAATCAATCAAAATCCCTTCCCTAAAATATCAAATAATCGTCCCTTAACTGTTATTGTCCGTGCAGTTCTCACATTTATCCAGCTTATCGTCCTACAGGGATGTCCTTCAAAGGCTGTCATACCATAGTAATGTTTATAACACAGATCACATTCTAATATATCTGCATTCATCAATTTATTACTGTCATTTAGACTAGACTCTGCAGTCTAAATTAAAGAACCTATAAAAAAAAATGGTAGAAGAGAGCGAGAAGATCTTCCCAATGCAAAAAAAAAAACAGAAATTGATTTCTTCTGGCTTACTACCGAAGAACAAAAAAAAAACGCGTCCCATTAATATATTTAAAAAACGCCTTGCCCTACCCTTTTTTCAAAAACAATGGCATTGTTAAATATATGTACATATACATATATCTAACCATCATTAAAATGCTATTGTGTTTTTATAACTTATACTACTTTATTACATGATTTGTCCTTGTAATGCAATTATTGCATATAAACTTAAAAAAACTACTATACCAGTTGAATGAAAAATATTGCATTAGAATGAAACATTATACCAATTGAATATGTTGAATACAAAATATTGCATTTAAAGGAAAAAATATACCATTCAAATAAAAGAATATTGCATTTAAAATGACAAATATCATTTTTTTGCAACCAATATCATGCCATAAACAAGAAAAAATATATAAAACATTTAGCAGGAAAAGAAATTCAGTAAAATAGTTACAATAAAACAAAAATAAATGGCCCCCTTTTACACAATTTGATTTATCGCGCGTTCAATTCTTAATCATATTGAAGCATTGTATCTATGACTACAAATTATGTTTTGACAATGATCAATAATAGGCAGATATAACAGGCTATTATTTCAACTTGGAATTATTTTTTAATATGGAATTTGCATAATTTCTTGTGTTTAAATTTTTTTAATAAATTCCATGTTTATTTGGTATTATAATCTTTTGAGCGGTTAATAACACTTTCCATAAATGTATTTTGGTTAGATAGTGTTGTGCGCGGCACAGTACATTCTGTTGAAAATAAACTATTTTCTTCGTTATAGAAAGTGTTGTGCACAGCACAGAACATTTCAATACACAATAAACATGGAATTTATTAAAAATTTCAATAACAAGAAAACAAGCAAATTCCATAATTAAAAATAATTCCAAGTTCAAATAATAGCCTGTTCTATGTTTTAGTCTTGACAAATATACGAAATAGCTGATAACATACAACAGGTAAAGTTTATCGAACAAAATCTTACTTCTTTGTTCGACAAATTGAGATTTTTGCCTTATTTAGCAACTTATTTTAATACGTATGAGGTAGAATGGTTTACGTCAACGATAAGTCGGACTTTGCATTCATTGTGTTTGATTTTGACATTTATAGCGAATATTGACATAATCAAGGTGCTTCATTTTCTGTTTCACCGCTTATTTGTTACATTATGAGGAGTCCGACATATTTTTCAAAACAATCAGCCAGCTATGCTTTTTCTATCATAAAATAAATTGTACAATTTCTTAATTTCATTCTTTACTGAAAGAAGGACGAAAGTACACTAGATTAAGCTTTCTGTGACTTTTCAATTGATCAATGGGTTGTAACATGGGTAAACAAATATCCACCATAAACAAAATTTTCCTCAACTATTTAAACAGTGCATTTTTTTTTAATTTTAGAAATTTAAAGAAATTCCCTTTACATACCAATTATCAATAGAATCGGATGCTAAAAAAAATGGGGATGATCGATGAACAACAACAAATATGTTGATACTAAATATAAATGACTTAATTCATTTTTTTTTTTAGGATTTCGAATGACCTCAGAAAAAAATATCCTATGTGGTCCGTGTCTGTTTGATGATGTCACAAAGGATGCAGGGAAATGGTGTACTAACTGTGAAGAAGTAATATGTGAAGATTGTGAAAACGTTCATAGAAAAAGTAAAACATCAAGAAACCATAAGGTTATTTCAATTGAAGATTACCACAAGACTGAACATGTATCGATTTCCCTTACCTGTGAGCAGCATGATGAAAACCTGGAGTGGTTCTGTAAAAGTCACGACGAAGTCCTCTATGTTGTTTGTGTCTCTTCAAAGCATAAAGCATGTTTCGATGTTATACCAATAAGTGTTAACTCAGCAAACTTACGACAATCCTCTGCATTATCTGACCTTGAAGAGACGATCGAGGGAACACTGCTGAACGTAAAACAATTCATTTTAAATCGTGAATCCGCTAAAAAGGAAATTGATAAGCAAGAACTTTTATCAAAATCATGGTTCTGGAAACGAGAACAAAAATAAACGGCCACTTAGATAAGCTAAATGAAAAACTGTTACAAGAATTTAAATCAACATCTAACAAATCATCATATCTGAAGACTCTTCAGAAGCTAAAATCAACCGAGGAAATGATAACCAAACTTAGGGAACAAACACTCCATATGAAACACTTTTCTTCTGACATACAAGTGTTTCTGGGAACGCGTCAGGTCAGTAGGCAGATCGAAAGCCAAATAAAGTCCATCAAAAGTGAAATTGGTACTACCAAGGGTTACGAATTAGAATAAGTCATGCATAAGCTTATCGAGACATTGCTGAAAGAATTTGAAGAATTTGAACAAATAAACGTCTCCGAAAGCCCTACCAGTCTAACCTTCAGAGACCAAAAAATTGATCAAGCTCAGATTTGGATTAACGATCAAACGCCAAGGAGCATATCGAACATAAAACTCCAGCTAATTAAAACAATTTAATTGAAGAGAGAAGGTTATATAAGTATTACAGGTTGTGTCATATTGCCTAATGGTCACTCATTGATAGCAAATCATACGAAAGATCATTATTTGATAGAGTACAGTGATACAGGAGAATATGTCCGTGACATTAAAGTTTCTGATAAACCCTTTGATATCGCTTTGATAGATACATACCGTATAGTAGTGACGTACGGGAATGCCTCATTTTTAGAAATAAGAAATACCAAAACTTACAACATTGAAACGAAAATCAGTTTACAAAAGAGTTGCAATGGAGTATCTTACGAGGATGGAAGACTTTACGTAGTGCAGGAACTTGACATACTTGTTCTGGATTTATCAGGAAAACAACTAAAAAGATTGAAAACAGCATCTAAAGGTTTGATTTATATCAAGACGACTAGCGACAAAATGTTTTACGCAGACTGCGCTATGTGCAAGGTGTATTGTTGTGATTTGAACGGAAAAGAAATATGGAAGCTCCAAAGCGACAATTTTGATTTTGCTAAGGGTGTAATAGTAGATGGTTACAATAACGTTTACGTTGTAGGCTATAGGCATAATAATCTAACAATAATACAACCTGACGGAAAAGATAGTAAGACACTACTGACAGAATCAGATGGACTGAATCATCCACGCGCTGTGGACTTTGATCAAGCTAGAAAAACTATAATTATTTGCAACGCAGAAGGACAGTTTGCGTTGTACAAAGTCGTTCAGAATTTTTAAACATCGCAACGCATGAGACTTCCGTATTCTAAAAAAATCATAGTGCATTTACTTGTGGAAGAAATCGTTCTGTCATTGTATTTACGCTCATTCTTCATATTTATTAGAAATGTTGGGGTTTTATTTTCATTTAGAACATGCACATTAAGACATGTATTTAACAATTTTATCTTAATGTCAATAAATGTTCTAACAAATGTTAATAAAAGAGTTTGATTGACAAAGAATGTATTGACTGTAATTTTTAAATTGTTTTGCTACTCAGATTCATTTCTTTTCAATCAGATTGGCTGTAATGTAATCTTGTGGCTTAAGTAGCTTAACTGTATACTGCAAGCTTGGATAGTAAAATAGTATTACACAATTAAGGTGCTTCTAGTTTAGCATGTTTTTTATTGTGTTTTTTTTTTGGGTGTTTTTTTTTTAATTTGATGTTCATGAATTCTTACATAAAACTACATGGCTTGCATAGTTACGCACAATAGTTATAAGATAATCTTTTTAATAAGGTAAACACAGCCAACAAAAATCACTGAAATTGTGTAACTAAGATTAGAAATATATCTATTATCATAGTTTGGAATATTTAATATATAAAAAATATATCAGAAATTCATATATATAAAATATATCACAAATGTATATATATAAAATAAATCACAAATTAATAGTAAAAAAAAAGATTAAAACAATTTTAAAAAATAAATCTTCTAATTAGTGTTGACGTATTAAGTAATGCCTCCTGCTTGGATTAAACTCGTTTAAAAGATCACCGGGTCAGAGAGTACTAAATTTTAAATATCATTCATTAAAATGATACTTTGAAAAGTGAGTTTCAGTAAGGTTTTAAGTCTTTATGACTAATGAGTAATATATTCTTTTTCAGTCAAAGATTGATCATTCAATTTTGGATGTAACAAGTCATTTGATTGGCTGACGTTGTTTTGTTCATCAGCTTATAGACATAGTTAGTCATGTGATTGTGACATCATCACCATTTTTTCATGATTTCATTCGGTTTTAAATGGAATTAAGAATTAAATTATAAGACTTGACTGTAATATTTTTTCTATCTATTTGAAATAACATAAAAATGTTGAACATACTTTAAAATAACCCGCTTCGCTTTGTGATGTCATTCCTTTATTGTATCTCATTGTATAACCGTTTAACTTACTACACATCAGTTATTAAAAAGTTTTCTGTTGTGAAAAACAACATGCTGGTGATATTAGCGTGAGGAATTAACCAATCATTTTATTTTATTGATAATTAAAACTAAAACGAGCTAGTTAACTTAACAAGCTCAGACTATTTATATATTATTAAGTAAATAATAAAGATAAGTAATGGAGTTTAAAGCAAGGAATTTTATTATTCTTCTTTTACTTAAACACGTTGTCATACCATGCGGAAGTTTATTAGACAATTATTGTGATGCCGATGATGAAGATTGTGAACACGTTGTCATACCATGCGGAAGTGTATTAAAAGATTATTATAATGACTTGAACGATTTACGGAAAACTGGCCAGTTCCAACATGAAAAAGTCAACACGTGAATATTCTCCGACGAATCAGAGATAAAAGTTTACTTGAATGTGCAAAGAAGTGATTGTTGACGTTACAATGCAAACCTATTGATATTAAACATTTAAAGGAGACAAACAACGATTTTTATGCTTAAATCTACATCAATTTTGATATTTAAAATAAAATTGAGAATGAAAATTGGGAATGTGTCAAAAACACAACAACCCGACCAAAAAGCAGACAACAGCCAAAAACCACCAATGGGTTTTTAATGCAGCGAGAAACCCCTGCACTCGGAGGCGTGCTTCAGCTGGCCCCTAAACAAAAATGAATAGTAGGGGCATTAAGGCCTGGTTTTGGCCCAAGAAAATAGAATGTTTGATAACTATTTCAATTTGGCACATAATGTTTATAAATGCAAAGGGTCAACAAATATAAAGGAAAAACATAACGATTTTATCTGATGATGTCACAATTACGTCATAATATGTACTGTTTTCACAAACACGATGACAAATACAGAATTTATGCAGTTTTCTATCTTTATTTCCGTTGTGGAAACATCATGCGCAGACAAGAAACAACACAATAACTTAACAGAATCTTTATTATAACTATTGACATGATCTCAACAAAAACAAAGTTGTTTCTTGGGTGCGCACATACTTTTTTAATCTACAATATACCTGAAAATTTGATGAAAAACATGGCAAATCACGAAGTTTTACAGAATATGCAAATTAAGTCATGATTTGTTGCCATGGTAGCTTGTTCAATATCAAATTTGTTTTGTTTTTCTGAATACTTTGTTCTTTAGTCAAGTACTTCTTTCGGTCGGTATTTTTGTAATTTTCTTTTTATTTGATTGTTAAGACAAGAAGTATATAGAGTAGATTGTAATCATAATTATTTTATGAACAAATAAACTCATCATAGATACCAGGACTAAATTTAGTATATACGCCAGACGCGCGTTCCGTCTACAAAAGACTCATCAGTGGCGCTCGAATCCAAAAAAAAATAAAAAGGCCGAATACAGTACGAAGTGGAAGAGCATTGAGGACCAAAATTCCTAAAAGTTTTGCCAAATACAGTTAAGGTAATCTATGCCTGAGGTAGAAAAGCCTTAGTTTTTCAAAAAATTCAAAAATTTGTAAACAGTAAATTTATAAATATAACCATATCAATGACAATTCATGTCAGCACAAAAAGTGCTGACTACTGGGCTTGTGATACTCTCGGGGAAATAAATCTCCATCAGCAGTGGCATCGACCCAGTGGTTGTAAATGAACTCATCATAGATGTAGATACCAGGACTAAATTTAGTATATACGCCAGACGCGCGTTTCGTCTACAAAAGACTCATCAGTGTTTCCATACAGTATAAGTAGTCATTTACCCTAAATAATTCAAATCCTTCAATATATAGTCAATGTTTCAGAACCTTGATAAATGGGGGCAGCGGGGTGTGGGGGTGGATTATAATGTAAAAATCTCAAAAAATAATCATACTTATAGTATCAATTTTAAATTCTTGACTTTTTTTATTTCACCTAAGTACATTCTTAAATATTTTTGTGCGGAATTTATCAAAAATTTGATTAATTATGCAACTGAAATTTGATGTTATCTACAACAGCGCTGTCACTTGAAATTAGATATCAATATCTAGTATTCTCAGTAGATCGGAACTATAAGCAAATATTTTGAAAAAAAAAGGAATGCATACAATATACTAGGGAAAAAGTAAAATGAGGTATCTATTCATGACACACAAGTCAGAACAGACACAGCAAAAATATCAAAAGCAAAAGAACTGTTATTGTATTACTGTTCTGCATCTCAAAGGTTTACATCATCATAAATAAAATCAATAATACGTTTAAGTGCAGATAATTTGTTCAAAAATGCAACTGAAATTTGATTTTGCCTTAAAAAGCACTGTTGCTTGAAATTAATATTAATCTAGTAATCTAGTATGTGACTATTTTGACATGATTTATTAGCCAAATGTTTTGTTTCTTATATTTCATGAATCCGGTTTCATGTTTCCTATAAATAATTGACTATGTAAAATCTAAGTAATCAGTTTGAACTTAATTTTCATTGAAAAATGTATATAACGCTTAATTTTAAATGTTGCATGGTTGTTATTGTTCAGTTTTCTGGAATCAATTTACAAACTGATGAAATAAAAATCAATTAATGTAAAACAAAATTCTAACTTACGTCACCAGAAAATCCGAAAAAGTTTTAATAGAGCGATAAAAGCGAGATGAAAGATATCAGAGGGACATTTAAAATCACAAGTCCAAAAATAAAAGTGACAACGTCATTGTTTATATAAATCAATAGATAAATATGACTTTTCAATATCACATCCGTATCAACCAGGGGTACCAGTAAAACCCAGAGAGCTGAGAGATATTCAAAATTTGTAAGGGTTCCGCGAAACCCAGTGTCTCGCCTACGTTTGCTGTTAATCGCAGGCTCAACAAAAATGAGGGAAAAAAATAATAAAAATATTCCTCTCGATACTATCGTTTGATTGAGAAAAAAATTGTAAAAATCCAGGATAGTTTATGAATCTAACAAATGTTTTTAAAACTTTAACTGCAGACTGTATGTAATGTTAACAGGAAGAAAAACAAGTCCTTTTACATGTAAAATAGAGATAAACAGGTACAAAATTTTAACAAAATTTCCCTTTAGATACTAGCTCTTGATAATAAAAAGTTTCTGTCCAAGTTTGGTACAAATCCAGGATAGTTTAAGAAAGTAATCAAAATTTAATAAAAAAAAAACTTTAACCACAGAGTGAATGTAATATTTTCTGCCAGAAAAACTAAGTCTATTTATGAGTAACATACGGAAAAAAGGGATTTTTCTTTTTACTAAATATTTTGGATACTATGATCATAACAAGTTTCTCTCCAAGTATAGTACAAATCCAGAATAGTATAAGAAAGTTATCTAAATCTTACAAACTTTAACCACAGAGTGAGTGTAAAATTTTCTGGCAAAAATACTAGGTCCATTTCTACATAAAAAAACCGGAAAACAGGAATTGTTTTTACAAAATTTATTTCTGGATACTATTCTATGATCACAAACAAGCTTCTGTCCAAGTGTGGAAGAAACCCAGGATAGTTTAAGAAAGTTATTAATGTTGCAAAAATCTAAACCACAGAGTGAATATTCGTTGACACCGACGACAGAATGTAGTATAGTTAGCATATGAAAATATAGCTCAAATTTTAATTAAAAAAAATGATATAAAACCAAGTTTACCCACAAATTTGTCCACCAGGAGAAGAGACGCAAAGCGTTTTGACCAGTGGAAGGCACTTGGACATGAACTAACACCAACTAAGTACAAAGGGGAACCAGTTGGGTTTGTAGTCAATGGGGATATTGTCACCAGTCCCTACAACCCCAACAAGGCCTGTCACCGCCTGGTATTTTACACCTCCACCAATGACAGAGGCAAGCGCAGTAGGATCGACTTTGAAGATGGGTTTGACATCGACCACCCAGACCTACTGCGCACACCACCGCACACATCGCCCGTCGTCACTGAACAATCCAAAGAGGCAATACAATCAGCCATACAAGCAGCACGACCTGATACTCCGTAGCAGCAACACCAACGCAGTCGGAGTAAAAAAAAAAGACCGACAGACTCCAGTCTATAGAATAGGTTGCTACAGTCCGCGATATCCAGACAGGATAGTCGGACTCTAAACTCCCATAGATCATCATCATCAATTTGTCAAAAATTCCCTATACCAAGTCAGAAATATAACATCTGTTTTCTATTCATTCCTGTGTTTAAAAAAAATAACGTTTAATTTTGTCATTGTTTTGAATTTATCTGGAAGCTCGTTTTTTACTAATACTTTTTTCATTATCTATGACTATGCGGTATGGCCTTTGCTCATTTTTAATGGCCGTATGGTGATCTGTAGTTGTTAATGTCTGTGTCATTTGGTCTTTGTGGTGCGTTGTCTTATTGGCAAACATATAAAAAAGAAGATGTGGTATGATTGCCAATGAGACAACTATCCACAAAAGACCACAATGACACAGACATTAACAACTATGGGTCACCGTACGGCCTTCAACAATGAGCACAGCCCATACCGCATAGTCAGCTATAAAAGACCCCGATATGATAATGTAAAACAATTCAAACGAGAAAACTGACGGCCTTATTTATGTGAAAAAATGAACGAAAAACAAATATGTAACACATAAACTAATGACAACCCCTGAATTACAGGCTCCTGACTTGGGACAGGCACATATATAAATAATGTGGCGGGGTTAAACATGTTAGCGGGATCCCAACCCTCCCCTAACCTGGGATAGTGGTATAACAGTACTACATAAGAACGAACTATAAAAATCAGTTGAAAAAGGCTTAACTCATCAGATGGAATCTTCTTTTCTATAGACTCGTCTTTGAATACTAATTCAAATTGTCTACAATTTTTACCACTTTCAAACTTATTTTACTGAAAGATCGAATATATTGTTTTACAAATATCGGAATCGCCTATAAAAATCTCATGTTTTAGGTCGTGAAAATTCTTAAAGTGTGATGCTTGATATTGTCAACGACAATATCTTTCTTGAGTTTTGTAGATTGATATTTCAATAGACAGTCGGTATTCCAAAAAGTTTGAGTAGTTCACACTAACTGACCATCATTATTTTTGTACCAACTTGAGGCATGCATTTTACTAATCTTCTCAAAGACAAAGCAAAATTCTTACTTATAGATATATCATTGTGTGCCAATGAGACTACTCTCCATCCAAGTCACAATTTGTAAAAGTAAACCAAGGCCAAAGTACGGTCTTCAACACGGAACATTGGCTCATCCAGGACAGCAAGCTATAAAGGGCCCAAAATAATTTGTGTAAAACCATTTAAACGGGATATTTTTTTTTAATTTCATTTTCAAATATAGTGATGATACTTAAGGGGGCTCGCGGTCTAAATCGAAGCTTTTCCTTAATATAGGATTTCGCTATATTTTCCTATAAATGAACTTTATCTTATACTTAATAGAAAAATAAAATTAAAATATGGGGTCACCGTTTATTTACGCTCATAATTTGCCTTCGAAAGAGACATACATTTTTGTAAAGGTACTTTTTTTCTGTTGAACTAATAGGAGAAATAGAGGAATTATGGAAATAAAAAAAGAACTAAATTACAGAAATCGCTCAAATTTTACAATAGTTTAGCTCAAGTGCAGCTTATTTCAAAATAATAATAAAAAATATAGGTCACAGATGAGTTAAAAAACGATATTGCAATTTTAATGCCAAAATATGGCAATTTTGCACCAAAGGGAGATAATTTGGAGCTTTTCCAATGATATATACATTTTAAAAGTCATCTGGGACCAAAACGAATTCATTTTTTTGAATGAATTTTGTACCATATGATAAATCACAACTAATAACGTAACAAATAAACTGTGTAATGAAAAAAAAAAGTTTATTTTCTGAAATTTTATACCCTCGAGCCTCCTTAATAACAAACATTTTAGATAGTCCATTTTCTACATTTGAGAATGCCTGTACCAAGTCAGGAATATGACAGGTGGTGTCCATTCGTTTGATGTGTTTAATCGTTTGATTTTATCATTTCATTATAGATTTTAAGTTTTGATTTTTCTTGGAGATCAGTATTTTTGTTATTTTACTTTTTTCATATCTCATATCCTTGTGAACTTAAATTGAATTAATAAGAACAAGAATTTCTGCATTCAATCTTGATCTTTTCTGGAAAAGGTTCCGGTTATTCTTATTTTATTAGATTTTCATTAATACATGTAATATAGAAAGTTTTTATGATTGTTTGCCTTCCTATAATCTTGTTAACATACTCAATTGTACAGATGAATTGTATGGTAAATTAAATTGACCTGTTGTTTTTATCTATATCTAACCATTTTTTCTGCACTTTAGTTCACAAGTTGTTCGACCAGTATACTTCCCAAAATCCCAAAATTAAGTTCTAAGAAAATCCTTAAAAAGTTATGTTTTTTTTTCTTTTTGAGTAAAATTCAATAACTTTTTTTCAGTCAAAGATTGTTGTATCAATTTGTCATATAATTAAACCTGTTTATACCGAACATCTTCGGGACTTAAGATTTTGTTCTGTTTTGGTAGATGTTCTGTTTTATCAGATCCACAGCGCATATAATTTGATATGACGGTGCTTAAGAACATGTTTGGTTTATACAGGTTTTCGGTTTATGCAGGATTCGGTTTAGCCACTTTAGTACCATTTAAATTACAATATTTAACTTATAAAAATGAATTCAGTTGCTAAAATAACATGCAGTTGTTGTACTCGTTACTAATTAGCCAATCATTCTATCGATTAACTATTGACAATTTATGCAACGATCCTATATGAATTAATTGCATGAGCTGTACATCAGAGAATTTAGACTGATGCGAGCAAGTTAACATGACAAGTTCGGACTATTTATGAATACGAAATACTAAAATAAGGAATGGAGTTGAAAGCGAAGAATATTCTTATTCTTCTTATACTTAAACATGTTTTCATAAATTGTGAATGTTCACTTCAAGAATATTGTGACGCTGACGATGAAGATTGCCAACGTTCAAATAATGAATTAAAAATTGGTCAATTAAAACATGGTAAAAGTCAACACATGAACATTCTCCGACGAATTCGAAACAAAAGTCTAATGGAATGTGCAAAGGAGTGCTTATTGACGTCACAATGCAAGGCTATTAACTATAGAAAGAATTGGAAACTTTGTGACGCACTAGGTGAAAGGCCCGATGGCGCAGCTATCCAGGATGAATCAGGATCGGTTTACAGTGATATATCGACCTGGCCGAAGGTAATGTTCTTGTTCCGTATTGGCTTTATGAAAGTTAATTTTCTTACCAATTTTAGTATGAATTTATCGAGTAAACCCACATTGTACGATTTTATAGAGCACTTTGCGTTCTGACAGGATTCGTGTTACTAAGTCCTTTGCTAGATCTAAAAGTCTTGGTTAAGTCTTGATCCCTTTATCCATGACATTTCTATAATTTATGATTTTACTCCTTAGTATTTTCATGCCACACATTAGAATAATTCTTTTCATAATTGTAACTACGTCTGCATTTGAAAATAATGTACATAAAATATAACAAAAGTCCATGCATTAAATAATTTTGCCCGATTCTATGGCTCCTGAACTTTTATTTCAATACCATAACATCTGTTTCTTGAACATGACCGGCCAAATTTGATTTAATTCCCGGCTAATACTCGTATAAGTAACAAAACGGATGTGACATGTTGTGTAGGTTCTGCTTACCCTTTCGGGGCATCTGAGATCACACAAGTTTAACGTGAAGTTCGTGTTTGTATATTGACTATCTTTCAATTGTTTCTTATTGTTTTCTAATGGTATTGACAGTTTGTTTTCGACTTACAAGTTGAATGGCCTTTTGATTTTTTTCGCCTATCTTGTAGGTAAAATAAGTTGGATCGTGACATTGTCCGAACAAATAATCCTAAATACTTTTTAAACGCTGCTTCATAGTTAATTTTATTGAAATTGAAATCGATTTCAATTGTATATTTAATAATTGGTCATTTCAAAATAATTTAAAACAATATCGTTAAATTTGTCGACATTTCTCTCCTGGGAAATTTTGATAAGGTTGACAAATTTGTGTTGATAAAACATTGATTTAATTATTCAAATTTTTTTTTTAAATTTGAGATAAAAATATATAATATCTGGGAAGATATGAAAACGCATGGTTTTTAATCTTTCGTCCTCATGACTTTGTTGGAGCGGTATCTGCAAAAGGAGCACACTCCTGTATACGTCCGTAAAGTGTGATCATGCAATAGCATAACGTACCCAATTAACTGAGATATGAAAACACAATACGCTGGAGAAGAGGGTATTATATTGCTGAGAAATAGGAAATTGATAGTTAGGAAGTTAAATTCGTCCCATTTGTCATATATTTTAGTATGAAGCCGTCGTTTACAATTCAATTTTTTATTGAATATATAATTCTAACAAAATACTAATTTGTCACTTATTTTTATATTTTACTAACCCATGTCTAATCTAAACCTTTCAAACTCGTTTTTATTAAATTCTGGCAAAAATTGTACACATGAAGGCGCTATAAAACCAGCAAAAGCGGACGGACGAACAGACACCCGTTATTATTTATCCCTTACAAGGGCGTGTGATGATAAATCATTTACAAAACTGAATCTTGTGTACTTATTTTATTGAAGGCGAATAATGCTGAAATAAGTCCTCATAATTCAATTCTTAATTCCATTTTTTGGAGGGTATTATGACAAAATATTGATACCGTCACGGTCACATGACAAAATCGTGTCTATAAGTTGAAATACTTGAAGCCTACAAAGACATGTCATATCCAAAATCATTTGAAAGAGATTTTTTACACGTCCTGTTTACTTTAGGTTTATTCTATTATACAATGAAAGAAAACTGAAACTTTAAAGTCACGTTTTCATAGATTGGCATAGGAAACACAATAAATAATAAATGATATTATTCCACTGCATGTTGATTTTAATAGCGAAATCAAAATGTGATTGGTTACGTCGAACAAAACTTACAATTCCCCTCTGAGCGTCAGGATTGCCTTGTGCGACCTTACCTGCGGTTAATGTTTAAATAAAACATTTTGATAGAGTGCGTTTTAAAAATCATTTCAAGTCTAAAAACAATTAGAAAAGAATGAATAGACAAGTAACTTTGAATCGGTACTGGTTATGATTGTGTATGTTGTGTTTAGTTATAAAACGAAACGGATAAGAAAACAATTATGTAAATTTAATATTCAATAGTAAAAAAAAGTATAGGCAGTGGAATAAAAAATACATTCCTTTCCCTTGTTTAAAAGTATTTTCTTCAAAATAAAAGCAGAAAAGTACTTATTGATTGAAGGCCTTTCCGCGGCGAGTTAATTTTGCAATTTTCAATTTTACTTGAAGTAGTAAAACAAGGAATAATCTAAGTTTTACATATTCGCGACGATTTACATCCGCGTTATTTCTCTACTGGCGAAAGTCAATCGCTCGCAAAATATGTTGGTTTACAGTACATAATAGATTCTCTTTATAAAGATTCGTGTCATTGAGAGCTTGCATCACTGCTGGCTTATTACTTTTTCAACTGATTAGTAACTGCTAACATGTCTCTTTTTTTCTTTTTTTCATACGAAATGCAGAGAGTGAGCAAGTGAAAGGGGGAATGAGAGGAAAATATAATATGATAATTAATTATTACAGAACTATATTGTTAGTATTATGAGTATTTTTCAAATATAACCAGAAAAGATGGATGTACTAATGAATGATATCTTTGAATAATTTAATGTTGGATGTAACGCGTCTTTTGATTGGCTGACGTTATTTTGTTATCAGCCCATAGACATAATGTAGTCATGTGACCGTGACGTCAACAACTTTTTTCATTATTTTCTACGGTTTAAAATGAAATTTAGAATTAAATTATAAGAAATGACTGTTATATTGTTTCTGTCTATTCGAAATAACATTAAAAAAAATGTGGTGCACACTGTTAAATAATTCGCTACGCGCGTTATTCAGTGTGCACCAAATTTTGTATGTTATTTCTTCATAGACAGAAAAAAATATTACAGTCATTCCTTAAATATTATAATTCGTGATTGTTATATAAGTAAAATTATACTTGTGACATAAATAAAGTTGTATTTTTATTGGTATAAATATTGATTTTAATTTCAGTGAATTAAATTCATACTTAAAGTTTTGTTATACAATATGCAACTTAACGGTACTACAATCTGTCGATACGTTTGTTTGGCGTACTAAATTATAATCCTGGTACCTTTTTTTTATTTTGGTCATTATGTTTTGTTACTATAAATCAGGTCTGCACACTAAATCCATTGGATAATAGATGTGTAGTGATTGATATTTTTGTCTTAAATATATGACGAGATTTTGATAGCTTCGAAATGGCTGTCAGTAACTGCGAGTACTCTCAGTGTCCTTTTTTGTTGTAAGGGATTGATAAAAACCCTGCCACGTCTGTTTTTGTCTGATTTTTTTTCAGCTTGGTATCGATCTGATGAATTAAACATGTTTTCAGCTTATAATTATAGTTTGTTCTTATGTTGTGCTGTCAAACCATTGTTCAGGATTACGAAAAGGAATGAACACACATACATTTGTTAAACCTCACAACATTCTTTATGTGCCTGTATCAAATCAGAAGCATGTAGTTCAGTGGTTGTCGTTAATTCATGTCTGTTATATGTGTCCGTTGATTTTTTTGTATTAAAAAAAGGCAATAGTGTGTCGTAATTGAAAAACTTCATATTTTTCATGTCGGGGCCATTTATACGGTTTGGGTTTTTTCTTATTGTTGAAGGCTTTATGGTTGCTTTTGTTAGCTAACATATACTTTATGTGATCTTTGGTATATGGTCTTATTTGCAAACATACCTCATCTCATTTTTTATACGAATCATGATATAAATATTTCAGTAAACTAAATTATGCTCATGATAATAAAACGGTAGTATGTTTCGTCCGGATTTTAAATGATGACAAATTTGGATATTTTTTCTTTTCTCTTAAAGTCATATGAAACCAGTGAGTGGTGAAAAATAATGTTTATCCTATTATTGAACCAATGCATGTATATATCATAAACTTAGAACTCTGTGCACGTTTCTGTCATTTTTTACGCAAATATATCGTAAAATCGTCAATGTTTTTTTCTCTCTGTCTGTTATGATTCAACAAATATGGCTGCTCATTTAAATGCCGTGTTTTAAAGCCAAAGTTTATCGATTGTCACCTTATAGTAAATAAATAACAAAAAGCATGGGTATTGGGCATGTGTTTAACATGTACAATCAGATAATTGTTTATTTTAATGACAGATCCAAGCGTATTGCGATCACCGGGTTTTTACGAGAAGGGTAACGCTCAGGTCACTATGCATACGGAAAAAATGTCAGCGAATTGCTTCCTGGAAGCAAGCAATTAAAAACAAATAAACTTCTTCTAAATGTGGACAAATTAAAGAATTTTCCTCAGAAAAAAGTATATGTACGTAAGTTGTATAATGAAAACTATCCATTTAGTTATAAAAAACATATGCATGATTTTTTTTTAATTTGAGGTTTCTTATGACTTTAAATTACTACATTTAATATAAAGGTCACCAACCAAGACAGAACTGTCCTCTTCACAAATTAATGTAATAATGTTGCAGTCGAAACAAAAATTTTAGACATGTCTGGTTTATCTCACTTTTCCAGTCGAAATTATCATAGAGTTAAATAACTGGTTTATTTCGTTGTTCCAGTCAAAAATCACATTGCGCATACAACTGGTTTCTCGTTCATCCTGAGTTACTGCATGAATGTGGTGGTGATCAGAGTATAATTACCACAAGTATTACTTAATTTGCTATTAAATCAATAACCATGTGCAGCTTATGTGATTTTTGACATGTATTTCAGGCTCTTGCAGGCAAATGTGCAGATCGTAATTGTGATAATGGGGAAAAATGTATTATAAAGAATAATGGAGTCACGTCGTGTGAACATGCATGTGAGTATAGTTCAAATAAGCAGTCTTCGAAAAATATGAAAGAAGTAAAAATAAAACCATTCATAAAAACTTGGCATGATTGTCAGTACGAAAGAATACGTTTATATTTACAGAATGTACCTAAATATCTACCTTTCCTTAACGGAAAAATAAACTCATCATATATTGATACCAGGATTGAATTTTTATAATTCAGACAGACGGGCGCTTCGTCTATAAAAGACTCATCAGTGACGCTAAAAAAAGGTTTCGAATCCAAAAACGTAAAATAATACCCATTGCTATCTACACCAATCTGTTGACAGTAATTAAAAGTCAATAACTGGAATTTTTACCGTTAATTTTACTCTCCTTGTTCCGTCAAGATAAAAATAATGAAGTTATTATTCCAATTTGACTGTCGGAAACAGGTTATCACTTGTGAATCTCGAAAACTTGAAATACACGAAATATTATATTCACAAGTTAAAGCATATGATTTAATTGATTTGTTGGTTTGGTCGCTAAGCATTAAGTGGTAATAATTTCTATGTGATCTAATCTTGATAAACGCCTTAGAGACACGATATTTTTTCCATTATCCGTATTTGCAAAACTTTAAGGATTTTTTGTCATCAATGCTCTTTATCTTCGTACTTCGTTTGGCCGTGTCCATTTTTTCTTTTTTCAAGCGTCACTAAACAGTCTTTTGTAGACGAAAATCGCGTCAGGAACAAATAAAAAATTTCCATCCCGATTACTACGATAAGGTTTTTTTATTTATTAATTTTTACGATGTCTTTCAATTACAGATTGTAAAGATAAACCACCTGAAACACCGTTTGCTGTTTCCACTGAAACGTTTGGGGTCTATGCTAATTTAGAAGCAGGCAACCAGTATAAATGCCTAAACAATTCCTATGAGCTGGTTGGAAAACCCTTTGTTATTTGTGACAAAAAATCTAAAAATTGGAAGACATTATTTTGCTGCGTGGAAAAACGTAAGTATAATGGCTCATTGAAGTAAAACAGGATACATTGTTTTTTCAGGGCCTTTTATAGCTGACTATACGGAATGAGCTTTGCTCATTGTTGAAGGCCGTACGGTGACCTATAGTTGTTAATGTCTGTTTCATATTGGTCTTTTCTGGATAGTTATCTCATTGGCAATCATACCGTATCTTCTTTTTTATAGTAAGCCTATTTAAGTAATAACAATGGCAATGGAAGTAATTATAGATTTTGCTAATTTCTGAAAAGTATTTGAATGTCTTCGTCTTTATCCCAAGTTCTTCGATGGGAGGTTGCCTCAATGGCATAAATACCATTTTTCTGATATACGATCATGCCATACATGTTTTGTCGTTCAATAATTGTTGTTGTATAATAGTAGAATTACAAAAAAATAAACCAAACCGAAAAGTCCCTAGGCAAATAGGAAGACAAAAGCTCAAACACATCAAAAGAATAGATAACAACTGGCATATTCCTCAATTAGTACATGCATGTTCTCATGTAGAACTTGGGGGATTACACCTGGTTTTAATAGCTCGCGAAATTTCTTACTTTACGACAAAAGAGATTTTACGGACACCATCACTAGTTAGTTGACCGTTGTTGAATATCCGTTATACAGATGATATCGGATATGTTCCTTATGTCGTAACAACAATCCTGTTCCCTTTTCACATATATGATCTACCTACTATTTACCGACTAAGTAATGACATGAGTAACACGACGGGTGCCACATGTGAAGCAGCACCTGGTATCACCCCCAGTTGTTGGCGGGGTTCGTGTGGTTGTTCTGCCCCTATTTGTGACATTTTGTTTACGCATCTTTTTTCAAAATAATGGAATTTGATGCGACTGTCGTACAAGTGAGAAGTTTAGCGCTATAAAACCAGGTTCAATCCACAAATTTCTACATTTGAAAATGCCTGTACCATGTTAGGAATATGACAGTTGTTGTCCATTCGTTTAATGTGTTTTATAATTTGATTTTGCTATTAGATTAGGGACTTTCCGTTTTGAGTTTTCCTCGGAGTACAGCATTTTTGTGATTTTACTTTTTGCATGACAGGTGCATTATATTGACAACGATGTATGAACAAAGCAAACAAACATTATAGTTCAGAATGTCGAAAATAGGGGTACAGCAGTCAACACTGTATTATAGTCTTATAAAACATCATTAATTTATCCAAGTATCTTACAGCATACAAACCACATGACTGTAGAGACGTACCACGCCACTGTGGTTCTGGGACTTACAAAATTTATCCTGGAACTTCAACTGGTTTCAACATATATTGTGAAAAACTTAAAGAATGGTGGAATGTATGTATTTTAAAAATAAGAATCGATTTAGTCATTGTAAAAATACTATTATCTAACCAATACAGGTGTGCGTATATTGTCCCTTATATGTTAAACATTTCTGATTTAGGTGATTTGAACATTTTCTACATAAAGGACTGTCCAAATCCAATTTACTAATCTAACATACAGCTGTGTGTACCCAAGCATAGCATAAGAAAACGCACTTCAACGCCGCGTGCACTTATTTCAATTGTTAACAATATTTCGCGTTTACTATACAGGAAATGATTCTTAGCTTATTTTGACAAAATTGAACCGTAACCGTAGATTTAAAGAACTCTCAATTTGTTTTTAAATGTCTCCCGTAGGATACAAAAATATTTATAAAAATCATGGATGATGTATCTATGGGCCACTGATATCCCTACTTGTAAATATGCATGAGTCAACTTCCACAAACAGATTGGTTAAGGCAAACTAAAGTTATGTAAACGAAAGATATTTAGCAATGTATATGTCTTTTAAAAAAAAGCATACCTCATAAACGATAAAAGATACGCCACACGATTTCGAAGCTGTTTTGTGTTATGTGTTTTGTGATTATATGCATTATGTTTATGTTTAATTACATTTGGTTGAGGCAAACTAAAGTTAGTGAACGGACATCAATTTTCGAGACGTGCATTTGTACATCAAAACTAAAAGCAGTTTCACCTTAAATTAATGGAATTTGTAATGGTGTATCGGCTGTCATAAACCCCTTTGGAAGCTTGATATTTATAAACAATGCTATATCTTTGAGGTGCTGACCAAGTGTTGTTACTTTGTAGCTGATCCATCATCCACGATGGCCGCCAGCGGATGACTAAGTTTAACATAGGAACCTATGGGAAATACATACACATGTCTTATTTAAGAGAACCACTTTATAAAATTGAACCAAACATAGCATGAATGTTCCTTATGAGGTGCTGAGCAAGTGTTGTTACTTTGTAGCCGACCCATCACCCAAGATGGCTGCCAGCGGGGGACTTAGTTTAACATAAGACCCTATGGAAAATGCATACAAATGTCTTCTTTTAAAGAATCACTGAATGGAATGAAAGCGAACATAGCATGAATGTTTCTTGTGAGGTGCTGACCAAGTGTTATAGCTTGTAGCCGAACCATCACCCAAGATGGTCGCCAGCGGGGGACTTAGTTTAACATTGGACCCTACATAAAATACATACAAATGTCTTCATTAGAGAACCACCGAATGGAATAAAACCAAACAGTGTGAATGTTCATTATGAGGTGTTAATCAATTATTGATACTTTGTATTAAATCTAAGATGGCCGTCAGCTAACATCTTGGTTTAACATAGGACCCAATGGGAACTACATACAAATGTCTTCTTTTAGAGACCACTGAATTGAATAAAACCAAACATAGCATGAATGTTCCTTATGAGGTGCTGACCAAGTGTTGTTACTTTTTAACCAATCCATCATCCATCATCCAAGATGGCCGCCAGCCGGGGACTTATTTTTTAATAGGACTCTATTGGAAATACATGCAGATGTCTTCTTTTCAAGAACCACTGAATGGAATGAAACCAAACATAGCTAGAATTGGGAAAAAGGATGTATTATTAAATTACGGGGCCAATACTAAACCAAATTTGGCCTCAATAATTTTTTAAGTATCTGTTATGATTTTATCCTTTTTTATATGATTTCAAAACCCAAGTAAATTCAGTTGAGCGACACAGGCTCTTGAGAGCCTCTAGTTATGTTTTTGTTGGGACAAACAATCTATAACTTTAAATCAATTATGAACAAAAACTCGTACCGTAGTATTTGTTTAAATGGAAATATCTTTCCAGTCAATATCTTCTATTAGGAACTAATAGTACGAAGGCACTTCTATATTTTGTGACAGAGGATAGTATGTTCTTCTGTCTATAAATAAACTCATCATAGATACCAGTACTAAATTTTGTATATACGCCAGACGCGCGTTTCGTCTACTAAAGACTCATCAGTGACGCTCAAATCCAAAAAGGTTAAAAAGGACAAATAAAGTACGAAGTTGAAGAGCATTGAGGACCAAAGATATTGTATAATGTTATATTAATATGCATTAAAGGTTCAAAACTATCACGAATTTCTTTTCAATGAATACGTCACAGAAAATTTAAAGATTACAGGTAATACAGCGACGGACAGATGGATCAGTCAATTTTTACAGAAACTGGACGGAGTATGAGGAGGGTTTTGGAGATTTTCGTACCGAGTTTTGGCTAGGTAACACATCTTTATATCTCTATATATATATATATTTATATATGCCTTATATATCATGTACTGTAGTACGCCGCTAGATTAAAACTGACGAGGAAAGGTAACACACGGCCAGCGAAAGCTCTTTTTTTGAGAGCCCAGGTGGTCGTGTGGTCTAGCGGGACGGCTGCAGTGCAGGCGATTTGGTGTCACGATATCACAGTAGCATGGGTTCGAATCCCGGCGAGGGAAGAACCAAAAATTTGCGAAAGCAAATTTACAGATCTAACATTGTTGGGTTGATGTTTAGACGAGTTGTATATATATTTATATATATATATATTATATATTTATTCAAATTTTAGTTACATGCTCTATATGAATGATTAATTTGAAAAAAATGCCTTCAGTTAATGTCTTGGAACTTTTTAATTTAATCGGTTATCATATAACTTCTGGTGTCTGAAAGCCACTGTTATAAAAGGTAGTTCACACTTAAAAGTCGAAAATAAACTGGCAATGCCTTGGCTAGAAAAGAAAAAAAGATCAAAAGGCAAAACAATAGTACATTAGACACTTTTGTGGAATTTTAAAGTTTGGAACTATTTTTTTTTAGTGGGGGAGGGGGGTGGAGACGTTCTGCAAAATTATGCTATGATATGCGGGTAATGCGGAAATATATATAAGTATGAACTGAGAAGAATAGTATTTACACTGGGGTAATTGATTGTAAAAATTGAGACTTTTATTGTGAAAAGATATAAAATTGTGCATATTTGTGAATATCTATTACACAACTACTTGACAAACCACCACAAACATATTAATTCAACTATTCTTTTTTGAGACTTTGTACTTTGATCACTTGATTAAGTTAAATTTTGGCGCGTTTTAACAATTTATAATTAGTAATTATGTTTGGAACTTATCATAATGTGTTATCTTTGAATTTTGCATGCTGACCTCAGATTGTTGTTATTGCTTATTGCTTATTGCTTATGCGCTTACACTACATGTACTATGTTAACACTGTTTCGTGTCACAACCCTGGTAATTATCGACGCTTGCATGAACTGTCATTGATAATTTTCTATTCAAAGAATGTTAAATCCACATACAATTAATATTTTTTTTTTCTTTATTATCTAAAGATAGAAATGAATTAATTCATAGTTTGCACAACCTTCAGGAAAAACCCTTAGTTTTATGTGTTTTTAAGTCTCGTAAATGACATCTTTAATCCGTTTTTGTAGCAATAATCAAACCTTTTATGCCTACACCCCTTTCAACCTTTTTTTATGCCATATCATTTTGACCAGTTTTTAATTTTTAAGGTAACAGACTGATCAGCCAACTTACTTTATCCGGAAAATACCTACTCCGAGTCTGGATCAAAAATCAAAAATGGAAGAAAGCGTGGTACAATGGATTCACTATTGGTAATGCGACGACTGGCTACAAAATCCACGTGGAGGAGTTCGGAGGCGGTGATGCAGGTACATTTGAGATATATTTTATTTAAAAGAAATTAAACTGTTAACCAACTTATTATTTCCCGATTATTCCCTTTTCATCGACTTTGCAACGATTCATTTCGCGTACATCTAATTCCTGGTATAAAATCAAAGTGTAACTAATTATTTGCGACTATTTATATTCGCCTTATAACGCAAAAATAAATTGCGCGCATATATCAGCTGATTTACAGTAATAAATATAATGTTTGTAATAAACTAAATTCATTTGTGGGTGATTGAGTGTTGTTGTTTTATAATGTCATCTTGAATGGCTACGGGTCAAACACACAAAATTGAGATATTACTACCAATTAAACCTATTAGAGTCTTTTGACAATTTTACCTAGTATGTCTGTTTTGTTCACGCATAGTTATAAATATAACGGAATTTGATGCGACTGTCATACAAGCTAGATATTTAGCGCTATAAAACCAGGTTCAATCCACCATTTTCTCCATTTGAGAATGCCTGTACCAAGTCAGGAATATGACAGTTGTTGTCCATTCGTTTGATGTGTTTTGTCGTTTGATTTTGCCACTTGATTAGGGACGTTCCGTTTTGAATTTTCCTCGGAGTTCAGTATTTTTGTTATTTTACTTTTTTTTTCTCAGTAATTACAATAAACAAGAATTCCTCAAATGTACAATTTGTGGTGAGGTGTGAGTTTTTTTTTCCGTCCCGTTTTGAAGGCCTCACTGAGACTTAGAGAATGAGAACAGTAAACATTGTGTTGTTCCTTTTCTTATTTTGTGTTTTTTGCTGTGCATGTTCTAATTTTGTGTCATGGGTGTATAACCATTATTTTTTGTTTTTTCTTAATTATTTATAAACTGTCCAAACAATATCAATCATAACTATAAAAATAAAATAAAAACACCTGTCCTAAGTCAGGAATCTGATATACAGTAAATGTCGTCTGTTTATGTAGTTCATACGTGTTTCTGGTATCTCGTTTTTATATAGATTAGACCGTTGGTTTTCCCGTTTGGTTTTACATTACTAATTTTTGGGGCCCTTTATAGCTTGCTGTTCGGTGTGAGCCAAGGATCCGTGTTGAAGGCCGTGCCTTGACCTATAATGGTTTACATTTATAAATTGTGACTTAGATGGACAATTGTCTCATTGGCACTCATACCACATCTTCTTATATCTATTAACCAACAGATGTGTATGGCCTTTCTCTAAATTGATCAAGTTTTGACACCGCTTAGAATGAAAACTAAACACTTAACTCTACTACTCCAGTTCTATTGTTACAGATGCAACAATCAAATAGAACCATGTCATAAATATGACTGTAACGATATATATGTGGTAGTATATTAGTAGCAATATGTTTTGGAATGTTTAGTTTTGGAATGCTCTTCAACTTTGTACTTGTTTGGCTTCATAACTATTTTGATCTGTGCGTCACTGATGAGTCTTATCTAGACGAAACGCGCGTCTGGAGTATTAAGTTATAATCCTGGTACCTTTGATAACTTTTAAGGTCTTCAAATTCTTCTAATCTGTAAATTTACCGGTTTATTTTCATAATTGAGATATTTTTTGCAACATACTAAAGTACAGTACTGTAGATAGCAGGAGATGCTTATTCCGTCCGACATGAGCATTCTAGATCCTTGTATGGTTCGTGTGGTGTCCTCGGTTTTTGCTTCCTACCTTATTGCGCAGATAACGACAAATGTGTTCCAATTGTCGATTTCCTAATCATGTCCTCTTTTATTCCAATGTAACCTGATTTATCACTGGACTAGTACCTACTAGAAAACACGACAGGTAACAAATGTGTAGCAGGATCCATTCACCCTTCAAATGCACCGTTCATGTTTGATGTCGTGTTGTTCAGTCTTTAGTTTGCATGTATTGTTTTGTAAACTGTTGTTTGTCTTTTCTTCGTATTGTGGTTTTTTTTTATAGCATTGTTAGTTTATTTTTGACATATGAGTATGAATAGCCCTTTGGTATCTTTTGCTTCCCTTTTGCATCAACCTGCATATATGTGCATCTCCCGATATATATGCATCACCCACCATGCACTTCCACATTTGGTCAGCATGTCACTATTTTTTGTAGGACACCAAGTTGAAGAAAAGGGGAAAAGGTCATTTTTTTTTAAATATGAATGCGCGAAAACAATTATACAATGTATAGATTAAGTAAAACATGGCAAAAGTTACCAGATTCTTTCTTAATTCAGTAACGATTAAAACGAATGATACTCATATTAAACATTTTAAAGAATATCTAATCATAAGAAACCTATTTATATCATATATAAAATAAGACTTTAAATGACATTTCACCCAATTTCACCATTTTCCCGCCAAAATTTTGTGTTTAAGGCAAAATATTTGTTTTTCCTTATCGGTGACCTATGTTGTTGTTTTTTTGCTCATTCTTTGAAGCAATATTTTAGCCTTTTTATATTACAGTTTTGGACCATGTGTCATATAACGTTTTTTTAAATATTCTGATAAAAATATCTAAATACCTCTATTTTCCCTCTCCTTTCATTGAAAAACGGTCCCTTTTACATATCTCTTTAAAAGTAGTTTTTTGGTTTAAATGGTCCGGGACCCCTTATTTTTTTCAATCAATTTGATTTACTCTCTATATAGATTAAAATAACAAAAAATACGACATTTCTGACAGAAACTTCGAATAGGCCCGAACCACCTTAACAGGATATTCTACTTACAGTACCCTTGGTAGACTCATAATTCGGAATGAGAAGATGTGGTATGAAAACCAACGAGACAACTCGCCATCCAAGTCACATTTTGTAAAAGAATACCATTATAGGTCAACGTACAATCTTCAACACGGAGCCTTAGCTCACACCGAACAGCAATCTATGAAGGACCCAAAAGTTTTAAAATCATGTAAAGCCATTTAAAACGGGGAAAACGGTCTAATCTTTATTTAAAAAAAAAGTGAAACGAGAAACACTTATGACAAACATCAACAAACGACAATTACCGAGCATCAGGTTCCTGCTAATAGATTGTTCGAAAATAATGGAATTATTTGCATGCTCATATTTATGATTTCGAATCTGTTCCAAGTTTTGATTATTGTACCCTATATACCACACCTCATTATTTCATTAAGACAAATATTCCCATAAATAATTTAAAAGGCATTTAAAAAGTCAAAATGCGAATATATGTACTCTCACTCTTTTATGTTAATTTTTGTAACAACAAAGAAAAGAATTATATCAATTGAACTTCCATTACTAATTTAATTAATAATTAACTTTACTTTAACAAATCAGAAAATGCATGTAGGCATTCAACGAAATATTGGAACAACCAAATATAATGGCAAGTAAAAAGACAAAATATACCAATAAATTAACACACTTCATTATGATGATTATCAAAATAGGTAATAGAATTATATATTGACAATAACTCCGGATACACAAGCTGTATACTAGTATTTAAACATACAAACAAGCTGAAGCCCACCTTTGGATGTGGATTTTTCTCGCTACGCTGAAGACCCATTGGCGTGCGCTCAGCTGGTTTTGTCCTCTTTTATAAGTTGTTATCTCTTTTACACATTATCCGTGTCCATTCTATATTCTTCTATTTAATGGTTGGTAATGAACTGAATATTTTTTAATTGTTTAGCGGTTTTGATTGTGTATATTATCTAGACAGGAATACTAACAGTTCTTGGTTAGTACAATGCCTGTTGATAAAACCCTATCGTTACCATTAAAAGTTATATTATGACTTGACTTGTAACACTATTTATTCTATTTCAAACCATATGGCTTGCATAATATCTTTTTTATAATAAATTTATTTTCCAGGAGACAGTATTTCCAGTGGTTCGTCAAACTACACCAACAATGGAACGAAGTTTAGTACTTACGACAGAGATAACGACAATCATGCGTCAGATAACTGCGCAGAGAAATACAAAGGAGCTTGGTGGTTCAATGCATGTTATATGTCACATCTAAACGGAGAGTATGATCAAAACTTAACACTTCCATTCGGAATACAATGGAAAACTTTTCCCGGAACCCTAAGTTCCAGTATCATGGAAATCAGGAGGACAGGTTGAATTAGACTGAATTTTGAAGATAACTGTATTATATTTTAACCTTGACCTTCGTAAAACGTAGATTTCCTTTCGCAAAATAAGTTTACCTAGGTCAAAGGTAAAAGGATATTTGCAACAGTCAACTCAAGTTTTACGAAGGCCAAGCTTAAAATACAATACATGTATCCCGATTCTAATGCAGTATATTGAAATAAATAACATTTAACAAATATTTTCATTTTTGACGTAAATTGACATAAATAAAAATATCCGCAAAACTGTTGCATTGTCTTTAGCAAATAAACAATGTGAAGTCATATGCATACTCACGATGTCAAACATCAAATCTCTAGACGTATGTATACCTTTCGTAAGCTTCATAATGGTTGCAACGTTGAAAAAAGAATTACATACCACAAAAAAATCGGGATTTAAAATGATGGCTTTCTTAATTATGGACTTGAATTTAACTTTACAAAATATTTGTCAAAGTCCAATGAAAATTATCAATACTGACGAATTGCATTAGAATCGTATATATATATATATATATATATATATATGTACTTTACTATTTTTTAATAATTAGTGAGTGACCGAGTGTATACCGGTTTACATTATGTCTAAATTTTTAATCATTTACTGTAATTTAACCGTAATTTATTTTTATTATTTATTGTTTAATGAAATTTTTAGTAGAATACAGATAGTATAAGATATATCTGTTTACCTCTCCGGAGTACCTGAGATCATCCCCAGTTTTTTTTTTTCTGGTGTTTAATATTTCATGTTGTGATTTATGTACTGTTGATTATCTGTTTGTCTTTTTCTTATTTAATGAATGTCTGTTATTCATTTTGAATTTATTGAACCATAAAAATAATTTTTGACTCTTCACATTAAATAATACGCAAAACGGATTATGTTAAATGTGAAGATCAAAAATTAATTTTATGGTTCAATAAATTCAAAATAAATTATTGCCATTATTATAAATAAATTTCTATCAAAAGTAAGGCTCAAGGTATATTAATACGAATAACAACGTACACAGATTTTTGCGTATGAATACACAACGTTAGGGTGGGCGTGTCGCCATAAAAATTGATAACATTGAAAATAAAACTAATTCTTTTAACCAATCAGAAGACAGTAAATACACCAAATTTATTTATTTATCCATGTGTTGTCAGTTTGCTTATGTCCGTTTGGTATCTCTGGCCTATATCTTTCGTGTATACCACAGGAACTAATTGTAAGGACAGTTAGAAAGATAATCTTTCGTACCATTTCAATCTTTCGTAATTAAATGGATCAAATCCTTTAAAAAACTAATAATTAAGAACTGGTTTTTTTTCATTTACCTACATTTATAAGTTTTTTGTCTGAACCCTCCTTTTTAACTTTGTATTGTTCTTTTATCATGAGTAGTCGGACGAGTTATGGTTATCTTTCAAGAAAACCACATTTAAACTTGTCCAGAATCTTGGGTGCATGCTTGTCACTTTTTAAAATATAAGCTTCTGAAAAAAGTGTGGAAATATTATCATGAATATATACATCTTTCCTTTACGAATTATTCTTCATGATATAGCACATACCACAATAGCCTAGTAATGTAGAGTTTTCCATGTCAGTCTATTTGTTATCTTCATTTTCTTTTATATTGAATATTTAAACATTTTTTTATCCCCCCCTCCTTTCCAATTTTTACATGCTAGACTTGGACAGGACAAATAATGATTTAAATAACACGTTTTTTTATTTATTTGCAATACGCAGAGAATTTACAGTCCTGTACAGTGTCAAAGTATCAATTCTTAATGTAAAAGAAGTTTGTGAAAATGTAAACCTACCCCAAAAAAGTTATTATTTTGTGTAGCGAATTATTTTGAGACTTATGTGTACATGTATATAGTCAGTAAATTTAATATTATTATATTTATCTGTGTGTCACTGTTATTATAAACGTTATCTATATATTTGATTTTAATTTGGATTCATTTCCTTTGTATTTTGTGCTTTCCAAATTCAATTATTCAACAACCAATTGACAAAGAAATACTTAAATTTTTACTTCGAGGATTACTTATTGTGTTTTCTTCTCTTCGAACATGTATTTTTACATTACGTTTACGATTAAACATTTCTATCTAAAAAAATCACGATGTTTTATTTCTGTTTTGAAATGAATGCTTAAAGGACGCTGGTTTTCCCGTTTGAATGGTTTTTCATTAGTATTGTTGGAGCCCTTTATAGCTTGTTGTTAGTTTGAGCCAAGGCTCCATGTTGAAGGCCGTACCTTGACTTATAAGGGTTTACGTTTATAAATCATTACTTGGATGGAGAGTTGTCTGATTGGCACTCATACCACATCTTCCTATATCTATTAAAAGTCTGTACGAAGTCTGGAATATGACATTCGTCACAACTCGGCATATTCCGTACTTTTATCTAACGGATAGATTGAGAGTAGCGGATTCACCCGAGGATTGCCGATTGAGGTCTTAGTCATTCGTCACAACTCGGCATATTCCGTACTTTTATCTAACGGATAGATTGAGAGTAGCGGATTCACCCGAGGATTGCCGATTGAGGTCTTAGTCATTCGTCACAACTCGGCCTATTCCGTACCTTTATCTAACGGATAGATTGAGAGTAGCGGAGTCACCCGAGGATTGCCGATTGAGGTCTTAGTCATTCGTCACAACTCGGCATATTCCGTACCTTTATCTAACGGATAGATTGAGAGTAGCGGAGTCACCCGAAGATATCAGATTGGTCTTCATTTTCTTCATGTTATCAGGAGAGGCTCTTTCTCCTTGACGCTGTTGTCTGTATAACATTTCTTAAATGTAGGTTGAGATTATATTCTACACAATTGAAATTTAACTTTGTATAATTTAAGAATAAAATACCTGTTTTACAGAGAATATGTATTATCAATTAGTTTGATGCGTTTGAGCTTTTGATTTTGTCATTTGATTAGGGACTTTCTGTTTTGAGCTTTCTTTGGTTTGCGATATCTTTTGGTAATTTACTTTTTATTTGATTGTTAAGACAACTAATGTTTAAAGTATATTGCAATAATAATTATTTAGTTAATAACAAGTAATAACACAAAAATACTGAACTCCAAGGAAAATTCAAAAAGGAAAATCAAAAATCAAAAGGCAAAATCAAAAGTCCAAACACATCAAACGAATAGATAACAACTGTCATATTCCTGACTTGGTACAGGCAATGAATATTGTATAAAAACAAGTTTCCATACAATATTCATTTACCCTATATAAATCAATTCCCACTATATTTTTCCAATGTGTATGTTACGTTTCAAAACCGTGTTTATTGGGGTTTGTTTTTAGTTTTTTGTAAACGCAAACTCACCTCATTGTACTTGATGCTATGCGATATATTAAGTGCATTTAGGGTTTACGCATAAAAATAGAGTTTAAAAAAAGAATTATTCTATGTATGGCTAAGTTATGATTGATTGCTTGTTTGTGTTTTAACGCCACTTTTAAGTGGCGGCCAGTTTTTATTGGTTAAGGAAGCCGGAGTTCCCGTAGAAAACCAACAACATTCGGGCTAAGTTATGAAATAGAAGTTCCACATCAATGATGCATGGTTCGGAGTAGATACCATCTCGCCATGAGTTGATATAACACTAACAATGCAGTGTTGATAGGCTATTATAGCAAATTCTCCTGCAGTCTGAGCTCCTATCTGCATACAACTCTACACTAACATGGACTAATATTGAGTAAAATGAAATATCCGGAACGCTAACTAGTACTGTACCGAGTTTGTTACAGATAATCATGATAATGTAGACAACTCGATTACCTATAGGGAAAACGGTAGTATTTAATTTTCCCAGCATTAGGTTGGCCTTTTGTGTACCCAAGACAGGTGAAGGAAGTCAAATTAGGAGCGCTGTGATTGGATGTAAGGGTACAATATATTTTTTGATTTATCTATGAATAACTGCAGTGTGTAAATTTATAATATAAATTTTAAAACCTATTGAAATATTTTCTAGAGAATTATTCGAAAAGGCTTCCAAAATTTCATAACTTTGGTGCAAAATGACGGTGGGCATGGATAACATAAACAAGCTCCGTTGGAAATTGGTCATGATACTATTTGGCTTCAATTTTTAGAATACAATAATAAAGTTCTAACATCACACATACCTGTTTTATCCAGGTTTTTATTATAAAAACTGGTAAATTTAGAAAATGTTAGTATTGTCGCCTATGGCAGAATAAATTGTACCGTTTTCCCTAAACCTCTCTCAGTGGATTATAAGGATGACAGGAGTTGGATTTGATTACAAAAATGTCATACATTCATAAACAAATATTTTACAAATATAGATTACATTTATGTAGATTGAAACTATCATAGTTCTGCAACTGACATCGAAAAAGACGCTTAGTTAACGAGTTTAATGGTCCGGAATAACACACGGCTGCAAATTGTTTTAAATGATAGAATAATATCTATATTTTAATTTCCGTCGGGTCGTAAAAGGTTTCTATGGTCACATTTTTGTATTTTATCCCTTTAATGGGGGTACCCCTCAATTTACGGTTTTGGGTAGTTACCTTAAAATCCAAAAATATATTTTTTGGTTAAATTTCCCGCTATTTTCGTAAATATTCGATATGCACATATCATCAAGGATCATCGGAATGATGAAGAAATAAATATAATACCATCTGCAAGTAAAACTTTCAAACTTAAAGTTGGCTGTTTTTTAGATAGAAATTTAACGCGTTTTTCTTTGAAAACGAGAAAACATATGATTCAAAAACAGTATTTAACATTTGAGCGGACAAAAAATATTTTTGCGATACTGCATGCAAATTTTGGTGGGCAAATTCCAAACAATTTTGTCAAAAACTCAAAAATAAAAACATCATTTGTACCTTTTTAAATTACGGAAATTTCTATCCGTCAATCAGCTCCACCATTTATTTTTTCCTTCACAATCAATTTGATAGTTTCGATGTGATTATGTAGATTTTGTAGGAGAGGTTAATTTATTTTTGAGTGATTTGAATACATAAAGTAGTTCTTTCGTGTATTTTCTGTAAATAAGTTATTTTTTTGTTAATAAAATTTTGACTTAAAATAAAAGTTAACCAAATCCTTCGGATAAGAGGTTTTTCCGGATAATGACTATAGTTGACATTGTGTGAAAATACATTGTATGTCAATGTTTAACCTCAGAGCAATTAATATGCATGCAAGTGTTCGGAGGAAAAATACTATTGAAGTTTCGCAGAGATTTGGTGTGTGACAAGGTGATGCTAAAACCAACTTCTCTTGATATTCTGCTTTCCGTGGGCGAATCATCAGTGATGTTATGAGACTTGCACCAGAAGGCAAAATCGGTGCGTCTTTAAATTAGATTGATTGATTGCTGGTTGCCTAACGTCCAGTGGCAAATAGTTCATGCATGTTCAGGACGAGAACAAGTTAACAATAAAAACAATAGGTAGGTTTTGTCATAATAGAGGCCATTCGGGATGATGATCGGGAAAATTTAGACTGCCACTGGAAAATGATGGTATATTGGATTGGGACAGAAATTTTCCATTGCAGCATGCCACCTACGGACCCCTCAAAGAGTTGATGCAAGTGTTTTAACGTGCAAATAACGTGACACTCCCTTTACACGAGGCATCGGATTTAACGTCCCCATTCTGACCGGACGTGACTGCAAACTAGATACATCCCGCACAGCCAAACGGACGCCCCACTTCGTTTTACTGCCGGTCGGGAGAAGACCAAGTGACCATATTTCGTTTCTCCAGTCACCCTTGGGGAACTTTAAATTAGAAACAACAAAAATCCATATATGTGATCAAACTGATCGACATGTATCCCCACAACCTGACACTTTTATACGATCTCGCGCTCAGTTTCGTCCTTGTAGTTTGGATATGAAAACAGGGTTTTTTTGTAAAAGAAAAACCTTTAAAAAAACCCAGAGCCCTCTAAGCGTGTTGACAGTCTTTTAAGATGTGCTCATTAATGTGAGTAATCATTTATCCATGCATAACCAAGTACTTATTGAAGTCAACACATGTGCAATTAAGTAAAACAGTTACTGAAAATTTAGAATTTGAACTTGCATTCAGTCCATTAATAACGATTGTTAGTAATGCGATTTGTTTTTCCATAAGAAAAAGCCTTTCTCATGTAGCACATCCTCTATATCAACCGATCAATTTTACCCAATATTGTCTCTGATGCTTACCAAACTGTCAAACTCCAGAACTAACTAGATATTGTGACACCTTACAATTCAGACACAGTGGGGCCAAGGGATATGAAATATAGAGTTTAGCTCTGAACTCAATTTAGGGGATGCCATATCTGCTGCAGGAAAATTGAAGTGTATGTTAAGACTTCCAGAATTACACCAAGGTGTCTGAAAATATCAAGGATACATTAAAAGAAGAACAATTACTTTACCCTGCCACCAGTGCTCTTATGAGTCTATGTCCTCGTTTTGGTATTTCTATGGAAATGATGCCCGTATAGCTTGTTAATAGATATAGGAAGATGTGGTATGAGTGCCAATGATACAACACACCATCCAAGTCACAATTTATAAAAGTAAACCATTATAGGTCACGGTCCGGTCTTCAGTTCATTTGTTAGTTAATTGATGAAAAATAACACAAAGGCGTTTCTGAACCGTATATTGTCCCTAAAAGATAACAAAAATTCGTAAATGTATGGCTATTACAAAATCAATCGTTTCTGTAGCAACATTCGCCCCATTACATTTGGGATTGGCAGTGCAGATACATCATGCATATGCATATGGGAATATGGGTCACGAACATTGATCGAAACTTTGTACTCACATTTCTTTTGTGTTTCCTATGCAAAGGTAAGACTATATCTGACGAGTTTGACCGAATCATGACGGTATTTACGCTCCAGATAGCATTTGTATTCAAAAACAGTGTTTGCTTTGAACAAACTCTGTCCTGCGCCGAAATTGTTCTTATAAAAAAGGAAAGTGTCTTGTAATGCTTATACGCGTACTGAATCCTCATATGATGACTAAGAGATTGATTTATGTCCCTGTTTTATGAATACTTGAGCTATTGTGTGTCGCTTTTAAAAGTTATATAAGGATCATGACTGATTTTGAATTACAACATTAGAAAATTGGCATTGCATTGCATATTTTTTTCCTTTCCTTAAAAAAATAATGAGTTAACTTTTTTACCAGGATTATCCCACTAAAAAAATTTTCATGCACCAAACTGACTTTGTTTTACACTCAATTTTTTTTAAACATCGCATTCGCCTCGGGTGACTTTAGTATATTTTGTGTTATAACTGCTCTGTCCAGACTTTGCAAATACACAATATGTATTTATCTATAACTAGATACTAATTTTCACAAAATATACAACCTGTAAGCTGCAAAATTAAAAACCCTGTTTCAGCGCTTGAATTTTTGTTTTTTTCAAAGATAGAAAAAATATTGAAAGAATTTGATAAACTGGTAATTTTTGCTTTAGAAAATAATACTGTAATATACTATAGTGAAATACTATACACAATATGAAAGTGTTTGGATGTGAAAAGGTCAAGGCCACTTCTTCTTTTGCTATGTCTTAAATGGAAAAAAATCAGAATGTTCCAAATCAACGCCATTTTGTAATGGCAGCTCTTCATATAAGTAGTCAAACTTGTCGTTTTAACATCGTTTTTAGCATATGCTTATGATTGAATCGTTTTTGTAGCATTCTATTGAATAAATATAAAAAAAAATCTCCTTTTTGTCCTTGTGGTTGAAATATTGATATTTTTAGGTCTGACCTTTGACCTCAATTTCACAAAATTGTGACCACTCTGGATTTTTACGACCCAACTTTTCTTATTGTACACGTTTTCCTCTTTCCATCGATATATAATTTAGGTGTGTGTTCTTCCGGACCATTAAAGTTTTAAGAAATGAACTCTGGTTGCAGTACTATCAGGATATCTTTTGAAAAAAGGAATTAGAACAATATACAAATAAAGAATGAATATAGTGTATCCATTCAAAACACAAAAATAAATACATACGCAGCAAAAAACATCAAAAGCAAAGGAGCAGTGTGTTGTGGTTGTTGTTCTTTATCTTAAATCACAGTAAGACCTTCAACACAATGAAAACGGTCACTTTACTGCAAGTATATATTGGAACTTTGACACCGGTTTAAGAAGAATATTTTTTCTGAATAACCGAAAAATTTATTAACAAAAAAGTTGTAAAAGTGACGAAACTGTGTAGATCATCAATAAAGTAGTTCCGGTAAGTAGGCGGGGCTTATAGGTTAGTTGAGGTCATTGACGTATAAAGCTAACGTTTATACGTATAGCTTTATCTGTATAGCAAAATAGCTGATTGCAGTATAAAATGTGTTTACAAGTGCATCTGAAATTTGATTGTATCTAAATACGAAAAGCACTGTTGCTTGAAATTAGATCTAAATATCTAGTATTCCCAGATGATACTATATGACTATTATGACATGATTTATTAGCAAAACGTTTTGTGTTTTCATATATTTTGATGAATCCGGTTTCATATTTCCTGTAAATAATTTACTTAGTAAAATGTAAGTAATTAAAATGAACCAATTAGTTTGAATCAATTAATGGAAGAAAAATCAATTGAAGTAAAGATTTATGTTATTCTTTTTTTTTGTTTGTTCTGGAAAATTTTGTATCAATTTACAAATTAATAAATGAAACATCAATTAAAGTATAGTTCTATTTTTTTTATTTATTATAACTTACGTCATCAGAAATTCCACAGCGCTTTTAATAAGGCGATAAAAAGGGTGGCAAACCTTTTTCGGGAGGTCGGGATCTGGTGTATTTAAGCTCGGGATTTCGGGATTGACCTTTCAGGATCCGGGATTTCTTTTTTCGAATTTCGGGATGCCAGGATTTATTTTTTTCTAAATTCGGGACCTCGGGATTTCATGTTTTTAAGCCCGGGATCTCGGGATCATGACCCCTCCGACCCCCCTCATAAAAGAGATGCGAAATATAACAGAGGGACATCTAAAGTCGAAAATATACTGACAACGTCATAACTATATATATACAATAGCATGTACAAAACAATATATAACGGATTACAATCGTGTCGAGTTTTGTAATTAGATAACAACACAGAGATTACAGTTTAAGTCCAGAAAACTGTCAGGGTATATACGACGTTGTTGTTCCCAATTGGAACCTCAAAATCGTCATCATAACATATGTAAATATGTGACGTATTCAAAAGATATATATACAGAACGTTAAAGAATGTCCGAGGAAAGACAATGACATGCATCTATCAATAATACATTTGTAATGATAAAAAAAATAATCACGTAGTTTTCACTTAAAATACTTAAATTTAATGATTTAAAGTGTTTTATAATGAATATTTTTCATAGCAAATAACAAAATTTTCACGTATGCGGAACATAACAGGTTGTGGTTTTCGTTATATGTTTTGTATAAAAACAAGGCAAACACAATTACAAACAGAAAACATGAAATCAAAAGTCTTTATTGAAAACATTTTCTTAACGTTAAAAAATCACCTTCGGCTCAGGGAATATAAACTGCAAGCGGGAATAAAATTAACGAAGGATGATTTCAACTTCAACATTTCGAATTCTTGGTTTAATAGCTTCCTTGTGAGCAGCAACCCTCTATCAATAAAATCATGATAGGAAATACAAGCAAGGAAATATCGTATCAATTGGGAGATATATACTTTGTATGCAGGTGCTGCTGGAATGTTGCTACTTAGAAATGGAAAGTTCATAATGGAAAGCTGAAATCTTCTCTTTTGTCGTAAATTTTTGTTTTCAACCGAACCCCTTTGTCAATTTATAGATATAAAATATAAATATAAAAAAGAAGATGTGGTGTGATTGCCAATGAGACAACCGTCCACATGAGACCAAAATAACACAGAAATTAACAACTATAGGTTACCGTACGGCCTTCAACAATGAGCAAAGCCAATACCGCAAAGTCACCTATAAAAGGCTCCGAAATGAAAGTCAATATGAGGCCGACTTAATTGTATCTGTAGTATCCTTTATCTCTAGTTCAATGGGATAGATGAGTTCAACATAGTCACCAAATTTTGAATTATTTAGTGAGAGAACATCATCTATATAGCGGAAAGTACAGTTAAAGGATATTGCTAACTTCTTTTCTTTTTACTAAGAAGTTCCTGTATGAAGTCAGCCTCATAATAATAAAAACAAGTCGGCAAGAGGAGGGACACAATTAGTTCTGATTGAAATGCTTACAGTCGGTTGAAAAACACGTCCTCTGAACGTAACAAATATGTTGTCAATCCAGAAAGCAAGCACCTTAGTTATATTAGTTTCAGAGAACTTTTTGTTTGAATCAGAGTTATCCTTTACAAAATAGGATGCATCCCTCCCTAAGACATGATACCTGTATCGACATGTACGTTGGCCATTCTTTTTTAAGAAACAGAGCAATGCCAACTCTTTTAATTTGTCTTTTAGTTTGGAATGTGGAATACTTGTGTAAAGTGTAGAAAAGTCATATGTTCAAGTACTATTGCAAGATGAAAGAGAGTTAGATTGTATGTACTCTAAAAGATCTTTGAAATGTTTTAAGTGACACAAGATAATACACCCAAGTTTACTAAGTTTACTTTGTAACACGACACACTCGGGACACCTCAAAAAGTTGTTGCAAAGATTCGAAAGAATAATGGCATGAGGCGTTGGTATTAACATTCAGATTACGGCCGGACGTGACTGAATATCTATACAGCCAAACAGATGACACTCTCACGGTGGGTATGGTTGTCCTGCGAGAGAACGTACTGTGCTGGTGATTTGGTCCTGACGGGTGCTGGTGGGTCCTGATTCTGTGCTGGTGGGTTTGTTTACATTATATCAGAACGGCAATAAAACGACTGTTTTGTTGCTTAATTTTTCTCTGATGTGTCATAAGTACCATGCAAAGTATATTACAACAACATTATATTGCAAAAGTCGTGCAAGTTCGTTAAACGGAATTGTCCTGACGCTGTGCTGGTGATAAGAAAAACGGTCCTGGTTCTGTGCTCCTATGTCCTGGTTCTGTGCTTTTATATTTTAGTTAAAAGTGGCATATATTCAAGATCATTGATGCTGTACTGTTATTGACTAATAAGCTGTTGTCTGCTTCCTTGAAATTGACACTGTTGTAAATCTGTTTACTGTTATTATGAGAGAGAAAAAAAATCACTTTTTTTATTTTTTTTTAATTAACTGTAATCTTATTTATTGGCCTGTTAATGGAACCATTCTTGCCCCCTTTTAAGATAAGAAAATATGTTTACGATTTTCGGGATTACGATCATTTTGCACGATCACCAAAATACGTTGTAATTTATACAATACTTATATTAAGAAGATGATGTGGTATGTTTGTTGTCAATTGACAAATTTCCATAAGAAACCAAAGGAAGTATGTGTTAACAACCATACGTCATCGTACGACCTTCTACAATAACCCATAAAATAAAAATGTCAAAGGTTTTGCATAAAAATGGAGAGCAAAAATATAGAACAAAGGACTTTCTGAGCGTTTGAATCTTTGTCTTTAGCAGCTTAAAACACATTTGTTTGTGACCAATTGAGTTCTGACTTTAAAGAATGACAATAGTATTGCGGGTTTGTTTGTTTGGTGTTGTTTTTTTTTTTGGGGGGGGGGGAGTGATGGGGATAAGTTAGAGCGAGGTTATAGTGAAAGCTTGGAATAGTTTCCCGTAAGATTTAAAAGTTGTATTGTAAAAGAAAAATGTCTCTTATAGCTATTAAGAATCACTTGCTGTAAGATTTTTCCAACATATTTTTTTTGTCTTAACGGTTATCAGGTTGGTTTTTTTTCGAAAGTTCGATAGAACATTAAAAAAATCTCTATTTTATGAAAGGGCAGGCTAGAATATGTCAGAGAATGAAGACGAGATAACCTAGAGAACACTAACAAAACTAAGATTTCTTAGCTTTTTCATTTCAAAATAAATGTTTTTGATAAAGAATTACGGGGGGGGGGGGAGTGAACAATGTGTCCTACTTATCTATATTTAAATATTTTTCATGAATAAAAATCAAATGTACCTTGATTATAATTGAAAATGAGTAAATGGAAAAAAATACCCAACTAAAATACACTTTTATTTTAATATTGGTAATATCCCTAAGCTTTTATGTTTTGTGTGTCAAACACACCATCTCTGTAGTAATGACTCCTTACTAAGATATTTCACTTTATATTGTGAATTCATAGAATTATTATATTAAAATATAGCCTTAATTTATATTTAAAAAAAACTGAATCTAAAGCCAGATATATCAAACATTTTTGTTTCCATCTATCCGTTTTCAGGACTTTAACAATCAACATAAACACGCCTGGAAAGTAAAATGCGTACTCGGCTGTCTGTAATCGACCATTTTTAGGGAGCTACCATTTGATTTTTATGGGGGGGCTAGGATGAAAAATTTTGTCCTGCTTTTTTTTTTAGTTGTAATCTCTGTCCTGCCTTTTTATTTTTTACTCTATTCGGTCCTGCCTTTTTTTTACTAGTTTATCCTGACTTTTTTTACACAAATTGTCATCCTGCCTTTTTTTTTAACAAATTTCTCATCCTGCCTTTTTTTTTTACTCAAAACTCCTGTCCTGCCTATTTTTTTTCAAATTTCATCCTAGCCCCCCTATAAAAATCAAATGGTAGCTCCCTTAGACACCCCAGGCTCCTAAAAAACAAGCCGGGGTGGGGGTTCAAAGATGCAAATTAAGTACTTATATCAATATTTTATCTTTTCGTGTACGGTTTATGACCCCCTCCTGTGGCCTGTCAATTACGAAATGTGAACTGCAATAGTATCAAAACAGCACAGACAATGAATAATAGAGATATAATTTTGTATATATATCAAGGGGAAACTTCTTGCAAAGCATTATTATTTATAGTTCATTATTGTATTTAGTAGAAAAAGAGAATTTAGTGAAAATAAAATCACTATTTTTGTAGAAAATTCACAGACCTTTGTACAGAGATTTTTGTTATGTTTAGCATGGGATCAACACAAGGGTTCATTACCGAGTAAAAAAAAAATCAAAACGTCTATCTACCTTATGTATTACTGGTAAATTATTAAACTAGGGATATCGTTACCATAAATTACTCAAATCCTTTACTAAAATTTTTCCATAGATATAAAGATTCAATCTAATTAAAACCCGATCTCTCATCGCTCCTGTTTCTGATATGTCGCGTGGGAGATCTAACGAAACCGGCTTTGAGGTCACATGTGAGTGAACTAAAAGTCATGAATTTATAAAGATATGCAAATGAGTTGACGACCTATTAATAAGCCAATCAAAAAAGTTTATGAATTATTATGACTGACGATTTCGTCGTAAATAAAATGAGTTACATCCCTTTGCCTTACGTTAAACTTCCAAGATCGTGGAAGACTCAATTTCATTGGTCGAAAAAGACACACCTACGAGGTCACTCACATGTGACCTCATAGCGGGTTTCGTTAGATCTCCCACGCGACATATCAGAAACAGAAGCGATGAGAGATCGGTTTTTAATTAGATTGATAAAGATTTGGTTTAGAAGTTTGGTTGTACCTGTAAAAAACTTATTTCAAACGGGATAGCACATCCTCATTTTTACGGAAATGTTGTTAACCGTGCCCGGAAATTTAGAAATGATCCATGTAAACTTGTTGCTCCTCTAAATAAACTTATTCTAAAAGGTTACCTATTCAACACTGTAATACGATCATTGAATATTGTTTTTATTGGTATAAATATTGATTTTGTTATCAGTTGATTAAAAGCTAACTAAATATTACAAGTATGTTATATACATATACATTTTCATGTATCTACAATCTGTCGATACCTGTTACTTGGCATTGCACACGGTCATGTTCTTCTCTGGCTGTTTATGACGTCTTTACACTAAATCCATTGTATGTTGGATGTGTACGGATTGAGTGTTTAGTCTTAGAGGCAGGATTTTTTTATTAGTTGTTAGTGGCTTTGAACTAGCTGTCAGATAACTGCGAGTACTCTCAGATCTGTTCATTATGTCTTTTTGTGTCGGGATGTATAAGTACCCTGCAACGTCCACATGTATTTTTTGTATCTGATGAGTTAAGCCTTTTTCAACTGATTTTAATAGTTCGTTCTTATGCTGTACTGTTATACCACTGTCCCAGGTTAGGGGGAGGGTTGGGATCCCGCTAACATGTTTAACCCCGCCACATTATTTATGTATGTGCCTGTCCCAAGTCAGGAGCCTGTAATTCAGTGGTTGTCGTTTGTTTATGTGTTACATGTTTGTTTTTCGTTGATTTTTTACATAAATGAGGCCGTTAGTTTTTTCGTTTGAATTGTTTTACATTGTCTTATCGGGGCCTTTTATAGCTGACTATGCGGTATGGGCTTTGCTCATTGTTGAAGGCCGTACGGAGACCTATAGTTGTTAATGTTTGTGTCATTTTGGTCTTTTGTGGATAGTTGTCTCATTGGCAATCATACCTTATCTTCTTTTTTATACCTTGCACATTTCAGAAAATTCAGATCAGATAACGAAACTTGGTCCAGCAACATTTATAAGCAATTTAAGATTTTGACCCTCACAGTTTCCATTCACCACAAATATTCTTGTTACAACGAATCATTTTAAATACAAAAATACCAGTTGAAGCCTTTTGTTTATCTATTAATATATGTATACGGATAAAGTTATGAAAGGCAGCAGGGTCACCAGGGTGAGGAGTCCATGTCATCTGAAATAAATGCTAAGCATAGATCTAGAAAGCGACAGATAATCATGACATAAAAAAAAACTCTCTTCTTTTCGACTTTTTTCGAACAAATTGACACATAACATGAGTTATATAGTATTGTGGAATTTTTAACTTATTTTAGATACTATATATTGTTATCTGATATTGGACGAAAGATGTTGCCCTTTTATGTTATTATGTAATAAAAGTTAAGATCACTTGAAAACACATATTAAACAGCCAAATGGATGCACAAGAGCTAAAATAGGAGTCATAGATCCTGTTGGCAACAATTATCTGCCCAATTTTATTGATTTTGTAACATTTGTTTCAAATATGACCAACTTCTTATCCAAAATCACCAGCACCGTATCAGGACCCACCAGCACAATGACAGGACCCACCAGCACAGTATCAGGACATGAATAAATTGAGAAAATGCTAAATTTTAATAAATTTCAATGTTTTTTCACAAAATTGTTTTGTCGTGTGGATTGCGGTATAGAATGCGGACTCTATGAGCATTTTTGTTTTATTTTTTCAGTTCGAGTTTTTCTGAAAATGAGCATTTTTGTGTTACGCTTAATGAAACAGTTTAGAGGCTCAATTTTTAAATGGTTTATATATGAACCCATAAGAGACGAAATTGGAAAATCTCAACTGTTTTCTTCCATGAGTGAAAACGTCAAAAATCATCATTTTTGTCTTTGTTTACATTTTTTCATTGATCACCAGCACCCGTCAGGACCGAATCACCAGCACAGAACGTTCTCTCGCAGGACAACCATACCCACCGTGACTCTGCAACGTGTGTTTAAAATCCGAATTAGAAAAGTATAGAAATGATCATATTTTAAAGATATTACTAAAGTCCTGATAACCCTCGGCAATGATCAAATCGACGATTCGAATTAAGTTGATAAAATCAGTTCGTTTAGAAATGGTAGAAGTCAAATATGGTAGATCTGATCTATGGTACAAAGCGGGCGTCTTGATACTCGTGAAAACACCTTTATGAAAAGACTTGTTAGTTCGGATCATAATATGCAAGTGATCATAAAATCAAATATATGTAATGCTGCATCGGTCCTTCAAAATGCATTACTGAAAGTGCAACTAAATAAAGACCTAGAATGCAAATTGATTACCGTTACTGTGAAGAATGTGGGACAATTCGTGTAATATGCACTTTAAGGGAGCTACCATTTGATTTTTAGGGGGGGCGGGGGGCTAGGATGAAATTTGAAAAAAATAGACAGGACAGGAGTTTTGAGTAAAAAAAAAGGCAGGATGAGACACTTTGCAAAAAAAGGCAGGATGACAATTTAGGTAAAAAAAGTCAGGATAAACTAATAAAAAAAAAGGCAGGACCGAATAGAGTGAAAAATAAAAAGGCAGGACAGAGATTACAACTAAAATAAAATGCAGGACACATTTTTTTCATCCTAGCCCCCCATAAAAATCAAATGGTAGCTCCCTAAGTCCCTGTTTTCTGTAAAATTTATAAAATTAGTGCATTTCGAATATTGTTGTAAATGGTATTGCACTATGCTGTCTGCTTGGCTTGTTTGGTGAAAAAAGGAATAAAGTGCATCAATGCATGACACTTGATCACTTCGCGTGCATGATACCACATAATGCGAAAGAACTGAGTTATTATTGCTGTAGGCCTCGTAATCCGATCAGAAACTATATTTTTTTCATCGAACTCGCAATATCGATTTAACAGTTGTAGTATAGGAAAAAATCCATCACAAATATAGTCTACTTTGATAGTTTGACTCTGAATATTTCTTTATTACTATTTAAGGAGCGTCATTTCGTTTCTATTAAGATTCATCTCTACCTGGACCTCTCAAAAACAAGTTCGGAGACATCCTTTTATCTTTTTATTTTCTTAAAGCATATAATAAAACCTGTCTTCTCATATTTTATTTTAAAGTTATATCTTTTAGATTTCATTTTATTCACACAAAAAAATGTTTTTTCATGAACAAAATATGCCAATTTACGCAGTTTTGCACGAATGGCAGCTTGAAAAATAGCCCGGTGACCTACATTTATTATCATATTTTTTAGGGGGAAAAAGCATTTAAGTACTTCATTTTGTCAAAGTATAAGAACATTCTATCTAAGGATATACGTACCTATTTTTGGGGGATAAATGTTCTATAAAACCCTAATAACGAAGACTTAAATAAGCATATTGAAATAACAAAAAATAAGTAAATCTCACAGTCAAACAAAAAGTTAATGTTCCAGCTATGTACACGTATATTTGTAGGACTCTGAATCGCGATGGTACTCCGAAAAATCGGGTTTTATTTCTGGTTAGGTCAAACCAAAGACTTTAATTTGTAATTTGCTACTTATTCGCTTAGCACACACTAGTATGGAGTCAGAAAATAGACTGGATGGCTCAGATTAAGTATAAGGGATTCGAGTTGGAGGACATGTTTGTATTTTGAGTGTTCAAGTGCGATAAAAAAAATTAAACAGCTGCGCCATGAGCGCATGATACGCCCGACGTCTTGTGTGGAAGTTTTATGCAATAATCATAAATAGTTTCTGAGAAAGTTTTAAGCAATAAACATTTATTGTTTTTGAGACACGGCGGGACATGTGAACCCCCCCCCCCCCCCCCAACCACCCCTGTTTTTTTTGTTTTTTTTTTACAAAAAACTAAATATAACTAAAATAAAATTTTGAATCAAACCAAAAAGTATACAGATCTTTAGATTAATATAACAAAGAAGTGTGTACAGTTTCAAGCAATAATCATAAATTGTTTTTGAGATACGGCGCGACATGTAAAAAAAACCCTCCCCTTTTTTACAAAATGCTCAATAACTCAAAAATGAAATTTTGAATCATCACCAAAAAGTATACAGATATTAAGATTAATATAACTAAGAAGTGTGTAAAGTTTTAAGCAATAATCAAGAATCAGGTTGAAGTACGGTGCGACATGTGAAAAAAAACAGCACACCCCTGTTTTAGTTACAAAGTACCGTAACTCAAAAAGTGTAAATCTTATTTTCACCAAAAAGTATACAGATCATTTGACTATCATAAGAAACAACTATATTAAGTTTCATGAAATTTAGATAAGTCGTTCTCAAGTTACGGTGCGACATGTTTACGCCGGACAGACAGACGGACAAACGGACAGACTGACAGACGGACAGACAGACTGACGGACACCGGACATTTGTATACCATAATACGTCCCGTCAAAATTTTGATGGGCGTATAACAACTGGTTCAGTGCGGCGGTCTTTAGTACTTACTAAGCAGGATACATTTAGTTTTATCAAATATACTAGTAACTTGTTCTGTCATGTCATAGATAATAAATTGCTCTCAACACTCATTCGTCTATTTATCTGTATCATAACAGTTTTTAAGAAATAAAAACCACCAAGTACATTTATAGTGACTCATAGTGAGACGTGACGATTGTTCTGTCAAAAGCTTGCTGAGCAGCAGAAATTGAAAAGTACACCAAGTTGGGACCATTCGGGTTTATTTTAGCGTAACACACGGCAGAAGATTAATACTGTAAGCACAATAAAATTACTAAGATTGCGTGTTTTCTTACAAAGTAGGATTCATCTCAAGAATAAAACAAAAGTATCGCTCCTTGATTTTACGAAAACATTGCTAATAATTTATCTTATTTTATAGATATAGGAAGATGTGGTGTGAGTGCCAATGAGACAACTTTCCATCCAAATAACAATTTATAAAAGTAAACCATTATAGGTCAATGTACGGCCTTCAACACGGAGCCTTGGCTCACACCAAACAAAAAGCTATTGCTATTTTTGTTGTCTTCACAAAATCATGTGATGTATACTTGAAGAGAAGTCAAAATTAATATTAAGATCAAGACATTGTATTTGTCGAACAAAACATTTGCGGCATACATTGTACATGCTTCCGAACACAGGTTAGCCTATCTGCAGATCAAGATAATCTTTTAGTCGTCTTGTTCCCCATGGTTTGCTGTCTGACTTAGTTTTACAAATTTTTGTAACCACCACCTCTAATGCTCAAAACTGTTTGGGACTTGAATCGTTCGTTTCATTCTGTTTCCTTTCCTTTGTACGCATGAAACCTTCATCTACAAATTTTATTCTCCTGTCTGTGAATCCATTCAGTTTAATAACGTTGTATTTGAAAACGTCACAATATCCAAACATCATAAAAAACCATCGCACTTCAGCGAAAAGACCATCGCACTTCGCATAGACCATCGCACTTCAGCGTGACCATGGCACCTCCGAGTCCTACATATTTGAGCTCCAGAAACTTGACTACTCCAGGACAGGGATCACCAAATTGGTGATTGGTTGCAGTTAGTTCACATATACTTTTCCCATTGCACTGGCTTTTCACCTTACCATCTGAAGCAGGTGACCTACAGTTGCTGGTTTTTACCAAAGTTGGACAAATACTTATATCTGTTTGACGTCCAAAATAGCTTCCACTATACTTATTTGCGAATTGCATGAGATAAAGGCCGAATTTCTTTCGCATATAATTATTTTGTTGACAGCTGTAACAAACGCAAAAAATCAATATATAGAATAGCTAGAGTTAATAATCAAAAGACCACAAACAAATACATAACATATACTATAATTAAGTAACATAGAGTACTCTCAGATACCAGTATGTACTTAGTGTATCATTGTTGTTGAGATGAACAAGAACCCGGCCACGTGCATTCTGTGTTCTTTTTATATGTATTTCTATTAGTATCCATCTGATGAGTAAGGCCTTTTTCAACTGATTCCTATAGTTCGTTCTAATGTTGTACTGTTATCCTAATGTCCTGCTAACATGTATAGCCGCGCCACATTCTGTGTGTATGTGCCTGTCCGAAACAGGAGCCTGTATATTTCGGTAGTTGTCGTTTGTTGCTGTGTTACATATTTGTTTTCGTTCATTGCTTTTGTTACATTAATTATGCCGTTAGTTTTCTCGTTTGAATTGTGATTTTAGGGACTTTTATAGGTTACTATGCGATATAAACTTTGCTCATTGTTAAAGGCCGACAGTGACCTGTAGCTGATAATTTCTGTGTCATTTTGTCTCTTGTAAAAAGTTGTCTCATTGAAGACGGGCTTCAAAGTTATTGTGAAACTGCCTATTCTAGAGGTGGCGTGAATCAGATGTGGATACTTAAAAATTCAAAAGATCTTTTAGAGTACATACAATCTAACTCTCTTTCATCTTGTAACAGTATTAAAACATTTGACTTTTCTACCCTGTACACAAGTATTCCACATTCCAAACTAAAAGACAAATTGAAAGAGTTGATATTACTTTGCTTCATAAAAAAGAATGGCCAACGTAGATACAAGTATCTTGTCTTAGGGAGGGATAAATCCTACTTTGTAAAGAATCACTCTGATTCAAACAAAAAATTCTCTGAAACTGATATTATCAAGATGCTTGATTTCTTGATTGACAACATATTTGTTACGTTCGGAGGACGTGTTTTTCAACAGACTGTCGGCATTCCAATGGGAACAAACTGTGCCCCTCTACTCGCCGACTTGTTTCTTTATTATTATGAGGCTTACTTTATGCAGGAACTTCTTAGGAAGAAAGATGAGAAGTTAGCAATATCCTTTAACTCTACTTTCCGCTATATAGATGATGTTCTTTCACTAAACAATTCAAAATTTGGTGACTATGTGGAACGCATCTATCCAATCGAACTAGAGATAAAGGATACTACAGATACAGTTAAGTCGGCTTCATATCTTGACTTACATCTAGAAATTGACAATGAAGGTCGGTTGAAAACAAAACTTTACGACAAAAGAGATGATTTCCATTTCTAAGTAGCAACATTCCAGCAGCACCTGCATACGGGGTATATATCTCCCAATTGATACGATATTCCCGTGCTTGCATTTCCTATCATGATTTTCTTGATAGAGGTTTGCTGCTCACAAGGAAGCTATTACACCAAGAGTTCCAAATGGTGAAGTTGAAATCATCCCTTCGTAAATTTTACGGACGCCATCACGAGTTGGTTGACCGTTATGGAATAACCGTTTCACAAATGATATCGGATATGTTCCTTACGTCGTAACTACAATCCCCTTCCCTTTCATGAATATGACCTACCGAATTAGACTATTTACCGGATTTGTAATCACTTAAGCAACACGACGGGTGCCACATGTGGAGCAGGATCTGCTTACCCTTCCGGAGCACCTGAGATCACCCCTAGTTTTTGGTGGGGTTCGTGTTGTTTATTCTTTAGTTTTCTATGTTGTGTCGTGTGTACTATTGTTTTTCTGTTTGTCTTTTTTATTTTTAGCCATGGCGTTGTCAGTTTGTTTTAGATTTATGAGTTTGACTGTCCCTTTGGTATCTTTCGTCCCTCTTTTGCAATCAATATTGAAATGCTCATTCAACTTTACTGTATAAATAAAGCATCTAAATATTTATATAGACATATATCTGAAAAAGGTAAAATATCAAAATTACAGGACTCAAAGGGAAATTTAAAACGAAAAGTCCTTTATAAAATGGCAAAATCGAATGCTCAAGCGCATCTTATGAACCGAAAACAACTATCATACTCCTGACCTGTTACAAGCATTTTCTTGTGTAGAAAATTGTGGATTAAACCTGGTATTATAGCTAGGTGACCCTCTCACTTGTATGACATTCGCATAGAATTCCACTTTATTGACATCAAGTGTCAGCAAAACAATCAGCCACAATAGTTAAAAGACATGCTGTTCTCCTAATGATGTGTGATGTTGTATTGAATCACAGATTGATAGAAAATTCTATCTATTTTAGGTATAAGTTGTTATTCTGTGGTTAACATGTGGACATGTACTATTATATTATTTATTCATGTATTTCTCTGTCCTGAGTGTTCTTGCATTTATTTGTATTACTAGTATAGTCCTGTCATGTAATGTTGTCATTTTATCGTTATATTTAACATTTCCATAAAGCGCGAGGTTTGTTTAGCCACAAAACCAGGTTCAACCCACCATTGTTTTCTTTAAATTTCCATATCAATAGTTATCAAAGGTACCGGGATTATAATTTAATACGCCAGACGCGTGTTTCGTCTACATAAGACACAACAGTGACGCTCAGGAATATGTCAATTGTTAACTAATATATTTCAATGTATGTTGCATTGACGTTTGTTTTTGTTGCACTTTAGCATATTCAGTGTTTACGTTGATTCTTTGTTTTCCTCTTAAAGTTGATATATTTTTTCTCGATTTCAGTTTGTAAACCGGATTTGCTTTCGCTCAATTGATTTATGACCTTTAAACATCGGTATACAACTGTTGCCTTTGTCTATCAGCAGGAGTCTATTTTGATTCAGAAAAATGGAAGATCTTCTAATAGTTTTTTGTTCAAAAGTCTTGCATAAATACAAACTTTCATAAGAACAAGAAGAAAATATATGCCTGCTTTGTATTTGAAATGTCGGGCGAAAATTTCTTATTCAAGTTGTATAATGCAAGAATAGCGGAAAACAATGTATGATTAAAGGACAGTATGAAGAAGCAAAATCTAATTCTTTTACAATGTAAAAAAAAGATTATTTAGCTAAGATATATTTTTATTCAAACATTGACTTCTTGGAATACTTGTCAAAACCAATACCAATGTATATCAAAATTCTAAAGGACTGGTAAATAAAGCAAAGAAACTCTTTTTTAAATGAAAAGTAGAGAACTCGACATTCTGAACACCTCTACCCCTGTCTGATTTCACATCTATAACCATTTACAAGTGAATAGATAATACTTGCATTTGACCCCTTATGTGCTATGTTTAGCGTTGGCAGCCATATTGGTTACAGGCTTGACCACCGGACTATTTTATTAATGAAAAAACTCTAGGGTTAATTTTAGAAATGAATAGTACTGTTGCAACATCAATTAGTGGAGTATTTTTTGTAGAGGAGCTATATCAGACCTTATCAAAAGAGAAGCGGAGGATAGTAAAGGAATAGTCAAACTCATACGCCGAAAATAAACTGACGCCGAAATGACTAAAAATGATAAAGACTAACAAAACATACATTAATTTTGTGATTTCAACAAACTCTAAATTTCAGTGAATAGAACAACATTTGATTATATCTCCATGAAAGTATGCTCCAATATTTGTGACATTATTATATAATAGCTTCAAACCTTTTTCCTGTGCTTTGCGTTGTTGTTTTTCTATATTAGTCATTTTTTCTATCTCTGCTTTAGTTGATAATAATTTCTTCATGTCATTTATTTTAATTTGTATTGCTTTCTTTTCTTCTTCACTATCAAGTTTCAATCGATCAAGTTTTTCTTCTAAATTTGATAGTTTCTTATCCCCTTTGAGGCCTAGAGAGACAACAATAAACTATCCGTTATACCTTAACAATAATGATTTGAAAAATTTAAAACATTCTTTTAGTTTAATGGTTTTCTTTTCATATCTCCGAGGCATCGTTCTATTATAATACCACTTACTCATATGTTTGGCAAATTTTTTATGAATGTTTGGTACATCCCTAGTATACTGTGATATTAAGCATACAATTCCACATTAATTTACGTTTATATGACAGAACAATTCAATGATTAGGTGTACAAAAACATGGGCTGAAAATGTCAAAAATGATTTTCTCTGTTAACCAATTTTTGAATATTCTTTTACCTAAACATGCTAAATATATTACAACAATCACAATTTGATGTGAAGCCAAAAAAAAATAAACTTTTGATAAATTTTTTATTTCAGAAGAGAACAAGAAAGCTAGACTCTATTCTATCCACACTTTTCTACGTCTTTTGATTTCAAGTCTCCACATTAAATAATAAGTTATATCAAATCAAATCAAAGATTTAATTGGCACATACACAATTACAATAACTGGCAAAGGCCCAATATTTCAATCTAATTTAACTTCAAACCTTTTTCATGTGTTTTAAGTAGTTGAGTTTCTATTTCAGCCAAGTTCTTTATCCCTGCTTTTCTTGATATTAACTGATACATGTCTTCAATTTTCATTTTAATTGCTTTCTGTTCTTGTTTTACTTGATGAAATTCATCTTTAAATGTTGATAGTGTCAAACCTGTGGTGTTTAAAATGAACTATATATTTAAAATAACGATGTGAAAAAAATATAAAAACATTTCACACAATGGTTTTTAGTGTTTCGAACAATTCAATATAATTTGAAAACTTATGAAAAAACAAGATTTCAATGATATGCATGTCAACACAAAAAACATATTTAAAAAAGGCGTCATTTAGATGTGATAGTTGGTTATCAAAAGTACCAGGATTATAATGAACGATGTGTAAATACGCAGCTTATTTAAGAATAGGGCGATAAATCCGATGCCTCCTGTAGGGATAGCATTGTGTACGTTATTTAGATATGATAAAACAACATTACGATGAGTTCTTTTGCACATCCAGGATTTGACCGTATCCGAAAAAAGTATTAAAATGCATAACAGAACTCCAAGCGAAATTCCAAAGGGCCGGGGAGTCAAAATATCTGACAAAATCAAACATATTATACCCACAGAACGAATGAAAAAGATGTAGGGCCAATAGGAGGAAAAGGACAAAATGGTACGAAAGGATCCAAAGGAGAAAAGGGCATGAGTTGCGAAAAAGGACTACTGGGGGAAAAGGGTATGAGTGGCGAAAAAGGACTACTAGGAGAAAAGGGCATGAGTGGCGAAAAGGGACTACTGGGAGAAAAGGGTGTAGTAGGTGCGAAAGGTTCAGCTGGTGACAAAGGTACCATTGGAGATGAAGGTCCAAGTGGACAAAAAGGGGAAATCGGAGAAAAAGGTGCACTTGGTGCACGCGGTCATAAAGGAAGCAAATGAGTGGATGGTGAAATGGGAATGCCAGGGGAAATGGGACAGACTGGTCTAGTTGGACCTTCCGGAAGGAAAGGTTCGATTGGAGAAAAAGGACCAACTGGCGATAAAGGACCGAAGGGAGAAATTGGACTTGCTGGCCTAAAAGGTGAAAATGGTGAAAAGGGTATCAGAGGTGACAAAGGTTTAATGGGAAATATGGGTCCAGTTGGCGACAAGGGACAAATAGGTGAGAACATCAAACTGACGCTAAATGAACATGTTTTGTTTTCCATTTTTCCAAAATAATGTAATAAATAAGAGTAGATTTTAATATAAAATAGTAATTTTAAAGGCTTATATGATGATAGTTTTTTTCTGTATTATTCAATTATAACAGAAAACTGCAGATTTATTATAAATAAATGAACCTTTTTTTTCAATGACTCATACGTCATATATCTGACAAACAACTCTTTTTCATTGAATGACAAAGAGAAACAAAACCAGTGTACAGTATTAGCTTTATTCTTTGCTAATTTGTTATGACAGAAGAGTTCATAGAAATTCACATAAAGAAACCTAAGAACAACAATTGCTAGACTCATACTATTATTAGATATTAATTGATTATAAAAACTCAATACATGTATTAACAAAACTTTTTCGAACACTCAGGATGGTCTACCCTAGGAATACATTACCCTAGCTAGCTGTCCTCAATACCCCTCAATTCGTTTTATATTTGAGTATTTTTCCTTTTTTTAAGTCGACAACAAATGGAAGTTATTAACGACCTTGATTGGCTATACAGCCGTCGTACAGTCGGTTTTAATCCGAGCGTCACTGATACGTCTTTTTAAGCCTGGTATCTATGATAAGTTTGCGTATTGCAATGAATGTTTAGCTATTGCACCAAGTCTCAAGCCGATTGTCGTCATAATATTATATCTTCGTCTTTAAAGTTTTAACATTAACCGATGTACTAAATGTTATATCAATAACTATAAAGATGATAAAGATGGAGGTAAATATTATCCGTTTTGAATGTAGAGTTTTTATATTATCTGAGTATGTCTGTTAAGTTTGCCAACCCGATGTTGTCAATAAAAAAACGGAACTACAAACACGTTCATATAAGCGGCAGGTTTAGCAAGCTATACATGACCATTAAGAATTTTCAAAAAATACCAAGAAATGAATATAACAATTAGTTTCCATTCGTAACGTTGGTTGAAAATGTTCTTGTTATGCCCTTATTGAATTTGATTATACCTTTGTATCACATCATTTATAATATCTTTATGTCTAATAACAGGAGCACGAGGACAAAATGGTGAAAAGGGAATTCCGGGAGAATCAGGTATCAAAACCAATGTACATGACAAATTAAAAAAACTTAGTTTCCTTTCAGACCTTGATTTTATTATGAACTTTAAGAGCTTAATTCTGGTTTATAACAATAACATTGCTGAATGCAGACTGCAAACAAAACAATAGGAACAATTATCATCTGCTTTTAAATAAGAATTCACTTAGTTTTGTTATAAATTTTGTTAACCAAGGAATGAAATCCAAACGGAGCAGCTTGTAGTATTACTAATTATATACAAACTATTGACAAAAATTAGAAATCGAAGGCAGGCATAGGCGGATCCAGGGGGGGGGGGCTGGGGGGCCCGGGCCCCCCTTTCGTGGGAAAAATTTGGTTGATTATATAGGGAATCATTGAAGCATGACTGGAGCGGGCCCCCTCTTAGGTCAGTCAGCGCCCCCCCCCCCTTAGGAAATGTTTTGGATCCGCCACTGGCACATGTATGAATGTTTTCCCGCTTTTTGACACTGATATATAACAAGACATTACCCCTCTTATATTCCGGTACCTGACTATTGTCTGATTTGATAATCTATCTTTACAGTTTAAAAGGTAATACATGTACAAACTATATAGGGTTTGTATACCGTTCTTGTATTCTGATTAGTAAACGCTAATCTATATCAAGACAAGTTCTATTCCAATAATGTCATTAAACCAAATAAAATTCAAACATTTTCAGGCAGGACAATAACGTGTGGTTCCGGATGGGTACAATTTATGAGAAGTTGTTATTACTTTCAATTCAAATCAAAGATGACATGGAATTCGGCAAAAGTAAGATGTTTGAAAGCTTTATGGTTTTGTATTTGTTTGGATACAGCAAAATAAATATCGCAATTTCCGTTTCAGTTTCCCAACTTATTCGGAATATTAAAATAAAAAGGTATAGCGAATAAATTAATAGAAGAACTTAACAAATAGCAATATATAAGACAATAATGAAACACTTTTGCTAGTCAAGAGTAAAAAAAATGATGGTGTACCAATGTTTTGATTTTGTTTATTTTATCTGTTATTGGACTTTTGATAGAAATGGGAGGATTTATAATACAATTAATTAATTTATGAGCAAACACATTTAAATGCCGATGAGACAAGGAGGTAGTAAATCTCCTTTTTAATTTTTATTAAAGTATGACATTATTGCTTATAACATCCGCTAAATCATAGAAATGCGGGGAACAATTCAAAAACATTTAAGTGAAAAACAGCTATTTTGATGTAATACCGACAAATCATAGTACGTCACATCCGGTTGCATACAGAAAAGGGTCGAAAAATATTTCCTTGTATTTGACAGTTGTAGGAAATTTATCTTATATCGCATTGCAGTAAAAAAAAATGTCTGGGTCATAAGCTAAAATCTTGGGTATTTCTAAGCACCTTTAATTTATTATTTGCTGTTTCTATCTATACTGAGAATATTTTAGAAACTTTAAATTACCTGGTTACTAAAGCTTTTACACAAGTAAAAAAGAATTAAAAACTATAAATGGTTATTTTTTTATGCAAGGAAATGTTATGCAAAATTGTGTCTGTAGTACTGTACAGGATTAAACTTTACTCATGCCACGTATTTCTTTATTTGAACAGAGGTAAATTCTGCAGAATTTATTGAAAAGTTAAAAATTTAACATAGGGGAAATCATTAGTCTTTTCAGTCATTACTCAACGTAAAAAACCTTTTGAATTATTGAAAATATAAGACATCCATTCTATTCTCACATCATATTTAGAATTTTTGTTTGTAGACTGATTGTCATAGAAAGGGAGGATTCCTAGTAAAAATTGACAATACCTGACTCTTTTATAATTATCGGTAAGTACAAAAGGAATGGTAATTAGTACATAAATACCCCTATATAAAACGGAATGCATTTAAAAAACACAGCCAATATCGGTATCTGTAACATTTAAGTTTCAATATACAAAGTTTATAAAGCACTTCCAAAGTAAGTAAAACAAAAGCAGCAAACTCAAGAGTGATATCTGGTGATTTAAAATTGACAATGAAAACACTTGACGACAAAAGAGATGATTTCAGCTTTCCAATTGTGAACTTTCCATTTCTAAGTAGCAACATTCCAGCAGCACCTGCATACGGTGTAGATACGATATTCCCGTGCTTGCATTTCCTATCATGATTTTCTTGATAGAGGGTTATTGCTCACAAGGAAGCTATGAAATCAAGAGTTCCAAATGGTGAAGTTGAAATCATCTCTTCGAAAATTTTACGGACGCCATTACGAGTTGGTTGACCGTTATTGAATAACCGTTTCACAAATGATATCGGATATGTTCCTTACGTCGTAACTACAATCCCCTTCCCTTTCATAAGTGTGACCTACCGAATTAGACTATGTACCGGATTTGTTTTCTCATAAGCAACACGACGGGTGCCACATGTGGAGCAGGATCTCCTTACCCTTCCGGAGTACCTGAGATCACCCCTAGTTTTTGGTGGGGTTAATTCGTTTTGTTTCTTCTTTAGTTTTCTATGTTGTGTCAGTTGTACTATTCTTTGTCTGTTTGTCCTTTTCATTTTTAGCCATGGTGTTGTCAGTTTATTTTCGATTTATGAGTTTGACTGTCCCTCTGGTATCTTTCGTCCCTCTTTTGGAGGGGTAAGCAGTTTCTGCTCCAATAGTTACAAATTTGGTTGTGCGACTTTTGTATGACTGAACGCCTACACCGAGGAACGAAGTTAAAAAGCATACGTCCATTGAATGCAAAAGTATTATAACATATTTAGGTTAGAGTGTTCTGATTCTGGTTCACAGAGATTTCAATGCAATATTTGAGTAGAACACTGCAGTTTTTTAAAATACACGTACTAATAGTAGGCAATCTTAAAATCCTAATAATAAGGAAAGATCATGTGGTTTGACTGCCAAAGAGACAACTATCAACAAGAGATCAACTGACACAGACAGTATCAACTATAGGTCATCGTACGGTCGTCAGCAATGAGCCAACACCGCAAAATGAGTATAAACGGCCCCGAAATGATAAATGTAAAACAAGTTAAGATATAATATACAGTAACAAAAGATAACCATTGAATTACAGGCTTTCTGCTGGACAGGCACATAACGAATGTTAAACATGTAAGTGGGCACCGAATCCAACATTGATCCCGGCCCAGTGGTGCAACAGGATACCACAAGAACTGCTAAAAATAATGGACAAAAATCAAACCAATATCAGGCACCACAAGACTTGGGACAGGCACATAAAGAATGTGTCCGGGTTAAATATGTGAGCGGGATCCAAAACGTACCCTTACACGAGACTGTCTTGTAACAGTACAACATATGAACAAACTCTTCAAATAATTTCTTAAATGACTCATTAGGTAAATACAAAGAACGATGTTTACTTTCAGATAAAAACCCAGGTCACGTGTGGATTGGAGCTCATGATTCAGTACAAGAATCACGTTTTATATGGGAATCCGATAATACAGTGCTAACCTATACCGATTGGAACCCAGGCGAACCTAATAATGCTGGTCAAGAAGACTGTGCACATATGCATAGTGGTGCTAAATATAAGTGGAACGACAGTCAATGTTCACATAAATTTTCATTTATTTGTGAGAAACATTAAAAACTATGCTTTTAATTCTCATGTTTTTTTTATGTCTGTAATGTGAGAGTTGACGTTGCTCATAGTTATTCCTTTTCATTAAATATTGTTTTTCTACAGTATGTATTTTTATTTTGATAGCCCGTATGCGGTCGGACTATACGCATACGCATACGCTCTGACTAATAAAGCACTTGCTCATGTTTATTAGATTCAAATGCATATAGCATACCAACATAACTTAACTCTCAAATTAATAAAAAAAAATGTTTTATAATATCTAGCAACTTTACACAAAAAATGCAAATGCAAAGAGTTATGCATGAACTGCAAACATGTAAATGTAAAAAATATTACTTTACTTGTGGTAGCAAGTGTCACCTTGGGCGAGAGTACCAAAATAGGATTCAGATATACAATTAACAAATATTTAATTTCATTTGTTCGTTTGTTCATTTTATCCATCTAATTGTAATAATTACAATTTGTAAAACTAAAAAAATAAAGATTGTGATAAATGTTTGTTTAAATGTAACCCATATGAACCGGTCCCATGCATATGATCCAATAACATGTATTGTCAGCTCGTACTGGGCTACAGGGGCGTAGCTTACGTTGAGCCAACCGAGTGCCTCGGTAAAAAAAAATTAAAAAAAAAATCCTTCACTGTATTTTCTTTTAAATGATTATTGCAGTAAACTGCCATGGCTACTAAACAATAATGTAGCAACTTGTTATGTCTTGTTGGCGCGGTTATTGATTCATACCCTTTACGAATTATTCAAGACTTATGGGAACATTTGAATTAATTTTCCCTCCTCTACTTGGAAATACCCTTTAAGGTCGTTTTCTGTAATTCAAGTTTGTCAGAGTAAAGGGAAATCGACAACAGATTTATTTTGTCCTACCCCATTGCAAGCGAAAACAGTGAGTACAATAGATGAGGATGCAACTCACGAGTCACCCGATCAAATCACTTAACCATTGAATTAGGTCAATTAGTTAATTTTGTGTCAGAATAATTTCTAGTATATGAGGGCCTGGGTGAGGTTTTAAGAAAACAGAAAAATCGGCCCTGAAATAAAATTAAATTTAAAAGAATATGAATTTAAAATGGTGCTAAATTATAAAATAAAGGAAAATCAAATTATGGGCGACAATGATTAAAAAAAAAATATTTGATAATCCCATTCTAAGCATTCAAACCCTCATTTATAACCGTTGACATGTTCCCCTACGACTATGTTCATTGACTTTGGTACTAAACAAAACAAAATAAGCATTTATATATTATAGTGCACAGAAAATAATTTATCTGTTGTGGTTCTCAAGTTTTATTCTCGCTATTTTAGATTCATAGCACGTTTTCACAAGCAGGGAATTTAAAATATTTAAAGGAATCACTAATTCCAGAGAAATATGTCTGTTAGTTAATACATGATGTCAGTTTATATATACAAAAAATCAACCAAATACTGTTCATTTATAATGAAGACTTCAGAATAAAGTAAGTGTTAGTTATTCGCCGGTTGTCATGTTCATCGTGAATGAAAAAAAAAATCAATATGTAATTTCAAGACCTTCGAAGGAATACACCACTAAAACAAGTGTCGTGCTACACTTTACATGTAGCATATGTTTTTCTCCTAGTTTATCCTAAAATTCGTTTGTTCAATCCAGCTGTCATTTTGTGGTGATTATCTATAATTCGTTGATTCGTACGGAAGCCGATAAGGGCCATTCAAAAAAAATATTTTATGTCGTAATTACGACATAGCATGTCGTAATTTCGACATAACATGTCGTTATTACGACATCGCTATGTCGTAATTTCGACATAACATGTCGTTATAACGACATCGCTATGTCGTAATTTCGACATATCATGTCGTAATAACGACATCACTATGTCGTTAAAATGACATAGCTATGTCGTAATAACTACATCGCTATATATAAAAGAATATGTATTATGATTGCCAAGAGACTAAATGACACAGAAATTAACAACTATAGGTCATCATAATGCCCCCAATAATTAGAAAAGCCCCACATAGTCAGCTATAAAAGAGGGAGGAAAGATACCAGAGGGAGAGCCCCCGAAATGCTGTGTGGCAGACAGTGTTATTAATTAATTATTAGCTCCCTTGGTAAAACTCCAAATTTCATATTTAATGTATTTCATTGTTAAATAATTTACATGAAGCTTAATAAGTACATATTTGTTAATTGCATAGCTTTTGCTATTTGAATTCATTGGTTAAAGATTTTTTATTTATATTGTAAAGTTTAATATTTGCATCATCGCAAAATCTTTGGTTACCTTCTTTGGATACCTTCAGTGAGAAACTTATATATTTTTAAAATACTATCTAAGTTTTATAAGATACCTGCCGTGGAAGGGCTGTAAAGCCAGACAAGTTTAAAATAAACAAATAAGACGTGGAAGTATATGAGGACTGACATTGCAAGCCAAGCATTCCATCTCCCTATATATAAGCGCAAACTACAGGGTTTCTTGTAATAAGGGTGAATTGAAGTATTGATAGCTCTATTTCTACTTTCAAACGTTGGGCACGACGTTACACTTTAACATGCGGCGTCGAAGAGGGTTTTTGACTTCGTTTAATTTTTGCAAGTTTTATTCGGTTTTTTATATTGTTGGTTGATTCTGGTTCTGTTCGTTTTGTGATGTCATTTTATCAAAAATTACCTCGAGTTGTGGAAATCGATTTTATAATGTTTACCCTTTAAGTTATTTCAACTAAAAATGCAGTACTGTCGCAAGTAATGTAGGAAGGAAAGATGGGACGGAAGTACATGTATACGGTTTTCCATATTTTTGTTTTATCATAGGATGTTTAACTTTCAAGGTGCATATCATCTGTCATTGTAAAATTTCTCTATCTTAATTCAACCAATACAAATATATCTGACACTCTGCAAGTAAATCGAACATTTTTACCCTTGGTTAAATTTGAATAGAATTGTATTTTCCCTGGCACATAAGTTGTCGAAATACACCCCTTCAATTACTTGAACCTTGGCTTGAGAATTATTTCCCAAGTCATCTATAGCGTTTAACTTCTGATATACATTGTAAAATATAGTAATCTACCCCTGGATCGTCCGCGAAAACGGCAAATATAATCCCGGGTTTTTATTAATTCGATGAAACGGTTTTCGTTGCTGTTTGGGATTCGTCTTTCAATTACCTCCATTTCATGCACAAGTTTATATTGACGAAAAGTTCCGGCTTCGCTAGTACAGGAACTATTTTCATCACGACCTTTATAACATGAATAGCAGGACGAATCGCGAAGTAAAACATTCCGTGAACTGGTATTAAGTGTTTTAATATTGGTGATTGCACCTTACTGAAGTGACGACTTTAAATGATCTATTTCGGAGTACTTCCGCAACATAAATTTCAATTCGCATTTTACATTTAGAGGACTGTCTTGGTGTCTCCAATTTGTCTTTGCAAAAGTTGGACGAAGTTCATGTAATGGGATGTTTTCCCCATTTCCCAATTCTTTTAAATAAATCGTTAAAAGCTATAAACGATTAATAAAAATTGCAAAATTTAACCTGTGTCGAACCTATGTCCCCGGGCGGAGTCTATAGCAACATGCACTATTCTTTTTTTTCGGCAGCAATCATCAACCTCTTTTTCCAAATGTCATTCCACGATTTGTTTTAATTATCATGAACATTTAATTGAAACTTTAGCACATGTAACGTCGGAAATTAGCGTCTTTAGGATTTTAGACGTTTTCAGACGTTTGGACAAATTGGCTACTGTTTTGTAATGTGTGGAAGCATTTTATTCCTTTAAGACCCAAATATGTAGGTAATAAGAAAAGAATCTTGGCATTTTTTACTCTTCGTGTATCTAACTTTTGTTTTTATCAATTATAAAAAATACGCGTTAACTGCTTTGAAAAATGAAATATCAACTTGGACAAAATGGCTACCGTTTGAAAAACGACTGTGTAGAGAAGATTTTATTGAATCAGCAATATTTGAACTCACATGAGGCAAATATTTGTACTTTTGTTAGATATTATTATTGTCTTACTCTTTTTATTCATTTTCTGCTATATCTACTTATAAAATTCACTTTCAGTCGTTGAGTTAATGAAAAACGTCGTTGGACATTTTTCTTATTCCATCTTAATATGCAGCCACCGAGTCAAATGAAATTTGGCAAAATAACGGCTTTAACGGCACAGAGAACCAACACATGTCGTTGTTCCTGCCAAGAATCAAGAAGATCAGAGAATAAGAAATAGGATCACTATACATAAGAGTTAAAACAGTTTTTCATAAATGTAACGTTGGACATCCGTTTTTTTCACATAGCTTTCTTATTTTAATCCTCAAATAAACTAGATATTATACAAATATAGCCTTTGCATGAGGTCGATACAAGGATATATTGACCTGAAAGAAGTATATTGACTGAGGACGAAGTCCGAGGTCGATATACTTCTCATGGTCGATATATCCTGTATTGAGCAATCAAAATTTCACTTCAACCTTATTACAAAAAGCCTTGAAGTTTGCACATATGGGTCGTTTTCAAAAAATGTCGAATTTCCAGTACACCCATGCTAACTTTTTTATTTCTAATGGAAATTTCAGTTGTAATGGTTTAAATGAAAGCTTGTCGGATTTGTGATTCAGAACATTAATTATAAACACTGTTACATCTATTTTGATAAGATTAAACTGCATTTAAGACCCATTTTGGGGGTATTTGTCTGTGTACAGTGTCAGAAAAACACATTTCAAATGATTTTTTTGCGATTTTCTGATCGCCTTGATATCTGCAAAAGGGACTTTTTAAGAACGTTTAATATTACTCTAACGAAAAATCGTAGCTTCTATATCATTGTATGTAACATATTATCTACAAACTAAATTGAATCTGCGTACAGGAGGTTCATGTCTTTCCTGTTACCGCTACTTAAATCAGCCGTGAAATTATTCTCCCTATGAATATTGAATCAGTCAGTGTTGATCTCAAAAGTGCAAAGTAATCTTTACATTTAAAACGCCTTGTTTCTTGAACGACAGTGTAGAGAAAAGAAATTTCAAGAAATTTAGTGAAAAAAATATAGCGTACTTTTTTTCATGTCTATGCTGTTACCACCAATTTTGATTAAATACACCAACAGTATACTTGTAAAAAGTGCAATAACGTGTTGGATCCCAAATTCACAATAGAAAAACGTAATCACTTCACCAAAGGGAGTAGTTATTTCACAACAGGAATCAAAAACGAAGAAATTTGTCTATCCTGTTATGTCTATCCTGTTACTATGGTTGCTATGATTACAGTAACAGGATAGACAATTGTAGACAAAAACGTCGTTAATTTTTTTTATCTTAACATATAGGTGCAAAACGAATGAAATATTTCGTTGTTTGAAGTCATCTTAAGGTTATAACGTATTAATCTTCCCAATTAAGCATTCGCAGGTGCAATACTGATATCGGTAACAGGATAGACAAAAAGGTAACAGGATAGACTTTTATATAGTAATATATCAGAAACGTACGTTCCTGTTACCAATGAAATATAGAGAAAAGTAAACTAACTTATGAGGGATTTACTTGATGTTGGGTTCATTTGAAAGGGTGAAAAAATGCCGAACAATATATATTGCTATCTTAGACTTGCATTACTGGTGGTAATTTTTACAACCTTTGAAAACCACTTTTTAGAGGCATTTTTCAGTACAACCTTTTAAATTGGCAAATAATCTATTATATTACAGAATGCATATATATAGAAGTTTATTCTCTTGAAAACCATATAATTGTCTACGTAAAACAAGCTTAACATTTTATCTAAACCTTTTCTTAATAACCCAAAATTTCTTTTGAAAATGGTAACAGGATAGACAAAATAATGTACCACCGATCAAAAAATGTTTCAACATATTTTTGTATGACATCATTAAGATTGCATCTTTTAATATGTTGTTCTTAAAGTACTGTTTGTTTTGATTTGCTTATGTAGAGGGTTGTTTGAACAAGTAACTTTTAATAATTTTTTCAATTTCAAAATTCGACATTTTTTGAAAATGACCCATATATGTAGGGAGATGGATAGCTTGACTTGCCTTGGTAGGCTAACATACACAGTCGGTATAATTACCTGGGATCTATAAAATATATAAGTTTCTCACTTAATCTATTCAAAGAAGGTAACCAAAGATTTTGCGACGATGCAAATATTAAACTTTACAATATAAATAAATATCTTTAACCAATGAATTCAAATAGCAAAGTCCATGAAATTAACAAATATGTACTTATTAAGCTTCATGTAAATTATTTAACAATGAAATACATTAAATATGAAATTTGGAGTTTTACCAAGGGAGCTAATAATTAATTAATAACACTGTCTGCCACACAGCATTTCGGGGGCTCTCCCTCTGGTATCTTTCCTCCCTCTTTTATAGCTGACTATGTGGGGCTTTTCTAATTATTGGGGGCATTATGATGACCTATAGTTGTTAATTTCTGTGTCATTTAGTCTCTTGGCAATCATAATACATATTCTTTTATATATAGCGATGTCGTTATTACGACATCGCTATGTCGTTTTAACGACATAGTGATGTCGTTATTACGACATGATATGTCGAAATTACGACATAGCGATGTCGTTATAACGACATGTTATGTCGAAATTACGACATAGCGATGTCGTAATAACGACATGTTATGTCGAAATTACGACATGCTATATCGTAATTACGACATAAAATATTTTTTTTGAATGGCCCTTATCGGCTTCCGTAGATTCGTGACCTACGACCAAATAAATGATCATCATAAAACTTATTACAAATATAAACCTTAATATTTGCGTTTTTTTTTTCTGTATTGAACATTTTGTACAGATTTCTTCTATCCACCGAGCAAGGTCTTGATGTCTTGTGATATGACGTGTGAGGTACAGCCAACTATATTAGAGTGTACTACGGCTTGGAAATATATTGGGAGCCATTAGGCATTTGAGCTGGCTTTCTGCTGGGAACAGTATGTCAATATATATATGTTCCTGCTTTCTGTAACTGCTAGCAAGTCAGGAAACTGACTTTTCATTGGTTGTCTAATGTGATACCTTCACGTATTTTGTTATTTTTATAGCTTTGAGTATAGATAGTAAGGCATATAATTAACATTATTATGATGAAATAACATTGAACAGCAACAATTTTTAACGATTTTTTCTTGTTCAAATTGTAAAAACCTCTATAGCTTCAGGGGGCTGCGCCCCCCTGACCCCCTGCCTCGGTATACTGAACAGAAGGCAAGCTACGCCACTGGGCTATACGCGTATACTCATACGGTCGGACCGTACGATTATATGTATACGGTCCAAATACTCATATGGTCTGGAACATGTCTATTATGTATCCCAAAAAGGAATGTATTTTGATAAACACATATCAATTACACCTATGCCAACAAGTTACACATGACGAATTATTGAATTACATATAATCTACTGTAAATTCAGAAATTATTGCGTGCATTGATTATGTCGATTTTGTCATTTTAGACTAAAATGCGATTTTAATTTTTGCGATATTGAGAAATATTTGGTCAAAGTTCTTAATTGTCTCAAGTCATGCAAATAGGACGAAAAAAATCCAAGGCATACGCGTACGTAGGGAATAAAAAAACTTCATATAATAAATATCTCACTGATGATTAAGAAAATTTTTAGTTTTTGTTTTCATGATCCATTGTTTTCTTTCTTAGTTCGAGCAGAGACATATATTGTATTATATGTCTCTGGTTCGAGAAATCATCAAATGTCTTAAGGATCCGGCAATGCCAGGACAAAACAAACCTTCTTGGAGCCCCGTAATCAACCTGATATTTTGTCTGCCTCAAATGACCTTGGAATAACTTGTTTTTGGACCCCAAAACCCTTAAATACATATAACCGAAAAGAGTTTAAATGGAATTTAGATAATAATTGTGCATGCTTCTGAAAATAATTAGTTAACAGCGAAGATTCTTTCATTTCATTTTTAACCAATGGAAGACGTTGGAAAAACAAAAGTTACTGTATGCTAATTAGCAAAGCGCCACCTATGTAGTTTCATGTTGACCAGTAACTGCCTGTCTGAACGAGAAAACAGTTATTTACGTCGAAATTTGGTGGAAATATTAATATTTGATTACAAAATGTAAGTTTAATACACATAGACATAATTGATGCACAAAATGCAATGGGAATAAGACACGAACTTAGTTAAAAATTTGTCAACCAAAGTGAAAGAAGGCATGGCGCCCTTTGCATTTTTTTGTTACCGCGTCATATACCTAACTTAACATTTTTAACCAAATTGTGACCGTTGGTATGGTGCAATATAAGAAAATCTAGTGAAAAACAATATTTTTAATGATGTAGACGTAGTTAATTTTCTGAAATTCAAAGATGAAAGTAGAATATTTTTTACTTTCGAAATCTACTTTCTTTTGTGATCCAACATGGCGACCATCGATACTCGTCTGGAATTCTAATTTAAGACTGTGGAAGTGTTATGTATTTAACTTTACTGCTTAAGATGGAAAAATAATTACTTAAAAAGCAATATGTTATATATAAAGAGGGTAAACTATGCTGAAAACATGATTTGTCGTAGTTGTTTGTCAAGCTGTATAATGAAAGTAGGACGTATTTCAGAACGAGGCTAAAGGGGCAACCTAAGGGAAATAGTTTAATACTTAAAAATAACTGTGTTAATATTTGATTGAATCAATTAAAAACAAACGAAATGAATAAAAAAAAAACCAAAAAATCATGAACTTTTATTTGCCATTCACCTGTCAAAAGTGAGAAGAACAACAACAATTAAATAAAATATAAAAATTGAATAAACATATTATTTAATTATTTTTTGTTGAATTTATGAAAAAGTAATGAAATAAAAATATTAATGATCAGGATTTTTGATTGAGCCAAATAAGCCAAACAAAAAATTAATACATGTGTTTCCGCTATCATGCTGAAAAGAAATAGGGTAGGTAGGCATGTAGGCAATATTTATTTTACAAACATTTTTTTTAGCTAGTTACTACCATATAGGTGTTTTAGAACTTCTATTATATTCTTACAACTAGAGTTCACGAAAAGTGTCAGTCCTCAGGATTTTACCACCAAAATTTTGCATAGGACTGACACAATTTTAGAATTTTTCAATAGAACTGCAACGTAAATGGGTTTTCGTGTGTGAACGTATTTTTCATTCATAATCTGTCTCATGACATTATACCCTGCTAGCTCAGCCATTTACGTTACTGGTAGAGAGGGTTCGGCCTGTGCTTTCGCTCCAGGACTTCTGACAGCATACTGACAATACAACGAAACAATAAATTCAATAAGGGACAGGTATAAGAAACCTAAAAATGACCAGTGATGACGATTTGCCAAGCAATGTATTTGCTCATAGAACAAATGACAAAAATTCATAAAACAGTTTCATATTTAATAGACAAAGACAACATAAATACATAAATCATATCGCGGTATCTCCAGGGCAAAAATATCAATTTAGAATTTCAATACACTCTCGAACTTCCCCTTTTTGGACAAACCATGCGGTGAAAATACCCATACAAGTTAACCATTTCAAAGAAGCGTTTGGCCTTAGTGCTATCTGATTGAATAAAATAAAATGATACTAGAATTTGAAGTGTCCGTTTACTTAAAATGTTGAGAGCTGTACACTATTCGTTTTTAACTAAATTATAATCCAATCAATCAAGTTGTGACGTCAACCTTCCGAGACAAAATAATTATACCCACTGGTTCCCACCGACTTTGTTAGACTAGAACATGAATCTCATTATTCTATGACTAGGGAACAAAAATCGATCCAGTAAAAAAAAACCATCGCATTTCCCGTTTAGTTTTCAATCCAACCAGAGCAATGTCTGAAAAACGTTTTTCAGTAAAATTGACCAGTTCAAGATCCAAAACCAAAACATGCGATAATACAAAATTCTATTTCAGAGTAATTAGGCACGAACAATCCCGTAGATTGACGACCGTTACTCCAAAATATCCCTCGGATTAACCCTCTGTCTAAATATCGCTATCAAAATGAAACCCATCTCTTTATAAACCCGAAATCATAAAATATCAAGCTAGTGTACAATTCCCTCTATTTAATCTGGAACGGAAACGTAATTTAATATTTTAGAACTGTTTGACTACAAGACCGAAAAGAAATATATCAAATGAGAAGAAATAAATATTTAGTCAAACATCAAAATACAAAATAAAATGAAATTTTAAAGTACAACTTACCGGTACGAAAGTTTTCCCCAATCTAAAGAAATACTGCCCTGACGAGGTTTAAATATCCAAGTCTGGACATTGAGTTCAAGCACGAGATAAACGATCCCCGCGAAAAAAGTGACCGGACAACTATAGTTATATATAGTATCTAAAAATAGAAAAAGGGGAATTTACGATGACCCACAAACGTTACAATACCCCCTACCCAGAAAAACAAATCGTCCGCGATTTGACAACATAGTAAGACAATTTAAAGGACAAGACACGGTTGTCTTTAAACAGTTGAAAATGTGCATTGTATTGTATATAATTTAAAATATAAGTCTAAATGTTGATAAATGTCCAAGAAGGTCCAAACAGTGATGAAGGTCTAAATGGTGACGAAGGTCCAAATAGTGATGAAGGTACAAATGGTGACGAAGGTCCAAATAGTGATGAAGGTCCAAATAATGATGAAGGTCCAAACAGTGATGAAGGTCTAAACATTTCCATTGTTAAAGGCAATGTCCAAGCGAATTAAGAATTGGATCCATATATATCTTTAATATTCTTTTCCTCCAACAATACACAAACACTGAAAAATAATAACTGACAAAAAATAGAATCAAATCAAAATAAAAAAAAAAAAACTTAATATTTTTGGAGATACCGACAACCACATAATTATATTAACATTTTATGTGCAGAGACAGAGATTGGGGAAGGTAAAAATACTAAATTAACGTAATTTTGGATACATGTAATCTGAAATGAACTAAGGCCAAGCAATTATTTTCGAGAAAATCAGTACCGATTACATGATTGTGCTTCCAGAACAAAACAATCATAAAATTAAACAGTATGCCCAATATAAAATATACTATAAATCAATATATCAAATGCAATGAAGTTAAATAAGTGTGTATGATGTGTGTACTAAACCCAACTTCAGAAGTACAGTAAGCAAACTATTAAAACATAAGAAAGATAACAATCACATGCAAATGCTATTCTTTCATTTCAGAATGCATTTTTTTTTCACCCATGACTCTATATATATCTATATGTATACTGCCATACTGTGAATCTTAGTTCACGTATCATTATTATTCATAAATCATCTATATTCAGCTTAAAACTACTGCACCACCAAAGCTTATGGTAGCGATGTATGGCCAGAGCAAAGCTAATACTTTCTATGTGCCTATTATATCCAGGCAGTTTCAACTGTATACTAGTGTTCAACTGGTCATGTGCATGGGTGAATCATAAAATCATGTATTTACTGTCATGTATATGATTTACATGAATAAGATTAAAAATAATGTATTCGTGTACTTTTTTTTTTATGCACCTTTAAAATTGGATTCAGCACACTGACTTTTTCTATATATCATCATCACATGCAATCTACACTGCAATAATCTTTTACCATATATATAAATAAACATATGTCATCACAAGACACCGTAAATATATTATCCATATTATAGAGAGCACCAGTGGAAGGCCAACTTTCATCACCAAACTCAATATTTTTTACATATTAACATATCAGGTTATTACCTTCCCAAATTACTTGAGTTAAGTTTAAATTCCTCCCAATGAATACGTTTGACTAAGATTAACGTCCATGCGCAGGCAAAATTGACCATTCACGCAAGACGCAAATCTGAAGTCAATTCATAAAAAATGAACATCTGAATAAATAGAATAACCCTGAAAAAATGTATACTAAACCCCTTAATAGCAAATAATATATAATAGATATATTCGAGTATGAAGGCACCGACTGTGTAGAAAACAATCCCTTATTCACAACAAGTCTATGCACGGACTTGTAATAAAAAATAACTAATACGTAAATTTACAACATAAAACAACCTATCAATGAATTTATGACTTTTTATAAAAACAATCCACAAATAATCAAATTTGCCAACATACAAAAACAAAGGTTTCGTACCCCTTATCTTAACGAAGTATCAGTTCATGACACACAATGACTGTAAATAGTCCAAATTCCGTTATTCCGCACATATATAAAATAGTTCTTCAGCATAACGCATCCTTGCTGCAGTCAAGAATATTATTCACAAGCGTAGGTTCTGACCTGGGTCAGGAGTCAGAATCAAACTTTCAACATACAGATTGTCCATAGAAATAAATCCATCAATATAAACTTTCGACTATAGTTATACTTCGCAGATAAGGAGGCACGACAAATACATACACTGTCGGCAAGGTAAAAAAAAACATTACGAAATAAACTTTTTTTTTTTTAATTTTCTTTTTATGAACATGAAATGAATGATAACAACATTATGTTACACAGCCGGTGAAAAATCTGACAAGCTATACAATTTATATTACAAGCTCAGCCTTCCACTGTCGCTACCAATTTTCTCGAGATTAAAATAAAATCAAAGTAATTATAGGTGCGGAAGTTCGAAAATGAAATGAAAGGTCCCAAAGCTAGCAAATCGGGGGGACTCTAGTAAAGCTGGGCCCCACGTTGGGCGCCAATGCAACGTAAATGGGTTTTCGTGTGTAAACGTATTCTTCATTCATAATCTATCTCATGACATTATACCCTGCTAGCTCAGCCATTTACGTTACTGGTAGAGAGGGTTCGGCCTGTGCTTTCGCTCCAGGACTTCTGACAGCATACTGACAATACAACGAAACAATAAATTCAATAAGGGACAGGTATAAGAAACCTAAAAATGACCAGTGATGACGATTTGCCAAGCAATGTATTTGCTCATAGAACAAATGACAAAAATTCATAAAACAGTTTCATATTTAATAGACAAAGACAACATAAATACATAAATCATATCACGGTATCTCCAGGGCAAAAATATCAATTTAGAATTTCAATACACTCTCGAACTTCCCCTTTTTGGACAAACCATGCGGTGAAAATACCCATACAAGTTAACCATTTCAAAGAAGCGTTTGGCCTTAGTGCTATCTGATTGAATAAAATAAAATGATACTAGAATTTGAAGTGTCCGTTTACTTAAAATGTTGAGAGCTGTACACTATTCGTTTTTAACTAAATTATAATCCAATCAATCAAGTTGTGACGTCAACCTTCCGAGACAAAATAATTAGGCCAAAATTAAAAATATGTTTGTTTCCCCTCCCCCCACCCGGGTCAAAAATAAGCCCCCGGGTCAAAAAATTATTTTCCACAAAAAAATCAAAATTATTTTTTTCCTGAAAATAATTTGTTTCCATTTTTGGAAAGTGCTTGAAAGCAGAAGGATTGATAATCTAAATAAATACACTCAAATTGAGCACAAACAACTGATAAGTGGCCTGGACTGGACAAGTCAAACCATTCATGTGACCATTCTATGACAATCACATCCAGTTAAAAAAAAAAAAAAAAAAAAAGAACCTGCCTTCCTGGTCTGTTTACAAAGGGTAGACCCGGGGGAGGGGAAACAGACATTCTTTTAAATGTGGCCTTATACCCACTGGTTCCCACCGACTTTGTTAGACTAGAACATGAATCTCATTATTCTATGACTAGGGAACAAAAATCGATCCAGTAAAAAAAAACCATCGCATTTCCCGTTTAGTTTTCAATCCAACCAGAGCAATGTCTGAAAAACGTTTTTCAGTAAAATTGACCAGTTCAAGATCCAAAACCAAAACATGCGATAATACAAAATTCTATTTCAGAGTAATTAGGCACGAACAATCCCGTAGATTGACGACCGTTACTCCAAAATATCCCTCGGATTAACCCTCTGTCTAAATATCGCTATCAAAATGAAACCCATCTCTTTATAAACCCGAAATCATAAAATATCAAGCTAGTGTACAATTCCCTCTATTTAATCTGGAACGGAAACGTAATTTAATATTTTAGAACTGTTTGACTACAAGACCGAAAAGAAATATATCAAATGAGAAGAAATAAATATTTAGTCAAACATCAAAATACAAAATAAAATGAAATTTTAAAGTACAACTTACCGGTACGAAAGTTTTCCCCAATCTAAAGAAATACTGCCCTGACGAGGTTTAAATATCCAAGTCTGGACATTGAGTTCAAGCACGAGATAAACGATCCCCGCGAAAAAAGTGACCGGACAACTATAGTTATATAAAGTATCTAAAAATAGAAAAAGGGGAATTTACGATGACCCACAAACGTTACAGAACTAATAGTGAGGACCAACAGATTTTCTTTAATGACCACCAAGGAAAAAAAGATTTCGCGAACTCTGCTGAGTAACAACCCATTAGCCATATAAACATATTTTCATTGTTACATTTCTTTAGATTAGGATAAGAAATACAAAGTTCTTGAATAAATGTTATTCTGTATGTTTCTCAGGCATGATTCCACTATATTGTTTAGGGCCGCTGAGCGGCCCTTAAATCGGCCAGCGACCCCAAAAAAATGTACATGAAAATGAATTCCCAATTCAAGAAAATAAAATAAAAATCGATATTTCCGATAAGTTTCTGTCACCGATTAAGGCAACTATAATTTTCATAGTTTGTTGTCAAAACTTTTTAAAATCCGGATAAGAATGTTGTTTACGATTGCATTTTATTAACAATTCAATTTAAATCTTTATTGTCATAAAACTACATATTTATAGTTGTGACATTAACAACGATTTTATTATGTCAAAATGTGGCAAACAATTTTATCAGCCGAATTCAATTGATTAATATGTTATAGGAGTATTCGATCTGGTAAAAGCAGATCGCCCAGCAGGTTGATAAAAAATGGGTGTCAAAGCAGACCTCGGCAGAGAGAAAACTCAAATTTTGATATGACATTGATGGATAAAGTTTAATGGGCGCCGATCTCGTAAAAGCAGATCGCCCAGCAGAGCCGGTTATATAATATGATGAAAACTTGTTTTGTAAAAGAAATTATTTCCTCCAAAGACAAAAGTTTTAGCGTTTTTTTAAAATAATGTTCATAATAGACTATTCATGAAATACGATGTCATCATTATGGAACTATTTCAAAAGTTTTGAAGATGATTAAAATAATGTTAAAGAACACTGGTTCAATGCTTTAAATATCTTATCAATTAAGTATATGAACTTTTGTAATTGCTTTTCTGAATTCGACAATTGACCAGTTCAATTTGAAATCCATTTGAATCAAGGTAGAGATGACCTGCTGTTGAAAAAATACCCAACGAATGATTTGTTTTTCAGTGGTTTATGTAAGCTGAAATATATGTTTTTGTAATAGGCCTAGGCATGCTGGGTAACTATAGCTAAGATGATAGACTAGTGCATCATGTTCAATGATATTCATGTAATAACAGTAGCCCATCCAGAATTATTCAAAATGTTACAACTTACATGAACATCAGTGTACAGGTTAAACATAATAATATACTTTTGCCGTTTTAACAGGAAAATAATGTTATTTCGTCTTAGATTTTATGCTTAAAAAAATCCCAATTAGAATAAAAATTCCCAATTTGATGTTCAAGGGACCCATTTGAAAACACCTGGAATCATCCCTGTTTCTAATTTTTTGCAACATAGGAGAAAGTGGATCTCAGCTTCCACCTCCTCACAAAGTTTACAAATACGCTCTGAAATGAGCTGGGATTTTTTTTGTGCCTCCCTGTTTCAATTGAAAGTTGATGGTCTCCAATTCTTAGTTTTGTTAATGCCTGCCTTTGTTTAGAGTTTTAATATATCCAACTAATGACCTATATTTCAGGGTTCATTGAGCAAACATGCTGAAAAAATAAGATCGGAAGATAGGCAGTATCATTTTATTTTACAAACATTTTTTTAACTGGTTATTACTAGATAATCAGTCTGACTTTAACAGTGCTTATTCCAAAATGGCATAAAAAGTGTTAACAATGGTTAAGGTAGACACTAAAAAGTAGGGTCTTAAGGGTGAAGGGAAACTCTTGTGTTAGTTTTTTGTCCTTATCCAAGTATATCAAACTAATGACCTATATTTCAGGATTCATTGAGCAATGTCCTCACCAAAATATATCCAACTAATGACCTATATTTCAGGGTTCATTGAGCAATGTCCTCGGACCAAGAGGTATGTGAGGAACCTGACCTTGGTGTTGAAACAGAGGAAATCATTTGTGAAACAGTTTTTATAAAATCAGAAGAAGACGAACTTGAAGATGAGGAAGATGACACTCCGTCTGAAACATATTCTGTCGAAGGACAGCGCCCTGTGCGTCCTGTTGAACGGCAGAAGATGCGTCCTTGGCTGATTGACCTGTTAGACAAGAATATCCTACCTGGTTTAAGCTGGCAGAACAAGAGAGAGAATATTTTCAGAATTTCTTGGAAACACGCAGCGCACAATTGTTTCAATCGTAACCGAGATTCTGATTTGTTTGAACGTTGGGCTTTTCATACAGGTTTGTATAAAAAGTAAAATCACAAAAATACTGAATTCCGATGAAAATTAAATCGGAAAGTCCCTTATCACATGGCAAAATCAAATGACAAAACAACACATCTAAAATGAATGGACAAAGACTGTCATATTCCTGACTTAGTACAGGCATTTTCAAATGTAGGAAATGGTGGATTGAACCTGTGTAATTTGGATCACTTATATTCGTCATTTATTTATGTCACATTTATCAAGTGATTAACAAGACAGATGATAATCTTTTAATACTGAATCATATGATCCTATATACATAACTTAATCCTCATCGTGCTACAATGCACATGAGATCAAAGTAAAAATTAACATCATTCAACAGTCTTCATGATAAACTTGTATCCACAAGCTCGAAGCTCAATTTTTTGAAAAATAAAAATACATTGTAAACATTCAATTGTCAAGAATAGAAAATCTTGTGTCTATATGGAATAAAAACCGGGCCTACATGTAAATAAGAATTAATTTGGAAAAAAATGTCCTAAACAGCATTGAAATATTTTCGACTGGACATTAAGCATCCAACAACAATGTCACTAACAATGACAATCTTTTATTGTCCTGAGCATTCATAAAATGTTTGTCACCAACAATCTAATCAATGAAATCTTTTAAAAAAATATTGATCGATGGCCATGTGTTAACCATAAAGTATTGAAAAGAACATAAATAATACTTTTTTAAACTATAGTTTGCCCAAGAAAGTACTAAAAATAGAAACTAACATATATTATTAGTTTCAATAAATAGATATTTAAAAAGTACGCCATCAAATGCAAAACACAATTTTATAAATCTGATCATTTTGTATGATAAGTCTATCCATATTTTGCAGGACGCCATCACGAGGGTAACCACAAGCGTTGGAAGGCCAACTTCCGTTGTGCTCTAAACAGTCTTCCTGATGTGATGGAATTGAAAGAACTCGGTGTAAGAAAGGGAGATAATGCATTTAAAGTTTACAAGTTTCTTGACTCGCCAGAACCAACGATGAAAGAGAAGATGGAAATTAAGCGGAAATACAGTCTCATGGCTGGTATCAAACTTGATGGTATGGTTATTGTTTTGAAAGTTATTTATATTTCTCACATTTATTAAATGCAGATAAAAAATACTATAGGGTTATTGCATGAATATTGGGGAATATTGTCCTGAGTAGAATTTTATATTGCACGAGCTTGCGAGTGCAATATATGTTCTACGAGGGACAATATTCCCCAATATTCATGCAATAACCCTTTAATTGTATAGCAATATAATATTTGAAAGTAAAATTGGTTTAAACTAAGATTTTGTCATTGATGACGTCATGAATTTTGAAGATTTATTGCACTAGTGCAATATTAGAATTTATTGCAGGCTAACTTTTGATTACTTTCTGTTGGAAATATTATATTGCTATACAATAAACTGTAAAATTACATTGAATTACAAACTTATTATTTGTAATAGGAAAAATATGAAAAAGAAAAAAAATTATTTATAATATCAAACAAATACAAAATTATAACTGCCATATATCTAATCAATGCATCTTTCTTAGGTCAGGAAGTTATTTTCTTTAATTTCTAAATATACATATTATATCAGTAAGACAGGGCAGGCTGACAAGAACATTAAGAGGGACTTGTATTTTGATGTTTTGTTTTTCTGCAACTGGTAGTAATATGTGTCCTCCAGGAAAAATATTACCTGGACAAATTTATCTTTTACTTATACATTTTGTACACAGTATCAGGCGATATGGTAAAGTCAACCACACAATATGTAAGAGTCAATTATGTGTGCAAAACAAAATGTTATGTGCACAATAATAAAATACTCATTTATAAGCCTCCAACATGTCAAGGGGTTTGTGAAATTCCTGAAGATCTTTGAACTGAATTTTAATGTGCGTATTGTTATGCATTTACTTTTCTACATTGGCTAGAGGTATAGGGGGAGGGTTGAGATATCACAAACATGTTTAACCCCGCCACATTTTTGCACCTGTCCCAAGTCAGGAGCCTCTGGCCTTTGTTAGTCTTGTATTATTTTAATTTTAGTTTCTTGTGTACAATTTGGAAATTAGTATGGCGTTCATTATCACTGAACTAGTATATATTTGTTTTGGGGCCAGCTGAAGGACGCCTCTTGGTGCGTGAATTTCTCGTTACATTGAAGACCTGTTGGTGACCTTCTGCTGTTGTTTTTTTCTATGGTCGGGTTGTTGTCTCTTTGGCACATTCCCCATTTCCATTCTCAATTTTATTACTATTAGTTTCTTTGTTGAAGTATTGAGTTGATACATTGATACATTATACTCTATAAAAAATTATAGCTTACCAGAGCAAAAAAGTTGAAGACATGTTTTTAAATTCAAAAACTTGAGAATTTTAACATGTTTTAGGGTTATAAAAAAAAACATCATTACTATGCAAGTGAATTTTCTGAGAAAATTAATGGGAGATAAATCAAACCTTTAAAGTATTATATCAGTATTATATTAGAAATTATGAACATAACAAATTTACTTATATAAGTAGATTAAATTTTACTTCTCCAAGTGAATAAAAATAATTTGTACAAGTAGTTGCATGGACTGTTAATTATATAAAAGTGTGTTGTATAATATTTCAGAATCTCATTCAGGATCATCTACACCAACGGTATCCACAGCACCAAGCTCTCCAGAACGAGAAGGATCGTCAGGGGTGGATGGTGGTATTCAGACATTACTAAAAGCGATAGAACTAAAAACCCAACAACAAACAGTAATATGACTTTATATTATTTTATAATAATAAAAAAAGAAGATGTGGTAGAATTAACAATGAGACAACTCTCCACAAGATACCAAAATGACAAAGAAATAAAGCTGTATCCCACTCTATCAAAGGAAATAGTTTAATCCACCTGCAGTAATGTATATACTTAGCAACACAAATAATGCACCACATCCTACAATATATAGAACATTCACTATATCTTATTTTTGCTACAAACTTGTAGAAATTTAGTATATTTAATACTTAAAAATGAAATTACTGCAGAGTTTATAGAGAAAGTTTAAATTTTCAGTTACGATATAGATTACCACACTTTTGGGCCTGTGGCTGAGGATGAACATATATTTATAAACTCTACTATTTATTAATGCCTTAACTTGATCAACAGTAAGAGAAACTAAGATATAAAGTAATGGTTTGAAATAATACCCAGAATGCATCTGAAACGGTGAATTATTAAAAAAATGATAGTTTCCAATGAAATATAAAGTACTATAATGATATATAAAGTTTTGATAATCTAACAGGATATGTCAAAGACTCCACAGAAGAGAGGTTCATCAGGGGGAACATAAAGATGTAAATTAATTGTTCAAAATGTTCCCCAGATTGAGAATGCATCAAATTCTGAAATGATTTATTAAGATTTACAATCTAACAGGATATGTCAAAGACTCCACAGAAGAGAGGTTCATCAGGGGGAACAACTCAGACCAGAAGTAAGAGAGCTAAGAAAGACAGTAGGGATGATGTTCCAGTAGAAACAGAAGCAACGGTTGTAATCTGCAGTGGGAGGCCATCACCAGCTTCAACCCCAGGCAGTGATACTATTTCAGGTGGGTACCAAAACATAGATTTATAGCAAAACAATCAAATCTGATTAGATAGACTGAAATACTTGAGTGAAAATTTGGAACTATGACAAGATCTTAGAATTATAAATTAAACCAAAAAAAATTCAGGTGGGCAACAGACATAGGAAAAAATAAAACAATAAAATCTGATTGGATAAACTGAAATAATTAAAGAAAGTTTGGGACCATGTCAAGATGTATGAAATATGAATGCAACCAAAACAATTTCATTTGGGCAAATTGATGACCACACTTCCTTAGGATGTGCATTTTGCATCTATAAAGTAGTATTATTTGGTGCCAACATGTTAAAGGGGGGTTACACTAATGTCCTGACAATGTCCTGACAATGTCCTGACAGTGACTTGACGGAAATGAAAATGCTAAATACTTTTTTATTATTGGAAGGATTTACTTGAAATTTGGAACTAAGCAAGATGAGATCTTATATTTAATAAATAAAATTTAAAAAAAATAAAAAAATATTTATAAGAGTTAGAAAACTTGACCTGACCAACTTGACTTTGAAAATACTAATGTCCTGACTGATATGAAACGGATAAAAAATGCTTTATTATTGACAGGATAGACTTCAAATTCGATACCAAGGAAGATTTAAACATTTAATGTAAAAATATTAGAAGAAAAAGGAAAAAATATATTTTTAAGAGTTAGAAAACTTGACCTGACTAACTACGTCCTCCCGTGACTAATGTCCTGACCGATGTAAAATGCCAATAACTTTTATGTTCTTTGATGGATCGACTTCAAATTTGATGTCAAGGAAGATTCTAAAATTGAATATTGAGATATAAGAAAAAAAATTCAAAAAACTAATTTTAAGTGTTAGAAAACTTGATCTGACCAACGTCGACTCTGCCCTGACTTATGTCCTGATTGATGTAGAAAATGTTAATAACTTTTTTGTTATTGAAAGAATTGACTTACTGATTAAAGTTCCTTACCAAGGAAAATTATAATATTTAAAATAAGATTTTATGAAGAAAAAAAATGTTTGTTAATTTTTGAAATGTTAGAAAACTTGACCTGACCAACTTGCTCTTTATCATGATGAATGTCCTGACCGTTATAAAATTGCCAATAACTTTTTTATTATTGAAAGGGATATAACTAAGTTTGATATTAGAAAAGTGATATGTGATTAGAGATGATTTAGATACTAAGTAAATGCACTTTTTCTACATTTAATAATGAAATGATAAAGATGTTCAAAATGCAATGACATGAGTGACATGAATAATTAAAATTTAATCACACCTATATTAATCAAAATTAACACAAATTGGAGTGTTTACTTACCTATATTTCTCGGTAAACGGACAGAAAGTCACAGGACAAAAAGTCACAGGACATAAAGTCACAAATTTGATAGGACAAAAAGTCACAAATAAATTTTGCACCATTTTTAATGAACATAGTATGTATGCCCTAACCTTATATACAGTACAGGTAGGGACTTATTTTTATGGATGCCTTAATCCGTCTAGATGTCAGACTGGTCGGACAGTTGTCCCAGTGTAATAAACACCTGCTGTGCAATATCCAAGTGGAAGGTCGTAAATCAATCTGTACCAGCTTGATTAGAATTAAATTTTACCTGTACAGATATATTAGTATTTATGGAGGATAGATAAATGTAAAATATTGTTTTGTATTCAAAGAGAAAGAATTAAAATTAAAATTAAATATAAGAAATAAAATTCAAATTAAATATAAGAATAAAAATTAAAATTGAATATAATTTTATTTTTTTTATAATTTGAAAATGAAATAAAGACGATTTTTAACAATATATTGTGTTGCCAATTATTTCAATAGTTTTGTGCCAATAAACTATTTTTTATTTGTATTTGTAAACCGTAAATATTTCATCTAATTCAAAATAATAAGCCTAATAACAACCAAGACTGTTTTCAATAGAAGTTTAAATCAAATTGTTGAGACTTCAATCCCGTAAATTATACGAGTTTTCGTTGATGGTTATATTATTTCCCGCTTTTAACGTCCTGTTCCTTTATATGTTATTATAAGAAACTCAATTTTAAGTATAAGGCCAACATATCGTATTTATGAAATATGTATAGGCATTGTGAATTAAGTTATTTTCCTTTTGATACAACTTTCCCCGTCGAAGCCTCTACATCTATTCACACCTGTCAATCATTTCTCGCAAGTGAAACATTTTGGTCAGACAGATCACTCGTGCTTTCTATTTTGACATATTTCCCGTTAATCTCTTTGAAAGTCAAACAATTGGTTTCCTTTAATACAATATTTATAACGCCGAGATCATATTTCGATTCCTATTTTTTTTATTTTATTTAAAATTGTTGACACTCGATATAAATATGCCTTTCTATTTTCATGTCTGAAATATTTTATGAAAATCGCCGGTGTTATAAATATATTTTACAAATTGTATCAAATCGATACACGAAAATCAAAGTTTAACCTTATATAGTTTATTGACTAAATGCACATTTATACCCCAATGGGGTTGAAGGCTAGTCGTACTAGTCATGATCAGCTGTCTTTACTTTTTCGTCGTACTTCTAGTCATTCTAAAGCTCGCGCAGTCAGTATGATTTTTTAAATCGATGTTGTATTATTTCCGAAGTTTAAAGGAGGTCTCCAAATAGATTATTTAAATGGGAATCCGGGAAATGACTGATAAAAATAAAACAAAAAATAGTTAAAGAAGACTAAATCGTGTTTTGATTATACATGTATGTAAATCGATTAAATTTCTATTCTGGTAAATCGATCAAGAGCCTCAAAACTAAAACACAATAAATGTCAATCATTCAACATCAAATTTAATCATGAATGAATTTTCCCACGGTCGGTCAGTAAGGTCACCTGTGTTTACTGTTACGACATTTCCCGCCATATAAAAATCTCGTGCAGTGGACAAAATCGATCTTTAATATCTTTTATTAGCATTCAATATTATTGCCAGTGGAGTCAAGTTAAAGTTCAACCACGTGCACATGCTGTTGATCACTGATATGTGTATCATGGAATTGTCTTTTCACGGCAATTTTTTCTTTTTAGATTGCTATAAAAAATATAACATACAAGTTTCCTTTTTTACATGGATTGTGCGTAAATTAATATTATGCAATTAAGTTCGGGATTTCGGGATTAACCCTTTCGGGATCTGGGAATTCTTTTTTCGCGATGTCGGGATTTAAATTTATTTGAATTCGGGACCTTGGGACTTCGTGTTTTTAAGCCCGGGATTTCGAGATCCGGACCCATTTTACCCCCTACCCCCAAATGCAGATCAATTATATTAATTTAGCATAATGAACAAACACGGAAATCTTAAAATAAACTTATTCCCGGGAAGAATCAATATTTTCTTCTAGTGTTATTATTTGCGTTCTATTTTAGTCATACAACACCAACTTGTTTACAGTAAAAAGTAAAAACTACAAAGAATCATCAAGCTACTAATAATATACAAGTGTTGCTCACTGTAATTATTTTTATCTCGGAACTGACACAACAGACTGAATATTAAATACAAATTATAGAAATATTTTGCATGTGACCGCGTCAAACTCAAACGTATGCAGCAGCACTTGAGACAGCATTCTGCTAATCAATGGATTTACGTGGAAAATAAATCAGTAAAATAAAAATAACCGTAAGCTTCAAGAAATAGAATACATGTAAAAATATATATGTTTAAAAAATTTATGCAAACAAATAAGAAAAAGATACAAAAAAAAAAAAAAACCGAAAAGGAACATAAAATAAAAATAATTTTTAGGAACAAAGAAAATAAATATTAGCAGTTGAAATATCAAAACCATAATTAACAAAAATAGGCTATTTTTATTAAACAAAGTTTTCTCCAGTACTTCACCTGTAAAAATATTTTATGTCAAATACGATGTAGAACTAATATAATCAATAAAGTGACTGAGAGGTTAAAATTACAGGTAATCTGATTCTGAAATCAGTGAACCGTAATTCTAGCAACACGGATTAAGATGAAAGGACCATTCACACCTGGATCTGTTGTTTGATGAACATACTACCTACCATAAAAATGTCGGATTATTCATATCCGACTAGACGGATTAAGGCATCCATAAAAATAAGTCCCTACCCGTACTGTACCCAGACTCTAAGAAGATGCCTACTAAAGATATTTTATTGTCTTGAAGTAAAAAAAAATAATTTTTTAATCAGATTAGCATGGAAAAAAAGAAAATGTCTACCTACCTACCCCCTGTCCAAACCTTTTGGTAAGGTTTGTGCAAACAAAAATATTATTTAAGTGTGGCCTCATAAAGAATCAATTGATTATTTTTTCAGGTGTTCAGAAAATGCCCTATATAACAGCCATTGATCCTATGTCTGGAATACCCTATGTCACAGCAGTGGACCAGAAGACAGGGAAACTAACTCTTGTTCAACTCCGGAAGACGGATTCTCCATCTGCTCCAACCACGCCAACTGGGAGGTCTGAAATCATAATCCCTTCTTCCAAAATGCTTATGGGTCTACCAGGTCAGGGTCAGAGCATGATGGCTGTACCACAGGCTCAAACAATCACCTCGACGATAAAATGCGGAGAACATTTCATAACTGTACCAATGTCTGTGGCAGCCTCACTTCAGAAAGAAACGACGACAGAAGAAAAAGTGACGATCCCAATGCAAATGTTGCAGCAAGAGTTGCAGAAACAAGCACAGCAGCAAGTGCAGCAGGCACAACAAGGTGTTCCAAACTTGATCAACCTGGGAAATCTTTTCGCTAGCAACCCAGCAGCAGCCCTTCACCTTGCCAAGCAGATGAGTGCCAGTACAGGGTCTATCCCCATACCAGTCCTAGAACAAATCAGTCAGGCACAACAAAAGTTGACAGAGAAATCTGCACCTAAGACTGTCATTCAAACAGAAGTTCAGCAAGTGAGAATGGTAGCCCCACCTTCTGTATCAGAAAGTTTACCACCAGTTCCTCAGGTATATTATAATTAGGTTTTTTCTCCCCATATTTTCTGTATTCAAAAATTTTCCCTTTCAAGAGGATGTGATTTTCAGGATATTAACTGTTCTTTATATTATAAACTTTAAGACCAAAGAGCCCAAAGCTCAATATACCAACATTTTAGTTAGTTCTATTTATGGCATGAAGACCAAATTTTTATAAGCTCTAGAGGAAATATATAAGACTGGGCTGGTTGGCTTGAAGATTGCTGATGAAGGTTATTTCATATGTCTTTTATTTGATAATTAATATTTTGTTAATTTGTTGCTTCCCCTATTCTTATCTATTTGAGTCACATGATCATGATTTATCTTTGTAGTTGAACAAGAACATAACCAGTATTGCTGCAGCACTGAGAATGTCTATACCAAGTACACAGCCTTCAACACCCTCTGTTGTGACTGGTATCTCTAGTCCTATTCAGCAGCCGCAACCAGTCAGCACTACAACATTGGGTCCTGGTCTTGCACAGGACCCACAGGGTATTCGTAGCAAGTTAGTCTCTCGTCTGATGGTTAGCGGTTCATCAATGACCAATCAGAGTCCTGGTGTACGAATGCCTGTCTCGTCCCTGATACCAGCACCAACCTCGACACCACGGCCTCGGCTTGATCATATTCTGGTGAAACCAAATCCAAATTTGACTTTACCCAGCACGCATCTGCAGCCAGTCAGGACCAGTGATATGGTTGTCATGTCAACAGCTAGTAGTTCTAGCCTTGACTTTGTAACTGGGCCACCAAAACTAATGACAGGTTTGATTTTATACAATTAAGGAATAACAGTACTGTAGTTGAAGAGTTGCCACCGTCAATTGTAAATTTGACGGTCGCAAATGCAGTTTTACTGGGGACGCATAGCAGAGACAGTTAAACGAAGATTTGCAACCGTCAAATCAAAATTGATGGTGGCAACTCTTCAACTACAGTACTGTTATTCCGATTCTGATGCATAACAAAAAGAAAAAATACGATAAAACTTGAAAAATTGTCTAAATTTGACAAATTAGAAAAAAATATGGGAAACTTCATGAATGCTTTTGGCACAAAGACGTCATGGCTAAACGTGACGTCATACAAATAAAAACTTACAAACTGGAGGTTATTACGTTACCTGTACGCTTCAAATTCGAATAAAATTACATTAAAACGGCGAATTCGAGGTAGGTGTTGTTTTATTTTCGATAATATAGTAGTAATCGAATATTTGTTGATTCAACCAATTCAAAATGGCGGGTCTCATCTTAGTTACGCCTGGTCAACTGTGGATTTGTCAGCAACTTTTAGCCAATGAAAAAAAATGTCACATCCAAATTGCATTAGAATCTACAGTGGATTTTTTTTTTTTTTTGTGTAAACTGATATTTGTGGATTGAGGATAAATTGAATTTATCATTAGTACTTGATTTTGTGGTATTGTCAAAGTCTATAGAAGCCTATAGAAAATTTGTACTAGACTTTGAAGTTTGAAAATGTCATATGCGGATCCAGGGGGGGTGGCCCTGAGGGGTCCGGGCCCCCCCTTTCGTGAAAAAAATTTGGTTGATTATATATGGAATCACTGAAGCATGACTGGAGTGGGCCCCCCCTTAGGAAAAGTTCTGGATCCGCCACTGAATGTTTATCTACAAACACAAAAAATCCACTGAAATTTGTTTCACAAATACAAATGAATCCACATTATTCAGTGTCCATATTTCACTGACAAGGATATGACATCACTCAGTTCTGCCTTCTGTTTTTAAAGGCTCTAGTTTTGCTATAATGATATATCCCACTTAAAATCTTGAAACTCCGATGTCATTAAAAGAGAGGCAAGAGATTTCAAACCAACATTCAATGTCAATTTTAGACAAAGCAAGAACACAAGATTGTGTGCATGCATTAGCAACTATTGTGATTTATGTTCAATGTACAAAAAAAATGGTCTTAAAATTTAAGATGCAAGTTTTTTTTAGGTATGAGTGCCAATGAGACAACTCTCCATCCAAGTCACAATGTATATATATATATAAAGTTATCAATTATAGGTCAAAGTAGGGGCTTCAACATAGAGCCTTGGCTTACACCAAACAACCAGCTATAAAGGGCCCCAAAATGAATAGTGTAAAACAATACAGAAAAACCAACAGTATGATCTATATCTAAAACGACAACCACTGAACAACAGGCTCCTGAATTAGGAAAGGCACTTTAAAATGCAGCCGATTTGAAAAATCTAACCAACCTTCACCCTTACCTTGGACAGTAGAGAAACAGTACAACATAAAAAGACACACTATGAAATATCAATTGAAAATGATTAACTCGATCAAAAAGACAAAACAAAAACAATTAAACACACACTGAATGCTGATCACTCTTGTTTACTCTAATAAATCATTGATTTATATCAAAAAATTTAATTAATGAATAATAATAAATATTATAAATTGATAACTTTAAATTTTTTTCCAGCTATAAGTGAGAGGACCATAGATTTGAATGCCAATAAGAGTACTTTAGCTTTCCCTAGTACATCAACACATCTAAAAAATAGTAGAGGTATGCTTGTGTAAGAATATGAAATGCTAACAAATTTATTTATTTCAATGTATTTAGAATGAACAATGCAATTTCATGGGCACACGCATGAACTGAAAATACTTATTTATATCGATTATCAGATATAAAAAAGAAGATGTGATTTGATTGACAATTAAATGACTTACAACCAAAGTAAAAATTATGCAGAAATTATAAATATAGGTCATCATACAGACTTTAACAATGAACAAGATCCATACATACTGCAAAGCAACCTATCAAAGGTACGGAAATGACAATGACTGATATTGTTGGCTTTTTTCAAAACTACCTCTACCCTTTTTTATTGGGAAAATATGCGTAATTTTGACTGAAACTTCAATTTACAGACCCTAATTCAAGAGTCAAACCCTGCTTTGAAATAAGACCCCTTTTTGTCCATGATGATACATAAATAGACCCTCAAATCTGCACATACATGTATAGTAATTTTAGGGATGAAAAAAAGTATAAATGAGTGTTTTTTAGTTTGAATTCATGCACAATTACTACTGAAACTGCACTGTTTGGGAATAATTTTAAGCCATTTTTTTTTCAAATTGGGATTCTTCTCTGGGGGAAAAAACCTTTATTCTCCATTAATTTAAGGCAAACAATATCACTGAATGTAAAACAATTCAAACAATTCAAATGAGAAAAAAACTAATACTTGGTTTATGAATAATACATTGAACAAAAAAAAGGATATGATGTACAGCAACAATAGGCAACCAATGAAATACAGGCCTGGTTGTCCAAAACAAGCAATGAATATTTGCCACTGGACGTTGAGCAACCAACAACCAATGAATAACAGGCTGATGTAATGATTTTCAATTAAAATGAATTATTGTTTGTTTACCTGCATTACACATAAATCAGTATTATATAGTATCACACATAAAAAGCTTATTTTGATGGCTACTTGTAAAATAACTCTATGAAAACTGTTGGTGTTTTCATTGAGCCTTTCCATAAAAATTTCCCTAACATTATGCATTAGTTGTATTGAAAAAGTGCTTTTTTGTTCATTTTTGGGATCAGTATATATAAGGGAGTTTTGAACAGACTTGTAATATAACTTAGATTTCTGGATGTACATTTTTTGTTGTGGCCCATTAAATTTCAGCAAATAAAGAAAACAAGGTGAACACCGAATAATAATGAATCCACTGTATATGATATTTTTTTTCACAGAAGCAGATGTCGTCAGTATAGGGTCCAGCCCTTCTCCTGTCTGTAAGTAATCAAGTATAGCCTTGTTGGAGAAAGATTGCATGTTGGAGAAATCTTGCATGAAATGCAATCAAAACCCTATGTCACTGACTTTTGAGATGCACAATAATATAGTGCATTGAACGTAACATTTTAAACATCCTATCCATGACATTTTCTGAAATTTATCAATGAAATATATGCTCAGATGTTCAAGTTAAAAATGATGTTATACTTGTCAAGGAACTTGCATAACTAAATAAATTAAAACAATCTTAAATGTAAAAAATATATTCAATTTTCATTTCATGCATATGTGAATGCTTGAAACCAAAATAAAACTTCTTTTTTTTCCCCACTTATAGTTTCAAAATTTTTACCATCTTAATTTTGTTCTGATGACCTTTCATAAAAAGCAAAAATCATGATGTCAATACAATTTGTACTTGATAAGATCAATATTATTTTAACTCTTGATTCATTACAGGTACACCAGAACTGCGGCCAGATATTTTGGACCGACAGCTAACAATAGAACTTTCCAAGATGGAAAAAGAGCCTTCGGCACAACGGATGACGGAAGAATCACAACATTGTAAGTCTTAACAGCACAATTTTGTCAAGCCACTATGTACAAAAACCCCTTTTTAGGGGTGTTCAATGGAAATGCATGTTGGAGGGTAAGGGTTGAAAATTTCAAATTTTGTATCTAGGGTCCTTATTTTCTTGGTGAATGTCCTTATGAAGTATGCAAAGTTACTCAATGTTGGTTGTTTTTCTGGGGGGTGCAGGATATTTCGGAAGTCTTATTCTTCAAGTTTTCACTCTTAACCACTAGACTTGTAAATTGAGCTTGGGGCTTGTGGATTCTAAGTTTATCATGAAGAGTGTTCTAACCCCTCTTTCTTCTATTTTGATATTTAATCCCTTAAGTCAGACCAACTACTTTGTGTATTTTGTTATACATTTTGACCAAGAAAAAAATTGTCTATTTGTCTTGTAATTTTTGAATTTCCATTAATATGTCTATATATAGCATACATGTATAGTTTTAGTGTAATAATGAAGAAACTTAGTAAACCTAAGTACAGGGTAAATTTTAAATGGAGCCTGGTGTATATTTGTAATCTGTTATTAATTTTCAAATTATAAAACCTTCAATATTACGTGTTGTAAAAAATGAGTTTGAAAAATATTGTAATTGTGAAAATATAACTGAAATGCTGCATGATATGTTTACGTATATAGTTTCTATATACGATTGTGTTTTAACGTGATAATTTTGAACACTTTGTGGTCGTGTCTACATGTGCTACTGCGTTTGGATATTTTCCAGTATCTCAGCTATCTGACAATTACAGTAGACGCACAGTTCAAACACAGTGCAACATGTTCTTGTGGAACTATCTCAATGGCAAAATGGAAGAGGCTGGAAAGTCGGACCTGTTTCAAGTCCTAGGCCCCATGCCTCCTTCTAAGAAGTCTGTTTGGACCCAATGTGCCTTTGTCCAAAATGCTGCGCTCGAGTATTCACCAAGCATGAACACCGGACATTGTGAGTTGCAATCCGGGGAAGAAAATCGGAAAAAGAAAATTATCCTAGAAGCAATAGGCATTTTGAAATCACCACAGTACAAAGTTCTTGCTTGGAAGGTATTTATTTAGATTGCTTAAGAATAAGATATATTTTGTCAAAATTCTATGAAAATTAAAAGAGCCAAATTAATTTTAGTCAAGGTGTTTTGGTACCACATTAAGTTATTGTAGAGAAGAAAAAAACGTTAAAAAAAAATCTGAAAAAATCTTTTCTTGTAATTTACCAAAACTATTTGTAATACATGATGATATAAGATGTATATAATTTGAATTCATTTAATAATGTGTTTTTTTTTTTGTTATTAAAATTTATGCAAATGAAGTGTTTTAACAAATTGAAATCTTCATTGTTAGAAATTTGATATCATGAATTTAGGTAAAATAAAGTTAATTGCAGTGGCGGATCCAGAAATTTTCATAAGTGGGGGCCCACTGACTGACCTAAGAGGGGGCCCGCTCCAGTCACGCTTCAATGATTCCCTATATAAGCAACCAAATTTTTACCCAAAAAGGGGGGGCCCGGGCCCCCTGGGCCCCCCCTCTAAATCCGCCTATGAATTGAGATGTAATTGCTAACTTGCCATAGGTATAGTGATTGCTTTTCTCAGATTTTGTATTTATCCAGCTTTCTGATTAGAAATTTTAAAAATGTAACACTAGTAAACATAAAAAGTACAGAAAAAAGGTATTTGTGAAGGAAGAAGTAATTTGACCTACTTTTTAAATGTAGGTCATGTTTATAGAATTTTGTTTTCTTTTTGTTTTGTAGGTAGTTACTACTGAAAAGAAGAGAAAATGTCTGGTGATCAGAAATAGACAATATTTTGGTGTTATGGGTCATGACCTTGACCCCTTGACCTTGACATTGACAATGAAGGGTAAAATGACCTTGAACATTGTTTTCAAACCGGTTGAAGAGTTCAGCATAATTAATGTTGAAAAAGATGGAATAAATAGGGATCGTTTTATAGAAATTCTTGATAAAATCACAAATTATTCTTTTTGTCCAGGTATTGAGAAAAGAAATATGCGAAGTTGCCGTCGACGATCAGATATTATTTTTTTCAACTATCCATTCAAACATTGTCAGTCAGATAGTTGCCAAGTCTGGTACGGTGTAAAAGATGAGGCAACTGGGGCAACAAAAACGCATTTAAATCTGTGTTCACATTGCAAAGACATCAACCACAAATTAAATAGGGACCACATGGAAAAGAGGCAAAAAGTTCAAACAAACACGTCAAAAGTAAATAGCGTATCCGGAGTTGGTTCAGCTGCAAAAGAAAACAGGAATAGTTTGGTGGGTCGCCAAATTGTATTAAAGGAAGTGATTTCTTCTAAACCAGTCGTTATAAAAGAGATGGAAAAAGTTGTGGTGGAAAAGATAGCAAGAGTAGATACAGTATTAGAATGTGTACCAGATATGCCACCATGATGCCACAAGCTAGGATAAAGTGTCATCAGTCTCATACATAATTATGTTCAATTAATTTGCATATTATTGTTAATCATGAATATTCATAAGGCTGTTTCATTAAGCATGTAGGAATGTATTGTAAATCATGAATATTCATAAGGCTGTTCCATTAAGCAATAAGCATGTAGGGATGTATTGTTAATCATGAATATTCATCAGGCTGTTCCATTAAACATGCAGGGATGTAGTTTGGAAAAGTACTTGTAATTGGTGTACATTTGGTTGTGTCACACACCAGTCAATATTATAATTAAATTCCTTGTTTTTATGAGGAGTTTCCCTGGGCATGTTATGTTAAAATAAATCAACTATTACAATGAGTGTGCCAATTTGTCTGTTACATGTTCAAGTAGACCAGCTGTAGCAATGGGTGTAACAATTTAGTACTTTTATAAATCCTTGAAAAGTCAGTAATGTGATTTAAAATGCACAACTTTGTATCATGGATTGAATGAATAATGACTACATTTATTCACTGATTTTGTAAAGTTGTAAAAAATTTATTCTTAAAGACCAGCCCTTTGTTGTTCCCAAGTATGCCAGTATTTTATTATCAAAAGTTTATAAAGCTCTTTCTTGATTTTTAAAATGTAGTTGGAAGGAAGGTATCCCTTTCTCATATTGGTATGCTTGTCAAATTAGGGAACTCTTTTATACATTGTAAACTACTTTATGTTGGTTTTTTTTTTTTTTTTTTTTTTTTTCTTAAGCAAAACTGCAAAATTTTCTTTTTTTCAAGGATGTTATTTTTTTATATAGACCACATTGTTTTGGTGAATATTTCAAGAAGCTTGTTCATGAATTTCAATAATTATTGTTCAGGGGCGGATCCAGCCATTTTAAAAAGGGAGTTCCCAACCAAGGACAAAGGGGTTCCAACTATATGTCCCCATTCAAATGCATTAAACGGCCAAAAAAAAGGGGGGTCCAACCCCTGGAACACACACAACCCCCGCCCCCCTGAATCCGCCAATGATTGCCAATGATTGTTTATTATACCGGATTACAATCACTATCAGACATGGATAATGCCATTAGAATCTTTTTATCATGGTATAAGGGAGATAATTGCCATATTATATTAAAAAAAAATAAAAAATAAACTTCAGCAGAACCAGTAACTGGATGACTACAGAATTTATATAACTCTTGTGTATGATTTTTTTCACAGTGAATGTTTATACATTTGGGGGCAATCACTTTGACATCTTTCTTTGAATTTGATATTGATACTACAACTGCATAGTGTGATACAATATTTCATTACTCAAATAAGTTGTTTTTTATTCAGAATACTTGGCTTGCTAAAGGGTTTGAATATTTGAAGTTTAATTGTGTAGAGGAGAAAAATATGGTTTAACTTATGAAATTGTGGTGGAATCTGTTTCTCGAATGATATATTGAGGAAAATTTACTTTCGTTTCAAAGATTTGCTGAAATATTTTATTTATTATGTGATGTCATCAGGCTTAGTGGTCCTTTTTTAGAAGTCATTTAAATGAAATCTAAGAAAATATAACAATTTGACCTTCATAATTGAATACAAATCAAATGAAAATCCAGAACAAATAAGTTACCACCTGTTTGTTTTTAAAAGATTTCTTTACAGTGCAGTATAATGAGTATTAGTCATCTAAGAACAAGAAAATAGCTGGTATTGGACAAGATCATAAACCAGAATGTTGTCTCAATTCAATCATTGCCAAGCGATCTTTTTTATAGCTGAGGTTATGAGTTTGAAACCCTGGGTCCAAGGTGAATTTGACTCGAGAAGACAGATGATTCCCTATGGGTATGGATTTTCCCCCACAATCAAAATTTGATAGTATGTTATTACCATCCATGCTGAAAAAGGCATTAAAAACCAACAATTGATCAACCATATATATAATCACAAGCAATCACTTCAATTTATATTGGTTCACAAATAAACCATTTCACTTTCAGATGTACCACCCTGTAAATAACAATGTTACACCCCTTGTTGCAATAATTGTTATATAAACTGTTCTTTCTGAAATTGTTGTAATTATAGATTATCGTTGATCATCTCAATGAGAATGACTTTCTCGCTTGAGCTGGTACAGCGAAAGTGAGAAAAGCAATGGAGTTGAAATGACCAATGATAATCTGTTTATTGCTATTTTACCTATGACAACGTTGTCAATTTCATGTCAATTTTGTTAGCAACGTTAACTCCACATGGCTTCCTTAGTTTCTAGTGATAATTTTTCCATCTCAAGCGAGAAGCATGATATGAAAATTATCACAAAAAAAGATCAAAGGAAAAATGCACAAAATAGCTATAATGTTTTTTTATTAAATGTGAATAGTATAACTATAGGCGAGTATTACAATAAGAATTTAAGAACTTACGTGAAATCCAAACGATAAATCTCACATTTTTGTCCACTATCAAAAAATTGCAATAATTTCTGAATATTTAGTAGTAACGGTTTCATTAAAATATATGTATTAAACTATGCTTGTAATTTTGCATGTGTATATAGTTTAGGGCTGTTCCATCTTGTATCATGTTAATTGTTTACATCTACTGTGGATATTTAGAGACCTGCTTACATTTACAGCTCTTCTATAAAAGCATGCAAAGCAAACCCTTGATAAACTTGCTTGCTATATTTGTAAATAACAGGTAAGTAGTCTGCTTCAGTCTGTTTACTTTATACTGGAATTTGATTGGACAATAAACCTTAACTTTATTTCATGTCAATTTCTATTGTCCAATCAAATCCCAGTATATATAAAACACACTGAAACTAGGCTTACCTATTGTGTGCAAACATAGCAAGCAAGTTGATCAAGGGTTTGCTTTGCATGAAGCCATGAAGTGAGGAGTATGTTGTAATGCCAATCTTATTCATTAAAATGCAGATCATGTATCTAAGCTACACTCATCAGGAACTGATAACACTGTTTTACTTACTGTTATGGTAACTATATAATCAGCCAATCAAAATTCAGCCTTCAAAAATTTTGAAGGTGTGTAGGAATTAAAAGTAAAACCAAAGAATGCCAAAAGATCTTCAATAATATGAGGATGGAAATTTTTAAAGACCTTGACAGTCTGCACCAAAAACATTTTCATTAACAAGTCCGGACACCTAATTATCAAAACTTTTGAAAATGTTCACTAGTTCGAATCAATATTTACTAGTCTAGGGCATCGGACTAGTGGCTAACGGTGCAGACTGCCTTGACTGACTATTGTCAATTACAGAAAGTAGAACAAGGCTTTTACAGATCCATGTAGTAACTTGGACACAGGATCTGTATTTTAATTAGATTGTTGTTAAGGGAGTTTGCTACTCTGTTAAAACTTAACAAGCTTTTTAAAAGACTATTATAAATTGATAGTATGTAAATAAAGTAACAAAAATAGTAAAAAAAAATTAAGGATCCGTGTGCTCGTTTTCGAGATATAAGCCATTCAAAATTTGACGGGAAATAATTCTCTCTAGATTTTTCATATATTTAACATTGCCACCTTATTCGTTTCAAAAGCCATGAAAAAATAACAAAAATTTTATTAAATTTTGAAATATGGCTTTTTAAACTTTATGTAATAAAAATATGAAAAGAAAAGAAGGGTTAGTGGGCAAATTTTTTAATGACAATACATTGATAAAACCAGAGGATTCCGAAAATCTGGCAAAAAATTTAAAAAATGGAGAAGCAAACAAAGATGGCTTATCATTATACATGTAAAAGATTTATAAAAAGGAAAATGGGGGTCAATCGGCAATTTTTTTTAAGGATTCCGAAAAATCTGACAAAAATCCCAAAACATGACAAGCGAACTCCCTTAAGCTATCTTTTATTTGTAGGGTGTGATTTCCCCTTGTAAAAATGTCTAAGGTTAATGTACGATGGATGTTTGGTGCATATATGTATGTAATTAAATGTTGGCTTTTTGTGCCGTCTTATGTAATATTTTTTTCTGACTTATTGGAACAGTCCTTATTATTATTTGTCAGTTTTTCATGCAGACATTTTAACCACATCATTATAGTAATATAATAAAGAGTTGTGTACAGATAAAACCTAATCAGTATGTATGTTTGACTAACTTTATTTTATTGCCTTCCCAGCTGTGAAACAACGTGCATCCTCAACCAAGCTATTAAAATGTGGTTGGACAGCAAAGATGTACTGTTACTTCAGAAATTATTGTGTGTATTTAAACTGACAATTTCAAGACAACTTGGATACAGATAGATATATACTTCTTATATTATAACATGTATAATGCAAGTTTATACTAGAGAGATACTCTCTCAATTGCATTAATAAAACCTTGGCAATCATTTCTGAATTTACAGTATAGTTAAATAGGGACAACTTGTGTTGTCTTTCTAACAGGAATAATTCAGTTGTTATATTTTGTTTCCCTAGGATGCCTGCAGTCTAAACATGTTTATTTTATAATGTTCTCAGTGTACAAAGAGACAATTACTGTAAATTCAAAAATTATTGCATGCATTTATTATTGCGATTTTTCTAATTTTAAACATAGATGCACGATTTTAATTTTTCTATTTTGAGAAAAATCCTGTTAAGTTTATATAAAACTAGAACACACCCGCGAAATCGCTAGCATTCAGAGCGTAGTTTAAAGTATGTAAAGTGTTGTTTGAAGAATTTTGTGAAATATTGAATGACTGGAGAATTTCAGCAAAAGTATCATTAATCATAGGTTATTTGGGACAGGAAAATGTTTTTTTTTTTAATCCCTCCTCCTTTATTTCCAAATTCCCAATTTGTGGTTTTCTATCAATTTCAATATGAATATACATTTAGTATGTTATGAACATTTAAGTAAGGAGCCAGTGGTTGTCGTTTGTTTATGTGTTACATATTTGTTTTTCGTTCATTTATTGTACATAAATAAGGCCGCTAGTTTTCTCGTTTGAATTGTTTTACATTGTCATTTCGGTGCCTTTTAAAGCGGAGTATGCGGTATGGTATTTGCTCGTTGTTGAAGGCCGCTAGCCTAGTTTTCTCGTTTGAATTGTTTTACATTGTCATTTCGGTGCCTTTTAAAGCTGAGTATGCGGTATGGTATTTGCTCGTTGCTGAAGGCCGTACGATGAACTATAGTTGTTAATTTCTGTGTCATTTTGTTCTCTTGTGGAGAGTTGTCAACATGGCAATCATACCAGATCTTCTTTTTTTTGTAATCAATGAATTTTGTAAAAGATTTAATGACTGGAGAATTTCAGAAAAGGTATCAAAAGTGCACATGAATAATTTTAGCGCTTATCTGTATCTATCATGTAAATAAAGTGTATTTACTTTCAATTCTAAGTTTTCTAATCGATCCATGGTGGTCATTGATATAGTATACAGACCCTCTCTATTTAATAAACTATGTGACCACCGTGGATAGTAAACTTGAAAATGATAGCAGATAGAATTCTGAAAATACACTTTATTCGTAGTATGTATGTTCAAAGTATACAGAAAAACGCAAACCGGAAGTATAATCTGACTTAAAATTTTGTCCAATGACGGGACAATATCCGGATGCCCTTTTTCTCGTTTTTCTCCCAAAATAACTCAATCTGAATAATCATATGAATGGATGACAAATGCGACTATGCACTGTACCTATAGGACACAGGGGCGTGTTGATTAATTTATTGTGGAAAGAAGAGAAGCGACACCCAAAATGAGGTCTTCTCGTTTAATAGTATAGATATTTCAAAATGCGAGTTTAAACTATTGCGTTTTTGTCTCTGTCGCATTTGTGGCAATAATAAAAACATCACAATAATTTCTGAATATACAGTAATTTGTTTTTAACAAAAATGTCACTTGACTGCAAAGATGTATAATAAAATATAAACAACTTCTGTCTTCTTGGTAACTGGAATAATTCAGTTCTAACATTTTGCTGCCCTTATAAGTAAATGTTAAGTTAGGTCAAGGAAAGGGGAAAGGGACTGAAGTATTTTGGTTATCTTTTTGTATGGATGATATCACAATTTGTTACTCTTCCTTTCTTTTAAAAGGGCTTGTCAAATTTTAATGCAAATTATTCTTCAGGACAAGCTGTTGTAAACCTTTATTTGGGTTTTCATTTCAATTTCATTCACAGACAACCCCAGGAGTAGACGAAACGCGCGTCTGGCGTATACATGTATATACAAAATTTAGTCCTGGTACCGGTATCTATGATGAGTTTATTTCCTTATTATTCGTTGGATACAAGTTTTCTTGGGTTTTGTGGATACAGATGAACCATAAATTTAAAGCTCAACGAATAATAAATTTTATATAGGCTCCTATACAGACTTTGGCAAAACCACAAAATCCAATATCAACGAAAATGCAAGATTTCCTCGGTTCAGTCCACGAAAATTGGTACCCAAGAAAATAAAAAAAATCCACAGTATGTGTTTAAGGGTTTTACTCATTGTCAAAGGTGACCTATAGTTAATTTCTGTGTCATTTAGTCTCATGTAGAGAGTTGTCTCATTGGCAATCTTACCACATCTTCTTATTTGTATATGGAGTATAGCAATCTGGTTATCCTCAGTGCGGCAATGAAACCCTGGATAAAATGATGGGCTGTATGGGATATATAATTTCATAAATTCCTATGCATCAAGTAAGGGACGACATCAAAAGTTCAATGTAGTATAAAAACTCAATGCTCTTCAATTTTGTACTTGTTTGGCTTTATTAATATTTTGATATGAGCGTCACTGATGAGTCTTATGAAGACGAAACGCGCGTCTGGCGTACTAAATTATAATCCTGGTACCTTTGATAACTATTTACACCACTGGGTCGATGCCACTGCTGGTGGACGTTTCGTCTCCGAGGGTATCGCCAGCCCAGTAGTCAACACTTCGGTGTTGACATGAATATCAATAATGTGGTCATTTTAATAAATTTCCTGTTACAAAACTTTGAATTTTTCGAAAAACTAAGGATTTTCTTATCCCAGGCATAGATTACCTTAGCTGTATTTGGCACAACTTTTTGGAATTTTGGATCCTCAATGCTCTTCAACTTTGTACTTGTTTGGCTTTATTAATATTTTGATATGAGTGTCACTGATGAGTCTTATGAAGATGAAAAGCGCGTCTGGCCTACTAAATTATAATCCTGGTACCTTTGATAACTATTAATTCACATAGTTTTTTCACTGACCCCCACACCCTCCCTCTTAACTTAATTTGGGAAAAATTGATTGACCAATAGGGATATATGTAAAACCGATTTTGGATTAACAAAACTTGCAGCAATGTTGACCCCCCACCCCCTAAACTATTTGATTTAAGTTTTTTATCCTACATCGATCTTTTGATGTTGTCCCTAAGGTGAATACCCTTGCACACAAATTGTCTCCGGGATCTATTGGTGTCATGATGCACAGCAAAATTGTCTTCCCTATTCATCATACCTACTTTTTCCAGTGGAATTTAAAATAAGACATCTAGCAGAACCTATATTTAATGTGTTGATTTGTATTGTCCTGAATATGTTTGAAGTATTTGACACTGGACATTAAACAAACATCTGTAATGAGTTGATCAATCATTTGTAGACGGTAGGTGATATACATTTTAATTTGAGGACTTCCTCATTCTTATGCCTTAATTCTGTGTATTATGTTTTTATACGACTGCAAAAAAATGATGCGTTCGTATATTGGTATATGTCGCCGTCGTCATCATTGTCGTCCAATGACACTTATTTTTTGGACAATAACTTTAGTGAATGGATCTCTATAAAATTTAAACACAAGGGTTGATTTGGGGGGTTATGTTTCCAAGAGTTTAGGAACAAGGGGCCAAAAAGGGGGTCAAAATAAGTATGGATCTTTCTGTAACTGTACCACATGGTTCTATTCCAAAAAAGGAAGGATAGGATTGATTTTGGGGGTTATGGCCCAAACTAGGAATTAGGGACAAAATCAATACTTTTTTAATACTTTGTATAAATTGCTTATTTCTTGACCCATTTCAATGTGATTTTATTCTTGAATTTTTTCGGTACTTAAATATACTGAATATAACCGTGTATTAAATTTTTTTATACGACCACAAAAAAATTTAGCATCGTATAATGGTATCATGTTGTCTGCGTTGTCGTCCGAAGACGCATTTATTGTCGGACAATAGTTGTAGTGAATGGACCTCTATAAATTTTTACCAGAAGGTAAAATACCACTTAAGGAAGGTTGGGATTGATTTTAGAGGTTATGGTCTCAATAGTTTAGGAATTAGGGGCCCAAAATAAGCATTTTTGTAGTTTTCAAACAATAACTTGTGTTAAAGTGTATGAATCTCTCTGAAATTATAACATTGCACAATTAACACAATTAAAAGCAGTGTAAATTGTGGAGGTTATTCAAAATCATTTAACATACAATGTTGAGTATGTTTGGATTTTCTCTCTTTCACTACTTGTAAATTACTTGTGAATTATATATAAAGAAATGTCAGGTTTTGGACTAATTGTAAAAAAAAAAGGGGAATACCGTGGTAGTAGTTTTCAAATATTTTTTTTTCCAATTTTTGAAATCTTCGAAGAAGTCTTTAATTGCACACTATTGCACAATAGATTTGTAAGATCTTTACAAATGTTTTGTGTCAGAAACCAATATTATGTCAAAAATTTTATCACAATCCAAATTCAAAGCTGTATCAAGCTTGAATGTTGTGTCCATACTTGCCTTAACTGTTCAGGATTTGACCTCTGCTGTCATATAAAGCTGCACCCTGCAGAGCACCTGGTTGGAATTTGGTCCAAATGAGTTTCAAAGGGTTCAAAATTCAACTTTGTTTGAATTCATCAAAAATTGAATTATTGAGGTTCTTCAATATGCCTTATCTAACCATGTTTTTTAGATTTTTAATTTTGGGTCCCATTTTCGAATTGGTCCACATGAGGTCCAAAGGGTCATTGTAACAAAAATTGAATTATTGGGGTTCATTGATGTGCTCAATCTAAACATGTATTTAAGTTTTTGATCATGGTTGCTATTTTCAAGTTAGTCCAAATTGGGGTCTAAAATAAAACTTTGTTTGACTTTATCAAAAATCCAATTATTAGGGTTCTTTTGATATGCCGAATATAACTTTGTTTTTAGATTTTAAGTTTTTGTGCCCGTTTTCAAATTGGTCTACATTAAGATCGAAAGGGTCCAAAATTAAATTTTGTTTGATTTTAAAACAAAAAATGAATTATTGGGGTTCTTTGATATGCTGAATCAATCCATGGCCATGTATTTGGATTTTGGATATTGGACCATAATAGGTGATTTTTTTTTTTTTTTAAGTTCATTAGACAACATTCATTCTGTGTTGGAAACCTATGCTGTGTCAACTATTTAATCACAATCCAAAGTCGAAGCTGTATCAAGCTTGAATGTTGTGTCCATAATTGCCCCAACTGTTCAGGGTTTGACCTCTGTTCATTCATCCCTCTGTCTCACTTCAGGAAGTTTTTGGTCAAGGACTTTTTTGATGAAATTGAAGTCTGATCAATTTGAAACCTAGTACACTCATTCTCTATGATATGATTTTTCTAAAACTAATGCCAAATGATCTATAGTTTTGATGCCAATTTCATGATCTTCTGAACATAGAAAATGACATTGCGAGTTGGGTATCCATGTACTATGGACAAATTCTTGTTTTCATTCGATTGTTTTTAAGCATCATTTTGTTGGACAGCTGTATCAGGGACGTTTTACATTACCAGTACCCATCTTTTATTGGCTTTGAAGAAAAAAGAAGAAGAAAAAAAAGCACTTCGATATATCAAATATGAGTAAGTTAACTTCTCAAACTTCTCAGAAAGAAAATTTTATGACTGGTGCTGCAATCACAAGTGGTACAGAGGAGTAGGGGCAATAATTTGGTCTTCTGTTTCTGTCTGGTAATAGCCTCCTTCAACAAATTGAAAATTCTACAATTTATATACATTTGTATATATGTTAATGTCAAGTTCCATGTGCACAGGAAGACCTCAAGTTATATTCTTTGTGCTGTGACTTAGTGGGAATATCTATATACAAGTGAACTACAACTTTTAAATTAAAAAAAAAAACTGACTAAAAACAGTAGGAGCCTTTAAGGCTTTAGAGATTTGACACTAGGATCTTGAAGTGGCCTAGTGTTTCTGTCTGTGGGATGTTGGGATATTTGTGTCAGTTTAAAAGTGCCATGCCACTTTAAACTTATGTTCTTATGTTGTTACGGCCAGAAATCACGTTTAAATTGTAGCGAACAAAAGACACAAATCAATAATAAAATTTAACAATATTTATTATGCAAAAGTTTTCAAGAAGTATTGCACAAATATTACTGTCAACTTAATTGTCAAAATATGAGTCCAATCTTTTATCTTTATCTGTATCCGGATATCTTTCTGAATCCAATCTGAATATTACGTTCACTACCCAGTATGATGTTGTTTGTAGAATAAAAGTGTCAATCCAAATGCTATGAATATTAATGTCTATCAATGTCTAAGTCTAAGTGTGAGTTTAACTTTAGTGTCTGTATATATATCGTTGTCACGGAAAATTCTAGAACACTCTAGAATGGAACGTCCTAGAAAGTTACAACGGAAGTTTCTAGTAAAATGTAGAAGTTTATATAACGCATCTTTTATTAGGATCATTCTGGAATCATTATGTAAGTCAAATGGAAAGTTCCAATCATTCTGTGATTATTCCAGTGATTTCTTAACTGCACAGTTCTAAGATTATTCTGTAAACAACTATCAGGCCAACATAAATAAATACAATAATTACAATATCATAACAATGTATTTTTTTTAAACAAATATTATAAACTTTGTATATTTAAGCGTTAATGGTAAATCCAAATATCGATGGAGTGCTTCTGAAGTACTAAATCTATAAAGTTGCCATTATTATCTGATAATTATGATTAATTTTGCAAAGACCTATTGTTTTTGCTCGCATTATTAATTTTACCAAATATTTAAAAATAAGCTTGTAATGATACTACAGAGGCATGCAGCCCTTATGAATGTTACAACTACTGCAACACCAGTAGTGTTACATCCATGTTAAACGAACTACAATGGCCCTCACTCACAGACCACCTCCTCAAAACCAGACTTATTACATTCTACAAAGTCGTCCATGGACTCGTCACAATTACATCACTAGTCCTTGTACCATCAGATACTAGAACAAGAAAATTACATACTCAAAAATTTCAGCAAATATCCACCTCAAAAGACAGTTACAAATGGTCATACCAATGGGCAACAACTGCCATATTCCTGACTTGGTACAGGCATTTTCAAATGTAGAAAATGGTGAATAGAACCTGGTTTTATAGCACTAAACCTCTCACTTGTATGACAGTAGCATCAAATTTCATTATATTTACAACAAAACAGACGTTATAGGTAAAATTGTCAAAATAGGGGCACAGCAGTTATCACCATGTCACAATTTCAATTAGAAAAAGTCTCCTTATTATTCATAAGGGAGCTACCATTTGATTTTTATGGGGGGGGGGGGGGGGGGCTAGGATGAAATTTGAAAAAAATAGGCAGGACAGGAATTTTGAGTAAAAAAAAAGGCAGGATGAGAAACTTGTTAAAAAAAAAGGCAGGATGACAATTTGTGTAAAAAAAGTCGGGATAAACTAGTAAAAAAAAAGGCAGGACCGAATAGAGTAAGAAATAAAAAGGCAGGACAGAGATTACAACTAAAAAAAAAGCAGGACAAAATTTTTCATCCTAGCCCCCCCCATAAAAATCAAATGGTAGCTCCCTAAGTTTACAACTTTTGTGGTTTTCAAGGTTATAACTGAACCACAAAAGAGTTAAAAAAAAAAAAATAATAATCTCCTTTGGGATTGCCTGTAGCGTTTACAGTGACAGATCCAGAGGGGGGTTCCGGGGGTTTGAACCCCCCCTTTTTTTTGGCCGATCAATGCATTTGAATGGGAGCATATAGTTGGGAACCCCCCCCCCCCTTTTTAAAATGGCTGGATCTGCCACACAATCAAGTATCCATAAACATACAATTTTCTTCAATCCACAAAAATTGATACAGTACCAACAAAAATAAATGAATCCACAGGATATAAGGGAGCTACTATTTGATTTTTATGGTGTGGCTAGGATTTTTATTTTAAAAAATAGGCAGTACAGGAGTTTTGAGTAAAAAAAATAGGCAGGATGAGACACTTGCAAAAAAAAAGTCAGGATGACAATATGGGTAAAAAAAGTCAGGATAAACTAAAAAAAAGAAGGCAGGACCGAAAAGAGTGGAAAATAAAAAGGCAGGATAGAGATTACAACTAAAACAAAATGCAGGACAAAATGTTTCATCCTAACACCACCACCCCCCATCCCCCTCATAAAAATTAAATAATAAATGAATCTACAGGCTATAAATTGTTCCCTATAGCAAATATCAGCCAACAAACTAGTGCTGCCTTCATTTACTTTGATTTAAATGTATTTTGTACAGTTCTCTCCATTTTGTCTTTTCCAGATTTATGTCTCTGGTGCCAGATCAACTTTGAGAAGAAATCAGATCTACTTCATCATTTCCTACAGCTCCATCAGGACATGTTAGTGGTTCCTGGTGAATCAGATGGTCAAGGTCAAAGTCAAATAGAAGGTAACGTTGCCACTCCCACTCTGACCTCTTTGTCAGCAGAGGACAGCTTGGCAAGGCCAATAACTGTACCAGATGTCTCTTCAACTTCCTCCGATATTATGGGAGCACCATTTGAAAATCAAGGTGATGATGACGACGACGAACCACCTGTTATTATTGACGTTATGATTAATACATCTCAACATCAAAGTCAGATGAATGTTTATAATCAAGCATCTTCAACTGTGTCACAGTCTTACGTGCAAGAACCTCCAAGACAGCACAGAAAAAATCCTGAGATTCCGACAGACGAGCTGTCAAACACTTCAACAATAAGTGCGGCAGAGAGTTTAGATTCTATTTCTAAACCTAAATATTCTTTAAACGATTTGATAAAAGCTTTAAGTCAGAGCCTTGAACAAGAGCAGGCAAACACACCTCAACTTTCTGTTATGCTTTCTCCATCTATAAAGCAGTTCAATTTGGCACAAGCCACTGCATTACAATCTGACCCAGGATTGTCGGGAATTCCTGCTACTGTGGTGACTGGAATGTCTGGGAATGTAAGAGGTAGAGGGCGTGGCAGAGGTAGGGGATCTTCTAACAGAGGACGAGGCCGAGGACGTAGAAAGACAGCTGACATTTCTCCTGAGATGCCTTGTCTGATACCCGAGGTACCTAAGGACAGGATCTGTTATGATAATCTTCCTGAATCATCAGAATCTGGTGAAGATGAAGGCCCGCCAAAAATAACAAAAGTGCGTCCACGCAGGGCACCAAGAAGTAAACCATCAACACCAGCCAAAAGTGTATCAAACACGCCTGTTATGTCTCCCCTACCATTAGACGAACCATTTATACCGGGTCTTTTATTTCCATCAGCGAAATCTGTTGATCAGGCTGAGATGGGAGACCACGATGATTCATCAGATCAGGCAATTCATGTCACAGTCAAAATGTATGAAGTGAACGGGAAAACAATATACAGGTGTACTGAATGTAACAAGGAATTTTCTAAAACATGTACATTTGCACGTCACGCCATGCTTCATTCTAAAATGTATCCCTATCAGTGCGGAATATGTGATATGAAATGTGGAGACATGAGGATTTTGCTGCGTCATTTGGACCAACATGCTGAAGATGCTGACTGTCCTTGCCAAAAATGTGACCGAATGAGCAAGGATTTTTCGGTAGAAACTCAGAAGAAAGTTAGTGCTGCATTTCATTTTAAATGTAATATATGTGGGAAAAAATTCTTCAGCGATTATGCTTGTAAAATACATGTAAATACACACAAGCGAAAAATGACATTGACATGCGACCAATGTAAATTAGAGTTCCGCTGTAATAAGATATTATCTAGGCATCGTAAAGCAGTTCATGATACACAGTTTTGTCCTGTTTGTCTTGAAACATGTACGAATTTGAATATGCATATGAGACAGCATGTGGGTTTTACGTTGTACAGGTGTGGACTATGTAGTGACGGGTTTAATAGTCGTCCTCAGCTTCACGAACATCTAAAAATACATACACAGTTAGGAGCAACTCGACCAGTATCAGGAACTTCATCTTCTGCTTCAAGATATGTTGTCAAGGCAACCCCAAGTACTTCATCAGCTATGTTACAACAGGAGCAGAAAATGTCAAAGATTGAAGAAATGCTAAAGGAAGAAAGAGAAGCTAAAATTGCTACAGAGACCTTGATGGCATTAGGGAACAGCGGTGATGGAATTCCTACTACTGCTGTTCCCCCCAAAGTAGAGGAAGTAAAAAATGAACAAGGCACCAGTGGGGATCAAAGTCCTACAGATTTTATTGTTAGAACAGGGGAATATGAGGATGAAGATGGTGAAATTGATGTTCATGTCATTCCCAAGAGACGAGGGGAACGTTTCAAGTCAAAATCTAGTGATATCAGCGAAGATAAGGATATCAGCATTGAACCTGCAGTGGCGCCCTCACCACGTCGACAGGTAGTGAGAAGATGCAAATGGCATGGAAATGATTCTTTATGTGAAAGGTGTGACGAAACATTTGTGAAAAAAATGTCATCTAATAGAAAAAGACGATCTGCCGAACGTGGATCTGCCACACGTGGGCGACGAGGAAGCAAATCTCCGAGAAGTGATGTGAGTGATTCGTTTAGACTCAACTCTGACTCGCTCGACTCTCTCAAAAATTTAGGATTTACTCTACCCCTGGCAAACTATATCTTAAAGGAAGACAGTAAGCCGGCTACTCCTGATAATTCTCAAGTGATTGAGTTGTCAGATTAGGGGAGATAACTTGTGTAACTTGATTAAGTTTTAAAGGGAGATAATTTATGACAATATTGAAATTTATGGGGAAGAAACTGTTTAACTAACCATTTCAAGAAACTTTAAAGATTTTTAACAAAAGTATTAGCACTATTTCACAGAATAAAGGCAGTTGTCAAAGATTTCAAAGCTATCGTAAAGATACAAAAGATGGTTATGAAATGATTTCAGATGTAAAGAAGTGACTTGCACTGCTATCAAAGTCATGACTTGATATATGTATTTTTCCTTCATCATTTCTTTAATTAGATAGATGACATTCATATATTAAACGAATAATGCATTTTTTGTTTATTGTTATATATGTATGGTTAGGGTTTTTGTTACATTTATAATATATTCATAGCTGTTTGTTTATTATTCACATATTTTATCATTGTTATTATTCATACATGACATATAATATATCAATTTAAAAAAATGTAGATTTTAGTATGTATAATCATTGAATGAATTTCTGTATAATACTTAAGGTGGTACCTAACACTACAGGGAGATAACTCTGTAAAGTCAGCTAAACGTTTTAATGACATTGTGTTGTAAAAGGAATATTAAGCTTCTCAATGATCAAAATTGGTGTTTGTCAAATTGCTATATAACCAGTGTAATTTTTCTGACAAAACGGTTAGTTCAAAATTTTTAATTTTTTTATATTTTTGTTAAAGTGTCAAAGTAAATACTTTGTCAAAATTTTAAGAAATTTAAACGAGCCAAATTAATTTTGGTTAAGGTGTTGGGTACCACCTTAATGTGTGATTTTTAAGGTGGCATATACAACATGCTAATTAGTATACAACGGGTATTAAATATCTTTATTATTAGACCATCTTGCTCCTTAAATTTATTAGTTGATTTTTCGAGCAATGTTTTGAATTATTTGTTTTAAGAGCATAGGTCATGCGTAGGCTCTTTTGATTCCTCTAGTTTTCATTGCATTATTCTGTTCAAAACTATAGATAAGGACAGAAAATCACTAAAAACCATGACACATTTAGTTTTTGAGACTTCTGTGTTAATTCTGATCAATAAAACAAAGATAAGTTATTCAAAATAGTTGGTCATAATTTTAGTCGAGCATTAGAAAAAAAATTGACCAATGAAAATACTATGTTTGGTTTTAATTTCATTTTTTTTTCATTTTTGTTTGCCACATATTTTAAGTAAAAATGTTAAATTTATTGTTATGGGTATGTTTTGTGTATTTCTATGTAAATAATTTTTAAGAGCATTTATTTTTCATTATTTATAGCAGATTTTTTTCTGAGTTAATGCCAAAAAGGATGTCTGCATGCAAGTTTCGTTATTTATATTTTGATATTTAACTTGTCTTGTATCTAGCAATTTATGCCAAAAGAAAAAAAAATTTCAGATGGGACTTACATTTATAATATGTGCAGAAAAATTCAAAAATCTGTTTGTTGTGATAAGGAACATATATACTGTTTCCAGTTGTGACTTTTTATGAAAATTTCATACATTTCAATGAAAAACAGTTTTTGGCATTATTTTAGGCCAAACAAAAAAGAATGTGTGTTTACTGTCACATGCTGGGGAAAAAAAGGAACAGGGTAGTTAGGAAGGGATTTTATAAAAAAAAAAAAAAAATTTCATTGAGGCTATAGGAGCAACATTGTAACAGTGCTTAATAAAAAATGGCTGAAGAAACTTTAGTGTAGGGGATAAAAATTAGAGTAGGGAGGGTTACAGTAAGCACACATACTTTTTTTTTGGCCTTAAAATACATTTATTTGAAATGGAACATATCTCTTACATGGGATATGTTGGACTATAGTTTCCCCTTCTTAGTTTAAGGGCATTGTAGAAAATGCATTCATTTTTACTTGACAGAGGTACTTAATCTTCATAATTGTCCATTTTAGAATCTAAAGCATGTGGGCATTATAAACATAGATTTTAGACATGTAGGTTGTGAAAGGGGAAAAACCTCAGGATAAAACTAATAACAGGCCAGTCAATTCTTAATAGACCAGTCAGGGTAGAATTACTTTTGATTTTATTTCATTTCAAGACAACATATTATTTTTAAATGAAATTCCCTGTACTGACTTGTTAGAAATATTTTAGATTAATTCTGAATTGGGTACCATTTAGGCAGCTAAGTGGTTGACATGTACTTTAGATTTAGAATTTTTTGCGATGCTTTTAAATGTGGAAAATTGCAACAAGATGTGTGTTTCAGAAATAAAAAATTGCATTTTAAATTTGGTAGCATTATTTGAACTCTAAATTTCTTTTAAAATTGCAATAATATAATTAGGCACACACACATTTTTGTATGGCATTAACGAAATAGATTGTGCTAGTAAAACTCTAAGGTGGTATGTTATATAGTAACTTAATTTTTTCTGTATTTATGCATAGTTTATTTTTGTAAATACAATGTATAACTGAAAAGTATCTTTTTTTTTAACATCAGATTCTGTTGGCTGGAATAATATATGTTTTATAAAAATCTTATATGTTCTAAGTTTTTAAGTATAATTTATTTGAAACTCATTTTCTTTGAATGTGAGATTTGTATTTTAAATTTAAAGCATCTCTGTTTTGTAAATTTTTTATCTCTCAGTTACTTTCATCACTTAATTGTTCAATGAATGTGTTTCAAATCCTCAGAACTACCCTCCACTTCTAGAAACTTACCTAAAAGCATTTGTTTTATCAATAAATTTAAGGTGGTACTAACACTTTAACTAAATTTAATTTGGCTCGTTTAATTTTCTTAATATTTTGACAAATTATTTACTTTGACCCTTTGACAAAAATATAAAAATTTCAAAAAAATTGAACCAACTGTTTAATCAGAAAAATTATACTGGTTATATAGCAGATTGACAAACACTTATTTTTATCATTGAGAAGCTTGATATTCCCTTATGAACACAACGTCATTAAAACATTCTGCTGATTTTACAGAGTTATCTCCCTGTAGTGTTAGGTACCACCTTAAGATAATGGTTCTTCAGTCTGAACTTTCCTGTCGTTATTTTTACTGATTCTCTTTTCATAGATGAAATCTGTTAAAAAAGTAAATGTCTGTCAATTACCCTTCAATTTACATTGATGTGTCCACTAACCTTAAATCTGTACAAAAAAAATAAAGTTGTAGACTGCAGCATACACAATTTTTAACCTTTGGGCATTACTCTAGTAATGGAGAAAAACGTATACACAGTTCTTTGGAATTCTTACCCATAAAGTTGATTATTGTTAAAATATATAATAAAGGTGGTACCCAACACTTTAACTAAAATTAATTTGGCTCCCTTAATTTTCTTAAAATTTTGTCAAAGTATTTACTTTGAGACTTTAATAAAAATATAAAAATTTAAAAATATTTGAACCAACCGTTTTATCAGAAAAATTACACTGGTTATATAGCAGTTTGACAAACACTAATTTTGATCATTGAGAAGCTTAATATTCCCTTAACAACACAACGTTATTAAAACGTTTAGCTGAGTTTACGGAGTTATCTCCCTGTAGTGTTAGGTACCACCTTAATAAAAGGTCATTATACATGTTATGTGATAACTGTTTTTACAGTGTTGAATTGTTAATGTTTATAAAACCTATACTTTACTTTAAATCTATTTAAGGAATGGATAATGTAGAATAATTTATATAGTAGCGATCGATGCTTTATTATGAATTTTGTGTAAGATTGTCAAAAGTCAAATACATCAATGTAGTATGTCGCAGAATGGTAAAGCTGAAAGAAAATGAAGAATGAATATGACAGCTTTAATTTTTTCAAGTCACAATGACGATGTTTTTTCTGTCTCTGAAAGTACATACATGTATAGAAGAAGTTTTATAAAAGTATACATGTCTGTGTCCACACTTTTTCAAATGTTTCATTATTCATATTGTGATGTATAAAGGTAGCTGATTATGTTTTTTGGGCATTATTTAAGATTGTAAAACTGATTCTGGTGGATAAAAAGTGAGTAAATGAAAGTTTTAATTGTTGTATCTACATTTTCTCTTGCTTCAAACAGGTCCAGTTTTCTTTTGTATGAAAATAAAGAGAAATAAGGTTATTTAACAGAATTCAGAAAAATGTTTTCACACTTTGGCAGAACATCAATTGTATTATTTTTACTTCTGACATCATTTATCACACAAAAATTAGCATCTGACAGCAAAATATTTACCAGAATTAAGGATTATGTACCCTTGTGTTGATTCAATGCTAAACATGGAAATTTTATAGAAAATCCACAGCCTTTCCCCTTTTACTCTCATATTTGGCAATTCAATGCTTGATAGAGGATTGTTGCATGCAATGCTAGCAATGATTTCGTTGAAACAAATTTAAAAAATATATATATGGACCAATTCAAGTACATGTACACCTTCTAGGGTTCGCTCGACTTTAGTGACTCAGCACGAGGTGTTTTGGAATTTAAAGGTTGTTTAGGACTTTTTGTAAACAATAAACGCTAGCACATCATAGAAAAACAAGTGAGTAATCTATGTTTAAAATTTTATAACTAAAATCTCTGTTTTGAAGTCTGTGGATTTTCTACAAAAATCTTGGTTTTATTTTCACCAAATTCTCTTTTTCTACTAAATGCAATTAAACTATAAATATTAATGCTTTTCACAAAGTTTCCCCTCGGTATATGTACAAAATAAACCATCTTCATTATTCATTATCTTTGCTGTTTTGATACTATTGCAGTTTAAAAATTTTGTAATTCACAGGCCACAGAAGGGGTCATAAACCTTAAGTTCATTTGATTTAAATTATACTTTTACACGTTTTAAGATGCAGAATTTCAGAACCTAACAAAGTTAGGTTTAGGAAAAATTGAAAACATTTATCAGTTTGAATATTATAATTGTTTGTTAAGTAATTGTGCTTTTGATATGATATTGAAATAGTTAACTGCCTAGTTGTTTAAAACAGGTTTTGGGATCCAGTTATTTTTTTTGAAAAAATCAAAGTTGGACAAAATAAAAGGGTGTGTGTGATCAATGCGTTTTATACACATCTAAAGACGGTATGCTATCTGAGTAGTGCTATAACACCAGAATCAGTGTTGAAATAAATGTTTTTTAAGATGTGTTCTCTTTACATTTGTATATAAATTATTTGTAGATACATATTTTAACCCAGTGTGAGCCAAAGTCAACCTTTTTAAACTGTATGTAATCCAGATTCATAAAGTCTGTGATTCCTCTATGTTTCCAACAGTCCAGCTGGATCAGGTACACTTAGAGAAAGTTTGGACTGTATACAAGTAAAGCCAACTACAGTAAAACCTGACTAAACCGAACCCTTTCGGGAGATGAGATGTTTGTTCGGTTTCACAGGGATGATTCCACTATATAGTTTAGGGCCCTTAAATCGACCAGCGGCCCCAAAAAAATGTACATGAAAATTAATTCCCAATTCAGGAAAATAAAATAAAAATCGATATTTCCAGAAAAGTTTATGTCACCGATTAAGGCAACTATAATTTTTCATAGTTTGTTCAAATTCAAATTTTGATATAACATTGATGGATAAAGTTTAATAGGGGGCGATCTCGTAAAAGCAGATAGCCCAGCAGAGCCGGTTATATAATATGATTAAAACCTTGTTTTGTAAAAGAAATTATTTCCTCAAAAGACAAAAGTTTGAGCGTTTTTTGAAAATAATGTTGATGATAGACCATTCATGAAATACGATGTCATCATAATGGAACTATTTCAAAAGATTTGAAGATGATCCAAATAAATTTAAAGATCACTGATTCAATGCTTTAAATATTTTATCAATTAAGTATATATGAACTTTTGTAATTGCTTTTCTGAATTCGACAATTGACCAGTTCAATTTGAAATCCATTTGAATCAAGGTAAAATTATAGAGATGACCTGCTGTTGAAAAATACCCGATGAATGATTTTTTCAGTGGTTTATGTTAGCTGAAATATATGTTTTTGTAATAGGCTTAGGTAACTATAGCTAAGTTGATAGACTAGTACATCATGTTCAATGATATTCATGTAATAACAGTAGCCCATCCAGAATTATTCAAAATGTTACAACTGTAATACATGAACATTAGTGTACAGGTTAAACTTAATAATAATATACAATTTCCGTTTTTACAGGAAAATAATGTTATTTCGTCTTAGATTTTATGCTTAAAAAATTCCCAATTAGAATAAAAATTCCCAATTTAATGTTCAAGGGACCCATTTGAAAACACCTGGAATCATCCCTGGTTTCATCAGGTTCACAATGCATAAAATGTGATATGATTGGTCTTCAGAACAAGTTTGGATTAGACAGGTTTCCGGTTTATTCAGGGTTCGGTTTAATCAGGTTTCACTGTATATGGATTTTACATACCAAACCACCTTGATTACAATATTTATCCTCTCAAGGGGGTCTCATTGGGGGGTTACGATCCCGGATCCTGCTTACTGTTTTGTCAGATTCCCGTATCCTACTTACACTATGTATGTAAGCATCTCTCATTTTTTTGTCATTTCCCGGGTCCCGCTAGACCTCATTTCCCATTTTCACGACACAATAATTTGACTTTCCCGTGTCACGCTTAGCAAAAATCGGCAATCCCGCGTCACCCTTAGACCCCAATGAGACCCACTCTCAAGATAATTAATTAAACCAGTGAAGGGGCATTAAGTTTTACCTTTGTCCATCGAAAATTTAGTTTCCATTCAATTCTCTAACTTTAGTTTGCCTCAAACACAAGGAAACTTATACCCATTGTCTATCACCAAACACAGATCAAAATCAATTTGGGGTGGCGTCAATTTCACCATTCTGCGTTATGTGACGTCCCTCTTTAAATAGAAAAATTGCAGAATTTTACATATTTTTATTTTAGAAGTTGGACATCTCTGTCCAATGAACACATTCTTTATTTATTTAAATTTAACTATCAAGGCTGGATAAATAAATTAAGTGGTCGAATTTGTAAAATTTTATTTCACTAATGATTCAAAGTAAAATGCCAAGTGCAATGTTCCAAATGGATATGAAGGTACAAATTTTCAATGGTAGTTTATCATGTGGTGAAGAAGGTCTAAGTAGTTACTACTGTAATCACTAGCCAGTCAACACTGAGGTTGTGAGTTCGATCCCTACTCGTGCGGGTGGACTTAACTCCAATCTTAATTGACTAGGATTGTCAGTTTTCCTATCAAGGAATGGTGGTTTTCTCTGGGCACTCTGGCTACCTTCACCAATAAAAACTGCAGCATTAAAACGCCAACAATCAATCAATAATTCAAAATTAAATCAGTACAATGGTCAAAATAGATATGGCGTGCAATTAATTGTGGCAAATTTTAATTGAAATTTTACATGTGGTGTAGATGTTTTTTAAAGTCCCGTTGGTCCATACAAAGCTGTTTGGAGTTTTGGAAATTTCAGACAAGATATTGTGGGAATTGACAAATTTTCAACGTTATTTTTACATGTGGTGTTAATGTCTTTAGAGTCCCCACTGGTCCATACAAAGCTGTTGGGAGCTGAGAGAATTTCAGACTTAATGAATGGCTGACTATTTTTAGATTAAATGTTGATGTTTATTTAATTAAGATAAGATTATCACATGTGTTCTAATATGTTTTATCTTAAAAGGAAAAATAGTCAAAAAGATAGCAGTACATCTTAATAAGGTTATAAGTAAGATACCATTGTTTTGCTTCTTGGTAAAATAATAAAAGAGTGAAATATTTATGTATTGTTTTTCTATGTAGATAGATATAAGAAGATGTGGTATGAGTGCCAATAAGACAACTCTCCATCCAAGTCATAATTTGTTAAAAGTAAACCATTATAGGTTAAAGTACAGCCTTCTACAGGGAGCCTTGGCTCACAACAAACAGAAAGCTATAAAGGGCCTCAAAAATGACTAGTGTAAAACCATTCAAACAGGAAAAACAAAGGTCTAATCTATTTAAAAAACAAAAAACGAGAAACACTTATGAACCACACCATCAAACGACAACCACTGAACAACAGGTTCCTGTAGCTTTAGATTAGGTTTTTTGATTGGATTGCTTCCCTTGCATAGTAGATACTTTTTCAGCTTTAAAAGTCGAGAAAGAAAAAAAAAGATATCCAAACTTATTAGTCCTAGATAAACTTACACCTCCATGGCTTAAAAAAGAAAAAAACCCAAGGACAAACAGTATACAAAACGCAACTTAGAAAATTGAAAGACTGAGCAACCAGAATACCACCAAACTAAAAGGATGTGCTCAGAAAGGGCTCCACATGTGACGCCCATGTTAAGCAGTTGAGCTTGGGGAGTATTAGTCCGGTCGATCGGTGAAAAAATTGCTCAAATAATGAGGAAAGCACCAAATTTTGCATGATGGTACCTTTTTGTGAACTGAGCAATATTAGCTATGGACCCACCCTCAACATTCAATATGGCGGTTAATTTCAAGATGGCTGCCATACCTTCTAAAATATTTTCCAGTATTAAACAAACCACAGTGGATTTGATACTGGAAGCACAAAAATCAATATATTTGAATGACTTGGTGTACTTAACAAGATTTTGTTTTGATCTATCTTTGAATTCAAAAATGGCGGCTATTTTCAAAATGGCCCCCTTGAAAAATAAGCAAATAATCATTATGCAGAATTGACATGATATTAGGATCTTATTGTTGTATAGTGTCATTTAGTCTCTGTCCCAGTTCAGTCCTTTAAGATTTTGCCTTGCTTGTCATTTCATACACAAAGTAGAAGCTTTCATTAAAAGCTGTACTATTTGTTGCCTGTAGTCACACATAAAAGCTATGATTTGGGATTTATCTGCCCAAAGATATTATTCAGTGCCTATCTTATTTCTTGGGTTGCAATATTTAATATTTAATTGGGAGATTATACTGTGAATTGAAAATCATTTAAACACGTATCAGTGAATGGCAGGAATTGAGCGCAACAAAGACAAGAACAATGAAATGGCAGAGACTGGATCACTTGGGGATATGGAGAAACCCACAGTTAAAGACGCTTTAACAGAGAACAACTTAAAAATTACTATTAAACAATTGTACCAAGCATTTTTAGCAGATAGGAAATCTAATGCTCAAAGAACAGCTGAGATTTACCGATATATAAAACAGAGCGAAGCGCGAATTGATAAAATATGTGTTGGTCTCATTACGATGCAAGCTGAACAGAAAGAGGCAGTGAATAATAATAACGAACAGATTGGGACAACTTCAGCAGTCTGAAGACGGAATAGACCACAAGGCTAGTGATAATTGCTTGGCGGAATTCATGGTCAGACTAATAAGATATTCAATGTTATGGTGAGACGGATGGACAAGCTGACATTAACTGAAGAAGGAGACACAGTTCAATTTAAAAGTGCATTTGAACAGCAGGGTACCTTCCAACAACTGGCATCTGTTGTAAGTGAATTAGTTGACAATCGAAATAAAGAAGTTAAAATTCTTGCAATGGGCACATCATCTAAGCCAAAATTTTACCTTAGCCAGTACAACAAGTTTACCAAAAGTATACAACAAAATCCCTGCCTTGGGTCTTTCCCCAATTATAGTTCGCATGAACCATCAACCGCGCAAACTCTGTTGAAGGTGTCTTCACCTTAAGTCGAAAGTCCTATGTCAGGCCCTTGGCAACAACAAGCTCCATTTAAAAAACATTCTAGAAACCTCTAGTACTACATGTACTAATCAAGGATACAAGCAAAAGGCTTATGTGTCTTTTTATTAAACTTACCACCTATGAGTCAATAATATTTGGTTCAGAGCAGCACACCATTACAGAAACAATTGGCTGCAAGTGGATCGTATCAAGTTTCTCTAATGCTGACTGCAGTGCCTACTTACGGTGTGATCCCCGTCGAGTCAATGGCAAATCCTCCTCTCACATTTATCACACCAATTATGACAACCTCGTCAGCTGCTGGTGCTTCAACAGGCTTCCCATAAAAGCAAGCTGAACCCATTGACCGATCCAGGAAAGGGCAGGGGAAACCAAAAGAGTGTGGCAACAGCTCTTCTTCAGACTCCTCATTGAAGAGAGAATATACCAGACGGCAAGAAAATATTGGTGCAAGGGACCGGAGCCGAAGTCTACAGCTCACAAAAATGCAAATACTCAATTGAAGGGGAGCCTTGAATTTGGACGCGTTCATTTACCAATTTGAACGAGCTGCCCGTAGATGACAATGGGAAAACAGGGAAAATGTGTGTAGGCTCCCAGATTGCAAGGCCGATGTTGGTTTTGAGAAAAGTATTGGAGCAGCACTTCAGCAAGAAAGACGATCAAATCAGATTGGAACAGAAGCATTCCTCCCGTGATGTAAAGACAAAGATTCTGCAAGGCATGTAATGGAGAAGAACCCAAATACATTCAACAAGGCGTTAAAACAATCGAAAACCTCAATAGCCCACCAGATGGCGATATAGGGATCAAATAGTGCCAATTATGCCCATCGGCAAGTCAACTTTGCTGATGGCGCAGTATCATCGACTGATAAAGGAAATATGAGCAGTCTTTTGAAAAATGAGGTGCATAATCTCACACAAAATTGTCACAAAACTAGCTGATGTTATGCATTCAACTCAACAGCATAACCGTGGATTGGCCGATCAATATAACCTTGGTGCTTCTAATCAAATGATCATTGAAGATCACCAGTTCAATGGAAGATCACCTGATCCAAATACACGTGGAAGATCTCCTGATCAATACAATCGCGGTAGATCGCCAGATAGAAATACTCCCATGTTTTATGCCTATCAACCAGCAACACCCCCACTAAGCAAGAGATCATATAGTCCCTGAGGACAACGGTTGATATCTATACAAACTCCAGAAATCCCGGTTATTTCAGACAACGAGATTTCAACTCAGCAAGTTTGCATAAAACGAACCATCACAGTTCCGCCAAACTCAGAAATGACTGTTACCATTACAACTAATAAAAGTGCTGACCAGAAGTGCATTTAAAAACCCTGCTCGCTGACTAGTTGCGAATTGGTTTTGCACGTAGTTGGAAATGAAATAGTTGCCCCTTAACCATTTTAAGTGATGGGAATCGTCTAATCCACCTATTGATTACATAGGATAATTTGACGATGTAGTAGGTACGGCAGATGAAAACGCGATAAGTGACGTAAGACGTGGCATTGAAGAGACACTAGACAAGGTGACCTCGGCACTGCCTCAAAGTTCAGATAAGTTACCTAATATTCCACCACATTTAACCGACCTATATTAACGTTCAATCGACTAGCTTCAATCTATTTCATTCCAACCATTAAAACTTAAACAGTAACATATTGAATAACATTTTGAATTTCACTATTTGTTTTTGTATATAATGCAGCCATATTTGCAAATGTATGTGTTATAGAAATAACCAATCAAATATTTGATAACAAATTCAAGAACATGAAGACCATTTTTTAAAGAATCATTACTTTAATTTTAGAAATTATATAGAATCCCTTGCGGACAATCTTGATATTTATAACGTTTTTCCGCCATCTTGAAAATGGCAGCCATATTGGATTTTTCAGAGTGGGTCCATAGCTGGAATGAAAGGGTATATAACCAAGAACTACTATGCAAAGTTTCAAGCTTTCCTCATCAAATGAGCAATTCTGCTCTATATCTGCACTAATCGGCAGGACTATATGTATGTACTGGTAGATTTCTCAATTATTCGGAGCAACCCTTGAGAGCCTGGGGGTACAATGGAATCCGTGTATCAGGAGTAACGAAGATGTGCCACTATCGTGTTTACATCAATATCTACAAGGACAATCCCCAGCCTAACACAAAGGGAATGCAATGACACCGGGAAGTCTGTTATTTTGGTGGAGGAAACCAAGGTACTCGGGAGATAACCACAGGGACACTCGACGGGAACAGATAAATCAAAGAGATATCAGTAGATTGATCTCCGGGTCAAAGTACCCATTCTAGTTTAAACGACGGTCTGGTTACCAGAGATGCCTAGATCAAACCCCTCCAAATGACACCCAGGATATGACAACAGTAACAATTTGTTCAAAAAGTACTAAATGCTTTGATTTTTAATGGTTTTTGTTGTAAGTTTGGCTGTTATAAAAAATGTGATATCAAATTTTGATTTTTATGACGTTGTTTTCAGAGCAAGTAAACTTCGATAAGATTCATGGAAACTCATTGATTCTTTAATTAAACTTATTCTTATTAAAGGTTATCAATATAACACAGAAGTGCAGGTGACATAAGATAAGTGAAAATTTATAAATGTTAGCTAAAACAGGTGCGAAAGATACCAGAGGGACAGCCAATCTCATAGATCGAAAAAAAAACAACAACTGAAAACACCATGTTTAAAAATAGAAGACAAACAGACAAATAAAAGTACCAAAGACACAACATAGAAAACTGAAAACTTAAAAACACGAACCCCACAAAAAACTGGGGGTTATCACAGGTGCTCCGAAAGGGTAAGCAGATCCTGCTCCACATGTTGAACCAATCGTGTTGCTCGTGTTATTATCTAACTGGCTGTAATGCAGAAGTGGACCATGAACTGCCAGATTTTAATCTGGCTAAATACCTTGCAAGTCCATGTTGTCACCGTGTGAAGAGTTAATTAGCCAGTGCTTACCAAACCTTTTCAGGGAATCGTGTCCTATTAAAATAAAGTTAAATGCCTTTGTCTCAATCAACACTGATAACCAGTGCCAAAGATATAGAATACAATATGTCTCTGAGTTTTAAATGAATGATGCATGTCCCTTGGAAATATGAATAACCTGAAAACTCACCTTGTTGACGCTCTCAATCATGCAATTCTTTGTAGATATACATACTGCATTTACAAAAATAGCAATTTACAAATTCTTTAAGGATTGAAAATGTTTTGTACGAGTCAAGAATGGTCTTTGAAAGTATACATTATAAATATATGTATCACCTGTTTTGTGAAATCTCAACCGTCCCGCTACAATATACAGGTATATATATATGTAATGACATACAAGTCTGAAAATTACACCAAACAGTGTTAGAGTTAGATTTTCTGCTGACAAATTTTTATCCGTACCTCAACGGGATTCGAACTCACACCTTTGAAACACTACAGCACCAATCGCTTAGCCTCATGTTCAGCGCTCTAGACCACTCGACTACATCCGCTATATTATAGCGGGAATGTTTCGCTGCCTTGAAGACCAGCTTTCTGGAGTTTTGGGTCCTCAATGCTCCTGAACTTTGTACTTATTTGGCTTTATAACTATTTTGATCTGAGCGTCACTGATGATTCTTATGTAGACGAAACGCGTGTCTGGCGTATTAAATCATAATCCTGGTACTTTTGATAACTATTTGCCATGTAACATTTCTACATATGTGTACCAATAGACCAACGTCAAAATTAATTAAAATTTAAACTGACAGATTTTCTTTAGAAGTTATTTATCTGTTATAAGATTTTTAATACTTCATATCATATGCATACAGGGCATTTTCAGCAATCACTTTCAGAGATTTTTGATTTTCAGATCTCTACATATTCTCCATTTTTCTCTCAAAGGAATTAAATTTACACTTTGGATGGTAGTTTTTTGTCATAATGAACTCCATAGGCTCGGTAATTAGAGTGTGATACAGATTATTCATTTTCCTTTTTATTGGTCCACTGTGGACACAATTGGATAAACATTTGTGAGTTTTAATTTTGCAAAAATCTAACCAGCATTGCAAAATGACAATAAGTTGATAATAATAATCTTTCATTACAAGTGTTTTGAGGCATATAGCTAGAATGTTTAATTGAAAGACAGTTAAAAATTAGAAAGATTTGCATGGAGTTCATATATCATGCAATTATAAGGGACGACATAAAAAAATCAATGAAGGATAAAAAACTTAATTCAAATAGTTTGGGGTGACGGATCAAATTTCTGCAAGTTTTGTATAAATTGACATCGATTTTACATATATCCTTATTGGTCAATCAAATTTTCCCAAATTAAGTTAAGAGGGGGGTATGGGGATCAGTGAAAAAACTATATGAATTGAGTTTTTTATTCTTCATTGAACTTTTGATATAGTCCCTAAGCGGTTTCTTTTTTTGTTTGTTATATTTGTAAATAATTACATTAGATGCATGTTTCATTATAATACGTTATTCTGATTGGCCAACTGTACATCACGTGGTATTCCTTCCGCAATTGCATTACACAATAAAACTTATCATTAATGATAACACGTGGTCCCACAATATAGTGCAAAGGTGAATTAAATAAAAAATGATAAAAATCGTATTTTCATTATGATAGCTAAAAATGTAATAATAAGTGTTGAATGCTTCTTTTTGTAACTTCATAGGGTTGTAAAAGCGTTGACCGTGCGCACATTTTTAGAATGAAGCGCTTCATACAAAATGTACTTCGGTCAACGCTTTTACATCCCAATGAAGTTACAAAAAGAAGCATTCAATTCTTAAATAATATTATCCGTGTATTGCGTGATTCCCAATACATTTTCTGCTATCAATAAAACACATTGTTTTTATGAAAAAATGAAGTTAGTACATGAACCAATAGAATAGATATTGAGCCCTTGTGAAAAAATTTATAAATACCAATACATTGCATCAGTGGTAATGAAAAGATTTTTATGAAAACATGTCCTTGGATATTTACGATTTGTATACAACTAGCTTTAGAAACATAACTCTATTGAATGTATTGATTTTATCTCAGTAACTTAAATAAAAATGTTCCCGTCTATTATCGAATAATTCAATAGATGTAACCATAGTACCGTAATTACTAGTATCTATTATTAAATCATTCAAAAGATCCGACTCTACCGTAAAGTTTTAACAAATATCTACCTTATAGCATAATAACGAATTTAAAACACGATATAAGTACAAATAATCATTCTAAAAGTGAGCCGAAGGATACCAAATTCAAACTCACAGGTCGAAAATAAGCTGACACCATGGCAAAAAAACGAAAGACAAAAGGAAAAAACAGTAAACCAACCACAAAAATGAAAACTAAAAACTGAGTAACACGAACCCACCAAAATCTGGGGTGATCTTACCGCATCCTCTTTTTTGTATGGCATAACGGTCAAATAAATCATTATAGCTAACTTGAAAGTCATATCACTTTTGAAATCATAATAGAAAACGCACGCCTGTGATTACTGTATCAACATGGAGACATTTATACTTATGTCATTTATGAATGTATTACCAACAGGTTTAATTATGCCTTGAGAAAGGGACGACATCAAAAGTTCAATATGTAGGAGAAACAACTTAATTCACATAGTTTTTTTCTCTAACCACTACCCCCTTCTTAACTTAAGTTGGGAAAAATTGTTTGACCAATGTGGATATATGTAAAATCGATTTTGGATAAACAAAACTTGCAGCAATTTTACTCCCCAACCCCAAGCTATTCAGCGAATTAAGTTTTTTTTTCTCTTATATTGATCTGTTGATGTCGTCCCTAACAACATTAACAACTTAATTTACCAATTTCACAAAGGTGTATAATATATTATAACATAAAATCGATATTTAAAAAAAACACAGAAAGTACAAGTATATTAATATGCAAAATGTATGGTAAAGCATATTCATTAGGTAATTTAATGACTGGCAGACGTCTGGGCGTGTCATTTGCATTTCACGTGACATTTTTGTTCAAATAATACAAATAAGACGTTATATATATTGTGTTTTGTCAATATCTGTTTGATATCTGCTTGTATTTGCTTGACAAGAAATACTTTAATGTTCAAAAGATCAGAAGAAAGGTAAGAAATATGCAATGTTATTCTCATGAAATATTTGATTTGTCCTGTGATAATTTACTGTAAATGAATAGATAAAAAGGGCATTCATTAATATCAATCCGGAAAATCAGTAAGAGAATACATTGGTTACGGTACTTAGCGTATATTTTTTTAAATAGAAGACACGAATAAAAATAATAACGAGAGTTGGTTTTTATATTGCCACAACAACAATTATGCGAACCTGCGACGTAAAGTTAAAAGCAATAGCGCGAATTCGTTTGTGCGGATGGTGAATTAGTCAGATGCGTTTTCGCGAGCTTGGTTCACCGTGTAACTATGCAGTAGAATGATGATGAACTTGTGAAGCCTTCGTCATTATATTCTTGAAATGTCACGGTGAAAGACTGATGTATTTTTTTCAGCGTCAACCAATCAAGTTCGTTCCTAACTCTCCATATAATTAGATATTTTCATTTCATTTCGAAATAATCTTGTCAAATTCCAATTTGAGGTATCCATCAGAGCTCCATTGACGAAGATATAAGCAAATAAAGGTCACTTTACACCTTAACAAAATGGGATGGGGGACGATTAGTCAGCTATAAAAGGCTGTGTCAGTGAACTTGAAATAAACAATCCGTTTCTATCGTCTATGCATTTAAATAATAAGTCATTGTTAAAAGTTGCACAAACTTCAATCGGGTTTACAGATAGCTGATAACGTACTTTCGGTATGGATATCTTTGAAAAAGTAAGTGGTAGATTTAGACTAAAAAGCAAAAATTGCCTTAAAATAGACTCTGGTGTCTCCTGAAATCGCAATTAGTCAATAAAAATGTCTACCGTTTATTACCATCCACACATTGGATAATTCTCAAACACTGTAAATTGAAATATAAAATTTTTAAAGTTTTTAACAAGAAGTGGGTCAGTGACTTTGAAAAGCTACGTGCGTGCTTATAAATGATATTCAACTAGTCTAAGATAGTCTCTCCATAGTAAAGCACAAGGACAAATTCAATCACCATATTATGCTCTGATTTGTATATAGGAACTTGTCACACATGTCTGTTTCGACAATAATTTATCATAATAAGATAATATATATATTAAGTTCCTTATCTATATTGAATATAGTTCATACCCGTTTTGTATACAATAAATATCTTTTGAATCCTATCTACTTGATAGTTTTAAAATGAAGGACCAGCCAAATGCTATTATATACATTACATAATTGCTGTGTTAATCCTGATTTCAAAACTATAAATATTAAAAAAAATGAATTGAGAAAACCTCAAACTTGTAAATGAGAAATTAACCCTTTATTTTTATTTTTCTTGTTTGGCATATTTATGTCAATCAAATTGATTATGAGAAAAGATAATATACTTTTAAAAATTGAAAATATTTAGTTGAGTAGCCCTAAATAATTATTTCTCCAAGAGGTAATTTTAAAGTGACACGTATACATTATTATTATTTTTTTAAAATTCGACATTTAATAAACAAACAACAAAATTGCTAAATTTTACACAATAATAAAATATTACTTTTTACAAAGGGATTGAAATTAGTCAAATTTTTACATAATATTTTTGGGTCATCAATATCACATCTTTTAAAAATTAACATGTTTTAATTTTATTTTTGTACTTCTTTAAATCATATTTTCAACCGTAAAAAGATACATTTTTTTTTCTAAATTTATGAAAACTGTAGTCAGGTGTGTACTCTAACTTGAAAGCAACATATTTGACTTTGAATCGAATTATAATTCTTCCGATTTAAAATTTAAAAGCGACTAATTCTAGACTTTTGTTATTTACTTTTTGAATGAGATTCCTATTATCGGCACTTGTACGAAAAATTACAAAAGTTTATTCATTATAAAACTTCTTAAGATATCGAAGAAGTGATGCATTATTTATGTTTAGGAGTATATTATCAGAGATAAACACAAGAAGTTCACTGAGCTATTATGGTAATTCTAAGAGGTTTTATATTAAATAATAACAACTGATACACATCTGTATTTATAACGTACTTTGTGCAATTTATAATTTATAATCTATAAAATCTTTAAAATCTATAGTAAACTTTTCTTTTTTTTTTTCTTTTCTTAAAAGTGAGATGTCTTGTTCCCTAAACTTGAATCGTACATACTAATTTGATGCCCCACCTACAGTAGTGGAGGACATTATGTTTTCAGGTCTGTGAGTCCGTTCGTCTGTCCGTCTGTTCCGCTTCAGGTTAAAAGTTTTTGGTCAAGGTATTTTTGATGAAGTTGAAGTCCAATCAACTTGAAACTTAGTACACATGTTACCTATGATATGATCTTACTAATTGTAATGCCAAATTAGAGTTTTTACCCAAAACTCACGGTCCACTGAACATAGAAAATGATAGTGCTAGTGGGGCATCCGTGTACTGGGGACACGTTCTTGTTTATACATGTTTACAAAACATAAAATGTCCCCAAGTGTATTAATAGCGAAGTACAAATGCATATAGAGATGACAAAATTATCTGAAAATCGTTCAAAGGTTCATTTGATTAAAACAAACATTTTCTTTCTACAAGCCAAATATCTGTTATACAGTTTCATGGTATGTTTGCCATTTGTTTCAGACCAAAATGGCATATGAACGGTTTGATGCTGAAGTCGAAAATGAAACTAGAATTGTTCTGTTAGGAGCAGCAGGATCTGGCAAAAGCAGAACGGGGAATTTATTGTTCGGTGCAAATGATTATTTTGAAGTTGGTTCTTATTCAATGAAAACCATCGTTAAGTCTTCTTATCGATATGGGACTTACTTAAAGGTTGCAGACACTCCGGGTCTATTTGGAGTTCTCAGGAACGTTAATATTATTCAGGAATTAGATGCATCCCTTCAACTAACCAATCCAGGTCCACATATGTTTATTTTATGCATTCCAATGGGCTGTTGTACTGATCAAGCATACAAAGCAGTACAGGAATATGTTGATTACTTTGGCGAGACAATCTATGATTTTCTGACATTAGCATTTACATTTTTAGACCAGTGGGAATATGATCTCATAGAAAAGAATTCTTCACAAGATTTAGATGTTTACATTCAAACTTTGCCTAATAACATGAAACAATTGTTACAAAAATGCCAAAACAGATATTGCTTCATTAATAACCGAAAAACTGGGGATGAGAAATTGAAGAAAGGAAAAGAAATTATTGACAATATACACGATATAATTGAGGCAAAAAAAAATATTTCCAAACGTTCAACTGGATTTTGTATGACGTGTTCGGAAGTTTTCAAGCAGTTCCGCGTTGCTTGTCGCAGTCTTTGCATATTCACGTGGAGATATTTTCTAGTGTTCTTTTTTATGGAAACGTCAGACAATAATCATACAGATTGATAATAATTTCCTTTAATTATGAACAGTATTTTTTTATTATTCTAAAATGTGATTAAGAACTTATTGACTGTTAATCATAACAAACATATCTATATATGATGGATACATCTGTTGTAGAGTTGTCACTGACTCAGACGTACTTATATATATATATACAACTCGTCTAAACATCAATATATATATAGCAAAAGTAAATAAACACGGTGTACAGAATGTATATAATAATATTTTTAAATTTGCAAACTATATTTCACATCAAATAATAACAGTTCGTTAAAATATTGTCACTAGCGCTTTGAATTCATGCCTTCTGGCAATCTTCAGGCGACGTTTTAACAATGTCCTTGACGACACTGCCGTTGGTAACGTTTATTACTGTGGATTCATTATTATTCGTTGGATACCAATTTTCGTGGATTTCGTGGGCACAGTCAAACCACGAAATTAAATGTTCAACGAATGATAATTTTTCTATAGGTTTGTATGCAGACTTCAGCAAAACCACGAAATTAAATATCCATGAATATGCAAGTTTTTCTTAATCGACGAAAATTGGTTCCCACGAAAATAAATGAATCCACAGTACGTTACAATAACGGTAAGGGGAGATAAATCAAACATGTTTACGTAGATCCGTTTAATTTTGGCTGAAAGTCCTTTATGAAGTGTGCTTCCTTTGCCAGTCTTTTATATTTGTTCGATTCTTTCATTTTATAGAACGGATATACGGTAAATTTTCCACTACTGCACGTTTCGAAATGTTCGCTCACATCTTGCATTCGTGTGGATGGATCTCGTATCTGTTGTCTGTGAACACGAACTCTTTGACAAATTGAATTACCAGTCTGTCCGATGTACCATTCCTTGCAAGTGCTGCATACAATACAGTAAATAAGGTTTACCGTTTTGCAATTCATGTCTGCATTTGAAACAATGGTTTGGCCGTTTTTCAATGTTATCGGGCCGGTTGCCATATATTCACAAAGACCACATCTAGGGTCATTACATTTTGAAACGTTGTATTGTATTCCATTTGGGTCATAAAACTCAGCCCTTGTTAAAATCTTTTTAAGATTTAAAGGCTGTCTTTTACTTTTCAGGAATTTTTCTGTAGGGAAAAGCTTTTTTAACTTTTTCGTTTTTTGTAAAACTGGCAAATTTGCTTTTATGACGTTGAGTATGTCAGGATTGTACGGGTTATGAGTGCTAACAAACGGGATAAGTTCTGTATTACTCTCTTTACGTGCTGTGGACCTGAGTTCCGTCATTGGTCTTTTCGTATGTGAAGGATGACATGAATGAAAATTCAGGTATTGGTGGGTGTCCGTCTTCTTATATTATATATCTGTGGTTAAGGTTGTTCCATTCTTTAATATTAAAATATCTAGAAATGGCAGTCTTTGTTCGCTAGATTCGATGGTAAATTTAATCGAAGGATGTAATGTGTTTATCAGACTATGAAACTTCTCTAAATTGTGACTTTTGTTTAAAATGATAAAACAGTCGTCTAAGAATCGCTTCCATTCCGATTTTATGTACACTTTAAAAGCTGTATCAAATTCACTTTCAACTTGTTGATACATTTTATCCTCCAGAAATCCCATCACGATAATAATAAACGTTACCAACGGCAGTGTCGTCAAGGACATTGTTAAAACGTCGCCTGAAGATTGCCAGAAGGCATGAAAGCGCTAGTGACAATATTTTAACGAACTGTTATTATTTGATGTGAAATGTAGTTTGCAAATTTAAAAATATTATTATATATATATATCAATGAATGTAGAGGACAATTTTGAGTTTGACTTTGGAAGATATCGAGAGAGAAAAAAGCCGTTTACCATATTATAATCACTTTCAGTCGGGTTGCTGTATCGATTAAAAATACCATGCAAACATCTCATTTTACAAACCTTTCTTTCTTTTATCGTGTTTAGGGGGGGGGGGACTTTTTGAAGCCAAACATGGATTTTATTTTACCGGACCCAATGTATACCGGGTTTATAAAATGCACGAACGTACAATTTGAGTCTCGTTAACAAATATTTCACGTGTATTCAGTTTTTATTATTAGTATTTTACTTGATTATAATCCTGTAAATTATTTCGAAATATTAAGCATGTACTCCCAGTCAAAATTAAAACCTGTTAAATCTGATGAATTATTATTTTTTTTGTTCTGAACAATTGATTTTCTTTTTGTTAAATTAAAAAAAGGAAATGAAAGTCTATTTATCTTATTATTTACAGTACAAATGGTTACTGATTGGTATTGTTTTGCACATTTTAGTATTGTTTTGTGATTAAGAATATCGGTTAATTACCTTCCAAATTTCGTTTTTACTAATATTCTTAAATTGTTTTTCTTCGTATGTCGTAGTTTATGAAATTTGGTATTGAATGCTTTTAAAAATACAATGTAAGGATTCAAGTCAGTAAGAGGTAAAAAGAAGAACTTGCATATACATTTTAACAGAAGAGAACAGATCGGAGTTTTTGGTATAACTTCCCATAGCACATATTTCATACACATTCAAGATGAAAACATATACCTAATATAATATTTTAAGATCGACGTACCTAGTGCATTTACTATACTAACATTCTCAGTTTATGCCATAGCATTGTGTATAGTGTAATGCTTTAAAGGTACTGGTCTAATATTATAATCAGCGCTGCCCTATCTGTCGAACTTGTTGGACTTTAAGTCAGCAAGACTGGAATTGTTAACACATACAAATTGTTCATAACAGTCCCACTTTATACCAAATGTGTTTATGTAAATCTGACGAGTCTAGTGACAACTTCCTACTTGAATGTTCTGGCTTTTTTCTTCAACCCGAAATAAATACTTAACTGATATAAATGAATAACTATCTAAGTTCTACTTTCCCGGGCCTCTGCTTCACCGAGTTATCGTTCTACGATAAAATACAAATACTGATTAGTGATTGTTTTTATCAAGTGGATCCCTAACTATGGACAGTTTAAGTAAAAACAAAATGTCGACTGAAATGTACTCTCAGAGATCATTGGTTATGGAACCTAAACGGAGACTGTACATAATATCAGGCTATACGGGATTACCTAGTATAGTGATTGGAGCTGTTCAGATAATTTCTTTGAGGTTTATAGTCAGCACAGGCGTACTTGTTTTGATTCGTGATAGACCGCACGAAGTAATTTCTCTTTCGTGTGCCCATTTTCCCTCTCTTTGGGGTAAGGGAGATAAAGAAAAAGTCAGTAATGGTAAAACAATATTTTGAACAGCGGTATACTACTGTTGCCTTTATTTATTACCAACTCCCATGGATGATTCATAGCCTGACTGATTGCGGTCCTTCCTGATCTTCTTCAGAGACAGAATTATGGATAAATCTTTATATACTAGTCAACAAAAGAAATGAGACAAGGCAATGTCTTTTCCATGTATAATGAAATTGGATAAATTTGTACCAAGGTAAATAATTGCCCAATTGGTTCAATTTTTACAGAGTGTTATTTTCTTATCAAAACCATTGATTTCAGGCATGAGCGCAAAATGTTTTTTGAATTTTTGTTATTTCAAAAATCGTACTTTTTACTAAAAATCAAAATCGATATTAAAAATTAAAATTTAAATCTTTAACATGGACTGCTTAAACTTTTGAATGCCTTTGCAGATATTTTACTGAATTCTTAATTCTCATCTTCAAAATTAAGTGCCGACTTTTGTCATCATTTCCGCAAAATAAATTTGACCCCTTTGTTCATTAACTCGGTATTTTCTAAGTTTCCATTTTGGTCAGATTCATTAAATCATATATGCATTTGCTTTGTAAATGAATGTTTTTCATTGTATAATTTAACTATCAATAATTATATTTTATGATAAATAGGAGATCAAACTTGTGTATCGTTTCTTTTGTTGACTAGTATATATAACGGACTGCAATAAATTTTGATACTCTGCAATATTCGTTCTCAAAATGGATTGTTTTGAATCTTTGCAAATTGGCTAAAATTCTATGGTTTTTGCCTGAAATCTAATGAATTTCTTTTTGTTTAGAGAAATTGCATCAAACTTTTAAATACTACAGCTTAATTCAATTTTTCTTAGAAAAAAAAGACAATTCTCAGCTACCTTCAAATTCTTCCTGCAATAACAAAAGAAAATAAATAATATACATACTAATATTTTAGCATTTCCCTGTTCTAAGTCATATTGTACTTTTAAATTTATACAATAAACTAAATTTTTAGCCGTCTGAAATCTTACATTCAAAACTCAAGGCTAAATTTTTAGCTTTCAAAGATTCTCAATTAAATGTAATCGGCTCGAGTTTTAACTATAAATTTGATCAGTTTGAACAAAAACAGTTGATACATGAAAAAAATGCTAAAGTTTTAGTAAAAAAAAATAACATGTTGATCGCAATGCAATATAGTAAATTGTAAATTATAAGCCTGGTACCTTTGATAATCGATTTTGGAGATGAAATTTAGCGACTTTAGCGATCATTATTTTGATTTGATCACGAAAATCACGAGTTAGAGTTTACATTTAAGTTTTGAAACAAGCACTAGAATTGAATGTCCTACAACATTCATAAACTGTCATCAACATGTAGAATAGTTTATCATTATTATACTAATCGACTTTTGGTGGGATTTTATTTCTCAATCTGTAGGTATTATGTGGTTTTGGTAGGATTGATATTCTTTTCGACATTTTGAGATTGCCTCAGGCATCAGCAACCTCTTCAATACTATAAAACTATAGTTTGTACCAGGCAGTATATATATTGTACATATGCCTCATTCAATGTAAAGCGCTAGAAATTAATAGAAATGTACTCTTTTGTAATTTAAGTGATATAGTTCCATCTTTTGCTAATATGTGTGAACAAGATAAGTTTAGTTTCATTCTGAAAAGTAATGATACAGACATTAGTACTGTAAGTGTAGCTGGAATAAGCGATATGTATGATTTGAACATTCATTTAAAGCAAAAATAATGTTGTTAAGAACTTTTATAGTATTAATGCTAATTGTTAATGGCTTGAATTAATAATTTTGTATGAATAACACCTCCACGCAATGTAAATATAAAATATGTATCTCTTATCATTGAGAAAATATGTTTGGATTGGTTTTTTTTGTTTTTGTCTGTTTGTTTGTTCATTTTTGTATTTGTATTTGTATTTTGTAAATGTCGGCTGGTATCATTTCTGTATAGGAATTTACACCAATAAAATTATTTGATTTGATTTTATGCCTATTGTTTGTCTATAGTATGTGTTGACACTTTAAAGTAAATGTCTTCTATTATAAGGACTCTATATGAGGTCAAAAGACATGGAACATGGTATTTGAAAAAAACGAGAGAAAGTTTAAATGAAAACCAGACATGAACTCTGGTTACAATTCATATTTTGTTTACATATTTTCATACAAAATAAAAGTAGCAAAACTAGTTATATATAGAGATTAAATAACGTTCAAGTTACCAAGTTTCTCCTCCTCTTCTGGTATGCTTATTTCCCTTGAATACAATTATCATTTATATTAAGAAAACACGAACAGTTGATGTATTGTAATATTACAATAGAGTAAAAACAACTTTGCGCCATTTTGTTATCATAAACAGTCTGCGTCCTTCAAATGCTTTAATTATATTTGATGAATTTATGAAATGTCAAACGTTTACGTGATTTTAACATTTAAAGCGCCTTTATGATCAACATTTTGTCTTTAAAACGCTTGAATAATTGTATCACCTTTAGATTATTTGGTTCTTTAATTATTAATGTTACAGCTTCAATAAAAAAAAATATCATTATACATTTCTAATTTTATTTAACTGTTCCGAACTTAAAAGATTCTATAGACACACATTTGTGATATATCAGCTAAGCATGTTCAGATTTGAATGACAATATTTGAGTTAAGAACCTTTCACTTGAGCTGCTCATCAGTATTTACATGAAGATCAATAATAGGAGATTAATGAAAACCAAAACAAATAGATAGATGTACACTTAAGTTATGTAAGTATACGTTATCAGTTTGTGTTAATGCCTTGTACTTAATTCAAATTTCAGAAACGTACAGGCATTTTTGTTGCTAAATCCACGAAATGATATATCAGACTATACATTGTTTCCCTACATACTTCAATTCATACAATAATACACTTAAGTTTAATTGTAATCTTTATATTATTGGTGATTAAATTAATCAGGTATTAATAACCAAATATTCAGCTGAAACTTCTACTTAAAGAACCTTCAATTGGTAAGTGACATTCCACATAATAGTTAAATTTGAATAATGTCTATATCGCAAATTCATTTTATTTTGATATTTTAAAACATAACTTAACATGCATTGATATCCAGGTATTTATTTTTATATATTTTATAAATAAGGTACAAAGGATAAGTCTTCCGAATTGTGATAATTTCATTATGACATAATTAATTAGGTCTTTCCACTTTTCGTGGAAAGACCTTTTGTTTTTCTTCTGATTATTTTTTTTTTTTTTTTTTCTTTTTTCTTTTTTCTTCTGCCGTCTGAGATGCTTTTTTGTTTTACAACATATCGAATTGATGTTTGGCCAACGATGTTGTTCAGTAATGGAGGTTTCAAAACTCACCCTGTGTGAACGACCACTTATTCTTATAGGAGTTATCTCCCCACGTCCCCTTTTTCTTGTTATCGCTATATCTCTAAAACCAGTAAAAGATTTTTACAAACTGTTTTCCCCAAATTGTTCGTCTACTCTTAAGAATGATTTGTTTTGATTTGACTGAGGTGATCAGAAGACATCTTATGGGAGTTGTTTCCCTTTGAAAATTTAAAATAAACGATATGTTGGGTTAATTTATACAGTATAAGTTGTAGAGGCCTACAGTCTTTTGATATGAAATCCTTGGTCCATAAAAAAGGAAATTGAGGTCAAGGTCAAAGGTCAAGGTCATGTTATAAATTTTGAATTTTGCTTGTTATCGTTATTCAAAAGAAACTGTAACATTTAATGATATGATATGTTTGCAAAATCACTGTTTACAATAAGGCGCAACTTCATATTATTCAGTCGAAGTGTTTTGGTTAACCCTTATAGGAGTTTTCTCCCCTTATGTATTTGAAATCATTATTTCTCCGTAACCATACAAGTGATTGACCTTGGACCTTCTAATTTGAGTTCACTGACCCATGACCTTGACATTGAGGTCAAGGTCAAAGGTCAAGGTCATGTTTTAAATTTTGAATTTTGCTTGTTATCGTTATTCAAAAGAAACTGTTACAGTTCATGATACGATTTGTTTGCCAAATTACTGCTTACAACAAGGGGCAACTTCAACCCATTTAAGTCGAAGTGTTTTTGTCAACCCTTTAAGAAGTTTTCTCCCTTTTTGTATTTGAAATCGATATTTCTCTACAACCATACAAGTAATTGACCTGGGGTCTTTTGATTTGAGATCACTGGCCTATGACCTTGAAATTGAGGTCAAAGGTCAACTTGACGTTCTAGATTTTTACCTTTGCTTTAAATTTGTTTTTGTTCATTATAAAACAATTAAGTCTTCTGCATAGACCTATTAATCTTATTTTTCTATATCAGTTGAGGTACCAAATTACATCAACAAGGAGTGACCCTTTCTAACATTTTTTTCTAAATTTCATTCTAATTATCGAGGTGGAAAGACCTTCAATTGTTCTCTGAAGAATTGGTTTTTAATTGTGATGTAATTGGTTGCTTTATTGTGATGTCCCCACAGCTGGCCTTCGACTATTTTATCTTTTTTGTGTGTTATTTTGGCACTTCAACTGTTTGTTTTGTTTTTTTACATCCTTAGCTTTCTAAAATAAGGTTCTGAGCGTAAATGATGAAGATAAACCCAGAACAGCTTCATTTTTATCACTTTTGCAGCGATTTTTGTTATAAACGGTTATCTTGGTCTGACCCCAGTCACGAACTGTTTTAAAAATGCTGTAATATGTAATATGTTAAACAACACGGGCGGAAAATGTAAGGTAAACTTTGTTTGCTATAGTGGACAAAATGATGACGACAGTGCAACGTGTGATTTTGGAGGAAATTACCGATGCTCACGTTTTTATATATAATATGCATGTTTACCACTCTAGTTTGTAGTTCAGAACCTTCCACTTAAGCATGTTTACCTTCTCATCCACTGGAGGTATGACTGAGAATGTCAACCGTTAAAGATGAGTGCAAAACAAAACAAATAAAATGATATAAACCATAATAAAAGTTAGTAGCCCAAGCAAACGCTTGCATTCAGTTATACAACTCTACACATAAGTCGACATTTCAAAATTTGGGCATTGACAATTATGAACTCATTTGTGCGCTCTCGCTGAAGCATCCAGAAAAGCACTCTGAGGACACTTTGTTTATGAAATGTAATGGAATTTCTACATGCTATCAATTTTTATGTATGCATAAAACAAGCCCTTCATTTTTCGGCGAAAGCTTATAACTTTGTGTTATAACTTAATGTCTATAAAGTGAGCTGAAGTTTAATACTGGTATTATATGGCTGATTCACTCGTTGAAATTGATCTTTTTTCTATGGACACTTGTTCTGCTGACAGAAATGATAGGGTCCTGATATTTTGTGTACTTTAATATCCTATACTCTCATTCAAGGTTTATCCTTAACTTGGTCTCAACTTTTGAATAATCTCTTTCAACTGTGTCTCTGAATGTTATTTCTGACTATACAGCTTATATGTATGTTCAACTTGGCGTTTATTTTTGTTGTAGTTCAGTTGTTTTGCTGTTCTATTGTTTTCCTCTTGTAGTTGATTGTTTGGTTTTGGTTTGTAATCCAGATTTGTTTTTATTGTTTAATTAGATTTATGACTATGGCGGTATATTACTGTTGCTTTCAGTACGATTAAAGAGTTTTTTCATGATGAAGGCTATACTGTAATATTCATTTTCTTTGGCTGGATAGTAGATCATTAGGCAATCATTAAACCTTACCCAACTATAAAAGTTATTTCATGTCTAGAGTTTATTACTATGGAAGGAGGAAAATAAGAAATAAAACTGTTATGTTGAGAAACTTTAAAATACCCCAACAAGGAGAGTCTCAGTCCACGTTAATACAAAAATTGAAAAAAGGGCACTGTCTTTTGTCAAATGAGGTAAAAAATTATAAGCAACAAAGCAACAAATTCAACAAGCTAAATGAAACACAATAATACATCAAGACAATAACAAATAATAAAAAGCATAAACCTGGTGGAACTCAAACCATTTTTTTAAATTATGTCCTGTACCAAGTTAAGAATATGTCAGTTGTTTATCAGTTTGTCCGTTTCTATAAACTTTTGTTTTGGACAGGCTATTTGCGATGTTTTTTTACTTAAATTTTCTTGGAGTTTAGTATTTTTGTTGTTCCTTTATTTCCTTTTAGCGACTGATTCGTATAATCAACAGACCTTGAGTTCTTAAGGATTCATTAAAAATATGGCCACTTCAACATGTTCAAATCCTTTTTTTCTGTTTTATTATTTTTAGTATGTTTCTTCTATCAATAAATCAACAACTACTAGAAACTTATATATGATTAAAATAATTTATTAGCATAATAAATACATAACAATAAAATAATGTGATCATGTGATACATGTAAACTATGGAATAACAGAATACCATTAGCCAGGTCTGCCACCTGTTAACGGTTGTTGTCCTACTGGTAAATTACGAAAAGGGCTATTTGTAATAGGACCATGGTAAGGTGTTGCATAGGTACATTCTGAAAGCTGATTAAGTCTTTCATGTCTATACTCAGTGCATCTCAAACAAATGCAAACTGGTAAAATGTGCACTAAATAATGAGCATGACAGGTTTTAAGTTCATGCAATAACCTCATAAAATCTTCTGCACTTATATGTCCCTGTAAATTAACTCCATGTAAATTAAGTAAATAAAACTCATTAATGACAGAACGATACATTGGTTTGATATAAAGCGAATGAATTGCAACAGCATTTTTTGCACTGATTTTTCGTGGCAGAAGCAGTTTAACAAAGTCTGTTTCCAGTTGGAACTTTTCAATCAGTGGAACAAGAAGAGCTGTTTTGCCCTCTCTGCATCTTTTTACTTCACTATTGTCATTTACTAAGCATTTAAATAAAAAGCCTAATGTAAAATTGCGATTATACTCTGATAAAATAATTTCTATTTCTATTACATCATTTTCATTTTGCATTTGTATATAATTATTAACAACATCTAATAAAAACTCACTTCTTTTTAGTGCTAAATGAACTTTGGTCTGGGGCGCAATGGTAACCACACTGGGTTCACCATCATGACCAAAGTTTAAATGAAGAATTAGCTTATTCATGATAGAATTGCAATATCCCTTTTCCTTTTTTTCCCTAACTATTTAATTATAGTTCCCTATTAAGAATAATATTCTTGCCCGCCCCAAAAAGGAAAAAGGATAGAAGCAGATATGTTTTCAAGATGCTTCTACACCATAGCAAACCTTCAGACAATCATGTGGATAGTGTTTTTAAAACACTCTTTGAATGTCCAAACATTTGGTCTTTAATGTGACCCTTGAAGGTTAATCAAGAATCAACAAAATATAGTTTAATATATCCAATTATTTTTAACAATGACAAAATATAAACAGTTTATAACTAATTCTTATAATTCATCATTGCAGTGGGTCAAACAGCATAAAACTTCTATAGGCCACGGTGGACTGAATATAATATATATTAACTAGAGGCTCTAAAGAGCATGTGTCGCTCACCTTGGTATATGTGAATTAAACACAGGAAGCAGACAGTTCATGAAAACATTGTGTTAAGGTGATTGTGAAGTGTTTGAACATCTTACTTTACTGAACATTTTTTGCTGCTTACAATTATCTGTCTATAATGAACTTGTCCGTGTAGTTTCAGTGGAAAATGTTAGTAAAAATTTACAAATTGTATGAAAAATTTAAAAAATTGATTATAAAGGACAATTACTTCTTAGGGGGTCAATTGACCATTTTTGTCATTTTGAGTCTTAAATTGCTGTACATTATTGCTGTTTACAGTTTATCTCTATCTATAATAATATTCAAGATAATAACCCAAAAGAGCAAAATTTCCTTAAAATTACCAATTTAGGGGCAGCAACCTAACCTCGCGTTGTCCGATTCATCTAAACATTTCAGGGCAGATAGATCTTGACCAGATTAACAATGTTACTACCTGTCAGATTTGCTCTAAATGCTTTGATTTTTGAGTTATAAGCCAAATCTGCATTTTACCCCTATGTTCTATTTTCAACCGTAGCGACCATATTGGTTGGTTAGCTCGGTAACAAAACACAATTTTTAAACTAGATAGCCTAATAATAATTATGGCTAGGTTTGGTAAAATTTGGCTTAGTAGTTTCAGAGAAGAAGATTTTTGAAAAAGTTTACTTCGATTTACGAAAAAATGGACTATAAAGGGCAATAACTCCTGAAGGGGTCAACTGACCATATGGTTCTCTTGACTAATTTGTAAATCTTACTTTGCTGAACATTTTTGCTATTTACAGTTTATCTCTATCCATAATAATATTCAAGATAATAACCATTATATATATGTTTATTATCCTCCTTCAGGAGAGTATAGATATACAAATGTGGTATAATACAGAGTGTTAATAATAAGAATTTAAATAACGATTTAAATAAAATAAAAGAATAAATAAATATTTATATTAATGAATAATTAAATTGATCATTGAATAAATAGAATAGATAAGTTCAGATGAATCGAAAAATGTCTTTTAAGATTTTTCAGTTGTAATAAATATCAAGTTAACTGTCATATTCCTTAAACAGTAAAATTTCCTTAAAATTAATAATTAAGGGGCAGCAACCAAACAATAGGTTGTTTGATTCATCTGAAAATTTCAGGGCAGATAGATCTTGACCAGATAAACAATTTTACCCATTGTCAGATTTGCTCTAAATGTTTAGTTTTTGAGTAATAACCAAAAACTGCATTTAACCTCCATATTCTATTTTTAGCCGTGGCAGCCATCTTGGTTGGTTGGCCGGGTCAAAAACACAATTTTCAAACTAGATACATCAATGATGATTGTGGCTACGTATGGATTAATTTGGACCGGTAGTTTCAGAGACGAAGATTTTTGTAAAAGATCATGGAGATTTACAAAAAATGGTTTAAAATTGACTATAAAGGGCAATAACTCCTAAAGGGTTCAACTGACCTTTTTGATCATGTTGACTTATTTGTAAATCTTACTTTGATGAACATTATTGCTGTTTTCAGTTTATCTCCATCTATAATAATTTTCAAGATAATAACCAAAAACAGTAAAATTTCCTTAAAATTACCAATTTAGGGGCAGCAACCCAACAATGGGTTGTCTGATTCATCTGAAAATGTCAGCGCAGATAGATCTTGACCTGATAAACAATTTTACTCCTTGTCAGATTTGCTCTAAATGCTTTGGTTTTTTGAGTTTTAAGCCAAAAACTGCATTTTACCCCTGTGTTCTATTTTTTGCCATGCCGGCCATCTTGGTTGGTTGGTCAGGTCAAAAAACACAAATTTTAAACTAGATACATCAATGATAATTGTGGCCAAGTTTGGTTTAATTTGGCCCAGTAGTTTTAGAGGAGAAGATTTTTGTAAAAGTTAACAACGACGGACGACAGACGACGGACGCCAAGTGATGAGAAAAGCTCACTTGGCCTTTTAGGCCAGGTGAGCTTAAAACATGTTATGAAAACATATTTTGCCAACATGAATCGTGAAGCAATACAAATAATTCTAAAACTTTCTGATCACTGTGCTCTAAAATTACCTTCTGAGTTTATTTTTGTTTTAGTCAGAAAAATTTAAATGTATTTGCAGCTTTATTTTAATTCATTTTAAAATTTTGTAAAGTTTAAACCATTTTTAAGCAATGTATTGTACATGTTATACTATGTTTGAGGTATTTTTGTACAGTTCATAACAAGCCTTTTTTTCAATTATATACAAGTTATAACATGTACAATATTTCTGTACATGATATAACATGTACAAAATTGCAATTTGAATACAACATATAGAAATATTTACATGATTTATGTACATATATATACAAAAAAATATCCTTATTACTTTTGATTCATTTTTTATCATTGTTTCAGATGTTAAAATATATATTTCTTAATCAATTTTGTTTTTAAATTTAACACTGTAGCATTTATTTCTCATCCTAGCTGTACTCTAACATTATAATGACTTGGACACGTAAAAACTTACTCTTTCATTCAATCCAATAAAGAGACAATTATGAGCATAATCTCTTCATCCTGGCTGAACGCTTACAGTATGAAGATCATTAAACACAAGTATTTGTCTTTTATTCAATTCAATAATTAAACAACTTGTATATCCAAGCAGAATGATGAAGTAAAAGGATTATATCTATATACATTATGGTTCATATTATAGGTAAAGAAAAATAAAGTTAAAGATGCATGATGCGTGAATATTTTGACATTTATGTTGCAAAAGATTATCCACCAATTCTGAAGGTCCACAAAAAAACTGATAATGTAACAGAACATGGAATAAATAAAGAAACTATACCTATTCACAGAAACTTAATACATTGTTTATATAAACAAACAACAACAATAAAATATTAAAGTCACAAGATAGTCTTTATTATATCATTATCCTCACTGTAACTAAAAATAACTATAAGGTTCAATCTCTTTCAGTGTATCTATAACTTTCCTACTTTTCTCATATTAAAGATAAAAACTCTTTGATTCAATCCAATAAAGAGACAATTTTGGGCATAATCTCTTCATCCTGGCTGAACGCTAACAGCATGAAGATCATTAAACACAAGTATTTGTTTGTTTTTTTATTCAATTTGAAAATTTGACAAGTTTGCTATCCAAGAGAATGATTAAGTAAAAGTATTATATATATATATCATTGCAAAAATCAAGGTCATCTTTGACTTGAATTTTCTTTATATATATTAAGTTCTTGCTAAAAAATATCAGACTCAAGCAAAACTTTACTGAATTTGAACTTATGAAGTTGTAACTTTTCGGATATGTCCCTGTTATACACATGGAAACTTTTTTCTCAAGCTTCTTATACTATATACATGTTATAGGGGTGTATACAATACACAGTGAAAAAACAGTACTCATAATTATGATTTTTTTTGTGCATAAATGAATAAATATGAACTTAATGGAAAGAACTGTGTAATACACTCTTTTGTTTGCAATGCAGACTCATTTACTCCATGAAAAAATAATATTGAAAATTTGCAGACATAACAAACATTTACACTTAGTCTATCTATTGAAAAATTGAAAAAAACTTTAGATAAATAATAATGTAAATTCAAGTCAAACAGAACTAATATACATCCATGTGTTCTCTTTCCTGATTTTTATTGTTTGCTTTGCATTTGCTTTGTATTTGGTCAAACTTATGGTAAAGTTGCATAACATAAAAAAGTTCTGCTGTCATAGAACTGCATGACTAAACTTAAGGTCACAATATTTTCTTGAAGGGATTTTGTTATATATTAATATATTTACTTATATTCTTACTTCACAGGCTTTTTTTACTTTTCCTATTATCGATTTTCATCAATAAGACAAAAAAAAATTTACAACATTTTGCAATACCATAGTTTTATCATAAGTAGATATACATTCAACTTATTTGAAATATGACACAAAGTATCCTGAATTTGTTGTTTCATATCAGACGAACTTATTTAAATCTTAAAGGGGCACTAGCTACAAGATATATAAAAAAAACAATTATATATTTTTTTTTGGCTCAATCACTAATGAAATACAAATTGTGAAATAATAATTCACTTTTAGCATTTAGCAGCCAGTATGATTTAGTTCTGTCAAAATAAGCTAAAATCATTGATAATGAATTATTCACTTGCAAGTGAATAATTCAACCTCATTGAATTTGTATTAATGTGATCTTCAATTTAACTCCTTAGCTTGAAATGGATAACACATGAATTGAATGTGTAAAATTATCTAAAGGAAAAGAATATCAACATTGAAAGTGAAACAAAGGTAAATCAATTAATTGACTGATTTGATCCACAGAAAAAAAACTGATGATAAACATTAATTTTTCATCTACTGTGGATTCATTATTATTCGTTGGATATCAATTTTCGTGGATTTCGTGGGAACAGACGAACCACGAAATTAAATGTTCAACGAATACCAAATTTTCTATTGGCTTGTATGCAGATTTCTCCAAAACCACGAAATTAAATATCCACGAACATGTAAGTTTTCCTCAATCCACGAAAAGTTGGTACCCACGAAAATAAACAAATCCACAGTATAATATAAAATTAACTAGACCTAGAATAATCCAAGAGCATGAATTTGCTTGATCTATTTATATCTATATTTATGTTTACATCGCTTATATGATCATTGAATGACTTTAGAGGTCAACTCAATAATTAATTAGATGGCGGTCTAGACTGAGAACACACGAAATGAAGCTATGTAATTTTATACCGTGTCCTCTTAATATTTATTGTAGACTTTTAATAGGTTGGATAAATGTTAACATTATTCATTATTATAAATCAAATACTAGAAATTAAGTAAAATCGGTGAACATGAATTTGACAGCTAGTGCCCCTTTAACATTTAACATTTTTTTTACAAGTTCTTTACACATATCTTCCTTCTTTTTTTTTTTCTCTGTCTTGTTTACATATGTTTTCAAGTTTTTAATAGTACCAATATCAGTCAGTCTTACTGTACACTTCTTGGATTCTGCTGTATATATTTTCTTATTTCCTGATCTTTTTCTGCCTACAAAACATCAACTTATTTTACTAACTAAAAAGACTATTATTATGCAAATATATTGCTTTTAAAACTAGAGGCTCTAAAGAGCCTGTGTCGCTCACCTTGGTCTGTGTGAATATTAAACAAAGGACGCAGATGGATTCATGACAAAATTGTGTTTTGGTGATGGTGATGTGTTTGTACATCTTAATTTACTGAACATTCTAGCTGCTTACAATTATCTCTATCTATAATTAACTTGGCCCAGTAGTTTCAGAGGAGAAGATTTTTGTAAAAGATTACTAAGATTTACAAAAAAATGGTTAAAACTTGACTATAAAGGGCAATAACTCCTAAAGAGGTCAACTGACAATTTCAGTCATATTGACTTTTTCATAGATCTTACTTTGACAGCATTTATTGTATTTTAAAGTTTATCTCTATCTATAATAATATTCAAGATAATAACCAATAACAGCAAAATTTCCTTAAAATTACCAGTTCAGGGGCAGCAACCCAACAACAGGTTGTCCAATTCATCTGAAAATTGCCGGGCAGATAGATTTTGACCTGATAAACAATTCTACTTCTGTCAGATTTGCTTTAAATGCTTTGGTTTTTGAGTTATGAGCCAAAAACTGAATTTTTCCCCTATGTTCTATTTTTAGCTGTGGAGGCAATCTTAATTGTTTGACTGGGTCACGCCACACATTTTTACAACTCAATACCCAAATGATGATTGTGGCCAAGTTTGGTTTAATTTGGCTAGGTAGTATCAGAGGAGAAGATTTTTGTAAAAGATTAAGATTTACGAAAAATTGTTAAAAATTTACTATAAAGGACAATACCTCCTATTGCTGTTTACAGTTTACCTCTATCTATAATAATATTCAAGATAATAACTAAGAACAGCAAAATTTCCTTAAAATGACCAATTCAGGGGCAGCAACCCAACAACAGGTTGTCCCATTCATCTGAAAATTTCAGGGCAGATAGATTTTGACCTGATAAACAATTTTATTTCATGTCAAATGGCTCTTAATGCTTTGGTTTTTGAGTTATAAGCCAAAACTGCATTTCACCCCTATGTTCTATTTTTAGCTGTGGTGGCCATCTTGGTTTGTTGGCCAGGTCACGCCACTCAATTTTTAAACTAAATACCCCAATGATAGTTGTAGCCAAGTTCGGTTTAGTTTGGCCCAGTTGTTTCAGAGGAGAAGATTTTTGTAAAAGATTACTAAGATTTACGAAAAATGGTAAAAAAATGTCTATAAAGGGCAATCACTCCTTAAGGGGTCAACTGACAATTTCGGTCATGTTGACTTATTTGTAAATCTTACTTTGCTGAACATTGTTGCTGTTTACCGTTTATCTCTGAATTTACCCCTATGTCCTTCTTTTAGCCATGGCGGCCATCTTGGTTGGTTGACTGGGTCACTGGACACAATTTTTAAACTAGAAACTAGATACCCTAATTATGAATTTGGCAATGTTTGTTTAAATTTGGCCAAGCAGTTTCAGAGGAGAAGATTTTTGTAAAAGTTAATGACGACGGACACCAAGTGATGAGAAAAGCTCACTTGGCCCTTCGGGCCAGGTGAGCTAAAAATAACACTTTCTTAATAACTCACATGAAAAGAAAATACTTCTGACTTTGATTTATATTCAATATAGGGTAAAATAACAATAAGTTTGTAATAAAATATATTATTTTTTTCAAATGAGGATTTGCATATCTTTTTGTTTCTTTTACTCCTATCTTTCGATCTATTGTGCATAATTTTAATAAATGTCAAAATGCCTCTTATTATATTTCATTCATTTGGTAAGTTCAAAATGTATATGTTTCAATAATAATAATATTGCAAGTACATTTAACAATAATAAATTTCCAAAAAAGCTCAGAAGTAAAAGTAACATCTCAAATATAAAGAGAAATGTGTTGGGTTTTTTTTTATTTTAAAAGCATCTAGGGCTAAATCATAACCATCTTTGCTTTCAAGGGGTTAAATATCAGCATGAATCAACAATATATCAATAGCTAGTAGTGAATGTATATATATAATATAAGGTCAATGACAGAAAAATTAAAAAAAAATATATGAGGCTGAAAAGTTGGGGAAAGGTGGAGTTTTAAAGAACTATTAAATGTATACTAAATTATACGAGGGGAATGTGAGGTTTTAACCAACTATTATTTTATACTAAATGATTTCTCACCTATTTCGGATTTTTTATCTTTTGTCGATGAATGATTAATAAGCCCTGTAATTGCATCTGAAATGAAAATAAGGATTTAAAAAAAAAATTAATTCATTCTAACCTTCCCTGAAATATTTGTATGGAATTAATACAATTAAAACTATTTTAAATGTGCATTATAAAGATAAAACTTCTTTTCACAAACTGTTATCATCCTTTTCAAAATCTGAATAAAATTCTTTTATCAGTCAAATCTTCAAAAGTATACAAGTTGCAGTTCAGACTGTAAATAAGATTTAAAAGACAAACTGTGAACAAACAATCTTTGGACTGATATAAAGTTGTAAAAACTTTAGATTATTTACCCTTTTTAGTATTTTTACCAATCCTTTCATATTCTCCAGTAGTTTCACTGGTCCTTTCTAAATTTGGGCAAACATCTATTGGATTATTTAAATCTGGAAAATTAAAAGGTTAAATACAATAACAATGTAAATGAAAAAGGAGAAAACCAAGGTTATTCCACCAGGGATGATTCTAGGTGTTTTCAAATGGGTCCCTTAAACATCAAATTGGGAATTTTTTTTAGAATAAAATCTAAGAGGAAATAACTTTGTTTTCCTGTAAAAACGGAAAATGTATATCATTAAGTTTAACCTTTACACTGATGTTCATGTAAGTTGTAACATTTTGAATAATTCTGGATGGGCTACTGTAATTACATGAATATTATTGAACATGAGGCACTAAGTCTATCATCTTAGCTATAGTTACCTAGGCCTATTACAAAAATATTTCAGCTAACATAAATAAACCACTGAAAAAAATCATTCATCGGGTCGCAAATCTGGTTTACTGTCTACTTTGTAACAATTGACGGTGGCAACTCTTCAACTACAGTACTGTTATTCCTTATGTAACAGAAAGTAAAAAAAAAATATTGTTTTCTCTCATAAAAGTTGTACCTTTGTTTCCTGAATGATGTTTATGAATGATATAGTGTTGTGCATCATAGATGGAATGTCAGAACTGACAGATAGATTGCAAATGTCTTTATATGTCAAGCTAAGATATGAAGTTAATTCATCTCTCACTTCCTCAGATATGCCTCTAGTGTTGTCAACATAATGGTTAAACAGGCTATCTCCAACTTTTGGCAATGATTTGAATGGCTTATAATTCTGCAGATACTCTATAATTTCAGCTTTCATTTCTTTTGCCTTTATAACTAAGGAGATGGGCATACCTGAGGAAATATTTTTCATTTACTTCAATTAAAATAAATAAAAAAAGGATATAGGAACATGTAAGCTGTCTTACTGTGAATTCATTTATTTTCGTGGATACCAGTTTTCTTGGATTGTGGAAACATTGTGCTTTCTAGTATATTTGATTTCATGGTTTTTATTATGTGTTGAAACAAACCTATATAAAATTCCTACTTCGTTGAGTATTCAAATTTGTGGTTCACCTACACCCACGTAATCCACAAAAATTGGTATCCCACGAAAATCAATAAATCCACAGAATCTTAAAATATAAGCAAATAAATTGTTCCTCCTATTTTAATTGCATACAGATTAATATCTCATTTTAAATTCACTCATTTGACTCATGTGTAGACTTTGCTGAACATTTTTTGCTGTAACATTTTATCTCTATATATCTCAAAAAAAAATTGAAGATAATAACCAAAAACAATGAAATTCCCTAAAAAAATAACTATTTCGGAACAGTAACCTGACAATGGGTTGTTAGATATGTCTGAAAATTACAAGGCCTATAGATCTTAACCTGATAATTACTTTAACAACAGCAACTTGAGTTTTACTCTAACAGCTTTTGTCTTTGAGATATTAGTCAAAAACTGCAATTAACCCCTATGTTCTACTTTTACAACATCAGACTTCATTGATGAAGGATCAAATCCCTGGATAATATTTATACAAACAAGATACCCTAAGGAAAATTCAAGTACAGTTCACTTCATATTGGTCTAGTAGCTTCAGAGAAGATGATTTTTGAAAAAAATACTTCCTACAAAAAAATTGTCTTTCCAGGTGAATAACTCCTGAAGAGGTCAATTTACCATTCTAATGCAATTTTTATGTAACATTTATTTTTTCATTGGATAAAAGCCATCGTATTATTTCTTTTTATAATGCATTAGAATCAGAATAACAGTACTGAAGTTGAAGAGTTGCCACCATAAATTTTGATTTGACTGTCTCAAATAACCGTTTTACTGGCTCCCTTACGCGTTGCAGTAAAACTGGATTTGCAACTGTCAAATCGACAATTGAATGTGGCAACTCTTCAACCACAGTACTATTATTCCTTAATTTCACCAACAAACGACAACCACTAAACAACAGCCTCTTGACTAAGGACAGGTGCATATAATAAATGCAACAGGTTTGAATGTTTTAACAGATGCCAACCTTTACCCTAACCTTATTAACAATAGTATAACATTACAACATGAAAAGACGCACTAAAAAATATTAATTGAAAATGGCATAATTCTATTAAAAAGACACCAATTTCACAAAAACCACTAAACTATGTTCTTTTTCTTAGCAACAGCATCAAGATTTGTTGATGAATCAAATCATCAATTAAAATTTATAAACTATATACCCTAAGGAACATTCACTTTAAGTTATTTTGAAGTATTTGATAGTTATCAAAAGTACCAGGATTATAATTTTATACGCCAGACGCGCGTTTCGTCTACATAAGACTCATCAGTGACGCTCAGATCAAAATAGTTAAAAAGCCGAATAAATACAAAGTTCAAGAGCATTTAAGGATCCAAAATTCCAAAATTAATTTCAGAACAGAAGATTCTTGAAATAATTCATGAGGATTATAGCAAGTGATGGCATAAGCTCAAATGACTATCTGGATCAAAAACTAAATTTCAGGATTTTGAATGGTTAAAGTAATGGTATTAACTTTCATTGTCCCCTATGTTAGCTTCCTCTTTTTAATGGTAATAGGTATATAACATATTTATATTAACACTCACCTTATATTGCTTTTAATGGAGAACTATCTTCACTTGTAAGGGATTTCCTAGCTTTTAATGGAGAACTATCTTCACTTGTAAGGGATTTCCTAGCTTTTAATGGAGAACTATCTTCACTTGTAAGGGATTTCCTAGCTTTTAATGGAAAACTATCTTCATTTGTAAAGGATTTCCTAGCTTTTAATGAAGAATTATCCACACTTCTTTTTCCTATAAAGAAATTAATTGTAAAGTGTTAGAAGTAAGTGTTACGAAGAAACTTGTGTGTTCTTTTTTAAGTCAGCTTACTACACAGTTATGTCTAGAACAGAAAAAATATATCAACATACAAAATATAGAAAATACCTACCATTTCTTGCTTTATATGGAGAACTGTCTTTGCTATTTAAGGATTTCCTAGCTTTTAATGGAGATCTGTCATCACTATCAAATGATTTCTTATCTCTACTACCTACAATTATGTCATAGTTTATTGTTAAACCTTGATTGTATCAATAAGTGTGTCTGCATAAACTGTTTCTTAAATTAATTAAAATGTTAATATTTATATGTTGTATCCTGTAAGAACAATGAAATTAGGCCTATTGTGTTTTATTTTTGTACTATCAATTCCAAGTTTACTTTCCACAGCAGTCACTAAGACTCAGAGTGAGAGAAAGTATATTCCACTTCGTATCTTATCACCTATTTTCCTACATTAGTTCTAGGAGGAACCCCATTCCTAACTCTTTAAATATTTAATTTTCTGTGAGTCAGTGATCATGACTCCTTTCCGTACACATTTATTGGTTCAAATTGCGATCGTTTTAAATAAAATACAACATTTATTGACAGAACGAGCTAATACTGGACATGTCGTTTGATTCAACATTTAAGGAAGTGAGACAACTCGAAACGATAAAATGGAAGACTCCATTTTGCCTGATGTTCTATGATGATGACTACATTCATTTTTTTAAAATGATGCATATGATTTAAAGAAATGCAACAACAATAACCCTCAATAGCATACATTCATAGAAAAGATCCCATGAGTTATAAATTAATTGAGTGGGGAATCCAGAGCTAAAACCCCTTGAAGTCAAGAAATATATACGCATGCGCATAATTACCAAAACAAACCTTTGAGCAAGGTCGTATATTAAATGTTAACTAAACGACCTAGATGGTTCTCTATTTTTTTATGGAATTACAATGATCTTAAATATCAGTTTCATAACAGTAACATATAAGAAAAACTCCACTTCATTTCTTATATGACAAAAATAGATTTATCGGAATTCAGAGAACTCTCGTATTTTATCAAAACTGGGATTCCCTCTGACGTGTTTCTAAATTTATAAAAAACATTCAATATAAATACTGCTTAATTCTGATTTTTCGTGTTGTTAAAAACACACATATAAGTCAATGGAATTATCAAACATGAAGATTATGAAAAGAATATTATAGGAAAGTTGTTTTAGTTCAATCCCTTTGTTTGTTTTTATTAGGGTTGTCAAATTGTACACTTTCGCCTAACCGGTTACTCGAATAATCGTTCGACCGATTAACCGGTTAACCGGTAGTTTAAGTTGGTGTTTCAAAGCCTTATCTATAGAACCGTACACATAGATATAAGATGTGATATGCGTGTCAATTTGACAACCTTTCATCCAAGTTATAAATATGCTTTTAGAATTGAAAATTTTCCTGTAGCATTATAAGGCTTGTCCGTGAGGATTCCCAGCGAAATTTGACTTTTAGTAATCAAATATACCGTTGTACCACTTTCAGATTGAAAAACAAATAAAAATATTAATCTCGTAGATTTGAATATGTCATATGTCTGAAACCGATTATTCTTTCCTTTTCTCTTGTTGTCTCAGAAAGTAATGTGGTGTGTTTTAATTTGAAATGATTAATTATAAAAAAAAAAAAGAAGATGTGATATGATTGCCAATGGGACAATTCTTCACAAGCGACCAAAATGACACAGACCGACCTATTTCTCTACTGTGTTTGCTTTTTTCTTTAAGCATGTTACTCGTACTAACACGTATACATTAAGTACATTCACATTGGTTTGCATTTCACAATTTTTGAATTTTAAGTAAAACATACCCTTGCACTACGGAGGCTGCATATTTATATGTAGGTTTTCACAATATTAGATAAAAAACGAAATAATGAAGTAATTAGTAAAGTTTAATCTCATTTCTGATTTACAGTTACTGTTTAAAAAATATGTATACTAATTATGTTTCTTTAAGATCCTGCCCCGAACTCTTATTAATTTTTATGTGTTTTTAGAATTAACAATAGCAATCAACATACTGGACAATTGATCTGTCAAATAAATTACCACGTCGACAATTAAAAAAAACCAACTATTTAATGATGTCAATACAAATTTATATCAAATCTATCAAAATTGAAAAAAAGTCCGGATAACCGGTTAGCGTTTTTGGTATTCGGTATTCGGTCGTTCGACCGAGTAACCGGTTAACCGGTTAACCGTTGACAACACTAGTTTTTATATAAGTATAAGTCTACAGATTGCTTGAAAGCAATTGTATCCAAAAAAAAACCTCACCTTTACAAAGCTCCACATCAAAAATAAAATTATTTCTTTTCATAAAAGCCATGAAAACTTTGACAAAAATTAAACAACAAAGTCTTTTGGACTGACAGACTGACAGTTACCAGTTCAGCAACTATGTCGACAGGTAAAATATAACATATTATCACTCACCTTTTATTGCTTTTAATGGAGAACTGTCCTTGCTTGTAAAGGATGTCCTAGCAATTAATGGAGAACTGTCCTCGGTTGTAAAGGATTTCCTAGCTTTTAATGGAGAACTATCTTCACTTGTAAGGGATTTCCTAGCTTTTAATGGAGAACTATCCTCACTTGTAAAGGATTTCCTAGCTTTTAATGGAGAATTGTCCTCACTTGTAAAGGATTTCCTAGCTTTCCTAGCTTTCAATGGAGAACTGTCCTCACTTGTAAAGGATTTCCTAGCTTTCCTAGCTTTTAATGGAGAAAATTCCTCACTTGTAAAGGAATATACACTTCTTTTTTCTATAAAGTAATTAATTATAAGATGTTAGAAGTGACTTGTTAAGATGAAATGCTTCTGGCATGCAACATAATAAGCCTGATACATGCATAATTGAGTAGGAAATTTGTAGATGTGTAGAACAACAGCAATAAGTATTTTTAAATACAAAAAATATCAAAATACCTACCTTTTCTTGCTTTAAATGGAGATCTGTCATCACTATCAAAGGATGTCTTATCTTTTTTACCTAGAATTATGTCATAGAACTTTTTTTCATACCTTGGTTATCTATAAAAGAACTTAAGTTAAGTGAGCAGGATCACATACTCCACATCCCTATATTGTCACTAGGCAAACAAAATATAAATCTATGATTTTCATCCAAGTCCCCCCCTGACAAAGTGGTCCACCTTAACCGATATCCAGCACTTCATTGAAATTTATAGGAAATCCAACCAACAAAAAATAAATGTGCTTTCTACATGTTCTAGGCATAAAGCAGAAAGTCCCCCTCCTGAACAAAAAATACCCCTCTACAGATTTATCTAAAAATCAATCCTATCGAAGCTTTTATGGTAACCAACACTTTATTTATGTAAAGAAGAAAATCACACCAGAAATGAAGGCAGCATCCAGACGATGATTTTTATCCAGTCCCCTCGTGACAAAAGCTTCCTTCCTCTTATTTCTGTCAATAACAATCCCATCCAAGCTTTTTTGTTTACAGATGGCGACAGACAAAAAGAGAGATGGACCAGTCAAAATTAAACATTTTACCTTTCGTAACTTAAGTTGCATAGGGTATAAAAAAATGTGTATAAATAAACTGCTTAAATTGTTAGTATTCTTTGTTATATCATATCTCCCCAGGTTGGCATAAACATTTTTCACAAATATTGAAACAAGATATCTACAGAAACAAGAGGATCATGAAAGCCTGAAATCACTCACCTCTAATTTTTTTGGTGCAGATTTTTTATCAATGATTATATATAATTCATGATGCCTTAAGTACAATTAAATACATTTTCAAAAATGCTATTTCATTTTTCTGCCAAAAAGCTAAAAAAATATATTAAAATCATCTTTTAAGAGAAAAAAATGGAATAAGAGGTGAATTTTCAAATTTCAACTTACACAAATGAACAACTTATCTGGTTTTATACTAAATCGATACAAATATAAAAAGTAATAATATACTATGCAGAGTTAACATCTTGCACTATCAATGTTACTGGAGCATATTGATAAATATTTAAGATGGTTCAGACTTATCTGTAGAACCCAAACTGTATTATGTCCAAAGAAATACTTGTGCAGTAGAAAACAGCACTAATCAGACCATTATAAATTAAAATACTAACACAAGTCAAGAATTACTTACTTGATTTAATCTGGTCTGATGTCCTTTTTGAAAACTTTTTAAATATTCTTCCTACAAATTTTTTTTAAAAGTGCTTGAATAAGCTTTATCCTTAAAACAATGGTGAAGTTATTACAAAGTCTTAACATAATGTCACAAAGTCTTCATAACTTCCTACATTTTAAAGATTTTGCTTATTGTTGAAGGCCAAATAGTAACCAATAGTAGTTTACATCTATGCAAATTGGTCTCTAGCTCATTGTTGTCTCCTTGAAAATCTTTTACACATTTTATATTTTCATTAATTAACTTATTGGAAATAAAATCAATTTGCTCTTAGGTCCATGGCCAGTTAAACACGTTTCTACTATAAACCAGCAGAAACCAATCAAAAGTCAACTTTATAATGATGTCAAACTTGAACTCGTAGAGAGCTTATTTAATACTTGTTCAATGTCGTAACTGGGTTTGGTACCAAGACAATTATTCCACATATACGTACTTACGTTCAGATGTTTTTTTCAATATTCATTAATATGAAACTCACCTTCAACTGGACCTATTAAAGCTTTGCCTTTTCTTGTTTGGCATGGAGAAATCTTATCATAATACTTCTGAGTGTTACTAATATACATATCTAAAACATAAATTAGAGGCTCTAAAGACCCTGTGTCGCTCACCTTAGTCTATGAAGGACACAGATGGATTCATGACAAAATTGTGTTTGAAGATCTTACTTGACTGAACATTCTTGTTACTTACAATTTTTCTATCTATAATAAACTTGGCCCTTTAGATAGAAAGGAAAGTATTTTGTAAACCAATTTACCAAATTAATGAAAATTGTTAAAAAATTACTATAAAGGGCAATAACTCTTTCAGAGGTCAACTGACCATTTTGGTCATGTTGACTTATTTGTAGATCTTACTTTGCTGAACATTTATGCTGTTTACAATTTATCTCTATTTATAACAATATTCAAGATAATAACCAAAAAAGGCATTTTTTTTCAAATTACCAATTGAGGGGGAGGCAACCCAACAATCATTTCTCCAAATCATCTGAAAATTTCAGGGAAAATAGATATTGACTAGATACCAATTCAATCCTTTGTCAGATTTGTTCTAAATGCTTTATTTTCAGAGTTATAATCTTCATTTTACCCCATGTGTTCTATTTTTAGCCATGGCGGCCATCTTGATTGGTTGGCTGGGTCACTGCCCACATTTTTTTTCAAAAAGATACCCCAATAATGATTGTGGCTAAGTTTGGTTAAATTTGACTCAGTAGTTTCAGAGGAGAAGATTTTTGTAAAAGTTAACAACGATGTCGACGGAGACGAACAAAGGACGAGGAACGCCAAGTGATGAGAAAAGCTCACTTGGCCTTGTGGGCCAGGTGAGCTAAAAAAGCAATGAAAATTCTTTGATTGCAGCAGTTAAGTTAAAATTTAACCTTAAATAGTGACAAACGTTAATGACTGATGAATAAAACTGAAAGTGCAATGCAATGTGATATATGTGGAAATGCCAATGTAAAAAAAAACCTGCATGTTTAACCCAGCCACATTATCTATGCGTGTGCCTATCCCAAGTCAGGAGCCTGTAATCAGTGGTTTGTTTATGTGTTACATATTTGTTTTTTGTTCATTTTTATATTTAAATAAGGTCGTTAGTTTTCTATTTTTAATATTCAGACTTGTTACATTTGTGTACCTTCTAATACTTTGAGAGTATTTAAAACAAGCTGCCATGCATCTTTACTAAAGTAGGTCTTCGCTGAAGTTTGTGTTTCAGGACATATTAACCAGAATATCTGTATGACTCAACAGATTTTCTGGCTTTGTTTCCACTTCTTCTTCATTCACAAACAGTACAGACTGTGCTCTTAAAACAGCATCTAGATCAGCCATATGATGTAAAAAGCCTGAAAAATTAAGATCTAACTATGTAGTTGAAACTTTTAATAAAATTTAGAAAAAGAGGCCATCAATAGGATGTGCTATTTCAAACCAACACTGAATTCAAAAGTCCTCCAGGGGCAGGTAGGAAAAAGTGGATATGACATTTGAAATCATGCAAATGGTTTAATCATTCAAAACAAATAAAACTTAACCTTAAATTGTGAAAAAACGTTAATGACTGATGAATGAAACTGAAAGTGCAATGCAATGTGATATATGTGGAAATGCCAATGTAAAAAAAACTTTGCATGTTTAACCCAGCCACATTATCTATGCATGTGCCTATCCCAAGTCAGGAGCCTGTAATCAGTGGTTGTCGTTTCGTTTGTTTATGTGTTACATATTTGTTTTTTGTTCATTATTATATTTAAATAAGGTCATTAGTTTTCTTGTTTGAATTGTTTTACATTAATATTGTCATATCGGGGCCTTTTATAGCTGACTATGCAGTATTGGCTTTGCTCATTGTTGAAGCCCATATTTTTGTCTCTTGTGGACAGTTGTCTGATTGGCAATCATACCACATCTTCTTTTTTTTTATATATAACAATATCATTAGTGGTTCCCCTTTAGCAGCTTATATCTACAGTTTTCACATTTGAAATAAGTTTTTTTGAAGAAGATTATACTTTTTCACATAAAAATAGACTGTCCATTTCAAACATACTTTTTAAGACAACTAATTTCTTTCAATGGCCACTTTTGTCCTAGCTTACAAAATTGGAATCAACCATATTTCCTATTTTCAATCATTTGGTTTGACCTTATGGTTGTACAGTCACAAACAAACTAAAATTGGAAGAACAAGGATGTGTCCAAAGTACACGGATGCCCCACTCGCACTATAATTTTCCATGTTCAATGGACCATGAAATTGGGTAACAAATCTAATGTGGCATAAAAATTAGGAATATCATACCATAGGAAACATGTGTACTAAGTTTCAAGTTGATTGGACTTCAACATCATCAAAAACTACCTTGACCGAAAAATTTAACCTGAAACTCACACTTTCATTTTCAATATCTCAACACCATAACTCCTGAACTGTTAAGGTAAAATTGCCTCTATTGAACTAGACATCCATTTTGTCATCAGTAGCAACATTTTTGAAAAAAACTTTTTTTTTGGTCAAATGTATTACATTAAAGAGACATTTATAAACTTAAACAATCTATTCTTTTTAAACTTACAAAAGTAATGGGAATTGTATCATATAAAATCTGCTTCAATGGTTTGAAGTTCAATGTTCAGTTGAATAACATTACCTTTGTCTATCAAAGTGATCTTTCTACTTTTTGTTCAGCAGATCTTTTTAACAGCATCTTTTATTTTATACATTTCTATTTTAACTTTCATGCATATGTTACAAGGATTTATATTCTTTGTCTAAAAGATCAAAAGTATTATAAGGTAAATGAGATTTTTCAATCAGATATGACAAGGTTTTGGATTTGAATAGCCTGCATCACTCATCTGTAATATTTTGAGTATCAATGATAATATTTTTGCTATTTAATGATTACAAATATGCACACGCTGTTTTCATTTTCTTGAAATTATAGTTTTAACAAATGAATAGGAACATTTGTCGAACGGCAAATCATTAGAATTGTTTTTGACAAATGTTGGAATTAAAATAGCTACACTTTAACATGTCAGTGTTGCAAATATTGAAAGACAATTATCCACGCATGACTGAAGGAACATGGGCTAAACAATCTCTATAGAAAAGAGATGTGCCAATGCTAATACAACTACTGGTCTGAGAACACAATTAATTCGTAGTGCATTTCTTTTAGAACATAGATGAAAATTGAAAAAATCCCACCTGCGCTTTCTCAATGAAATTTTTACAGTGTGTTGTACTACTTTTGGGACAAATTATATCAAAATTATAGAAAACTTCATCGCCTCTAACTCAAAATATGGACAATTTTGTGTTTAGGGTGTCTTAAAATCTTTTAACAGCTTCCAAATTGCTAATTTTTAACCTTTTTTCAGCTGGACCAAATCACTACTTTCTTGTAAAATTCTGGACCCAAATTTTTTACAGTGTAATTTCACCCCCTACTTACAATTTGAGGCATTAAACATGGAGAAATAAACTTGAAAGGGGTATAAAAATTATTGGCAAGTAACCCACTGTTAACACTAGGGACTATATTAATCAAGGGACGACAATTGTGGTCTCGGACCTACTTACCAAATCCCATTGATTTATCACAAGTAGTTGCCTTTAAACAAATCTAAACACAAACTAATACATGTAAACTAAGCAAAATTTCAAAGTCAATATTCTTCTGACAGAAATAAAAGAGAAGCAAAAACAGACAAACCTGAATCAAAGTTGGATGGTCTGTGTATCAAAGTGCATGTAATAGTGACATGAATTAGACTTGGTACATGTACATCAAGGTGTTGCAAGGTGATTGGATGAACATTTTCACATAAATATTTTAGGATTGATGATCTTTGCTCCTAAGTAAAATTCCTAGTTTTATCAGCATAGTCTTCACAACTATTCGCGGGGTCTCCTACTTTTGGCATTAATTTAATGTAGTTGAACAATTTTGAATATATTTCAAAATATCGAGATGCATATTGCTTCTATCCAGCATTAATTTTGAAAATTCGCCTTTAGTAAATTTCTGTGCTTGATCTGACGTTTTTTCGGGACAACATAAGATGTTTTTGTGTTGTTTGTCCTTTGTTGATGAGTTTCATCAATCTTTTGTACATTAGTTGATTTTGTTTCAGAATTGTCTTTTCTTTTAGGAGGTTCCTCTTTACATAAATTTCTGATGATTTCCCCCTACAAATAAATTTAGATCTTTAGATACATTAAAATTGTAGAAAAAAATTTAGAAACGTTAAATGGAACAAACATTATAATGATAGTTTATGACTGAATATAGATCTTTACAAATCTTTAGGTTGTAATAGTGATGTTGGGTTTCCTCTCTTCTTCATTCAAACCCACATACAAGTTTATAGATAACACTTACAGGTTACATCTTCATACTCTGAACATAATGCAAATCATCTGAGAAATAAATATTGTTGAAGCGCAGCAAAATGTGAAGTATACATTGTATCAACAGAATTAATGAGAAAGTTTTAAGTTTTAAGAATTTTCAATTATGAAAATAATGCAAAGTTCATTTCTGTAATCTGAATGTTATTCTTCTCTTGTGTGATTTTTTCATAATGTTGAGCTTCAATATACATAATATATAGATTTGAAAACAATATCTACATTTGTTTCAGTGTTTTTGTTTTTTACTCTGTAAATGTTATATAATAACAATTTCTTACATATTTAAAGAGGTTAACATCGTAAGCTGTAGGACTGTTTTTCCTGAGGCCCATAAGAATATACATGTATTACTTAGGTGTACACACATTTTTATATCAATTTGTAGTCCTTATTCAGCTCTTTCATTTCAAAGATTAGTGCAAGAAAACTTTAAAGTTCATACCAAACTACATGTACATTATCATATCATTCACACTACCTTGGCAGCTATTTTAATTACTTTATTCTGCCATTAGCACGAAAATTGCTTGAGGTAGATGTGCAGAGCTCACAATTTTTCACATTCACACTGTTATCATTTGTCACTGTACATGTACAATTTATAGCCTCTGAAAAAAAATCTATAGTATTATCATTTACATCTACTTTACATACCTAGTACGCACATACAAATATTTTGAACATAGGCTAGCTGAATATATAAAATATACACATAACCGTCACACTATAAAAGATAAACATGATAAAGACATTGATGGACATCCATCTCTTAGTTAGGGTTTATTTTATCGGCTTCGGTAAAAAAGCGATTTGTATAGAGTTTTGCTATTTTGCCGGTCTTATTAAGACAAACAATTTTACGAACAAGTAAGAACATCCTGACCTCAAATGTTGATGTGCTTGAAGAAAACCTCACATATAAAATGACAATACAAGTACTAATGGACAAAACAAGCATATAAACTGTTTACTGAGTCACATCTGACCTGATATCTCAAAATAAAATTCCAATCAAGAAGGTCAGTGTTCCTTATACAGAATGCACGATATCAACTGGTGATAAAAGACCAAGCAAACAAAAAACATGCACGAAGAGTGGGTCCAAGGATGGGTGTTGCAGCAATGAATAATTAAACAAACATATGAAAATCTAGTCTACTTAATACAATTTTCAAAAGTATAATCCTTTTTATTAAATCTTAAAGTCTCAGTTAATGAATATGTGAATTAACATTAAATAAGTCGTTTTTTTTCTATTTACCCTCATAATACACAGTAAATAAATTAGTGCCATATTACTTTAAAGATATAAAGGTCAATTCTTAAAGGTCAAAGACTATGAATTTAGTTTTTTTCTGAATTACGAATTATCTAAAAAGAATTTATGTAATTTATTCTGTAAGTGTTATTACATTAAATAGTACTATACCAAAATAAAACAAACTGCTTAAAGTAAAAAATCAGAAATATTCTTAAGGTAACACGATACCGAATGGCATATCTCCCGATTTCCAAACTTTTTGGCATACGTGTTCTTTGCATTGAGTTACATCGAAATATATAATAAAAAATGGGGGTCACCATTTTTGTTTTCTTGGTATTTTCATTGGAAAACGTCGATTTGGGCGACAAATTTACTTAGGTATATAGGGGAAATGCCTGTTTTTCGGCTAACCTTTTTAGATTTTCCAATGGATGGCTATGTTCTTATATACGGAGAACAACAAAAAACTAACCTAATATTCAGAATTACAAACTGAATTCATACATGTATAGAAAATCATATGTCACCATCCTTGTTTTTGAAATAAATGGCTTCAAAATTGATTGATACCCTTAGAATTTGACCTAAAACGTGTGACGTTATTGAATACAGAATGTAACGTTATTCTCCAGAGAAATGGAAAACACAAAATGTGTCGGGATCTGAAGGGTGTTTATTTTATTTTCATATTTTTGTAAAATTCGAGTGAAAATAACATAAAATGTTTTACGTGTGATTCATTTGAATTACTGAGTTTTTAACTCCATCTTTTATGACAATGGTGTTGTCATTGCTTCATCCATGTAGAAACATAGTACTTTAAAAATTCGATTCAGTTGACAGTGATATAATTGCTCTGTTTTTGGATGGTTGTTAAACGTTCAGTGGCAAATAGTTCATGCATGATAAATAAAATAAAAAAACTCAAAGAAAAATTCAAAACTTTCATTCTTGACTTGCTACGTACATTTGTATAGTGTACTTTGCGTGGTGTAAATGTGCGAGTTGCTTGCTAAGCAAGTCGGACAAACATTAAACATTGCAAACTGTATGCAAAATTTCACTATTAGTTCAACAGTCTGGCATTTGTGAAAATTATTTTATAAAACAAATCTTGAGATCATATATGCATTCTTTATAAGTAAAACAAACTGCGAAACATAAAAGCTCAAGCTTGAAATTCCACATGCAGGAGATGTTATCCGGAGTCTGTACTGGGCGGGCCTTTATAATCTATCAAAATGCCTAATCAGGCAACCTGTCATGAACAAAAAAAAATTAGAAAATCCAAACGGTATGCGTACCTTTAAAAAATAGGTGCACAATTTAAACATGAAGCAAAAAGACTATCAAGTGTGGGATTGACGGTCGAATTTACACAGGTGAAACAATATGATGTTGCGTGCTCTATTAGTTTCAAGTGGCGATTTTGAATTGTAGGATTGATTGCTGGTAACGTTACGTCCAGTGGTAAATATTTTATGCATGTTCAAGACGCAGTTTACAATAAATAATACATCCCGCACAGCCAAATGGACGCCTCACTTTGGAAGCATTTTACTGCCGGTCGGAAGAAGACCAAGTGACCATATTTTTATCCCTATTCACCCTAGGCCTTGGGGTGTAAATTGTAGGATATAAACAAAATATAAAATTATGTGCAGTATACATTATCACTCGCTACGAAACAAGTGGAAAGCTCGGCGAGTCTCGCTTTCCATCGTGTTTCTAAAACTCATGCTAATACATTTTATACTAGTATTACAATATACATACATGTATATGATTTTTTTTTATATAAAATTGAGAATGGAAATGGGGAATGTGTCAAAGAGACAACAACCCGACCAAATAAAAAAACCAACAGCAGAAGGTCACCAACAGGTCTTCAATGTAGCGAGAAATTCCCGCACCCGGAGGCGTCCTTCAGCTGGTCCCTAAACAAATATATACTAGTTCAGTGATAATAAACGCCATACTAATTTCCAAATTGTACACAAGTTACTAAAATTAAAATAATGCAAGACTAACAAAGGCCAGAGGCTCCTGACTTGGGACAGGCGCAAAAATGCGGCGGGGTTAAACATGTTTGTGAGGTCTCAACCCTATATATATATATATGTGCATGCTTGCTTGTTCTAAAAACTTGTTCTTCTTTTGCATGCTTGTTCTAAAAACTCCTTTCAATACTATGAAACTCCTCGGGCTTTTCTAGACGATAAGGCAGCAACCATTTGATTTTCGGGGGAGGGGGGGGGGGGTTTGACCCTGAGAAAAAAAATGTTTGTTTCACCCTCAGCTGCAACTATATGTAATGCTAAAATTGAAAGAAAAAAATTGTTTTCGACTTGTCGCCAAAAAAATAGATTGTCTTTCGCCAAAGCCGATAAAAGAAGTTTGTTCAGAAAAAAATCCATAGCCCCCCCCCCCCCCCCTCCCCCAGAAAATCAAATGGTTGCTACCTAAGTATGTGAGCAACAATATGTCCCTCAGGGCCTAAAAAGGCAACTATGTTAATTCTCTTTCAATCGGGTTGTCTTCAAACTTGTACATGTACATTATTTCCACCTCAAATCACAAACAAACAAAAAAATACCACCAAATACCCATGCAAGCGTAATTAACACGAAAATGTAATCTAAAGGATTTCAAGATCTAGCTATTTCAGTCTCTTTTTTCCGTTTGAATAATAATTAGTCAGTCGTTTGATTGTAAATTTGGAGAGAGAAAAAATTGTAACGAAACCAGTCTGACTATAGCCAGTCCCGACTATCAACTTGCGTTTATTGGCGCAAGTAGCAACTTGGGGATGGCTTTAATCATACTGTAACGGGACCTGCTTTTTTCATTATATTTTTGCCAAATCAAGTTCCCATGTATTTCTCAGCCTACGTTAACTTTTTCAGGCTTAATTCCGATGTTGCTGTATATCCTGTGTAGACTTGGTCTATAGCATTACAAATCTAGCACTTTATTTTCAAAATAATTCCGAAACGATATTGGATCTACTCTGTACAGAATAATGAATTTCAGAGACCTTTTATACTGGGACATAGAGAAAGATATATATTCGGCAAAATAAACAAGTAAACCCCTTTCTTAACAATTCATACAAACAAACTATTATTGTATGAGTTGCAAAGTCTGCTTGTATTGTGCATTATCAATCAATTATATCCGTATTGTCATCCAGATAAATTTCCTTTTTCCATTTTTCCAGAGCGGTGTTTTAGACGACCATTTTAACAAGAATTAATAGATGTACCAACAATTCCCCGTGTTTTTTTACACATCATCCTAAGTTTCTATAGATTAGATTTCTACTTTCAAAACAAAATTTCATGGTTCATCATGATCAAGAAAAAGTATTTATTGCAAACATATACCAAGAATAAAGACTTGTGATAAAACTCAGTCTTCTATATGTAGATAATCGTTCAGATGCTTAAATTTTAAAGAAACAGAATATTTAAAAGTAAAGTAATACATTTTTAAAGATTTTAAAACAATGAGCAATAATAAAAAAAGTTATTAACATTTTCCTCATCGGTCAGGCCATAAGTCTTTGCTCCATCAAGTATCCAGAAAAAGTTACCATTAAAAATGTCACATAAATACCCAATATTTTTTTTTAATTTTATCACTTTGTGATTGCAAATACTGATGCATTGGCTTGAATGTGTGAACGTTATTCGATAACGTCAGGAACGATAACTCGTGGCGTAACGTCATTCGGTATCGTGTTACCTTAACTTTGTATGTAAAAAGTCTTAAAAATCTGTAAACTTCCCATGTCAAAGTAAAAAAACTGTAAACTTCCCATGTATAAAGTAATTAAAACTTAAAGATCCTAATGTAAATAGTGAACATAAGGTTGTTGTGTTAGGATTGTTAATTAAGTTTTCCGTTTATTATTTGGTGGTGGAACTGTTCGACATACGAAAGTATGGTTATCCTTTATCTAGTCGAAGACTAAAAGATTATAGAAATCTCACCTAGTAGCCACATATATCATGTGTGTTCATGATATTTTTTTTCAATAAAATGTATTTCATATAGTCCGGAGCCGGCAACATAGCCACTGCCTTTTACCTACCTTGCTTTCGATCGGTAGTTATATCCTGCATTCCTTGTTTACCTTTATATGTATTAGTCCATATGGACTGGTGTGAAGCCTCATATAAAATCAAACTAGTTGTTATATTGTATAAAACAGAATCCCGGTCCATTAGCCCTTATTCATGTTCTATCTAGTACATGTTTGCCCTGATTATTATGTTTTGTTGTTGTCTAGTTGCATAATGTTTATTATTAGAACAAAGTATATTAAAGTTTGTTGACAAACAATCGGTGAATATTTGTATTGACGCAACCAATTAATTATTTTCCTGTGATTTGCATAGACGAATTCTGGAATACAATGTATATCTTTATTGATATTTATTACCAATTTGGTCCGTGTAACACTTATCAATTCAAAGTTTTAAAAAGTTTTGAAATTTTAGATTTTTGGAATTTTGATCAAAGTTTTAAAATATCAAAATTTCAAATTGTGTTAAAGGTTTGAAATTTTGAAATTTTAACCAAATTATTAAAATATCAAAATTCTAAATATCGTTTATAAATTTGATAGTTTAGAAATTTGACCAAACTTTTAAAATACTAAACCTAACGCGCAATTTTGATTATTTCACTTTTTGAAAGTTTGATTTTTTAAATGTTTGCTTAAAATATCAAAATAGAAAAGGGGCAATAAGAGGGATACCTGTAAAAAGCGAAACGAAATAAAAGCGGAACGAAACGAAACAATATGAATTAAAAACATACTGATACTTAAAAGTTTATGTATGAAATAAAACGGACAGTTGAAAGCGGTGAAAAATTGGATGACAAAATTAATATTTCTTAAAAGAAGATAATTCATTTCAAAACCAGACGTACGGCTCTGATATTGACCATTTTACCTGCTGGTTTTTCTAGCACCCATATTTTAGGAGAAACAGGAGTAACAGTAAAAACTGAACAACTTGCAGTAGGTCAAATAGTATGGTTATGTTGAGCATGTATATATATTTTCTACTAAACTCTAAGCCATAAAAAGGCCCAATACACGATGTATTATCTCTTTTGATTCTGTTTTGCTTTACGACTTCTTACTTTCTGCAATCAAGTTGGCTAAAGAATATATCATTTCATGTACAGAATAAAAGATCATCTTAAACGTTTTTATCTGTTCTTTGTAAGTTGTTTGCCCTAAATATTCAGCTTTAAGCGTTCCGTAAGGAGGTCGATCAAGAAAAGCGCTTCATGATACTGAATGCATGGTTTAAGGTTGTGCTAGACCACAGTGTGGGAGGTTTTAAATATAATCTTTTTTACGCTGAAATTAAGACGGTCATAGGATCCAATATCAGCAAATTGGAGCCAAGATACTGTTACAAGGTATGATCTACAAAAACTCATCATAGATGGATACCGGAATATAAATTTTGCCGGTTTTTGCGCCAGACGCGCGTTTCGTTTACAAAAGACTTATCATTGACACTCAAACCAAATTAAGTTAAAAAGGCAAATAAAGTCAAATAAAATTGAAAAGGCCAAATAAAGTAAACTTTTACATCCAACGTATAGCTCTGGTTTTGTAAAAGTTGAAACCTTTCATATCATATATAAACGTATACCATAAACATTATTTTCTCGAGCATTCATATTTATGTAATAATTACCGCTGTACTACATTAAGCACCCAACTTGCATTCATGTTTATGTAATAGTTGCCGCTGTACTACATTAAGCACCCATCTTTTTTACTTGATACTACCACTAGGGGCTTCGATAATGGTACATTAAAATATTCTGATCCCTAATTTGATGATATAATATTCTGTGCCAGAAGAGGACAAAAGAAAAATTATTCATGCCTTTTAGTGTTAAATTTTGAACCAGACAAGTTGATTGATGGCGATGAAAAACTTAATAAAATTATTAGCGCTTCGACAAAACAACCTCACCCCACTTTTAAAGTAAAATGGTTGCTATCTTAAAGACAACGTTTGGACTGGTTATCATACACGTAGCTCAATTATAGGTTCTAAATCAACCACTGTTTTATTACAGTAAACAAAAGGAATAGATGTTTTTGTATTAAAGGATATTACTGTCCCGTATTTGCATTTTGTTATTTGGGTATTTTGAAGTTATCGTACGACAATCGACTTTTAGCAAACTATAAGTTTACATGTACACCCAGTCAGAATGGGGCGTGCAAAGAGAAGCCACACTGTCAGCTGCATGATGGATTTTTCCCATTTTTGGCCGTACACCAATGTCGCTCTCGAAAAACCAGTACAATGTTAAACGCTGAATTTGAAGTAAAGAATTCACATACGGAACGCCGAAACTGAAATTTGAAATTCAAGCAAAATAAGAACAAAACAATTAAAGAGGTGTTTGACCAAAGTGAAGTTAAAACATATTTAAATCCATCTATAAGGTCTACTTTGTCCTAGGAAGTTGAATCTTACGTTTCTTGGTAATTTGTATGTAAACAACCTATTTTAAATTATCGATTTTTTGTTGTTGCCAGTGACAAATATTTCATGAATGTTCCGGAACAAAATAGCAATAAATGCAACAGGGAGAGAGTGTGCATAATGAGGACATATAAAACCTTTGAATTAGTTTAATTGAGGTCTGGAGCGGGCGTATGACAGTAACTGCTAGCCTTATGTATAGTAGTCCTTTGTTATTTTATTATCATTGTCATGCATGTTAATTAGTTTCTTAGTTTGTTTCCTATTCTGACATAGGACTTGTATTTCCTATTGAAGTGCGTTTTACTGTTCGTATTACTGTGTGTTTTTCATTCTTTATTGGCTAGAGGTATAGGGGAGGGTTGTGATCTCACGAAACATGTTAAACCCCGCCGCGTTTGTGCGCCTGTCCCAATCTAGGAGCCTCTGTCCTTCTAAGTCTTGTATGATTTTGATTTTAGTTCATTGTTATGTTTCGGAGTTTAGTATTACGTCTATAATCGCTGAACCAGTACACTTTTTTGTCTAGGGGCCAGCTGAAATACGCCTAGCACAACGTTTATTGCGACGTTATATTTAAGTATTCCTTCCGTATCATTTCTTGGAACTGAAATACATCATAAAAGGCAATATATTATCATCATGCAATCGATAAACAAGAAAGGAAAACGTTTTAAGTTGTATGCCAGCCCACCGAGGCGCTTTTTCTGGATCTACCTTCATCAGGAACGTCAAAAAGGCGAATAATACTATATGGTTTACTGCGAATTGGTCATTTTTCACTGATACTTCTAAATGTTGGGCACTGGGAACACAAAATAGCTTTGAATTATTTATCTCAAACGCTAACCTTATATAAGAGATTTAAATCAACGTAGTTGATTCCGGTTTAAATAGGTTTAATTATGGTTTTTTTTATAGATGCACAACCTTAAAATTTCAGGATACTGTTATCCCATGTGATGTCTAATATGTTTCATAAAAAAAACCCGACTTCTTCTTTTCATTATTTATTTTGTTATTAATAGTGCGGTGACTGAAGGCAGATTTTTTCGAATTTAATCTCCCCACCGAACACACACCTATATAATATATCGTTGGAAAGAGGAAATCGTGATCTATAATAATATGCCTGTCGTCAGGACCTGATATGGTCACATATTTTACAAATTGAGGTCAAAGGTCATATGTAAAAATCTGTGAAAATTAAGGAGGGTTTCAATTTTGACATTTTTTTCTATTTCTAAACTGTACCTAAATACAAATGATACTGTTTTGGCTTTAGTAATGTTTATTATTATACATAAACCTAAATCATTTAGATTTTTTTATCCAAAAAAAATACTGAAACGACGTTTAATAAACAACTTCAAAAATCAAGTTTTCAACCTATAAAATGTTTTGAGCACCTTAACCTTATGAAAAAAATCGATTTCAGGTAAAAAATTAAGTGTCATGCAAGACAATACTTTAAATTATTTTTTAAACTATCATATTGGGTGAGGTATGAAACCAAAGCAATTGAACTCTACAGTCAAATATGACTTCAAATTGAATTTGCGGATACTTCAGGTTTTTTATAGACTACTCATTGCTTTTGGGTTTTTTTTCACAATTATTACTGCTTCCATAGTATTATCTGTTGTTACATGTACTTTACTCTGGTTAATATCTATTACATTATAGGTTTTGTACCTATATCCCCCCTTTTTGTCCTTGCAACGTACCGCAAACTTCAAAAGTATCCCATATGAGAAAAAGAAAATGTGATCTGATTGCAAATGAGACAACTCTTCAAATGAGACATGAAATTGTTTATAAATTTTGAAATTATTATGAAACTAAGGTTTCAACTCCCTCAGGCAAAGTTGGCTTTAGACGAATTTGGCTATTTATTTTTGGTATTTTTGACATAAAGCTCTTCAACGATTTTCAGTACTCATACATCTTCGGATTTCAAATGTTTGGCTTTGAGCGTTCCTGATGAAGGTAAATCCAGAAAAGCGCTTCGGACGCAATAAATTATAAAACGTGTTGTTTTCGATTTTTTACATCACTGGGTCGATACCTCTGCTGGTGGACTATCAGTCCCCGAGGGTAGCATCAGCTCAGTAGTCAGTGCTTCGGTACTGACATGATTTAACAAACTTTACTAAAATTGTCTGTTTATAAATTTTGAAATTATTATGAAACTAAGGTTTCAACTCCCTCAGGCAAAGTTGGCTTAAGACGAATTTGGCTATTTATTTTTGGTATTTTTGACATATAGCTCTTCAACGATTTTCGGTACTCATACATCTTCGGATTTCAAATGTTTGGCTTTGAGCGTTCCTGATGAAGGTAAATCCAGAAAAGCGCTTCGGACGCAATAAATTATAAAACGTGTTGTTTTCAATTTTTTAACAATTATAGGTCCCGTACGGGCTTCAAAAATGAGTAAAAGTTATACTGCATAGTCTTCAATTCCCTAAATGAATAATGTTAAACAAACGAAAATTCTAATGGCCTGATTAATGTTTAAAATAAATAAGTAACAAACAAATATAATATATAGAAACAAACAACAAACACTGCATTACCGTCTCGTGACTTGAAACAGACACATATAGATTAGACCGTTGGTTTTCCCGTTTGAATGGTTTTACACTAGTAATTTTGGGGCCCTTTATAGCTTGTTGTTCGGTGTGAGCCAAGGCTCCGTGTTGAAGGCCGTACTTTAACCTATAATGGTTTAATTTTTAAATTGTTATTTGGATGGAGAGTTGTCTCATTGGCACTCACACCACATCTTCCTATATCTACATACAGAATGTGGCGGGGTTTAACTTTTTTACGGGCGCGCCAACACTCCCCTAACCTGGGGGCTGGGACCGTGTGTACCAGTGCAACAAGCTACCAAATCAACCTTTATATCCATCTTCTTCATTGTCATCAGCCGTCACAAGACATTTTTTAATATTTCTATACATTTTACTCATGACCACAGGTCTGCACTTGAAAGGTTCTGCTCAAAGCAAACACGTTATTTTGAGTTTTTCTTTACAAGTGCAGACAAGGTATTGTAGGAAGTCCGAAGACATTCGTTCCTATAAAAACACCAGCTTCAAACCATTCCTATCAATTCATCCAAGATTTAACAGATATCTAAAAGGGGGGTTTAGGAAGGTGTGATGACAACCATATGCGTGTCTGCAAATTAAAGATGCTGGGGAAACATTATACGAGACATACACACTATCTTGAATTCGCTCAATGTCATGGTTGGCAACACATTAGATAACGTCGCACTTCACTTAAGCATAAAATCCATTGGCATTCAAAGTTTGAACAAGGTGTTTTGAACTAAACTCATGGTACATTTGTGAAGCCAATTCTAAATGAAAAGGAGTAAAAAGAAAATGGCCACACAAACGATTGACTCAACAATTGATTAGCATTTATGCAATTTCTCTGGTGTCATTTCTAGAGAAAAGTCTTGGCTGTATGCAGTTTTATCGAGTAACTATAGTTTTTACAATGAATTGCAATGAATACGAAGGCATTGACTGAATTGAAGACGGAAGAAACAATTCATCCGAAGTTGGGTATTCTTCTGTAGAGTTTCGATGTCTTTTCTAAATATACTTGCAGCGGAATGAAATATCTGTCCGTTATTTGTATCTATTACAGTTGACATTGCGATTATGAGGTCAGTTTTCAATTGACTAGCAGCTGATATGGCATCTCAAACAGTTATTTTGCTACTGAATATTATGTTATATTTGCCTTGAACTTGTTGAAGTTGTTTGACAGCTGTATTTCTATAGAAATCAATGAGTTTCGACTGCATTTTATAAGTAGAATATTTTATATTAGAATCAGCCGGAAGGAAAGATCTATGATATTTATCAAGTAATGGTGTCATAAGGAATGACCATTAAATCATTATCAATAGCCAAAATAAAATTAGTAAAAGCAGTATCGTGATCTGAGATATCTGCTTCCACGGGTTTGGATTTTATTTTCTTTTTTCTTTTTTAGCAAATTATTTGCAATGCAAACAAAATGACAGAGTGCTTGAAGTTTAAAAGATAGACGGTAAACTATTTCAACTTAAAATTTGTCTGACATGGATAAAACATTCTTAATACGTTCATCTGATTCAAATTTGAGTAGTTTTTGATCTTTTGAAAATGTTTTATTCCAACAAAATAAAAGCGCTCCAGATGAACGACTGCGTTCTAGAACGCCTACAAATACCAGAAACTAAGGGACAACAGATAATTGTATGTCGTCATTAAATATCAGAGATAAGAAGCTTATTTGCTCTAAAAAGGGGAACACATATGTTTACTAGTGTAACTTTTGTAGCATGAACGATGATAATCTGCCTTCACGGAGTTCTTCAAATCATCCAATCTTTTATCCAATGCAGATACAAAAATCGACTTCCTTATACTGGTAAATTAACTCAAAATTTCAGTCGAATTTTTTTGGGGGTCATATTATTTAAGCACTGCATAAAATTTAACGACTTTTGTCTTTTCTTTTGACTTAATGGAGCAAGTTGCAACGGACTTGACATATCACGGAATATTTACTGAAACTATCCGTCAATTATTTTGATTTTACAATAACACTTTTTTTTATGTTTTATAAGAAAAAATCATAGAATATAAACATATACAAACAACGTATGTGGCATATATCAGTGCACTTTGATAAAGATGTGTGTATATAATAGCGAAAAAAGTAGTAATTTCATATATCAGTTGAGCGCAAATTATTGACTTATACACAAAATGTGACGGAAGGCAAGTGATTGAGTTCCGTGTTGAAATTAAAGTTTTTTACTCATTCTTTTTCCATTGATTTCTTAAGTTTTTTTTCATATTTTGGTTCCGAAATTTTGATCACTTATTAATTTTATGAAATACTATATGCTTAGAATATTATGGGATAATCTGTATTACTACTATGAAGAAGAAACTAAAGTTTGTGTCCAAATTTGCAATTAAAATTATCACAATTTTAAACAGTCAAACTTCGCAAATTGTATAGATTAGAAGAAAATTAAGTACTGAATAGAATATTTTGACATATAAATATAGCTTCAGGAAAAACTATTTCAATTAAATGTAGACAAACAGACACAATTTTTCATTTTGAAAAAGGGGGGTTGAAATTCTCCAATATACTACTAGTCATTAAAACGACTTTTTAGAAAAATGTGACCGTACGAAATTCTGACGACAGGGCAAAAACGAAAGAAGACATATTTGTCTTTAAGTTAAGACTATTTTTAGCCGTGTGTTATTTGGGGAGATTAAACTCGCGATCTAGACGACTTTTTACACTTCTGTCACCGCACTATAAGAATGATTTGATATATTTCATGCTATTTATTTATAACTAAGAATAGTTCTTATCAGAGCCGTGTTTACATCAGTGATTACAGGTACCCCTCTTGTCGCCCCTTTATATTTTTGATATTTTAAGCAAACATTTAAAATATCAAACTTTCAAAAAGTCAAATAATCAAAATTGGACATTAGGTTTAGTATTTTAAAAGTTTGCTCAAGTTTCGTAAATATCAAATTTATAAACGATATTTAGAATTTTGATATTTTAATAATTTGGTTAAAATTTCAAAATTTCAAAACTTTAACACAATTTGAAATTTTGATATTTTAAAACTTTGATCAAAATTCCAAAAATCTAAAATTTCAAAACTTTTTAAAACTTTGAATTGATAAGTGTTACACGGACCCAATTTGATCTATTCAATCAATTTATGCATGCAGTAAAATAATAAATGACCTTTCGATAAAATATCCAAATTTCCTGATCTTTTGTAAACATATATGAAATTGTTTCACATTCAATCCAGTCACTCACTAATCCCCACTGTTACGTATATTTTAGACACGAACAAATTAAATGAAATTAAAAATGTTTTTTCTTTCTTAATAAGTTAAGGTAGGCTGTAGTATCTATTCGAAATAACATCAAACATGTGATCCAAACTTTAATTAGAAAGAAACAGATATTACAGTCATTCTTTAAACATTGTTCAAGTATAGATTTCAATTCTTGAAACTTGTACGCACAACTTACAAATTGTGCCCGAAGCGCTAGCCTGACCACTACTACCTAGTCTCTAGACAAATTTTACCAAATATTGAATTTGAATATATAAAAATAAATCGATGAATTATTGTCTTCCTACTTACCAATTGATAATTGACATTTTCCATTTAATTTAGAAGCGACAGAGTTATCCGGTCATTCAAGGGTTTCCTAGAATCCTATCTCTCTTGGTCTATCCATAGTCCAAAACCAATTCTATATCTTTCGGTATATTAACTTTAGACACCAAGAAAAGTTTCTCACAACTTTTTCCTTTTAAATTATCATGCACCACAGAAATAAGTTTAAAACTCGGAAACTGTTACGAATGATTGAAATATCGTGCTTAATTTTCCTCTTAATTAAACAAAACTCCACGCTTATCCTTTTAGAATCTAACACTAAATTCGTTACAGGATCAAATACTGCTACTGGGGGCAAATTTTTCTCTGTATATTCCTTCTCGCGATCTTCATTTTCGGAACTTGTTCGGCGATGAAGGTCAACCGCCTCAGTTCAAACATTTACGTATCCAAGGTATATATATTCAAATCAGTTCTTTTAACTGCAATGACAGACGACTTCAATGATTTGACAAAATCCTCAATATATAGAATAACTACCAACACGTCCCTTTGATGGCGATTTATTACTTTTTATTCGGGATTCTTAGGCATTTAGCGTGACGGTTTTCAACACTTATGTACTTGATTAACTCGACGTTCATAGTAAACTAATACACAGTTTAATTGAAATGTCAAATTTAATTTAGTCATTGTATGTCGAAAAGTTTATACAGTGCTGGTATCGATTGTTAAGTCGACGCAAATATATATGAACCATTATGAATAACAAACAGAGGATGGGTTTATGAAGTCATCCCGTTAGTTTTGCCGTAATACAATTTGTGACCACAAAAGATCTATACAGCTCCATTAAAATCCTTCAGACATTAATGAAACTCTTAACTTGAGGCACGAACACATACATTTTGTATAAAAGGTGACATTGTGACAATTGCCAAACCTTTTAGAATACGTATTAACATTTGTACCTCCCTTTTAACGCTTTGTCAACACTTTGAGTCCGTTCATTCGTCCATCCGTCTGTCGTCCATAGATCTCTCAACTTTAAACATTTTGTCTTCTCCACTAAAACAACTATTTTTGTACATATAGAGAAAAATGGAAATAAACTAAGCAGTAAGTCTTTCATATAATTTGCCCATTCTGACCAGATGGCCAATCGTTGTTACTAATTAACTGACCAAATTGCAATGGCTTCCGTTAAATTTACGAAGGGATGATTTCAACTTCACCATTTGGAACTCTTGTTTTAATAGCTTCCTTTATTAACAATTGGTTGAGGCAAACTCAATGTTGACAAGGGAAACGACAGAATTATCACTTTTCCATTAATAAAGGACTTCACCTATGAACTTATGAACTGTAAAAGTGACGCTCTTCAATTACAAGTTTGATTGTGTTTTGTGGTAAAAAGTATAACGTATAAATATTGTAACATTTGGTCAAATTGTTTCAGCGAATAAGACTTTTTATTTAAAACAGCAACAGGTGCAACCTAAGGGGGAAATCTCACATTCTAGTGTGGGTCAGGTGTGCTAAACATCTGTGAAAATGATTTTTAATCAGAAATCATAAATTACTAAAAAATGATAATTACTAATTCAACGAATTTAAACCGTTCTAACCAATTAAATAATTCGTTATCACAAATTACAAAAAATGTTTTGCACTTTTTTTACACAAAAAAAACCCCTATATTTCCGGGCAGACGCGCGTTTCGTCTACATAAGACTCATCAGTGACGTTCGTATCAAAATATTTATCAATCCAAACAAGTATCGGACACGTAACTAGATACCCCAATTATGATTGTGGACAAGATTGGTTAAATTTGGCCCAGTAGTTTCAGAGGAGAAGATTTTTGTAAAAATTGACGGACGACGGACGCAGGACGATTGACGCAGGACGAATGACGCCAAGTGATGAGAAAAGCTCACTTAGCCCTTCGAAGCATGCTATCGCTGTTTTCATTTTGAGCTAAACTGCAAACCCTTTGTTATGTTATAGCAAAATTATTGAAATTAAATCAAACATCACTATAGTGATCGCCCTTATGTCCGCGTCTCACTGTCCTGATTTTTACGCCGATGGCAGCTCGATTATGGAAATTTTCTAAATCGGAACTAATCGTTTCCAGATCGGGCTATTCGTGGTGCCATCTTTAACCATCGTAGAACCATTGGTCACTTTTTCAAGCCTCCTGGGACAACTTCGGAAAAGGTTTTTAATTTTTAAGATGTTCGTAATCTCGTCGTGTTGCCATCGATTACAAGTAAGAAGGCGAAAAGATGGAACTACGACGGCATTAAATCCAGCAAAATGTAAGCTTGATTTTCGCGCTAAAATACATTTTAAGTGCCATGCGCGATATGCACAGCTGGTCAGTCTAAGACCACAATTAAAAAAGACGTTCACAAAAAATGGAACTCATATCATATGATTCTATGAGATTCTAACAAAAAAAGGGAACTGCATTGTTTCTATTATTTCAAATAGAACAAGAAGAGCAGCTATTACAGGCTCAGGATTTACATTTACAAGTATTATAATATTTTTTGTCAATTTTTCATATCAAGTAACATAATGAAAATCATAAATGCGCCTCGTACACCAACACTGCAGGTACATGTATATAGGGAAACCAACTTTTTCTTCGTTATTCTGATTATTTATGTATCGTTTGAGTTGTTGTCACACGAATGTTTACTTCATAACCATTTTGTTTTCTATATGTCATATTTTGTCGCATTTGATGATTTCCCCACATCCTTCCGTGTGTCTATATCATAATGATATTCAACTGGAAAGAGCTCGTTTTGCATTACCTTACCTTTAAGATAGACCAGAAAATATGGGCATAAGTATGGGTGATTATTCAGACTAGTAGACACATTTTACAGTTCAAACAAGGCAATGCCGAGCCTGGCATGTCCTCGTATATCACATATTGGGGACAAATATGGACACTATATGTGTATATGACACATGCAGAAAATTGTAAATTGAACGTAAAAAATATCAGATCATTACAAGGAGGAAGAACATACCAAATGTGTTTTGAAGCATAATGGTTTTAGAGTGTCCACAAGGGTGATATTGCCATGTATTACAACTGCCACTGTGACCTTGACCTTTGAACTTTAAAGTCAAAAGTGCTTAAGATTTTCTTAACGAGTAACACCATACCAAGTTTTGAGCATTTTTGTTCTAGAGTGTCCATAACAGTTAATCTACACGCAACTTACATGTAGTAGGCGAGGGGACAATAAACTAAGTTTCAAAAGAATTAGACAAAAAGATCGATTTCCCCCATGCATGGCAGCCTTGTACAGATACGATATGTTGTCGAAATTATGTTCGTACCATAAAAAAATCAAAACAGGTAGAACGCCGTTTTGATCGTTTTCATTCATGTATTATGTACATACATGTATTTTACCTTTATGCATCTTGTTTGTTTTCGCACCATCGTTGTAATCAATCGTGTAGCATTCGTAATCCATCGTGTACATAGCCTTCGTGATCCATCGTGTAGGCTTCGGCTGAGATATGAAGCTTAAATACACGTCGTCGGTAACCTTCAAATGTCCATCTTTTGCTATCATATATAATTTCGGCACCATCGTATAGACTTCGTAATCATCGTTCTTGCTTCGGTCTCTTTTTGGTATTTTAACGAGATCGGGAACAACTTCGTACGAACTTAAAATTTTCCCATTCGGGTGTCCATCGTATATAATAATCGGGATAGTGTGACGCAGGCATTAATAAAAGAGGGAAGAAAGATACCAAAGGAACATTCAAATTCATAAATCGAAAAAAGTGACAACGCCATGGCTAAAAATGAAAAAGACAAACTGACAAAAAAAATACACACGACACAACATATAAAACTGAATAATAAGCAACACGAACCCCACCAAAAACATTAACTTGATGTATTTCAGAGATTGGTTGATTGCTTGGAGGTTAACGCCTTTTTTGGGAAATATTGGACTATTTAGTGGCAAAGGCGGGTCCAAGTAGGACCTTTTGTATGACAATTTGGTTGATTATATAGGGAATGACCGAAGCATGATTGCCCCCCCCCTTTTTTTTGCTCAGCCAGCGGCCTGTCCTTAATAAAAACTATAAAAAATGAAGATGTGGTATGATTGTCCATGTAACATCTTATATATAACATAAAGACACTAAGTACAGATCTGAGAGTACTTGCAGTTACTGAAAATCATTTCAAAGCCACTGGTATATTTCGGCCCTTTTATTTATGTAATTGTGTCATGAAACCCTTACTGAATAACTTGAAGCTAAAGATCGCTCTTTCTTACGTACATGTACAACCGTTTACATCATTTCTTAAATTCCAAACTAAGAAAATATTCAGTTGACGATCGCACTTTCCTACCTTCCGTGCAAGTTTAATATTTCAAAGTCTTTAACTTGCACAATAATGCAGTGATCATGCAATTACTACCCAGAAAGAGTATTCTCAAATAAAGAGCGAACTTAAGCAGAATTTAACAAGAAAGATAATGATGTGTAACTATTGAAGTTGGAAATTGAAAGAGAGTTGGATGAAAAATGCGGAAAGCAAACATTATCTGAATATTTTATTTTGTCAAAATTAATGTCCATTGCTAAAATAAATTTAAGTTGTTAAAATGTAAACGTATTTTTTCTCTTGACGAAAAAAACGTTATTCATAACGAAATGTTCCTTCCGATTAAAACAAAAAAGGAGGTTTTTGTAGAAAAAAACATACAAACAAACTATCGCTGTGTTCATTCTTAACAGAACTCTAAACCAGAGATTTAAACGGTTAAAACCAAATCAAACATATTTAACCAATGATCGCCCATCACTTTTAAAATGTATAGGATAGTTTTATAGATTTGCTTTAAAGATAACGACTATAAAATTACAGATACGAATACACGATTTATATCTTGTTATTCTATCATAAATTCCCATACGAATGACATTCCTTTTGTCGAACACTACACATTGTGACACAGAGTGAGACAAAGGTTGAAATAATACATAGAAACATGAAAATATATACAACTATCGTTGTCTTCATTTTTATAAGCAGAACGTCACAAGAAAGATAATGATGTGTGTTAAAGTTGGAAAAGGCAGAATACCAAAATATTCATAATGTAATCATCCTGACATAAACTATTCTCTAGGTAAAAATTAAGTTGTTGATTGATCTTTTGTACCTTAAAGTAAATTAATATTCACTTGCAAACAAAAAACCCAATCACACTAAGTTTTTTTTTTCAATTATGACATAGAAAAAAGATTATTAGCAAAAACAAGAAAAACATATCGCCTGTCTTTGTTATTAGAACAACTCCATATCGAACGTTTAGCCGCAAACATAGATAAAACCCGATCGCCTTTCCTATCATTAAAAATAGGATAGTGATGTGCATCAAAGAAAAAAAGCTGCAAAAATGATCTTTTTTATGTTATTGTGTTATAAACCTTTTACTGACGAAATATAGGCCTTAAATAGCTCTTTCCTACCCACAACCGTTAATTATGTCACAAACTTCATACTTAGAAGAAAATTTAAGTTGACGATCGCTCTTTCCCACCTTCACGCCTTCGATTTAGTGTCATTTTCACTTGAATAAAAAATTAAACTTTCTTTTTACAATTATGAAACAGAAAAATAAAAGTTGACAAAAAAACCAACAAGAAGCTCTCAAGAACTTGAATCTTTCACCTGTAATTCTTTTATCTATGATTTTTGTTTGTTTTTCAATATAGTACATTAATCAATGACTTAAAATTTCCTTTGAAATGATCTTTGTATCTGTCTTATTTTCTTCAAAATCAAAGAAATGCACTTTACCCATATGTTCCATTTTAGTCCTAGTTGCTATGGTTCTTGACAAAGAAATTAAATATAAAATTTATAGTAGATACTTTGAAACGCATTCGGCCCAAGTTTGGCTGAAATTGTTTCAGCAGTTTCAAAGGAGCAGATTCTTTAAAGTAAGCAAATTAAATGAACAAATTGTGATTTTTTTAAAAGGGCAATAACACCTTTAGGGGAAAATTGACAATATTGGTCATTGAACTTATTTTGTAGATAGAACTTTGTTTGAAATAGTATACACTAGACGCACGACGACGACAGACGGAAACGACGACGACAGACGGAGTCGATGAACGCCAAGTAATGGCTAAAAAAAGAAACATATATTTCTGTCTGCGTTATAAAAATAACTTGATATCGAATTAATATTGATATATATATTAATAACAATCGCCCTTTCCATCATTCACAATATGACGTAGAGATGCATCAAGAAAAAAAAGCTGAAAAGGTGGAATGCCAAAATGATCAATGTTCTTCAACTGCGTACTTTATTTGGGCTTTTAAACATTTTTGAATTAGAGCGTCACTGATGAGTCTTTTGTAGACGAAACGCGCGTCTGGCGTATATACTAAATTTAGTCCTCTATGATAAGTTTATTTGATGTTATTGAGAAATGACCCCCCCTCCCCCCCCCGCCCCACTGACAGACTTACATTGTACATTTAAAGATCGCACTTTCCTACCTACTTCTTTTTAAATTCTGTCATAATGTTTTTTTTTTAGTATTCAAGTTACCGATCGCTCTTTCTAGACCATCTAGACTGAATTAATAATTTAGCTTCCGGTGGCCTAGTGCTTGTTCTAAAAATGATCAAATTGATAAATATGTATATATATATATATATACAACTCGTCTAAACATCAACCCAACAATGTTAGATCTGTAAATTTGCATTCGCAAATCTTCTGTTCTTCCCTCGCCGGGATTCGAACCCATGCTACTGTGATATCGTGACACCAAATCGCCTGCACTGCGGCCGTCCCGCTAGACCACACGGCCACATGGGCTCTACAAAAATAAAGCTTTCAGTGGCCGTGTGTTACCTTTCCTCGTCAGTTTTAATCTAGCGTCGTACTACAGTACATGATATATAAGGCATGGAGATGTTATTGTTACTTATATATGAATATCAATTATATGGTCAGTTTTATAAATTTTCTGTATACAAAACTTTGAATTTTTCGAAAAACTAAGGATTTTCTTACCCCAGGAGTAGATAACCTTAGCCGTATTTGGCACAACTTTTTGGAATTTTGGATCCTCAATGCTCTTCAACTTTGTATTCATTTGGCTTTTTAACTATTTTGATCTGAGCGTCACTGATGAGTCTTATGTAGACGAAACGCGCGTCTGGCGTATAAAATTATAATCCTGGTACTTTTGATAACTATTTACACCACTGGGTCGATGCCACTGCCGGTGGACGTTTCGTCCCCGAGGGTATCACCAGCCCAGTAGTCATCACTTCGGTGTTGACATGAATATCAATTATTTGGTCATTTTTATAAATTTTCTGTATACAAAACTTTGAATTTTTCGAAAAACTAAGGATTTTCTTACCCCAGGAGTAGATTACCTTAGCCGTATTTGGCACAACTTTTTGGAATTTTGGATTCTCAATGCTCTTCAACTTTGTATTTATTTGGCTTTTTAACTATTTTGATCTGAGCGTCACTGATGAGTCTTATGTAGACGAAACGCGCGTCTGGCGTATAAAATTATAATCCTGGTACTTTTGATAACTAATTATATATATATATATATATATATTTCTCTAATTCTTCGTCAATTTATCCCTTTCTGCACCCATTGTATACCAAAAATTTAATCAACGTGTGGTTCGTTTGATCTCAGTACTTCATTGGTTAAAATCAGATTGTGACGTCGAATTTTCTTGCTTTCCTCTGAATTTCCTATTGTGACGGCATGAAAAAGGCGACCATGTCTGACGACGTCACATAGAAAGAACACATCTTTTTGCAGATCATTCTAAAAGAAAGAATATGTTTGCCTGCATAATGTTAGAAAATCATTAGAGAAACAGATTCCACCACCAAATATCGTGTAATACGATATTTATCCACTCTCAACAGTTAAATTATCAATTTTAAAGTCCTTGCTGAGGCGGCTCGGACTTAAAATTTGAAAATGTAACTGTCTCGAGTGGATAAATATCGTATTAAACTCGATGCAGTGGTAGAATCTATATAAGTCAAAAAAAGAAACGATACCCAACATTTTTTCATAATATTTTTTATTGACAAAATAATATTTATTGCGACTAGTTATATGTTCGAAAAGAGTCATAAGTCTGTAGGGTACTGCACTTTTGTTTTTATTTTACCGGACAATAACGTCATTTTAGCGTCTTTTTGAATTCGAGCCGAACCACATTTATGCCGTCCGAACAGGGGTTTTCAATTTAATGAGGGTGATTAAATATCCGGTCAACACAGGTAAACAAAAGGTGATTGAAGGTGACATTCACAAAAAGGGATTTCATATGCCTCGCAAACATGAGCGTGATAGAGCTGTGGGAATGGTACAAGCAGATATGCGTCATATTGACGTCGCAAACAACTTTGGTGTTTCTAAATTGACAATAACAGGATCAATGAGTCGTCTAAGACAGACTGGGTTCTCAAATGACAGACGACGTAGTGGACGTCCAAGAGAAACGACGTTACGCCAAGATCGTCGAATAAGATTCACACATCTCAGGAATCGGTTTTTACCAGCTACAATTACCGCTAGACAATCACCTGGAAGCCATAATCCAAGGATATCAGCCCAAACAGTACGTAATAGGCTTAGAGAGGCTGGTTTACGTTCACGACGTCTAGTAGTAGGAGCCATTCTAAAACTGTGTCATCGAACTGCACGCCTACAAATGTACATTGGGCAAATGCACATTTGTATTGGAATCGTGTAAGGTGGCAAAACGTCATTTTTAGCGATGAGTCAAAATTTCTCTTACGTAGAAGTGATTGCAGAATGAGAGTGAACCGACGTCAAAATGAACGTTATGCAGACGCGTGTGTACATGAATGTGAACGCTTTGGTGGTGGTGGTGTGATGGTTTGGGCAGGAATCACGCATTGTGGACGAACTGACTTGACGTTCATTAACGAAAGCCTTACTGGAGTTCGTTATCGTGATATATTTCTCTCTCCCATTGTACAACCATTCATTGCAAGGCATAGAAATCGGCATAGTTTCCAACAGGACAATGCTAGGTGCCACGTGGCACGTGTATCAACACAATATCTTGGACAAAATAACATTGACATTCTTCCATGGCCAGCTTTATCACCAGATCTATCACCCATTGAACATTTATGGGATGAACTTGATAAACGTTTTCGCAGACGTCATCAACCACCAGAGTCAGTCAACCAGCTACGAGCCGCCTTAGTGGAAGAATGGAATAACATTCAACAAGCATTTATTCAACGATTACTTGGATCAATGCGTCGGCGATTGACTGCTTTTATCGACGCAAGAGGTGGCCATACGCGATATTAACTCTTCAACTTTTGGTTTTGACAACAACAACTTCAACAGCCCTTGAAATAAGGAAAATTATTTGTGATTTGTTATCTTTGTTAAGTTTGTGTGCTTTGATGTCATTGTTTCATAAAATACAAAACAAAAACAATATTGTTGAAAAATAAAGTAGATATTTTTGATAAAAATCAGGTATCGTTTCTTTTTGTGGCTAGTATATATATCATTCCTAAATACTGAAAAAAAAGTTCAGTTGACGATCGCTTTTTCCTACCTTTTCTACCTATGTGTATTTTAATTCTAATCGTTGTGTTCATAAAAGATCAGTAACTGTATATTGCCCTGCAATTCTGAAACAAAACAAAAAAGACTGGTATAATTCGACTATAATCAAAACAAGGGGAAACATACTGCCGTACAATCTAACTATCAGTCAAAATGTAACCATTGGAAAGTATATACACAGTGTACGGTTTTTAAATATTTTGGTAATTCGGGAGACTGTACATGTCAAGCGGGGTTCCGACATTCGACAAAAAACAAGTTGCTTGATTAAAACTTTTATGAACCAGTATAGAAGTATAGTATGGGTAGTATAGTTTGCCAACGATTGCAGAGTAAAGCTCTCAAGTGATTGTACAGGAAAGTTTCAAGTGATTGTACAGTTAGATCGCAAGCGATTCAAGAAAACTATTCGACATGGATAAAAATAATGTATTTGGGTTTTTACTGCGACAATGGTTTTAAATCATCAAGACAGGTAAGACTATAATATACCAGAAATGGTACACGTGAACATTCTGGTAGTAACGATTGTTTTCTTGATGTTTTTTTGACATTTTGTATCGCTGTTGTGTGGCAGTTTCGATCGTGTTACTCGGAGCTCCTCCATCCTAAAGAACACGTTAGGATGGATATTTCTTTTTTACCATTTGATTGAATCATATTTATATGTTGAATGTTTTAGCTACCGAAACTTGAAGCAGAAACGTTAAACAGTAAGATGAATTTCATAAAAATTTTCATCAAGCAGCTTCATATGTCATATGTCGGAGCCCCGCTTGACAGTCTCCCGAATAACCAAACTATTAGAAAACCATACAGTTCCGTCCCCAGCTTCCCACACTGTAATATACAGTTGATACATTTACAGATCGGACTAATGGTCTAGATTTTATTTTTAAATATCTAAATGAGTTGACCTTAACGAGACGTGGGTGTTATTAGCAGAGCCCGGAACTGTATCAGTGGAGCCTAGGGCGACAATACATTGGTTATGTTTTAAGAATGATAAGAGCAAAAACTATGTTTGCATATTATTTTATTTGAAGAATTCATAAGTGTTTTTTTCTTGTTTTTTGCTTTGATTTTTATAAGAATTTGCGTTTTCCTAAAAAAAAAACTTTTTTCCGAAAATAATAATAAATAGTAATAAAAAAACAACATTTTCCTGGTTTAGATTTTTTACCAATTTTTGTTTGAAAAAATAAATTTTCAATTTTCAGAGAAAGTTATAATATTATTCGGTCTATTCTCATTTTTTACACTTCTGGTCTGAATTAAGATTACTGCACTCTTAAAAATAAGAAGTGTGTTGGTCTCGTAAGTTATCTCCAAATGAAACATTGTTAAACTTGTTAATTCTCCAAACAACGTAAAAAGTTATTGGAGTGCCGTGTTTCTGTAGATATAAACGAACAATGACTTTTCCATATCTGGTTTACAATTTTAATTTGATATCTGCATGCTACAAATAAAGTCTATAATATATTACAGAATGAGATTTAGAACGATTTGTATTAAAATAAAGACCTTACAATTGCCCTTTTGTTAAATGATAGAGTAGTTAATTGTAGTAGTTGACAGGTAAATGTTAAACTTTAGTGCACTAATCATATAACTTGCTGGCCTTGCATCGTGGTGAAATTGATTTTATACAAATAAAATTTAGGGATGATTGTCTACTTAAATAAAGATGTCAACACGGTCGATTAATGAAAATTTATGTCACGTATATTATAGATGTACATTTTTGTATTTAAAGAAAAAATATAACATCAAAAATATAAATTTTCATTCACTAGAATAGATAACTGGTTATTGATCGAATGATGACCGTGAAAGAAATTGCATGTGTGTTCTACTGACCGTTTATGAATGTACACGCTGAAGGGTCAAGAAGAATTCCCTGACCAGTTTTAACAAGAAAATTTCACAACCTGTACATTTATAGAAAATATTTAAACCGCAACATTTTCGATACATGCGATAGTCGGTTAAAGAGCTCTCGAATGGTGCTCATTTGTTGTCTGGTATTATGTATATCATATGTCAGCTTAAAATAAAAGTTACTAACTTTCTTTCGCGTTATAAACAGTGAAAAACATTTGTTTATCTCTTGGACGATTCATTCATTGAATCTTCCGTATGTCATATTTCCAGAGAGTTCGCCAAAGTACACCCCCAGCTAGGTCACGCGTCTACTTAACACGCTGGATCACACATTCACGATTTGTACGTCCGTCCTGTTGAAAATTAGTTTGTTCTGGAAGCGTCAAAAAAAAAATTTTCCATCCAAACTTGTACCGATTATCCCGTCCTCCATCCGATTTTAGTCCGATTTGCATCTTTCCCATGGTTAAAAACGACCGAATATATCTCGACAGCGTCCCTATTAAGCTGTATGCGACGCAACAGACATCAGACAGTGACCAGACAGTGAACCGACGCTGACGGAAGATATCCGTTAGAAAACTGTCTCTATATTTGGGATGATCAGGTACTGTCGGAACACAACCCTATCACAGTTTGCTGGACAACATTTCAAACGGCTTTGTATAGACTCGTATCGTGTTCTGTTATTTTCAGGACTCAGACGAGGGTCCTATTGCTAATTTCGTATTAATAACGGGACTGTTCCGGAACGGTTTCGTCACAGACGGTTCGTATTCAGGATGTGGATTCAACCGGCAAAACATAGCAATGACAAATCGCACCAGATCATGCCCGGTCCATAGGACAAAGTCTACATTGTAACTCAGAACATTGTTACGATTTTGATCCGATACAGCAGAGTCTGTCGTGACATAATCAAGATTGTAATCCGACTAGACAAAATCGGATGAGTGTTCCCGAATGTTACGAGACGCATCTAACTATCTGGGGTGCTTCGATCCGTTCGAATATGTAACGAACGTTTACAACAGCATTTAGCCAAAAATAGGACACTCCAGATCATTGTGGAATCCGACTTTTTTACTTTTCGTGTTTAAACGATGTCTGATTTCAAACGGGAGCAACAATCGGCACTGTGATAACGCCGCGTAAACGTTTCAATTTTCAGTTACGATTCACAGGATCTTAATCAGACTTGGGACAAATTCGAATCTAGAATTGTCCTGTCAAGGACAACAGTAAAAATCTAAATTAAAAATCGTGAATGTGTAACCCTGGCTTAAATCGACTCTATTTTAATGTTTCCGCGTGACAAATTGTCAGCGGAGCTTATTTTTTTATATCCCTGTCTTTCCGCCTGTAAATCTAATTTACAATAACAGTGGTATATATATTAAATGCTACCTCTCTATCAGCATATATGCTAAATCCCAAGTTAAGTTAAGTTTCTGCTTCAATGTAAATTTTTTAAACATTTTTGAAATGGGTTATCTAAGCAAAAGCAAATTCAGGATATGATTTAGATGTTTTTCTTTCTGTAGAACCTCTAGTCTTGTTTTCATTCTGAATTTTGCCCAATATTGTAATTATCTATAGGCGAGCGCCAAAACACGGATTCTGAGGTTTTTAATGCACCTATACTAGAATATATATAATTGAGTTGAATTTTGAATAGGGAAGTATAAATCCAGAGTACTTCATGTGGCTGTTTAATATCTCTATCTTTGTTTCGGGTTGTCTTTTCTTATTTGAACAATAATAGTGTATGTTTCTATAAGGGCAACTACAATACTCAGCTTATATTGTTATGTAAAGTATTTGGAATTTGCTTTTATGCATTATAACAAAGGGACAATCAAACTCATTACCAGAAGACAAACTAACATCGCACACACGTCATAGCAAAAAATCAAACAATAAAAAAAGACCAGCGCCAGTCTTCAAAGCACTACACAGAAACCTAAGGATCAACAAATACCTAACAAATACTGGAAGAGGTCTTAGATGCCCCTAAAGGGTTACACATCCTGCTCCACATGTGACACTAGTCTTGATGGTCATGTATAATTCAGCTGACAAGTCTCGAGCATTCTAAGTGATGTCATACTTGAGGAAGATTACAGAGAAATGTGGTATCAACACTTGGAAAATATCCGTGTCTCAGATATCCCCTAATGTTCAACCAACTCGTGATGGGTCCGTAAATCAGTCAAGGCAGGACTGCAATTTTATCTGGTCGATACCCTAGGTTTTATGAGCTTCTTTGTAAGCAGCAACCCTCTACCACATAAATCATGTAAACTTCATAACATGAAATCAATTTGGATATTTCCTCCATATAAAGGAACTTCATCCATAGAAAATGTAATGTTCACAATAAGGAAGCTGAAATTATAATTGTGAGTCTACTCACAATAGCATTCCCCAATTCCGCACTACTCTATGCACATCCTCATGTCTTGTACTATAACCGCCCATCCTTCTATACCAATCCATTCGTTACGGAGGAGCTGCGTTTACCAGACAAATTAACAGACATGCAGACCAAATGACAGATGGACGCGGACACACGAATGGATGGACATGGTGATTCGTATATACACCTAAAGCTTTGCTTACAGGAGGTATACTCATGATTCCTTTTGTATTATTCACAGCAGACCATATATAGCTCAAGGTTAGATAAGGTTTGTAAACAATTATATCTGTGTTAACCTTGACGTTAATTTAATGTACGACGAATCCAGAGTCACATATTTGAAATGTTTAAACTTAGATGATTGGCCATGGCCAAATTATTTTTATTTCAAAAGTAGTCAATTATATTTTTAGTTAACGTCGCTCGACTCTGGTAATCTATTAGTAACGTGAATGCTTTGCACGTATACGTATGAAGTACTAGGGTCGTTCTTGGTCGGCTATTGGTATTTGCAACCCGATCCCAAGCACGCACTCAGTTGGGGCGACCTGGTAGAAACCTATTTTTCATTCTTCTATACTATCAGATTAATTTTATTACGTGGCATTTCCCAGATAAATTATGGGATAACCTTTGTACATTCATGGTTTCATGAAATAAAAACTATCTAATAAACTATTTATCAGCAGAGGGATCTGTGTCAGTCCTCGAGTCTTTGCGTCGTGGGCTTACATTGACCGAAGAATTATAATACATCTGTGGCTGTGTCAACGAAACTGTCATATAACTAGGACGTGTCTTAGGATGGTCTCAGAACAATACATTGTTTACTTAACTATAGAAACCACTAAATAAATAACCAGCAAAGCCCCTGAATGACTGCGGGTACTAGGCAGAATAACCAGTGGCAGATCACGAGGGCCGTAGAGGGTGTACGCACCTCTTACTTGCACTTTTCTTTTTATTAGGACTATACTATAATTAATCCCACTAGATATCGTTGTTAACCTTGTCATTTCACGTATTTTTTTATGGGACAATTCGTTATATATAAATAATTTGTTTGTTTCTATTTACGTGTAATAAATTATTGATTAATATTTCAACGTAACATGATTTGGCAAATTACCACCGTGGAGTTGACCAACGTCCCTCGGTCATTATTAAAGTTAATAAACTCATCATAGATACCAGGACTAAATTTTGTATATACGCCAGACGCGTGTTTCGTCTACAAAAGACTCACAAGTGACGCTCGAATACTCAGGATTGCTTAGGTTAAAAATGACAGGCATGATGCCTTTAAAGCGACAAAGGATGGAACAAGGACGTATTGACCCCTATTTCACAATTCCACCCAACAGAAGGTAATACTCCATTACAGTCACATGATAACAAAATGTTCCACAGCTTAAGTATTTACATACAAAACATGTTTAACCCCACACGCCCCAGTCCATTTGTGCCTGATTGATAATAATCCCCAGTCAGTAATTCTTATTTAAATTAAAAGTCAATAGTACGGACCATTTGTCTTTCTCAGAGGGGAAGGAGAGGAAAGGGTAGGGATAATTTTGAACTTGTTTGTTTCTGAAACAACTATGATTGTACCTTGGTTGAAAACAGTAATCTAGTCCATTTGTTTTTCTATAAGACAAAATTAATTTCAAACAAATTCATTATTTGAATTTTTATTTTTACTATTTTTATAAAAGAAGACCAACGTATTTTTTTTCCGCATGTAAATCCCAGGCAATCCCCCTAAAAGTCAAATGGTACGTGCCTTAACATTTGTTGGTTTTTGAATTACTTTTCTTCTTTTCCTTAATGTTTTTAACAGGATATGACTGTAACCGGAAAATCTGTTTCGCCGAAATGTTATACTGAGTCCTTTTTGCAAGGACCGACTGCAACTTGCCTACTGGGAATCCCCCTTTCTCAACCGTCATTCACAACTTTATTGTCATTTAAGACTCATTCGTATAAAGCCTTTGATTGATATTGAACCACTCATTTCCCTTGTTGGGTGAAACATTTCAACCGTACATTTGAATAAAAAATGCTTGTTTGTCTTTCTTTATTTAAGTCGCGGTCGTATCTTACATTTCATTAAATGACCGTAAATCTTGTTTACAACAAGAAACCTGTGAGGTTATGCTAATTAATCTTACAACAAACGTCAGTCACCGTTGCAATTACTCATCTCTCCTTCGACTTGACTAGGATAGTGATCCGGTTTTATCCTGCAATATTGTGTCCTACACTGTAAAAACAGTGTTTAGATCCTAAACACTTATCTAAACACTTTTTCTGTGTACGTTTTGAAACGCGTTTAGCATCTAAACATGTTTAGATTTAAACAAGTGTTTAGATTTCAACAAGTGTTTATATGTTATATGTTTAGACCTTCCAACGGTTAGCCTACTAGTACTTTGATTTCACAGGAACTACTTGTGCGGTACAGCACTACAGGTTGAATAGTCCACACTGTTTTGTAAAATATACTATGCACGTGTACATTTCTGCTTTCATGTTCTTGCAATGATTTTTTCCCTAATAAAATTATTTTACTATACAGATACAGCCTACAGCCCTACATATATCGCTATCTTGTATCTGTATACTATACAGATATTGCTGTAAAGCTCCGCCCACTGATGGACTGAGTATTGTATGAACCTGCGTGACCTCAGAATGTGTATTGCAGTCGCATTCCAATGACGTATTGTTTGACCTTATGCGAATTAACGATTACTTTTATACGTTGTGTTTGTTTTCAAACATTGCATAAGAGCAATACGAATTACCCCAATTTTGTGATAACATACACACACGAACAGCAGATGACAATTGTCGATTTCAAAACTTGAAAGTGTAACAAAATCAACCATGTAAATTTTAGCATGCATGTTTAGTGAATGTCAAGTCTGAAGCGTAAGACAACTCATACACTTCTGTTTCAAATTGGACAATGTTTTGTTATTTGTTTCTACTGTTAAAATAAGTTGTTATGTTAATAGTTATCAAAAGTACCAGGATTATAACTAAGTACCCAGACGCACGTTTCGTCTACATAAGACTCATCAGTGACGCTCAGATAAAAATATTTAAAAAGCCAAACAAGTACAAAAATGTACAAAGTTGAAGAGCATTGAGGATTTAAAATTCCAAAAAAGTCGTGCCAAATACGGCTAAAGTAATCTATGTCTGGGATAGGAAAATCCTTAGTTTTTCGAAATAAATCAAAGTAAAAGAGATAATTATTTACCTTGAGCGATGTATTATTGTTGACCATTCCAGATTCTTTTTTTGATAACCAATCTCCAGCTGAATATGTGATTTAATTTTACTACTCTTGCCTTAGGGGATTTCAAATCAAAAATAAATGCAAAATAAAGTGATTGTTTGTGTCATTCAAAAGACAAACAATAACAGAATTAATTTCAGGATAAAGTCAATAACTGTTCAGTGTCTTAAAATATCAGCGGTATTTGTACTCGGCTCGAAACAGAAGTAATAGCCGGCTTATGCTCGCATTACACCTGTTTCTTAGCCTCGTACAAATACAGCTAATATTTAAAGACACTTATATTATATTTATACTGCAATCAGCTAGTTTACTGTACAGATAAAGCTATACGTATAAACGTTAGCTTTATACGTCAATGACCCCAACTGACCTATAAGCCCCGCCTCCTTATTGTATTTCATAAACATCACGTCACGACCATGACAACGTAAAGTAACAATGGTCAAACTTTTTTCAATTTTAACTTTTATGTCTTCAAATTGGTTATTTATATATCATGTTTATCAAATGTTATTATTTAAGTTAATTTTCCCTTTCTAATTCCTTAATACGCCAATGTCTTACCACCTGGACTACGCTCATAGGGAAATACCCCAAAATGGTACCTCAAGAGGGAAATTCCAAACACTTTTTTTAACAATTTTTGTTACATGTTTTTTTCATTTTTCATTTTTTTTTTTTCGATTTCAGTATAAAAACAATATACGTATAGTGTCTTGAAATATGAAATTTATTTGTGTTCGGCACGAAACGGGAAAATGCTCGGTAGAACCTCGCATTTTCCCGTTTCTAAGCCTCATACAAATAAATTTCATATTTCAAGACACTATACGTATATTGTCTAATTATTGTCTATTTAACTTCACTTTTACACTATATGTTCACGTAACAAACCGTCAAATATGTGCTAATTTATGTTTCGGCCAATAAAGGGTTAGTAATGTTTTTGCTTTGCTCCGCTAGCCGAAAGATTCTATTCTACGTCTCCTTTCCAAAGTCCTGATTATACCATTTCTTATATCCGAGAAAATATGATATGTCATAGAATGTATATCCAAGCTGTCCTAAGATACGTAGTCATACCTGTGCATGATGCTCGTATGGCTGTCATGACTTAGGGACACATTTCCTTTGGTTTAAATAGACAAAAACAAATAAAAAAATGACCATTCTCATTATTTACGACTCTGCGTTCATGTTTTTTCGAACCGGAATGGTTATCTGATCGTGAATATATAACGACTCGTACATCGAGTACCTACATTTGTACTTAACGAAATGCCGCGCAAAAAAACGTTTATAAAGTACTAAATAAGGAAAGATATAATATGTATAGTTATTATATACAAAATCATGGGTAAGAAAAATAGTCTAAGATTTACGTAGCAGGAAATCCAAATTTTAATTGACGAAGTGGAGAAAAACAAATCTTTACTATTTAGCCGACTGAGCAACACAACTATTATTTCTATCATAATTAACATGAAAATAATCACCGAAAGTAACTTGCATTTTAGTTGATAACCATAAGGCCATCACCAGACGGGTCAGTCATATCGGGAAAACTCTTCAATTCTTCAATTCTCAATTTAAGATTTACGAAAAATGTTATGACATATCGTAACTTTGGACAGTTTTGAAAACAAATCTTATGACTATGGCATGTCCTACAACTATCATAAGACATGGCTCAGTCAAAAGATATTTTTGAAAACCAAGCCCTTAGTCAATAAAAATATTAAAAGACCTGATTATCATAAAAGCGAGCACTAAAAAACATAATAAATATATTATTGATTATGGACTTTTTGCACTTGCATATATATAGTCTTACATTTCCAGTGCGAAATAATAATCTAAAAGAGTACAAGATATTATACTTGAAGTAAAGAATGTCAAAAAACATATATGATCGCACATCTAATGACTTATCAAAACCAGCCGGTATTTAGGTTATAGGAAGATGTGGTATGAGTGCCAATAAGACAACACTCCATCCAAATAATAATTTATAAAAGTAAACCATTATAGGTTAATGTACGGCCTTCAACACGGAGCATTGGCTCTTGTCGAACAACAAGCTATATATGTTTAAACTAAACTAAACCAGAAAACCAACGGTCTAATCTATATAACAAGAACGAGAAACGAAAAACACGTATAATTACATCAACAAACGACAACTACTGTACATCAGATTCATTACTGAGGACAGGTGCAGACATTTGAAGCGGGATTAAACGTACAAAACCTTCTCCTTATTACTGAGACAATAGTCACAACATAGAAAAACACGCGATAAAATATCAATTGGAAAGCTTGACTCAATCAAAATACGTAAATTAACACACTATGAACGAATAAATTTGAGATGCGATAACTGAATGCATATACATAGTACATTGTATAGATCAGCAACACTGCAATAGACATATCTTGACGAAAATTGCATCTGGTGCAATAAATTTGTATCCATAGTCATAGTACTAGCATTTGTTCATGTTTGGATTTTAATAGCATGCAATCTTTATTGTTTGTGGTTTGTTCTTGGTTGAAGGTCAAATAGTGACAGCCCATTGCTTCTACGGGTGTGTTTAACAACATTGACTACTCATGAAAGTCCTGTGAGTTGTCAATTTGACTATCATATCACATTTCCTATATCTTTCTATCAGATTTCCTCCATTTTTGTACACAATATTTGACACTGAACGTTAGACGCCCATTTGTCACTGTCAGTACTGTGGTGTCTTTTTCACGTTTTTGCATGCCGTCTAATATATATATATATATATATATAATGATGGTGGAACTTTCTAAATCATGATTTTTTTTTATGTGTTTTGTATTTCAAAATCAATGAATATATACACATGGAAAAAGTAATGCAACGCCGTATTTTCGTTTTAACCTTAGAGACTAGCCTCCTTTTTTTTGGATAAGATATGATAAATTTTTGTATAATAATAAATAAACATTGTTTTAAGATAACTGGATTCGATTTAATGGTAGATTTTTTTTTATCGTTTCTGTTAAATTTATACTCAATTTTTATATAAAAAAGTGACGAAATTGTGTAGAGACCTCTATTGTTGAATACTACTATATGTTGCCCCCTATACATGTCCTTAACTTGTGTCTGTTGTACGATTGCTGTCCTATTGACGTATAATCTACATCTCCAGACCTACAGTTTTAGTTCGATTTGGTGTAATTTTTGAATATGTTAGAAAAATCAAAATTGACAGGGTTATTGAGTTAAGATAAGTTGCATTTCATTCGCTAAATAATATGATTAGAGGAAGAGGAAGATGAACCAAGGATAGATCTACATAAATTTATACAGATAAAGTAAACCGAATGAAAAAAATCTTGTTTCAATCTTTAAATTTGTTTCTACTGTATTAATTATTGAAGACATGTCGTATCTTTAAGTCTGGTTGATCTGCAGCTTAATACCCTTAAGTATGATCCTCCTTAAATTCGAGCATAAAATAAAAAAATAAAATAATTGAGTATGGAAAACCCGACCAAAGAGCAAAGAACGGCAGGAAGGTTACCAATAGGTGTTAAATGCAGCGAGAAACTCCCGCACCCGGAATCGTGCTTCAGCTTGCCCCTAAGCAAAAAAAAGTATATAAGCTAAATTAGAATACAGATAGATAGATATACATCACAGTTTTGCCAGAGATTACCAAAAAAAAATGTGTTTTTATCGGTTGGACTTTTAAACACTGATTTGGATTTACATTGAATACAAAAATAAATCATACATTAAGTTCCCACCTATTGAATGGAAAACAAATACAATGTTTAATCGTAAAATTGTCAAAAATTTGGCTAGTCTCGCTACACACGATGATGTTGTTTTTTTTTGTTTTTTTTTGTTTTTTTTTAAATCAAATGGAATTACACACCTTTCAAAATCCAGGGTCTGCTCCTACAGGTCAGAGTATTTTACACTGTGCAAAATATCTGATGTAGTTTATGCACACTTTTACTGTGCATTATCCATATTATAGCACAGTAATAAAAAAGAGACTTTACCCAGGTTATGTGTTGAAAACAATGAGGATAAACGCAGTTGTTATGCTGTTTACTGGAACAGTAAATAGAACTTATCGAGTCGACATTTATTTCGATTAAACTCAAGCGATGTTCAAATAATGTTTAAATGGTCCTATTTCAATAACTTATATCACAAAACAATATAGAGCATTTTTTATTTTCAATTTCAAAATACCTTTTTCCATGTGTATTTATAGACTGTTCAAGAATCTTAATGATGAAACTTATTTTACGGCAGTTTGTAGGATGTTAGACTAGAAGTAAAAGTCGAAGCCTTTTGGGCTACAGGTATATAGCTAGCTAGGACACACAAGATGTTGTTTCAAGGTTAATATAGTTAAACCGATTTAAATAGCAATTACAGTCAATCTTATGAAAAGACAGAGTCACTGCGGATTATTAGAGAAACTATGATGAGCTGCGTATTGATAGTACAAATGTATAACATAGTCATTTTGTAACATTCAAATAACATTGACCTAATAAACATTTTCGTAAAATCCATATTCTACAAGCCGTGCACTTGCCTGTCTAAACTGATTAGTGTATTAATATGCAATGTAGGCATTTTAATTACATCATTTTGAAATTGGCGTACCACACGGCCGTTTCTTCATTGAAAATGACACATTGTATTATCATAACAAATATTAGGTGAACACAAATTTAAAATAAACTGAAAATAGGTGCATATCCCTTGTTGATGTGTGCAAATGTTAAATGCTTATTCAGCAAAGTGAAATTGCCTTTTAAATTTGTTACACACTATATTTTCTAAATAAAACGTATAGTTGTCACACATTATTTTGGTACTAAATTTTATATTTCAAACTGTCTAATTATATTGATTTCTATTATGTACATTTCGTATACTGCATGCGTATTTAATTTATTCAATAATAAGAATGATCTCGAAAGTCGCTATGAATTTACATGTCCGAAATATTTGTTTACATCTGAAACATGTAAGATCATAAATTTCTGTTTGTCAATAACCTTTTAAACTTTAACATGTTACAAGTTCGTTATGCAACTTTTATACGGTCATATCAAATACATGTATACACATAATTTAATTCACCGATAGATTGATCACCTATCGTAATTCTCTTTGATAAACGTATTCAATTTGTTATCTAATTTCTGTTGACGAAATGACCATTACAAACTTTGTTGTAAGCAACGCTATTTGGTATTTAAAGAAAGATAAATTTATATTCAGGGACTCCGTTTGGATATGCCAAAAAGAGCACATGAACTGCGTTCGGATTTTCCATCGCATTCATATACATTGTTTTTGATTTAAAATAACTAAGTTGTAATACTGATACTTTATATTTGGACTTAATAAAATGAATTTGGACTTTACCAATTTGTTTATGTTTACTGTATTGAACTGCCGACTTGTGTGTGAATAAAGAGCTAGTACCCCGCATTGTGGATCGTTCCCAAAGACGGAATCTCACCCAAAGCCGTTCTGGCAATAGTTATTTAGAAAGTATCAAAATCTTTCTTCATAATTTGGTGAACTTTCTTAAACCTATACGATTGCCTTTTCTATGAAAAAGAAGCTTATTGTGCACGCCGCTTGATATGCATGACACAATTATGTAAGTATTGAATAAAGATGTAAAATATTTATCACTGAGACAGCAAACTAACAGACAAAATAAAAACAAAACACATGCGTTTGGTACCTATCTTCTGATTTTCTTTGTTGGAATCAATATAGTTCAGTCTAAATCGATTAGGGTGTAAAAAGGGAGTCGTAACATCTAAAGGAGCGATATTCCATTTTATAAAGAACAAAACCCTTAAGTTGATATGACGACTTTTATTGACCACGGTTTTTGAGATTTTTTTTCGAGGTTTATAAATTTTGAAAAAGGTTAATGAGAGAACATTCATAGAATGCAGGTGCAATATTTACCGCGCTGAAGTATGTTCATTATTCATTTTTCATTATTCAAAATTCAATAATGAATAATGAAATAGTTCATAATTCACTATTCTATGTTAAATCATGAATAATAAATAATGATATAGTTTATATTTAATTATTCAAATTGAAAAATGCCTAATGAAATAAAATAAAAAATGACTGTAACACTAGTACTTAGTCTTTATGCCGTATTTTGGAAACTCCTTAGTTTTTTTCGAAAAATTCAAAGTTTTGAAAACAGAAAATTTATAAAAATGACCATATAATTGATATTCATGTCAACACCGAAGTGCTGACTACTGGGCTGGTGATACCCTCGGGGACGAAACGTCCACCAGCAGTGGCATCGACCAAAACATACAAAACATACAAGTGGACGTGGCCGGGTTCTTATACATCCCGACACAAAAAGACACAATGAACAGATCTGAGAGCACTCGCAGTTTTCTGACAGCTAGTTCAAAGCCACTTACAACTAATAAAAAAATCATGCCTCTAAGACAAAACAATCAATCCGTACACATCCAACATACAATGGATTTAGTGGAAAGACGTCACAAACAAACAGAGAAAAACATTATACCCACTTCGAAAACTCATCAATAGAGATACAATAGGTGAATTGTAAATATGTTCTGCAACGCCTATTAGAGGAGTAATGGAGAACCTAAATGTCGAAATACGCGTGAACATTAAGAAATAACTTATTCTAATAATAAAACAGACCCATCAGCCCCTAGATACAGAAAATGTCGTACACCTTTTGAAAGGTTGTTGATAGAGGAACAAAATGGGTATAAACAATATGTGACGCAACGACAATAAGGGGTTACGGAGGACCTATATGCCAAAAATTACGCATGAAAATTCAAAAATATCCAATTTTGGATGATGGAATGGATATATTAAATAATAGAATGCATGGACTGCTGCGACTCTTCATCCCATAATTAAAAAAAATAGTGTTTACACCTCATTCGAAAGCTAAATAATAGAGGAGCAATATATATATACATTTAGGTGTATAGTAAATATGTTCCACAATTAGAGGAGTCACGGAAAACCTAAATGTCGAAATACGCGTGAACATTTAACAGAAATAACTTCTTTTAAATAATGAAATGGACTGATGCGACCCACTAGTCCCTTTGTTAGAAAAGTTTATACACCCTTAGAAAGCGTGTTGATAGAAGAACAACATGCATGGATATGATAAATATGTGCCGCAATGACTATTAGAGAGGTTACAGAGGTCATGAATACCAAAATACACATGAAAATTTAGAATTAGCCAACTTTGAATAACAAAAAGGACTGCTGCGTCACTTCGGGCCATAATTACAGATGTATTTTATACCTCATTCGAAAGCTTACCAATAGAGGTACACAAGGTGTAAAGGTATATAGTAAATTTGTTCCGCAACGCATATTAGAGGAGTAACGGAGGACCTAAATGTCGAAATACGCGTAAACATTAAGAAATTGCTTATTTTGAGTAATGGCATTGACTGGTGCGAGCCTCTAGCGCCTATATACAGAACAGTAAATAAACTTTTTAAAAGCTTGTTGATAATGGAACAAAATGGGTATACACAGTAAGTGACTTAATAACAATATTAGGGGTTATGGAGAGCATGAATGCCAAAATAAAAATAAGAAAGAGCCATTTTTGATTAATGGAATGGACTGCTGCGACTCTTCAGCCCCTTATTACTTATATGTCTTAGACCTCATTCGAAAGCCAATCAAACGAGGAACCAAAGGCATCAAATTAATATGCCCCGCAACGCCTATAAGGAGAGTCACGGAGAACCTAAATGTCGAAATACGCGTGAGCATTAAGAAATAGCTTATTTTGAATAATCCAATGGACTGCTGCCCCTAATTACTAAAATATTATATGCCTCATTTCAAAGCTTACCAATAGAGTATCTAGTAGTGCGGTGACAGAAGTGTAAAAAGTCGTCTAGATCGCGAGTTTAATCTCCCCAAATAACACACGGCTAAAAATAGTCTTAACTTAAAGACAAATATGTCTTCTTTCGTTTTTGCCCTGTCGTCAGAATTTCGTACGGTCACATTTTTCTAAAAAGTCGTTTTAATGACTAGTAGTATATTGGAGAATTTCAACCCCCCTTTTTCAAAATGAAAAATTGTGTCTGTTTGTCTACATTTAATTGAAATAGTTTTTCCTGAAGCTATATTTATATGTCAAAATATTCTATTCAGTACTTAATTTTCTTCTAATCTATACAATTTGCGAAGTTTGACTGTTTAAAATTGTGATAATTTTAATTGCAAATTTGGACACAAACTTTAGTTTCTTCTTCATAGTAGTAATACAGATTATCCCATAATATTCTAAGCATATAGTATTTCATAAAATTAATAAGTGATCAAAATTTCGGAACCAAAATATGAAAAAAAACTTAAGAAATCAATGGAAAAAGAATGAGTAAAAAACTTTAATTTCAACACGGAACTCAATCACTTGCCTTCCGTCACATTTTGTGTATAAGTCAATAATTTGCGCTCAACTGATATATGAAATTACTACTTTTTTCGCTATTATATACACACATCTTTATCAAAGTGCACTGATATATGCCACATACGTTGTTTGTATATGTTTATATTCTATGATTTTTTCTTATAAAACATAAAAAAAAAAGTGTTATTGTAAAATCAAAATAATTGACGGATAGTTTCAGTAAATATTCCGTGATATGTCAAGTCCGTTGCAACTTGCTCCATTAAGTCAAAAGAAAAGACAAAAGTCGTTAAATTTTATGCAGTGCTTAAATAATATGACCCCCAAAAAAATTCGACTGAAATTTTGAGTTAATTTACCAGTATAAGGAAGTCGATTTTTGTATCTGCATTGGATAAAAGATTGGATGATTTGAAGAACTCCGTGAAGGCAGATTATCATCGTTCATGCTACAAAAGTTACACTAGTAAACATATGTGTTCCCCTTTTTAGAGCAAATAAGCTTCTTATCTCTGATATTTAATGACGACATACAATTATCTGTTGTCCCTTAGTTTCTGGTATTTGTAGGCGTTCTAGAACGCAGTCGTTCATCTGGAGCGCTTTTATTTTGTTGGAATAAAACATTTTCAAAAGATCAAAAACTACTCAAATTTGAATCAGATGAACGTATTAAGAATGTTTTATCCATGTCAGACAAATTTTAAGTTGAAATAGTTTACCGTCTATCTTTTAAACTTCAAGCACTCTGTCATTTTGTTTGCATTGCAAATAATTTGCTAAAAAAGAAAAAAGAAAATAAAATCCAAACCCGTGGAAGCAGATATCTCAGATCACGATACTGCTTTTACTAATTTTATTTTGGCTATTGATAATGATTTAATGGTCATTCCTTATGACACCATTACTTGATAAATATCATAGATCTTTCCTTCCGGCTGATTCTAATATAAAATATTCTACTTATAAAATGCAGTCGAAACTCATTGATTTCTATAGAAATACAGCTGTCAAACAACTTCAACAAGTTCAAGGCAAATATAACATAATATTCAGTAGCAAAATAACTGTTTGAGATGCCATATCAGCTGCTAGTCAATTGAAAACTGACCTCATAATCGCAATGTCAACTGTAATAGATACAAATAACGGACAGATATTTCATTCCGCTGCAAGTATATTTAGAAAAGACATCGAAACTCTACAGAAGAATACCCAACTTCGGATGAATTGTTTCTTCCGTCTTCAATTCAGTCAATGCCTTCGTATTCATTGCAATTCATTGTAAAAACTATAGTTACTCGATAAAACTGCATACAGCCAAGACTTTTCTCTAGAAATGACACCAGAGAAATTGCATAAATGCTAATCAATTGTTGAGTCAATCGTTTGTGTGGCCATTTTCTTTTTACTCCTTTTCATTTAGAATTGGCTTCACAAATGTACCATGAGTTTAGTTCAAAACACCTTGTTCAAACTTTGAATGCCAATGGATTTTATGCTTAAGTGAAGTGCGACGTTATCTAATGTGTTGCCAACCATGACATTGAGCGAATTCAAGATAGTGTGTATGTCTCGTATAATGTTTCCCCAGCATCTTTAATTTGCAGACACGCATATGGTTGTCATCACACCTTCCTAAACCCCCCTTTTAGATATCTGTTAAATCTTGGATGAATTGATAGGAATGGTTTGAAGCTGGTGTTTTTATAGGAACGAATGTCTTCGGACTTCCTACAATACCTTGTCTGCACTTGTAAAGAAAAACTCAAAATAACGTGTTTGCTTTGAGCAGAACCTTTCAAGTGCAGACCTGTGGTCATGAGTAAAATGTATAGAAATATTAAAAAATGTCTTGTGACGGCTGATGACAATGAAGAAGATGGATATAAAGGTTGATTTGGTAGCTTGTTGCACTGGTACACACGGTCCCAGCCCCCAGGTTAGGGGAGTGTTGGCGCGCCCGTAAAAAAGTTAAACCCCGCCACATTCTGTATGTAGATATAGGAAGATGTGGTGTGAGTGCCAATGAGACAACTCTCCATCCAAATAACAATTTAAAAATTAAACCATTATAGGTTAAAGTACGGCCTTCAACACGGAGCCTTGGCTCACACCGAACAACAAGCTATAAAGGGCCCCAAAATTACTAGTGTAAAACCATTCAAACGGGAAAACCAACGGTCTAATCTATATGTGTCTGTTTCAAGTCACGAGACGGTAATGCAGTGTTTGTTGTTTGTTTCTATATATTATATTTGTTTGTTACTTATTTATTTTAAACATTAATCAGGCCATTAGAATTTTCGTTTGTTTAACATTATTCATTTAGGGAATTGAAGACTATGCAGTATAACTTTTACTCATTTTTGAAGCCCGTACGGGACCTATAATTGTTAAAAAATTGAAAACAACACGTTTTATAATTTATTGCGTCCGAAGCGCTTTTCTGGATTTACCTTCATCAGGAACGCTCAAAGCCAAACATTTGAAATCCGAAGATGTATGAGTACCGAAAATCGTTGAAGAGCTATATGTCAAAAATACCAAAAATAAATAGCCAAATTCGTCTTAAGCCAACTTTGCCTGAGGGAGTTGAAACCTTAGTTTCATAATAATTTCAAAATTTATAAACAGACAATTTTAGTAAAGTTTGTTAAATCATGTCAGTACCGAAGCACTGACTACTGAGCTGATGCTACCCTCGGGGACTGATAGTCCACCAGCAGAGGTATCGACCCAGTGATGTAAAAAATCGAAAACAACACGTTTTATAATTTATTGCGTCCGAAGCGCTTTTCTGGATTTACCTTCATCAGGAACGCTCAAAGCCAAACATTTGAAATCCGAAGATGTATGAGTACTGAAAATCGTTGAAGAGCTTTATGTCAAAAATACCAAAAATAAATAGCCAAATTCGTCTAAAGCCAACTTTGCCTGAGGGAGTTGAAACCTTAGTTTCATAATAATTTCAAAATTTATAAACAATTTCATGTCTCATTTGAAGAGTTGTCTCATTTGCAATCAGATCACATTTTCTTTTTCTCATATGGGATACTTTTGAAGTTTGCGGTACGTTGCAAGGACAAAAAGGGGGGATATAGGTACAAAAACTATAATGTAATAGATATTAACCAGAGTAAAGTACATGTAACAACAGATAATACTATGGAAGCAGTAATAATTGTGAAAAAAAACCCAAAAGCAATGAGTAGTCTATAAAAAACCTGAAGTATCCGCAAATTCAATTTGAAGTCATATTTGACTGTAGAGTTCAATTGCTTTGGTTTCATACCTCACCCAATATGATAGTTTAAAAAATAATTTAAAGTATTGTCTTGCATGACACTTAATTTTTTACCTGAAATCGATTTTTTTCATAAGGTTAAGGTGCTCAAAACATTTTATAGGTTGAAAACTTGATTTTTGAAGTTGTTTATTAAACGTCGTTTCAGTATTTTTTTTGGATAAAAAAATCTAAATGATTTAGGTTTATGTATAATAATAAACATTACTAAAGCCAAAACAGTATCATTTGTATTTAGGTACAGTTTAGAAATAGAAAAAAATGTCAAAATTGAAACCCTCCTTAATTTTCACAGATTTTTACATATGACCTTTGACCTCAATTTGTAAAATATGTGACCATATCAGGTCCTGACGACAGGCATATTATTATAGATCACGATTTCCTCTTTCCAACGATATATTATATAGGTGTGTGTTCGGTGGGGAGATTAAATTCGAAAAAATCTGCCTTCAGTCACCGCACTATAGGGGCATGCTCATGCGAATTTGAACATATAGCTTCAAATCTGTTTTGTTAATTCCTCTTTCAACAATCTGAAAAGGGTGAATAAACTTTCTGTAGAAAGGGTTTGCGGGTCCCAGCAGGCCATTTCATTATTTAAAATAAGTTATTTCTTAATGTTCATGCGTATTTCGACATTTAGGTTCTTCCTTTCTCCTCTAATAGCCGTTGCGGAACATATTGAATTTATACTTTTTGTTGCTCTGTTGATTAGCTTTTGAATATTTCAAGTAAACAGAATCGCTGTGCATCATGTCACTTTAAGCCTTTTTCTTGAAGCACATGGGGGTATCTGGTTTAGTAGCTTATTCTTAAATGACTTGGTTAGTATCTTAAATAGATAATATAATCGCAATTTTACATTAGACGTTTTACTAAAACACTTAGTAAATTAAAATAGGGAAGTAAAAAGATGCAGAGAGAGCAGAACAGCTCTTCTTATTCCACTGATTGAAAAGTTCTAACCGACTTTTTTAAAATGCTTCTGCCACTAAAATTCAGTGCAAAAAATGATGCTGCAATTCATCCACTTTATATCAAACCAATGTATCGTTCTGTCATTAATGAGTTTTATTTACTTAATTCAAATGGACTTAAATCACAGGGACATATAGGTGTAGAAGATTTTATGAGGTTATTGCATGAACTTAAAACCTATCATGCTCATCATTTAGTGCACATTTTACCAGTTTGTGTGAGATGCACTGGATATAGACATGAAGGACTAAATCAGCGTTCAGAATGTACTTATGCGACACCTTACCATATTCCTATTATAGTCCTGTCGGTCCGATTTACTAGTAGAACTACAACAGGTCATGATACATAATTAGTACACAATTGATTACCATTTGTCTTTATTTTAATCATATATAAGTTACTAGTAGTTATTGATTTGTTGACAGAAAAAAAACACACTGAAAAACAATAAACAGAAAAAAAGATTTGAAAAGGCCATATTTTGAATGAACATTCATTTTTTGTAGCATTTTCAAAGGTCTCAAGGTCTATTGATTCACGGAAATGTGTTTTTTTTTATGTATTAATGAAACAATTTCTCATTAAATTTCCAAATATAGGCAACCAATGTTCAATATTCATAATTCGATAAAAAGGAAACAAATCTAGGCTGCAAACAAAAACTAAGGGAAACGCATCAGTCGCTAAAAGAAAATAAAGGAACAACCGAAATACTAAACTTCAAACAAAATATCTATGTAAAACAATCCCTTATAGCCTGGCCAAAAGAAACGCTCGAAAGCTTATAGATACGGACCAACTAATAAACAACTGTCACATTATTGACTTGGTACAGGCCATTATTTAAAAACAAATAGAAAAATGTTTTAGTTCAACCAGGTTTATGTGTTTTTATTGTTTGTTATTGTTTTAATGTATTATTGTGTATCATTCAGCTTGTTGATTTTTTGGCTTTGTTACTTTGTTACTTGTGTAGCTCATTTGACAAAATAATGTCCTTTTTCAATTACTGTTGTACAGGGAACTTAGACTCTCTTGATTGGGTATTTTAAAGTTTCTCAACGTGACAGTTTTATTTCTTATTTTCCTCCTTCAAAGTCATTAATCCTACATGCATACCTGGAATAACTTTTTTAGTTAGGTAATTAGGTTTCATGATTGCTTATGGTCTACTCACCAACCAAAGACACAAGGATATGAATTTTACAGTATAGCCTTCATCATGAAAAAACTCTTTGATTGTCTTTAAAGCAACAGAAGTATACCGCTGTTCAATAGTCATAAATTTAAATCTAATCAAACAATAAAACAAATTCGAATTACAAGTCAAAACCGAACAATCAATTAATAAGAGGAAAACAGAACATCAAAAGCACTGAACTACAACGAAAACAAACGGCAAGTTGAACATACATAGAAACTGTATTGTCAGGAATAACATCTAGAGAAACAGTTCAAAGAGATTATTCAAAAGCAGAGACCAAGTTTAGGGTAAATGTTGATTGAGCTTCTAGCATATTAAAGCATATAAAATATCAGGACCCTATCATTTCTGTCATCAATACAAGTGTTATCTACAGATAAAAGATCAATTTCAACCAGTAAATAAGCCATATGGTACTAGAATCATTTTCAAAACAGTGTGGTCCTGGCCATTGATTGACGACCTAAATTATCCCATTGACTGGGACAGATTAGGTGAACGTTTGTCTGTAACGACCATTGCTTACTTCTTACTTCTTACATAATTTAAACTTTGGGGTCACCAAAGGTTCTTAACACCTTTAATAATAAAATAATTCAAAAAATTATTCAGGAATAACCTTTATGTTTTGATTTATATTATTGATATAAATCAACACATCGTATTAATCCGGATTCGTTTTTCGAATTGCTTTATTTAGGTGTTGAGAACCTTTGGTGACCCCACAGATTCAGTGTCTTTAACAAGTACATAGTGAGCAGTGATTGTTACCGACTTCCTAATCTGTCCCAGTCAATGGGATAGTTTAGGTCGTCAATCAATGGCCAGGACCACACTGTTTTATGATTCTAGTATAAAACATCAGCTCACTTAACAGACCTAAACAAAAATTATATGCTTTCTCCGAAAATTGAAGTTTTTTTTTTAGCATTGATAGCATAAAGAACTCGCATTACATTTCATAAACAATGCGCCTCCGGAGTACTTTTATAAATGCTTCTTCAGCAGGAGAGCTTAAATGAGTTAACAAATGTCTATGCAAAGATTTTGAAATGTCGACTACTTTTTTTTTGGCACTTATCTCTAAAGTTTGATTCCTCCCACACCAATGAATGAGAAAGTGAGTTTAACATGCTTAAGTGGAAGAATCGGAGTTACAAATAAATAATCATGCATATTATATATACATTCGGAAGCATAGGTATTTCCTTCCAAAAATCCTAACTTTGCACGAGTTAACAAATACTACTGTATCATTTTGTCCACTATCGCAATTGCTATTGTGACTATATTGAACGCATCTATCCCATCGAGCATGAGATAACGGATAAAACAGATACAGTTAAGTCGGCCTTTATCTTGACTTACATCTAAACATTGACAATGAGGGTCTTAGTAGTGCACATTCTAGCAGCCAGCGCCTGCATACTGAGTAGATATCTCTAAATTGATACGGTTTTCCCGATCTTATATTTCCTATCAATACAGGATTTTCTTGGTAGAGGATTGCTGCTCACAAGGAAGTTATTAAACCAAGAGTTCCAAATGGTGAAGTTAAAATCATCCCTTCGTTAATGTTACAGACGCCATCACGAGACGGGTGGCCGTTATGGAATAACAGTTTCACAGATGATATTGTATATGTTCCTTAAGTGGTAACATTAATCCCCTTTCATTTGTGCATGAATATGACCTACCGAAGTAGACTATATACCGGATGTGTAATAACATAAACAACACGACGAGTGCCACATATGGAGCAGGATCTGCTTACCCTTCCGGAGCACATGAGATCACCTCCAGTTTTTGGTGGGGTTGTGTTGCTTAGTCTTTAGTTTTCTATGTTGTTTCATGAGTACTATCATTTGTCTGTTTGTCTTTTTTTTCTTTTTTAGCCATGGCGTTGTCAGTTTATTTTCTATCTACATGTATGAGTTTGAATGACCCTCTGGTATCTTTCGCCCCTCTTTTGCAAACAAAGTTTACCTTATATCCCCCTCCTTGCGTTGTGTCATACATTTCATATTACAGCACTTATGAAAACAGTTTGTTACTGAAGTCAGACTAAGATAACTGTTGACAACAAAAAAATGAAAAAAAGGTATATATATTGCATGCGTCCAAAGCGCTTTTCCGGGTTGATCTTAATCATTTACGCTCAGAGCCTGATATTTGAAAGACGAGAATGTAAGAAAAACAACAGAAACAGTTGAAGAGCTATTCGACCAAAAGAGCAAAAAGATAAGACAACAAAGTTGACTGTCAGCTGCACTTGGTGGACTGAAATATTAGGGTTTTTTTTAAAATATTTATTGGACAATTCTATGGAATCAAAGGAATTGCAGAATAAAAACTCCTTTTTTTGCTGGCATGGTTTCTTAAAAAAAAATCGAAATAATACCTGTTATAACAAATGTAATTTCAACTGATCTTACGCTTTAATTTGCATATGGACAGTCTATTTGAGTATGTGTGTGATAGGGATAATTGTCGTTACAACTATTATTGATTCTAATCACTTATCAGTGTCACCACGCGGATACATAAAAGAACTGACGGTATGATACTAGTATGGGACAAATAGTTGAACACTAATTAATGAATTTATCTCAAAAACCTGTATATATATGGACTGGTCCGTGATGACAGGTAATAACATCAGAGCAGTTAAAATTAAATAAGAAATATATTATAATTGCTTCCTTTGTTGAAACACCATTTTAAACAAATAATATAAAAGGTCAAACACTTATTCAAGCATTTAGGAGACAAAAGTCAAAACATAAAAGCGCTTTAAATGCTGAAATCACCTGAACGTTTGAAAAGTCTTTGATTTATCCTTTGTCTAAAGCGTTTGAAAGATAAAGAATTTTGAAGACTTCAAAATGGCGCAAATTTATTTTTTATTTATAGTTAAATGGCAAAAACATCATTTTTTTCTGTTTTATAAATTGCAATAAGAATTTTATTTAGAGAAAGAATCATACCAAAACAGGAGGAAACATCAGGAATCTTTTACGTGAGTATTTCTTTATATTTGACTTGTTTTTCTAGTTGTTATATGTATGATAAAATGTAAACAAAAAATCTACTGAACCCATATGGTCATGTACAAGTTCTATAGCTGATATATATGTGTTCAAACAGCACAGTCAACTGTTGTTTGTTATACATTTATTCAAGTATTTTTTTATTCATATTTTGGACATCTTCACTCGCCTGTCCAAAGCCAAACTGACCCCTCTTTTAGTTTTTCTTGTCTTTACTTAATCTTAATGGTTTACATATTGTTATTAAAACAAACGACGTATCATATATGTAGACACAAAATTAAATAAACAGTACTGGTATACAATATGAATTTGAAGTATACAAAAGGAGGATGATAACAAAGATTTAGCGATAATACCGTGTCATAAATATGCAAATGCAGCTATTGTGTTTCTTTGAAACTTTCATGTAAACAAGTACCTGTGTTACTTAGTATTCTGAAATCGAGATACAGGGGCAGATCCAGCCATTATCAGAGGGGAAAAAGGGGGGTTGTCTAATAAAATTGAGAATGGAAATGGGGAATATAATATAGTTATAGTACATTGAATAGTAACAGGCTGCTGATGCCTAAGGCAAACTCAGAATTCAATTGGCGAAAACATCTACAATACCGTGTCGAAAAACGTGAAATATCGAAAAGAATACCAAACCTTCTCAAACCACATCATACCTACAAATTAGAGCAATAAAATCCCACAAAATGTCGATTAGTATAATTTGATGATAGACTATTAAGCATGTTGATGCCAATTTATGAATTTTGTGAGAAATGCGGTACGTTTAAGTGCTTTTCAAAGGTACCAGGCTTATAATTTACAATTAACTATATTACAATAAAATCAAATTGCAATTTTTCGAGCAAAATGTGATATTTTTTTTTACTAAAAATTTAGCATTTTTGTTCATGTATTAACTGTTCTTGTCCAAATTGCTCAAACAGTTAAAACTCGAGCCAATAACATTGAAATGAGAATCTTTGAAAGCTAAAAATTTAGCACTGAGTTTTGAATGTAAAATTTCAGTAGGCTAACAATTTTAGTTTATTGTATAATTCAAAATGTAAAATATAACTTACAAAAAGGAATTCTAAAATTTTAGTATGTATATTATTCATTTCTTTTTTTATTGCAGGATGCATTTGAAGGAGGTTGAGAATTGCCTTTTTTTCTAAGATTGATATAAAGTTGTTAAAACTCCTAGATTTCAGGCAAAAAACCCTAGAATTTTAGCCAATTTGCAAAGATTCAAAACAATCCATTTTGAGAACGAATATTGCAGAGTATCAAAATTTATTGCAGTCCGTTATATATGAAAACTATCCATTGTCTGGTTGTCTTTTTCTCTTTCTCACACCAAAATAAGGAAAAATCAGTTCTTGTTCCAATATCGAAATCGGTTAAATAATTCATTTTAAGTAAACCTTGGTTGATAATCTTGGTAATGTCAAAATCGAGGAAAAGAGGAAGAGATTGTGATTACCACAAGAAGAAAATATCAGTTGTGGATGTCTTGTTGGTAGCTTATTTGGAACTACTATAAACTAAATATTGTAAGATATTGGAAGCATTTGTTTGTTCAAATGATATACATGTGAATTAACGGGGGAAAAAATATCACCATGTAGAATGCCACATGCGTTGTGTTGACTATGTTTGACACGGGGATTAGGTTTTGAAAGGTCCAAAACTACTGTTTGGCGACCTATTTCCGTACTTTTTTTTTATAGAAAGGAATTCATGTCATATAATTAGACGTAATGCAGTTAATGTTGTTTTATTCTATGCCTTTAAGTAAGAAAAATAAAAGGCTGAATTATTCTTGCATGTCTAACGAATGCCTCACCCCGTGAGATGCAAATTTTGCCAACCCGTGCGACACATTACTTTTTTTAATGAATAATTAAATATAAAACCAAGAAATATTGATTAAGAAGCGAGCAAGCAAGTCTAATTCTATGAGATAAAATTGAGAATGGAAATGGGGAATGTGCCAAAGAGACAACAACCCGACCATAGAAAAAAACAAAGCAAAAGGTCACCAACAGGTCTTCAATGTAGCGAGAAATTCCCGCACCCGGAGTCGTCCTTCAGCTGGCCCCTAAACAAATATTTATACTGCACTCGTTCTATTTGAGCAGTCAAAATGCGTTGACTGTATATTTCTATGCCATATACAGTCACTGACCTGATATCACTTTTCCTCATGAATATTTAAATAGAAATTGTCGAAATTATATTTAATTATTCATACGACCTCTTCAACCTGTTCTTGTTTCCAATGTAAACAACGATGCGTTTAACGACTCAAACTTGTTTCTTTTGCCAATTTTTGGGAAAACATATTTCACTTATTAATATTTTTTTGTTTGCAACCTATAAATCATTATGTTTTATGTTTATTGTTGATATTTTAGTCTGCAACGAATTCGTTCATCATTGATTGCGGTAATGATGTACATTTCATCGTGTTTTATATTTCTCCGTCTGTGTGATATGAGGCCTTTTTAAAGGGGGATTTTTCCCAATATTTAAATCAAATAAATAACATTAACACAATAAACAACAATTGAAAATGTTTTTTAGATTGCAGTATAAAGACAATAATAGTGCATTGACTTGACATATCAACGATATAAGGATTCGACCCGAAACGGGGAAAATGCTCGGCACAGCCTCGCATTTCCCCGTTTCTAAGCCTCATCCTTATATCGTTGATATGTCAAATCAATGCACTATTATTGTCTATATACTAGTTCAGTGATAATGAAGAATTCATTTCTATATAAAAAGAAAAGAAATTATGGCAAGCCGTTTTACTATTTATTCGAATTTCAAGATATCTCCTATAAAATATATAAGATATCTCCTTTAATATATAAGATATCTTATATAATTTCATTTTATAAGATATCTCATATATTATATAAGATATCTTTAATGTTATATGAGATATATTTAATGTTATATATTATGTCTTTAATGTTATATGATATGTCTTTAATGTTATATAAGATATCTCATAAAGTTTATATGATATCTTATATACTTTATAAGATATCTTATAAAGTATATGATATATCTTATAAACAATTTTTATATAAGATATCTTATATAGTTTATAAGATATGTTATACAGTTTATGATAAATATCGAGATTCAATGAAATACGTTTTTGTGAAGAAGAGATAAACACTTTCCTTGGCTTTTTTTTGCTGACGCCGAACTGTACATCATATATAAGTTTTGAAGAAGTTTTACTTTACCGTTTGAAGTGAAAAATATTTGAATCTACACTTTAAATTGATACAAAAAAAAATCAAATTTCTGCTCTATAGATTTCCTTTCATAAATGAAATCTGAAATATATCCCTAACAAATGCACCGTATAAAATGCATATAAGAGAACACATAATTATTAACTGTTACGCGTTGCATACTAAGTATAGAGACATGTATAATAAATCTTAATTAAAAAAAGGACTTCTTAAAGCTTACTTTGACAAATTTAAAACTAACTTCATTTCAACAAGTTTAAATTACAAGTTCTAAAATAGAGCTAAGAATTGTTTGTATTGTAGTAAATTTAAGTCTTTGAATTTTTATTCAAATACGCTATTGAACATTACTAAGAGCCAATAAATACAACAATTTTGTATTTTATAAGTTAGTGCCTTCAATAAATAAAAGTCGTCATAGAACAGTCTCATTTTCATACCGGTATTCGAAATGACTCGTTTCAGTGCTATTACAACAAATATGTCATAATAACATGACAGAGAGTTTTGTTTCGGAATATTCTAGATAAATATACAAAAAGCAAATTTTAGACAATTTGGCTGGTCACATATATGTCGTGAGTCAGAGGCCGTGTCATTGATAGTGTCCTAAGATTTATCTTAAGATATATATTTTGGCAAATTATAGGACAGTCATAGGAATAAAGTTTATAAATATTTTTAATAAAGTAAAAGGAAGAAAATATAGAAGATAATGTCATTTAAAATAAATACAATTTTTGGAAAGACCTATTGTATTTGTGCTGATTAATTTCTTCTTCCGTCAAATTTCAAAACATGTTTTGTGGTTTCGCAAGCTTAAGATGTCGCTGAGACTTTTTGCATATGATATCGAACAGTTATTGCGCTTTTGAGACTGATCCTGTTTAGTCGAAGACTTTTTATTGTAAGAGTTATCTCCCTAAACACTTTGTGGTGAGATCTCCTTCGTAACCGTAAAAGAAAGCGACAAATGTATTTTACTAAAATGCTCGTTATATCCTCAGTATGATTTGTCAAATTTGCCTTTTGAATTTGACATAAGTGATATGTCAATGTATCACATGAATGTTTTATTTTAAAGTAATACAGACCTAAGGTACGTGTATTTGAGGTCCTGGGTTCATAAAATAAATTTAAGGTCGAGGTCAAGGTCAAGTTCTCAATTTTGACTTTTCCTTGTTTTTGCATTTTCTCCGACACTTTTAAATGAACTAGGACTTTTGCCATTAGAAACTTTCATAAAAACCCAAACTATGATGTACCTATCTAGATTAAATAATGAAAATCTAAACCCACTTCTTAATGAAGCCTTTAAATTAACTAAAAGTTTAGATACCAAGGGAACATACTCTTGGTATACTTTTGCAAAAAATGTGTCACAAGATATAAATATTGACATTAAACTTATTGAGGAAACTAAAACTTTAAAACAGACTAAAATGTTAAAACCCCAATTAAAAAAAAGTTATATCAACTATTATCAAACTCTTATTGATGATAAAATAAATAACTTAAATGAAAATAATAAAATATATCTATATAAATTTCTTAAATCTAATATAAATAACCAAATGCAATACTACCTATCACACCCAAGTAAAGAGACAAGAAAAATGTTAACCAAATTTAGAATAAGCGAACATTGTCTCTTCATAGAAACTGGACGATATACCAAAATACCACGAAATGAAAGAAAATGTAAAATATGTAATATCTTAGACGATGAATTTCATTTTTTCTTCAACTGTAAAATAAATAAAAATATAAGAGAAATCTTTCTAAAATATTATATACAAAAATATGTAAATTTTAATACACTTAATTTTAATGATAAACTCGTGATAATACTTAATCCATCAACACCAAATGATGTAAAAGCAGTTGTGTCTTTTATTAAAGAGTCATTAGAACTGAGGAAAGGAGAACAGTAACTGTTTTTATCATATTTCTTATAATATTGTCGAGTTTTCATTATGTTTCATTATGTTTGTTTGTCAATGTATTTGCCACAACCAAAATTGGTTTTTGTATGTTTTGCAAATAAAGATATTATATTTAAAGATATATACAAAAGAACAAGTGCAAAATGTTTGCTTTATTGTAATGAAGATATGTTACATTTGGTCTGAAACAATCTAATAGCATCTGATAGGAGTTAGTGCCACTGAAATGTCTTAATATAAGGTTAAGTGATTATTACTTCAACTTTGTTCATTATAAAGCCATATGACCTTTAACAATAGGTTGGGTGACACAAGTGGGGTGACATATGATCTTCAAAAATGTTAACCGGAAGTGACCTTGAGAAAACCTGAAGAAGCCATTTTTGCACTTTTTTCATGAAAAATTACTCGGAATCTATATCTTTTGTAATATAAATACATAAACTTATCACTAAAGACCAGAAGTGACTTTCGATAAACCGGAAGTGGCCAATTATAACCTGTTTAGAAACTATATATTTTTGGAATCAGTATGAAAGAAGCTGTCATATGAGACCGGAAGTGACTTTTGCTTCACCGGAAATAACACATTATCTTCCTTATTTCACTCAAAAGTATAGAGAAACCATTTATTTTACGCATCAGTATTAAGAAACTTTTTTTAACTTTGAGTAAACCGCAACTAGCTTCTTTTCAATAACTCGGTTATACTATAGTAACCTAGATAAATATCGATGAATGCGATGCAAGACATTAACATTATTATATCCAGTGGCGGATCCAGAACTTTTTATAAAAGGTGGGGGGGGACTGACTGACCTAAAAAGGAGGGCTCCAGTCATGCTTCAGTGATTCCTTATATAATCAACCAAATTTTTCCCACAAAAGGGGGGCCTGGGTCCCTATGCCCCCTCGATACGCCTATGATATCCGACCAATTAATTTATTCAACACTTTTGTGTTATTTGTACAACAGTAAATAATAAATTTAAAAAATGAAAACAACACGTTATATAAATTTCATGCGTCCGAAGCGCTTTTCTGGATTTACCTTCATCAGGAAAGCTCACAGCAAAATATTTGTAAGCCAAGGATTGATTTTATAAGAATCGAAACAATTGAAGAGCTATATGACCAAAATAACCTAATACAATAGCCAAATCCATCTAAGGCCAACTTTGCCTGAAGGAGTTGAAACCTTAGTTTCTTCAGAATTTCAAAATGTATGAACTGGCAATTTTAGAAAGGATAGTATTAATTATGTCAGTACCGAAGTACTGAATACTGAGCTGATGATATCCTCGGGGACTAATAGTACACCAGCAGATATATCGAGTCGACCCAGTGGTGTAAAAAAATTAAAACAACACGTTATATAAATTTCATGCGTCCGAAGCGCTTTTCTGGATTTACCTTCATCAGGAAAGCTCAAAGCAAAATATTTGAAAGCCAAGGATTAATTTTATAAGAACCGAAACAATTGAAGGGCTATATATTTATATATATATACAAATGCATATATAAGTTGAATGCCTGTTACAAAAGATTATTAAGGACATGCTTTTAAAATGATAACTGATTGTCTTTATGGTCGATTGTTTTATTATTGTCAGTTACGTTAAGATGCAATAATTTCTTTTTGATGAAATAGATATGAATTTACTTATACATGTATTTCGTTTAATTAATTGGAAGGTTAACCATGCCGAAGCGTAAACGAAGGGGTACCGGCAAAAGAAAAGGTCCACGCTCAAAAGCTATATGTCAACCGTTACCCACTATAGATGTCGGCGTTCAACAGACAGAAACAATCCATACAACATCTCATCACGCTTATATAGAACCTTCTTCAACAGGAATCGCAGCAAGAAAGGAGACAGAAACTAAAAAAGGTACATTTGAATGCTTTGAACCTAATAAAAATTATTCTGTTCATGAAATTTGCATCATTCGATGATGTGGGTCAAAAGTTTCACACGCCATAGGACAAAAAAAAAATCACAATAATTTCTCATGTTTATTTTGCCATTTGTTGCCAGGATTCAATTTAGCAATCCATTTTTGAATAGTTTCATTCCATAAACTCTCATAAAAATAGAGATTTCAACAGTTAAATTTAAATATTTAAAAAGCTCGTCAAGCATCGCGCTTTAGATATTAAATTTTACTGTCGCGAGTGGAGAAATTATCGTTACACACCTGTTGTGGAATCTTTATTTACACGATGGGTCCTTGTATTCATCACTAATAGGCAACATGTTTCAGATATGTTAAAAAATATGTTTAACTAAATGATCCAACGGCTTTGGAATTTTTGCGTTTCATGCATGTTCTTTTTCGGAGTTCGTAATTACTTTACTATGTTTTACAGAGCACATGAGTACGCTCCCAATTTTTAGTTGGATTTATGTTGCGCAGTCTTTGGTTTTCTATGAAGTGTTTTGTTGACTTATTTGTCTTGCTGTCGTTTTACGATTTTTGCCTTGGCTTTGTCGGTTGTTCTTTGGCTTATGGAATTTGAATGTGCTCTTGTTATCTTCCGACTTTTTTTAGATTATATATTTTCATTTTTTTCAACCGCCTATAACTGTATGGAAACGGAACAGTACTCTTTTTATTGTCATTCGGGAGACTGTAAAGCGCGCTAACGACATTCGAATAATGAGGTTACTTGTTGTAATATTTGATTTACACACATGTGACTACAGAAAGTTTCGGCTTCAAGATTTGGTAATGAAAAAGGGTATATATAAAACAACCAAATAATTTCTTTTAAACGGAGTAGCTCCAAGAAAATCGATCAAAACTTTACAGCGAATGAAACAGCAAAACACAATCGTTACTAAAGTAAAGTCTAGCTCAGACGAAACGAAATCCCTCGCAAATTCGGAAAGTATCTTTTAAATGTTTTTTTCATGTGTTATCGACAACGAGAGGCGAAAGCTACCAAAAGAGACATGCAAATTCACATTTCGAAAACTTACTAACAAGACCAAACTATACCAAAAAATTAGAAGGAAAAAAAAGACCAAAAAGAAATACAACAGTATTCAAAACACAACATAGAAAACTAAAATCTTAACAACACAAACCCCAACAAAAACCGGGGACAAATATTTTAAAGGAAAAAAAACTATCTAGCTTCTCGATACTTATTAAACAATAGTTATCAAAGGTACCAGGATTGTAATTTAGTACGCCAGACGCGCGTTTCGTCTACATAAGACTCATCAGGGACGCTCATATCAAAATATTTATAAAGCCAAACAAGTTCAAATGTTGAAGAGTATTGAGGATCCAAAATTCCAAAAAGTTGTGCCAAATACGGCTCAGGTAATCTATGCCTGGGATAAGAAATCCTTAGTTTTTCGAAAAAATTATAGTTTTGTAAACAGGAAATTTATAAAAATGACCCCATTATTGATATTCATTTCAACACCGAAATGTTGACTACTGGAATGGTGATACCCTCAGGGCGAAACGCCCACCAGCAGTGGCATCGAGCCAGTGGTGTAAATAGTTATCAAAGGTACCAGGATTATAATTTAGTACGCCAGAAGCACGTTTCGTCTACATTAGACTCATCAGTGACGCTCATATCAAAATATTTATAAAGCCAAACAAGTACAAAGTACAAACAACATGCATAAAACAATAAGAAACTTTCCTTAACAATGCCAGAATAAATTATTCTTACATGTTACAGACATTCGTATTTAAACTATATTGTTCTTTTATGAATCTTTTAACCGCATCCAAAAAAACTTTCGGTCAGAGTTGTGTACTTTATCCTGAGATCTCGTGTAGCGAAAGAGGGAGTGTCACGCTCTATGCACGATTCTAACCGTTGCAACAACGCTGTTAAAGAAGTCTCAGATGCTCCTTGAAAGGATACAAATCTGTTACAATGTTACCTAATTTTCCAGTGGACGTTGTTCAAATTCTCTTTCATGAACAGTTGGTGCCATCTTTTACATCATTTTGATGGAAGATTTTTTGCAATCATACCTCATCTTCTTACAAAAAGTTTGAAACATTCTGTACAGTTTCAACAAGCTAGGTATAAACCTGAAGGATGTGTTGTCTATACAAAATTGGCACTGGGGTTTTTGAACATTACTGAACAATATCCATGTTCCATTTTTTAAAAAGTGAATTTCTTTTTAAAGAATACGATAAAAGGTATACTATTTCAATACGAATTTCATCAATTCTTGACGTTTCTTGACATGGCTTGAAAATTGTAGGAGCAGTCGGTTACACACGTTTACTGTCTTTAATGAATTTGTTTGGAAAATGACTTTACCTCCAAGCAATCTACCTGTGGCTGTGTTTAATTTAAAATTATTTATTTTATGTTTTATTTTTTTCTCACATAGACATCTTCAATAATTCATATATATGTATTTATTCAGAACAAACGGTGAAATCTGCGCTGGATCAACATCAAGCTCCTACTGATGAGTTGCGAATTGTGTTAATCGGAAAAACAGGCGTTGGGAAAAGTAAAACTGGAAACTCTATCATTGGAGGAACAAAAGATCTCTTCCACTTCGGTTGTGATTCAAAGTCCATAACGACTTGCTGCATGTGGAAAACCACCAATAGATTTGGTAAGAAAATAGATGTTGTAGATACGCCTGGAGTTTTTGAGACAAAGACAGATATTTTTGATGTGCAAAAAGAAATAGCTCGATGCATAGGGCTAACATCACCTGGACCCCACGCAATAATGTTGTGCGTTAGAATGGGGAGATTTTCAGCCGAGGACCAGGACACACTCGAACATTTCTTGAAGTACTTTGGTCAGGAGCTACTAAAATATACTATAGTGGTCTTCACACAGGTTGATCAATGGGAACTTGATGCAGAGGAAAAAGAAGAATCTCCAACTGCTGATCAATACATTAAGAATTCAAATCCAGAATTGAAGGAGTTTATAGAAAACTGTGGCAATCGATATTTGTTTTTCAACAACAGACTCAAAGGACGTGAACAAGATAAAATGGTTAGAAATATGGTTCAGAGAATTGAGCAACTTGTTCACACGAACAATGGAAAATGCTTTATTGACGAGAATTTCAGAAAGGTAGAAAAGGCATTACAGAAAGAAGTCGAGAAAACTAAAAATACTAGAGATGAAGTTAAAAGAAGTTCATATTTCTTGAATCTTATATCATCAATTATTACAATTCTAAAAAATAAAATATGTTTTAAGTGATCTTTTATCGGTTTGTGTTGTTTGAAATGACAGTAAAGTAGTAAAGTAACAGATGATGCATATTTATACATCCCAAAAATAAAAAGCAGTTTGATAATTTTATTTCTTTTAATTTTGACAAAGGTTAAGTAATTGAACGTGGCTGTGTACTTATTAGATCGATAGATATTTTTATTTTAAAGTACAACTTGGTACATATACATGAAATACAGTATATTACAATTTAAACATAAGCAGTCAATTAACATGTATATTTATACCAACCAGCCTTTAGAGGCTTATGATGCACTGTCATTTATCATTGTTTATGTACGATAAAAAATTATATGAATAAATTTCAAATCCATTAATTCTTATTATATCAGAGGCTTAATTCCTATTAGATACAATGTAGTTTCAATATATCAGTTGTGTGTAATAATTTTAAAAATGAGAAAATAAGGATGAAAGTAACTTAATAATTTTTGGTTTGATAATGTACGGGTTTTATGTGATCATTTTTATAAATTTCCTGTTTACAAAATTAGACTTTTTCGAAAAACTAAGGATTTTCTTATCCCAGGCATAGATTACCTTAGCCGTATTTGGCACAACATTTTGGAATTTTGGATCCTCCTTGCTCTTCAACTTTGTACTTGTTTGGCTTTATAAATATTTTGACATGAGCGTCACTAATGAGTCTTATGTAAATGAAACGCGCGTCTAGCGTACTAAATTATAATCCTTGTAACTTTGATAACTATTGTACATGGACAATTTGGAATATAAGAGTAGTCTCTCTTTGTACGTATCAACATTATATTAAGGAAAAAAATAGAAATTGTATTAAAAGATAAAAGAAAATTTATCACATAGAATTTACTAAATAAATATGACACTATTTATCACAATAAGTACATAACAAGCATGTGTAACAATGAACTAACCAGACGCTACTTAATACAATGCAGCTATTATAAAAATATATATTTAATGACTAGAGTTTGTATAAATGTGTAGGTGTCCTTTTTTTCTTGGTGTTACTTTGTGTTATCTCCCTTTATCAAAATTGAAAATTTGACATTTGCTTCTTATTTGGATGTATTTTGTTTGCTTTTTTCTTTTATTAAAGGAAGATTTGTTAACGTATAAAGTGGTTCTATTGGGTAAAAGTGAATTTGTATTAATGTGTATATCATCGTATCATGAGTGCCTGTTCCAGTGATGTATATTCCACATAGTGTTTTGTCTTGAGTTACATTGTAGTTTGAACATAGTAATAGTTCAAGCTTTTTTCAACAGTAAAATGATATCTACATATATTATGTACAAATTGTATGCACTGTAAACGTTGATATGTAACATCTCTTTCTTTTACATTTATATTAAAATTTACATTGCATTCACATTACCATATAAAATAAAGCGTTCATGCACACTTTTCTCAAAATTTCTTACGGGGTCAAAGCATAGATTGTCAAACTATTTAAAATTTATCTTACTGACTGATGAAAAATTTGACTAATAAATGAGCTGAATTTGAACATTAATATTTATATATTGATCAGCTGCAAACTTTTCGACAAATGAATAGCAACCTGAGATTTTTCTAGTTGACAAAGGTAAAAGCATAGCAACAGAGACTGCGTAGTGCTATGTTATATAACCCAAATTTGAGCAATCGTAGTGACGTCACCCTATTCATTTACGGCGTGGATTTTTTTTTACCTGTCATAACAATTGGCTTATATTATATTCAATTGTGTGGCTATTTAGTTTGAATTTGATTTCTGTTCGCTAATGAAAGTATTTTTGGATATTATTGGCTGTTTTAAAATAAGTGAAAAGAAAATGTTTTTTTTTTCAATTTGTCCATTTATGTTTTATAAACATAAAAATGAGAATTGAAATAGGGACAGCAACTCGAACAAAGAGCAAAAAACAGCCCATGGCTACTATTGAAGTTCATTGTTCAGGAAAAAAAAACTCATATAATTCGGAATAAGACCCTATCGTCAAAATTACAGATCAAACTTGTATACTATAATCTAGTACATGTTATCAGGCCGCAAACATACGTCGCTTGTAAATTGAGACACCGACACAACCAATTCATGACAATGAGCAATAAATTCGTGTAGTGTCGATGTCAGTCGTTTTTCCTGGTAAATCAGTTTTTGTCAAAGGAACACAACAATGCTTAACAATGTTCAACTAAAGGTATGTTACTGCAAAAAACGAGGCGTTACATGTTAGCTAAAGGAATGTTAAAATTACAATGTACCATATTTGTAGTCAGTAAAAATAAGAAGGTATGGGATGAGGTTCAATGAGACAACTCTCCAACCAAGTCACAATGCGTAAACAGTACATAAGGATAGGTCAAAATACGGCCTTCAATACGGATCCTTGGTTCACATCGAACATCAAATAAATGCCCCCAAAATAATTAGTGTAAAAACTAATTTAAGAACCATTAAAACAGGAAAATCAACAGTCTAATCTATAAAAAAACGAGAAATGTGAAACACTGAAGAACCAAATCAACAAACGACAATAACTGAATAACAGGTGCTGACTGAGGACATTTGCAAACGAATGCAGTAGGTTTAAACGGTTTCACAGGCACCTACCTACACCATAGCCTGAAATTAAACTATTCATGTAACAGCACAACAATGAAAGAAACACTATGAAATATCAATTGAGATGGCTTTGCTCAATCTAAATGAAATATTAATAAACACAAGTAAAACACTGAACGAATAAATTTGATCTATGACACAATGAGGAAACAATATTAAATAAAGAATCTGATGTAAAAACATTGCCAAAATGACACCTATAACCCTGAACAAAATAACATTAAATAATGTGCCAATATCGATGAGAAGATCACGATAAGAAGCAGATCTTCTTAAGAAGTTCACATGGTTATATGAAATGGAAGCAAACATCGAAATGTTGATATGTGATCAGTTACAGAACATTAATGCTTTTGTCTTTTTTAATAAACATGTCTGCAAGTAGTGGTGCTTAATAAGTACCAATATAAATTTCGAATGTCTGCTGAAATATCATATCACTGAATTCGAAGCGTTTTTAAGGATTTTCCTTCATCAGGAATGCTCAAAGCTGAATGTTTGAGCTATATAACTAAAAGGACCCAGAATATGATAGATAGTTAAAGAATATGTGGTGTTATCGAGTGCCAATGAGACAACTCATTTAAGGCCAACATTACCTGAGTGAGTTGAAATCTATCATTATTTTACTAAAACTAAATGTTTAGGCAGCGTATTTTCTTCTGGTGTATTTTTTCCGTTACATGTAGTGCACCGGTTATTTCCTTCTTCATTTGTTCGTGGAAATTTATCTGAAAATGAAAATAAAGATAAATTTAATACGTCAAGGACATACTAGTGTATTTTTTCCAAAAGGAAATAATTATAGTTGAGGTAAATGTAAAGTGATGACGCAATAACGACTGTATTCGAGTGTTCAACAGACTAATTAAAGTGTAGATCTCTTATTATGATATACTACATATACTACATATGTAGTATTACGAAATTTATCTATATTTTACTGTTTGCAAAAGGATAAATTATTCTAAATAATAAGGATGTTCTGGTACCTAACCTGGCCGTTTTTTGCACAACTTTTTTGAACATTTGGTCCTCGATGCTGTTCAACTTTGTACTTGTTTCGGCTTTCAAACTTTTGTATTTGGGCGTCACTAGTGTCTTGTGTGGACAAAATTCACTTCTGGCGTATTAAGTTTTTTTAAACTTGTTGCCTTTTGTTAGCTATTATTCCTTTTTTCGTCAATTGTGCTCTCCGATTTATTTATATTGCAGTACTGTAATGTTGTGTTGTCATTTTAATGTTATATTTCACATGATCATAAGAGAGGGAGGTTTGGCATGCCACAACACCAGGTTCAACCCACCATTTTTTCCTTTAAAAATGTCCTGTACCAAGTCAGGAATATTGCTATTAATATATTATAGTTCGTTTCTGTGTGTGTTACATTTTAACGTTGTGTTTCCGTTGTGTCGTTTGTTTTCTCTTTTTTATTTAGTGTGAATTCACATTACTATAAGACGTGTCACGGTACTTATCTATCCCAAATTCATGTATTTGGTTTTAAAGTTATATTTGTTATTCTCATAGGATTTTGTATAATGCTTAGTCCGTTTCTGTGTGTGTGTGTGTGTGTGTGTGTGTGTGTGTTAGATTTTAATGTTGTGTCGTTGTTCTCCTTTTATATTTAATGCGTTTTCCTCAGTTTTCGTTTGTTACCCCGATTTTGTTTTTTGTCTATGGATTGATGAGTTTTGAACAGCGGTATACTACTGTTGCCTTTATTTAATAAGCAACAAACAATACAAAATTGTTAATTTAGATGCTAACATTGCACCGAGTACACGTTTACTAATGATAACAGGATGCTCCTAATGATTTTTTAGGAATCATTCGGCAAGTATGAGACAATCTATACAAAAATAATTGATTCTAATGAAAAAACATATCTCGCCTCTTGAACGATGGTTCATCTTCTTATAGTTAATGTCATTGATTGGGTCAGTTTAAGGAGAACCACGAACAATAGGTCATGCAATGATATTTGGTATGCAGTTGAAACAGCATTATCATATTTCATTTCCATAGATTTTACGGCCCTGCAACTTCAATCATGGTTCACCACTTTGAATAGTTTGCATGATAAGATATTTATCTAAACTTCAATAACTCGTTTAACTACTACAAGAAAGGCAACATATATAAAAAGACGATTGAACTCGTAAGTCGAAAATAACCGGAGAATGCCATGGTTAGAAAAGAAAAAGACAAACAGACAAACAACAGTACACAAAACACAACATTGAGCAACACGGACCCGACCAAAACTGGCGGTGATCTCAGGTGCTTTAGAAGGGTAAGCGAATCCTGCTCCTCCAAGTGACATCCATTTAGTTATCATGTTAGTACAAACCCGCTGCAAAGTCTAATTCGGCTAATTCGGTAGGTCACCCTCGGGAAAATGAGACGGAATTGTAGTTACAACAATTGGAACATATCCGTTGCCATATGTAAAACGGATATTTGATAACGATATACCAACTCGTGATGGCGTCCGTAAGATTAAAAATAGGATAATTTCAACATTACCACTTTCAAGACGATACCTGTGTGCTTGGACTGTGGCTCCCTGTCAAAAGTCTCGGACTCCCAATTATTGCCTTGATTTAGCAAGGTATTCTTTTATATTTTTGTTACGTTTATATGCTATGATATGCTCTTGGGTGAAGTTTGTACTGCATTGTTTGTCGTTTTGCAGATTCTCCAAAGTGAGTTTTAAGCAGGGAAAACACGTGTAGAAAATTGATTCAAAGTTAAAGTTAGAAACAAATGTAGCGTTTGTACTAACTAACGACGAACGACAAACTGTAGACGCATATTTAGAGAGTGCATAGTTTGTCAAAGTGTATGTAAACTTTGCGAACGTATGTGAGAAACAAATGATCAAAACATGTGCGCGCTTAGCCGTTTGCATCGTTTGTGTTAGAAAGAAATGCACTCATTATAGATCGTATCTACTTAAATTTCTTTTATGAGTATATATTTTTTTTTATTATGTACTTACATCATCTATACGAAATTTCACCGACGTTTCTACTTTGTGTGGATGTTTTGTTCCATAATATTGTATTTTCTTCATACAGAAAAGGTATGGCATTTCTGTTAGAAAACTATCTATTTGAAAAAGTTTTCATAATAAAAGTATATCCCTTTCCTTTAAAAAAAAACCGTCGCACTCATATAATAAAACAATATCATTGTTATCCTTTAAAGTAATAGCCTTTAATAAACAAGTGATTATGGCGCAGAATGTAATCGAATAAGTTCATTGGTCACTTACTTGTATAAATTGTAAATACAATATACTTAGGATAAAATGTTCAAAACACATGGCAAGTTGTATATTATACGTTTTTCCTTTTAATTATGTCCATGTTTAAAAAAGAATAAACAAGTACTTAGTACATAAAGATAAAAATTTCATTTGTTCCTACAAATTTTAAAAGTCGTCTGCGATTTCCTTACAATGCATTTCATTTACAAATGAAAATATCGCTACTCCACATAATAAACAGTTTTCTTGATTCGCACGTTCCATAGACTGAAAAAGAAATCGCAATTTAAAAATTGACCTAATAGTATGTATATTTCAGGTCCGTTCTTGTCTTTAGTGTTAGTTATACCCTTATCGAGGGTATCACCATCCCAGTAGCCAGTACTTCGGTACTGGCATAAAAATGCGGGTTTCATGTGTTATCAAAATTTGTGGTTACAAAATGTTAGAAATTATTATCAATTACGGAATGTATCTCCCTCATGCAAAGCTCTACTTCCTTTCATGGATTTGGCAATACTTTTTGAACCTTTTGGATTATAGCTCTTCATCTTTTAATGTATGTAAGCTTTTGATTTCAAATATTTTGGCTACGAGCATCACTGAAGAGACATGTTATGTCGAAATGCGCATCTGGTGCAGAAAAAATTGATACCGTTAATGTTATTATCAAGATACGAATTAACAACTGTTTAAAAAAACAACTTCAAAATGCACATACGGGTCGTTTTTTTTTTATTAAATGAGTTGGTTAAAATATCATTCCGAAACAAGAACTACTCAGAGGCGTAGCTATTTAAGGATCACCTTGGCACGCGTCTATGCATAACATTGAATTAGAGGTTCCTGATCTAACACTTCAATATTCTGTAAACAAAAGACAATAACAATCAAAACCAAGGAGTAAACAAAAACTCACAAAACCAAAGGACATTTACATCAACAGTTATAAATAATAATTAAGAAACAACACGAACTCCACTAAAAACCGGGAGTTAAATCAGGTGCTCCGGAAGTGTAAGCATTTCCTGCACCGTATACGGCACCCGTCGTGTTATTTTTTTGTTCAGTTTGGTAATGATGGAAGGTTATTATAACTGAGAAAGAATATCAGATATGATTTCTGGCACACTTTTGTAATAATGGCCAATCAACTCATGATGACGACCGTATAATTTCATGAGTGATGACGTGATTTGATTGATTCATAGCCCTGTCGTAGCAACTTTTGAGAAAGTAGTATTCCTCGTTCAACAAAATCAACGTACTTTGAGCTAGCTTTAGAGTAACGTATCAATTGAGACACATATACTCCATACGCTGGTGCCGCTGGGATGTTGCTACACAGAAATGGAAAGTTGACTATAGGAAAATTAAAATCATCGCGTTTGTCATAAATTTTGGTATTCAATCTACCATCAGTAGTCATTTCGAGAAAAAGGTCTAAACATGAAGCAGATTTATCTGTGTCGGTAGTATCTTTAATTTCAAGTTCACTTGGATATATTAAGTGTAAGTGATCACTGAATCTATTATCATTAAGAGACAGTACATAATCAATATAGTAGGAATATAACAACAAATTTGCAAATAGAGGAGCGCAATTGGTACCCATTTGGATTCCAATAGTCTGTTGAAAACCAAACTGCCAAATTCAACAAATATGTTGTCAATTAAAAAGTCCAGTATGACAGTGATATCCTCGTCGGTATATTTTTTCCTTGACTCTGTAAACAGAAGACAATAACAATCGAAACCAAGGACTAAACAACGACTCACAAAACTAAAGGATTTTTCACAAAGTAAGCTGAATTACAGCCCAAAACTAGATATTTAAAACGTCTAGTGCCCTTTTTGTTAAAGAAACAGAAGCTGACGAGTTCTTTCAGTCGAGGTTTAAGTTTAGTATGTGGAATAGTGGTATAAAGAGTTGAAAAATCAAAGGTTTTAATGTTGGTACAATGTTTTAATGATCGAGATTATAAATTCACCAATAACTCTTTTGAATTTTTCAGTATCCACATCTGATTAACACCACTTCTTGAATATGCCGTTTTGGAATATTTCTAAAGTCCTTCTTTGACTGCAGTGAGTATGGCAATAAGAACTTTAGAACGGGGTTTAGTGAAACACTTGGAAGAACCTGCAATATACCTTTCCTTATAAGGATTCTTGTGAAGCCAAAGGAGATTATAACCGATATGTGGTTTTCCAGGATCTCCTGCGTCGTAAGCGTACTTAGTGTATATGTAGGATTTCCAAGTGTGTTCTTTATCCCCAGTTCCTTAATCAGGCAGTCAATGTTGTGTTTCTTGCAAACAAAAACAATATTGTTTGAGGCTTTGTCAGCTGGAACAACAATATATTTATTATGGAGGCAAAACAACTCCTCTATGACATGGGGGTCTTTAAAGATGGAAGGAGCTTTGCTGCTCATTGACCCTTTAAGCTCACTTACTTTTATCTGAATCAATGACCTCACTGATTTTACCCACTCCGAAAAAGAGTGTCAACCTCAACCTTTTCTCTTTTTGTCCAGTCTTTTGCATAACCCTCAACAGAATCCATTTCTAGTTTGAAATTGTACTTCCAATTGATTGGCTGTGGCTCTCTGTATTTCGGACCCTTGGACAAAAGTTTTTCTCAACTTGTAGTTATTGACTATATTTAGGTCTCCAGAAATTACATGACCAGCAGGATTATACACGAAATGGGAATTTGAACAGGCACAATCAGAAGGCTAAATCCTAGGTCATACCTTACCGGATAGCTCGAACGGACGTCTAACGGATGAAAATAAAAGTTGTACGTTGACAAAATTGTTATCCGTTGGGAGTTCGTTAATGTACTGACCGGATAAAACGGACGTGTAACGAAAGCATAACAGACACACACCGGATATGAAACGTACGAGAAACGGACACGTAACGGACAGAACAGATGTCGAACGTACATCCAACGGACAAATACCACATAAAACGGACACCTAACGGAAGCGTACCGGATAAAATGGATGAACAAGATATACGGAAAAATTAAAAGCGACAATAATAATACATGCAAATCGCATACATATTCAAAATGTTTCTGTGTTACTGGTTTTGGTTTGTTCTTTAAAATGCCGCCAAAGGATAGTGTCTCGCCTGAATAAGAGCTGCTTGATTGTGAAAACGTGCTTTACTCTAAGATCGATTATGAATAATAAGAATTCATGAACCTTAAGAAATCTGACATACCAATAATTGGCATTTCTGACGCGAAATTCTCAATTGGCATTTATCTGTTTCAGATCCGTTCATCATCCGTTTTATCCGTTATATGTCCGGTAGAAGTCTGTTTCTCATTTGTTCAACAACCGTTTTATCCGTTAAACGTCCAGTAGAAGTACGTTGGTGAATTTATCTTCCATACCTCCATCGGATGTATAACAGACACGTAACGGATACTAAACGGAAACAAAACGGACGTGTACCGTACAAAACGGACGCCTAACGGACGTTCAACGGACATTTTATCCGTTGGACGTCCGTTCAAAATTTTGAACATGCTCAAAATTTTCCACCGGACAGAACGGACGTCGACGGATAAAACGTACACTTAACGGATATGCAATGGATATGGAAGGACGTCTTACGAATAAGAACGGCCGTCTAACGGACATGAACGGATTGAAAAAAAAAGTTATCCGATAGGCGTCCGTTCGAGCTATATGGTAAGGTGTGACCGAGGCTTTAGCTTTGAGATTATCAATATTTAAATTCTGCAACACTTTTTAGCTCACCTGGCCCGAAGGGCCAAGTGAGCTTTTTTCATCACTTTGCGTCCGTCGTCCGTCGTCGTCGTCGTCGTCCGTCGTTAGCTTTTACAAAAATCTTCTCCTCTGAAACTACTGGGCAAAATTAAAGCAAACTTGGCCACAATCATCATTGGGGTATCTAGTTTAAAAAATGTGTGGCGTGACCCGGCCAACCAACCAAGATGGCCGCCATGGCTAAAAAATAGAACATAGGGTAAAATGTAGATTTTGTCTTATAACTCTGAAATCAAAGCATTTAGAGCAAATCTGACATGAAGTAAAATTGTTTATCAGGTAAAGATCTATCTGCCCTGAAAATTTTCAGACAAATCTGACAACCGGTTATTGGGTTGCTGCCCCTGAATTGGTATTTTAAGGAAATAATACCGTTTTTTTGGCTATTATCTTGAATATTATTATAGATAGAGATAAACTACAAACAGCAATAATGTTCAGCAAAGTGAGATCCACAAATAAGTCAACATGACCAAAAAGGTCAGATGACCCCTAAAAGAGTAATGGCCCTTTATAGTCAATTTTTAATGATTTTGTAAATTTTGTAAATTTGTAAATTTTTGTTAATTTTAACAAAATATTTTCCTCTGTAACGAATGGGCCAAGTTCATTATAAATTGAAATAACTTTTAGGAATTTTGGTTCTCAATGCTCTTCAACTTCGTACTTTATTTGGCCTTTTTTTTAAAAACTTTTTTGGATTCGACATCACTGATGAGTCTCTTGTAGACGAAACGCGCGTCTGGCGTATCTACCAAATTTAGTCCTGGTATCTATGATGAGTTTATTTACAACCACTTGGTCGATGCCACTGCTGATGGAGATTTATTTCCCCGAGGATGTCACAAGCCCAGTAGTCAGGATTTTTTGTTCTGACATGAATTGTCATTAATATGGTTATATTTATAAATTTACTGTTTACAATTGCAAATTTATGAATTTTTTGAAATACTAAGGCTTTTCTACCTCAGGCATAGATTACCTTAGCTGTATTTTGCAAAACTTTTAGGAACTTTGGTTCTCAATACTCTTCAACTTCGTACTTTATTTGGCCTTTTTTTGAAAACTTTTTTGGATTCGAGCATTACTGATGAGTCTCTTGTAGACGAAACGCGCGTCTGGCGTATCTACTAAATTTAGTCCTGGTATCTATGATGAGTTTATTGTAAGAAGCAAGAATGTTCAGAAAAGTAAGATCTACAAACACATCACCATCACCAAAACACAATTTTGTCATGAATCCATATGATTTTTGTTGAAAGGGAAAATAGTCAAAAAGATAGCAGTACATCTTAATAAGGTTATAAGTATGATATACCAAGTCAAAAGATAGCAGTACATCTTAATAAGGTTAAAAGTATGATACCATTGTTTTGATTCTAAGTAAAATAATAAAAGAGTGAAATATTTGTGTATTGTTTTTATACCACTGCAAAACAAATTTTGACATCTTATATTGGTATGACGTTGTCGTCGTCTGCCACATCTGAAGACACATTTGGTTTCCAGACGATAACTTTAGTTTAAGTGAATGGATCTCTATGAAATTTTACCAGAAGGTTTAATACCACCAAGAAAAGGTTGGGATTGATTTTGGGGGTTATGATACACCAAACGTTTTTTAAAAAAAGGGGGGCCAAAAACAAGCAATTTTGATGTTTTCGGACCATACATTATGTTTGTGAATGGATCTTTCTGAAATGTACATAAAGGTTCCATATCACAATGAGAAGACTGGGTATGAGTTTGGGGGTAATTGCCTTAATTGTTCAGAAATAATGGTAAACTAGAGGCTCTAAAGAGCCTGTGTCGCTCACCTTGGTCTTTGTGCATGACAAAATTGTGTTTTGGTGATGGTGATGTGATTGAAGTTCTTACTTTACTGAACATTCTTGCTACTTACAATTATCTCTATCTATAATGATATTGGCCCATTAGTAACAGAGGAAAATATTTAAATTTACAAAAATTTACAAAATTTATGAAAATTGTTAAAAGTTGACTATAAAGGGCAATAACTCCTTTAGGGGTCAACTGACCATTTTGATCATGTTGACTTATTTGTAGATCTCACTTTGTTGAACATTATTGCTGTTTACAGTTTATCTCTATCAATAATAATATTCAAGATGATAAACAAAAACAACAAAATTTCCTTCAAATTACCAATTCAGGGGCAGCAATCCAACAACCAGTTGTGATTCGTCTGCAAATTTCAGGGCAGATAGATCTTGACCTGATAAACAATTTTACTCATTGTCAGATTTGCTCTAAATGCTTTGGCTTCAGAGTTATAATCAAAAATCTACATTTACCCCTACGTTCTATTTTTAGCCATGGCGGCCATCTTGGTTGGTTGGCCGGGTCATCCCACACATTTTTTAAACTAGATACCCCAATGATTATTGTGGTCAAGTTTGATTTGATTTGGCCGAGTAGTTTCAGAGGAGAAGATTTTTGTAAAGGTTAACGACGACGGACGCCAAATGATGAGAAAAGCTCACTTGCCCCTTGGTGTAAATGTGTGTAAATGCATGGATCTCTCTAAAATTGTATAACAAGGTGTTATATCTCAATGGGAAGACTGGGTATGAATTTGGGGTTAATTGCCCCAAATGTTCACGAATTAGGGATCCAAAAAGGGGTAAAAAAACTAGCATTTTTCTAGTTTCCAGATAACTTTTGTTCAAAGTGTATGGATCTCTATGAAAATGTATTGCAAGGTACCATACCGCTATGGGTAGGCTGGGATTGAGTCCGAGGGTAATAACTTCAAGGAGTGGTGTCAAAAAATTGGGGGGGGGGGATTTTATTTTCATAATTTTTGTTGAGCCTGGGATTTTTGTCGTAAAAAGCTTGACATAGGGATAGTGAAAGTGTATTAAGAAATTTCAGCGTGTTGAATTTTTTCTTAAAATTTTTTCATTTTTCCATTAATTATATAAGATATATATATATAAGCCAAAAATTTGATATGACAGGAGATACACACCAAACAGGAAGTGTAAGTTATCATATGAAGTATTGTGCAATAGCACAGTATTGCGCAATAGCAAGAAATATCAAATTGCACAATAACAAGAAATCTTTAATTGAAAAGTATACAGAAAATTTCTTTAAAAAAAAAGGGGGGGTCAATACGCAACAGCATAGTGTATTGCACAAAAGCATGTCACATAAATTCAAATCATATAACCAATTCTAAGTTCTTTGACTACAGTTATTCTGTATTAGAAGACTATTCTGTGTCAAAAATTTAATTACAATTCAAATTCAGACCTGCATCAAGTGCGAATATTGAGTCCATTTTTGCCCCAACTGTCCAGGGTTGGACCTCTGCGATCGTATCCAGCTGCGCTCAGCAAGTCAAGTTATCCTGTAGATAGATATAAGAAGATGTGGTATGAGTGTCAACTCTCCATTCACGTCTCAATTTGTTTAAAGTAAACCATTACAGATCAAAGTATGTCCCTCAACAGGAAGCCTTGGCTCACACCGAACAGCAAGCTATAAAGATCCTCAAAAATGACTAGTGTAAAACAGTTCATTCAGTAAAATCAACGGTCTAATCTTTTTAAAAACGAAACAACGAGAAACACTTTTGATCCACATCAACAAACGACAACCACTGAACAACAGGTTCCTGTAGGTTTAGATTCTTTCTGTGATGAGATTGCTTCCCTTACGTAGTAAATACTTATTCATCTTTAAAAGGATATACAAACTCATTAGTCTGCTATCTCTGCTAAAAACATTAGCTACAACCAATCCAATCAGTAAGGATATTCCTTGATGCATTGGACCGCCATCCGATACAAAAATCAGAAAGGATTTCCCTTGTTACATTGTACACGCTAACAACTATAAGATAATCAGTAAGGATCTCCCTTGTTACATTGTACACGCTAACAACTATAAGATAATCAGTAAGGATCTCCCTTGCTATATTATCTACAAAATGAAATACACACTGTTACTTTTCCTAGCCAGCACGTTAGTTCTGCATGTCATAAATGCACAAACAGGGTCATCAAAACAAAACTATTCAACATGCTAAGTCCGAAATTACATCATAGCGGCGGAAGACCAATATTATTACCAGTACAAGGAAGGCACATTATAACAGCAATGTTACTCATCGTCTTACTATCAGGTGACATAGAGACAAACCCAGGTCTTAAAACAGCAAATGTCTTCCCATGTGGTCTATGTGAAAGACCCGTAACATGGTCAACAGAGGGAGTATGTTGCGACTGCTGCAGTATTTGGCACCACCGCTCATGCATCGAATTATGCACAACAGACTATGAACTCTTACAAAAGTCAAATGTGCAATGGATGTGTTGCAAATGTGACAGCCTTAAAGTATCTTCCTCCACTTATGCATACGAGTTAGATAACATCAGCTAGTATGAACCATTAACAACAGATCTAAGCTTTATGGACTCTTTCTCTTCATCATTTAGTCCACTAGTAACACGCAGCCCAAAAGAAAAATCAATAACCCAAAATCAATCTGATGTAAACAAAACAAAAACAGCGTAAAGGATACAACACCACCACCCTACAACATCAATAAAAAAAGAAACCTCAGAATCATAAACTGCAGAAGTATTAAAGACAAAACCTCTGAATTTAAAACTACAACTCAATACACAAAGCCAGATATCATAATATGAACCGAATCTTGGCTAAAAGGGGTAACACTCGGAAAAAAATCCAACTAAAGATGCTATAAAATCAGCAGAAGTATTTCCGGATAACTATACATCATATAGGAATGACAGAGGAACCTTAGGAGGGGGAGTCTTCATATTAGTCTACAACAGTATGATTGGCACTGAACAACCGCAATTCATAACAAAATGCGAGATTGAGTGGGTTAAGTTCAAACTAAAAACAACTCAAGATCTAATCGTCGGATCATTCTATATACCACACAAAAACAAAGTTCAACTAGAAGAACTCGAAAAATCCCTTGAAAAAAATCAGAGAGGAGAACAAAAACAGTAACATCATATTAGCAGGAGATTTCAATTGCCCAGACATAATGTGGGACAACCTCTCCATAAACAGCTAATAAATATAACAACCTAATTTGGTCTTACACAATTCTACGAAGAACCAACAAGGGAAAACAACCTACTGTACCTTGTATTCACAACAAATCCGTCACTAATGAAAACATCAACGAAAATACCAGGTATATCTGATCACGCCATCATCATAACCGACACAGACATCAAACCGTACTACTCTAAATCTAACCCTTGAAAAGTTTACACATGGGCAAGAGCCAACTGGGATGAAGTGAATAAAGATATAGATTCTCTGACAACACAAATAAGGAATGATATCCAAAACCATCAAAATGTCAACGAAGCTTGATTGACATTTCACACCTATTTTCCAGCTTAGACAAAAGTATACCATCTAAAATAGTCAAGTCAAACAACAGACTGCCATGGATAAACCACAAGATCAAGAAAATGCTGAAGAACAAAACAAAACAAAGCAAAAAGAACGAAATATTGGACAAATTATCGCCATTACCAAAAAACTTGCAAGAGAGAAATCAGGAAAGTAGAAAAAAAAACTACATTAACAACGCCATAATCGAAGGAATGAACAAGAACAACACAAAACCCTTTTGGAAGTATGTCAAGTTAAGGAAGCAAGACAACATTGGAGTTGAACCACTAAAGAGACAAGGACAACTCATAAACGACAGCAAGGAGAAGGCCCAAATTCTACTGGAGCAATTTGCGTCTGTTTTCATAAAGGAAACAACCCAAACATTGCCTAAAACAAACATCAGGGTACAAGACTCCATAACTCAAATCAACATCAGAACAGAAGGAGTAAAAAAGCTGCTACAAAAAATTAATCCATCCAAAGCATCGGGCCAGGACAACATACCAAACAGAGTACTTAAACAATGAGCCGAACACCTGGCACCAATAATAACATCAATATTCCAGCTATCCCTAGATGTGGTACCCTACCAGATGACTGGAGAAACACCAACATCTCAAGCATATATAAGAAGGGAGACCGACATGCGGCTGAAAATTACAGGCCCGTCACACTAATATCGGTACCCTGTAAGCTACTAGAGCACATTATATGTAGACACATGCTAAAACATCTAGAAAAGCATAATGTATTAACATCACTTAACCATGGCTTCAGAGCTGGATATTCATGCGAGATCTAACTTGCCATCACCATCCACGACATGCTCCAGTCATTCGACAAAGGAAACCAGGTAGATATAGCAATTCTAGACTCCTGCACATAATAAACCGATACGAAATTGGAGAAAACATTCACAAATAGCAAACTGCATTCCTGACTGAAAGAAAAATGCAAGTCCAACTTGATGGAGAACATTCAACTAATGCATCAGTCGAATCTGGAGTCCCCCAAGGAACGGTTCTAGGACCCATCCTCTTCCTGTGTCACATAAATGATCTACCAGATGCAGTAAACTCGTCAGTCCGACTATTTGCAGACGACTGTTTGCTGTACAGGGAAATCAAAAACCAAAATGATCACAATAAATTACAAGAGGACCTAAAATCACTGGAAAAGTGGGCAGACGACTGGTGTATGCGCTTCAACGCCAAAAAATGCTATATGCTTAGCCTGAAAAGTAAAAGCCAACTGTTCTACAACCTTAATAACCACACATCCAACCCTTATCTCGGGCTACAAATACAAGAAGATCTAAATTGGAAGGAACAATTAACACATGTAACAAAGCCAGTTCCACGCTAGGCTTCCTTAGGAGAAACCTACGACACTGCCCTAGGGAATGCCGTAAACCAGCATATATAGCACTTGTGAGATCCATTATGTAGTACGGATCAATTATTTGAGACCCATATACCCAAAAAGACATCTACAAATTAGAATCCATACAAAAAAGAGGGGCTAGATTTATCACCAAAGACTACAAATCAAGGGATGAAGGATGCATATGTATGACAAAGTTCTAACAGAACTTCAGCTTCCGTCGCTACTATCTAGACGACAACAACAACGACTGATTTTCTTCTTTAAAGTGGTCGAGGGTATACCAGTGCTTCCACCAGACGATCTTATAATATTCCATAGAACCAAACGACAAATAAGAGCAACAACATACAACAATTTTGTTACTAAGAACATTATAGACCAACAAGTCCTTACAACAAACGTGTGGTCATAGTTCCTAATAATAAGACCGTCCAGTTCAAAAACCTCCATCTTTGTGCGCACTGCAGTAGATTGAAACCATCTAGAGGATTCGGCAGTGTGCGCCACTACAACCGAGGAGTTTAAATCAGCACTCCTCAGCAAACGCGACTAATTTATGCGCAGACCAACCCGTCACACAATAGCCGAAAGGAATCTGTGACGTACCCATCCATATTACAGAGGTGGGAAATACAGATACAGATACAGTCCCAAATAAACTTACACCACTATGGCTTAAAAAAGAAAAAGATCAAAAGACAAACAACAGTATACAAAACACAACTTAGAAAGACTGAGCAACCAGAATACCACAAAAATACAGGGGTGATCTCAGGTGCTCAGGAAGGGTAATAAGATCCTGCTCCACTTTAGGCACTCATATTAAGCAGTTGAGTTTGGTAAGTATGTTTTAACTGGTAGATTCCTCCGTTATTCGGAGCATCCCTCGAGAATACAGTGGAATCCGTGTATCAGGACTAACGGAGATGTGTCACTAACGTATTTACAAGGACAATCCCCAACCCAATGCAAGGACACCGGGTAGTCTGTTATAGTTGAGGAAGCCGAGGTTCTCGGAGAGAACAACAGGGACACTCGGCGGGAACAGACAAACCAAACAGTTATCAGTAGATTGATCTCCAGGTCAAAGTAGGGGCCAACTAAGGCCCATTTTAGTTCAAACGACGGTCTGGGTACCAGCTTTACTTTTTTGGCTCAGACGGTCATTGCACCCGCTTAGAACACAAGAGATCCAGATGTATTAAATGTGATTTTCTAGTAAAAATTGTGCTCTCTACAGACCATTGATTGGTTGTAGCTTAATTACTGTTCAGTGGCAATTGTTTCGTGTTGGTCTTGTTGGGGTCTAAGCCAGATGCGGAATTGGCCATTATTTTTGATAAGCATGAGACGTGAAAGTAAAAATTTTGTTGCGTAAAAACAGGAAAAGAATTATGGCGGGACACATGAAATAACAAGCGCTATCATTACATTGAAAAAGGGACACAGGATTCTGACAAAAAATAAATTGACAGGAAATGAGAAACCATCTCTTTAATCAGGGAGCCTAGATCAAACCCCCACCAAATGACACCCTGGTTGTAACAACAGTAACAATTTATTCAAAAGGTACTAAATGCTCTAATTTTTAACGGATTATGTTTGGAAGTTTGGCTGTACCTGTAGAATTCTTATTAAAAATGGGAAATCATATATTTATTTTTATGACGTTGTTTACAGAGCACATATATTACGATAAGATCCATGGACAATCCATGGAAAATCATCCATTATTTTATTAAACTTATTCTTAAAGGTTATCAATATAACACAGTCGTGCAGGTGACAAAAGATTCGTGAAAATTTATAAATGTTAGCTCAAAGAGGTTTCGAAAGATACCAGAGGGACAGCCAAACTCATAGATCGAAAATAAACAACGCCATATTTTAAGAACAAAAAGACAAACTGACAAATAAAAGTACCTAAGACATAACATAGAAAATAAAGACTTAGCAACACGAACCCCACCAAAAACTGGGGGTTATCACAGGTGCTCCTAAACGGTAAGCAAATCCTGCTCGACATATGGCACCAGACGTGTAGCTCATGTTATTAACTTACTGTTCCCTGCTGTAATGCAGAAATGGACCATGTACTGCATGTTGTCACCATGTGAAGAGTTAATTAGCCAGTGATTATCAAAATTTTTCAGGGAATCGTTTCCAATTAAAATGAAGTTATGCCTTTGTCTCACTCAACACTGATAACCTGTGCCAAAGACAAAGAATACAATATGTCTCTGATAGTGCCAATCACAAAGTTTTAAATGAATGATGCATGTCCCTTGGAATTATGAATAACCTGAAAACTCACCTTGTTGACGCTCTCAATCATGCAATTCTTTGTAGAAATACACTGCATTTACAAAAATCACAATTTACAAATTCTTTAAGAATTGAAAATGTTTTGTACAAGTCAAGAATGATCTTTGAAAGTATATATACATGTATATTAAAGGGGAGGGTTGAGATCTAACGAAACAGGTTTAACCCCGCCGCATTTTTGCGTATTTCCCAAGTCAGGAGCCTCTGGCCTTTGTTAGTCTTGTATGCTTTTTTTTAATTTTAGTTCATTTATATGTTTTCGAGTTTGTTGTGACGTCTACTTTCACAAAACTAGTACACAATTTCATATAGGGCCAGCTGAGCACCACCTCCGGGTGCGGGAATTTCTCGCTGCGTTGAAGACCAACGTTTTGGAGTTTTGGGTCCTAAAAAAACTAAAGATTTTCTTATCCCAGGAATGGTTTACCTTAGCTGTATTTGGCACAACTTTTTGGAATTTTGGGTCCTCAATGCTCTTCAACTTTGTACTTGTTTGGGTTTATAACTATTTTGATCTGAGCGTCACTGATGAGTCTTATGTAGACGAAACGCGCGTCTGGCGTATTAAATTATAATCCTGGTACTTTTGATCACTGTTTACACCACTGTGTAGATGCCACTGCTTGTGGACGTTTCTTCCCCGAGGGTATCACTAGCCCATTAGTCAGCACTTCTGTGTTGACATGAATATCAATTATATGGTCATTTTTATAAATTTTCTGTTACAAAACTTTTAATTTTTCAAACAAACTAAGGATTTTCTTATCCCAGGAATATATTATCTTAACCGTATTTGGCACAATAATTTGGAATTTGGGGTCCTCAGTGCTTTTTAACTTTGTACTTGTTTGGCTATAAACTATTTTGATCTGAGCGCCACTGATGAGTCTTATGTAGACGAAACACGCGTCTAGCGTACTAAATTATCATCTTGGTACCTTTGATAACTATTTGCCATGTAACATATTTACATGTGTACCGATAGACCAACGTCAATCCCTTTAATTAAAATTTAAACTGACAGATTTTCTTCAGAAGTTATTTATCTGTTATAAGATTTTTAATACTTCGTATGATATGCATACAGGGCATTTCCAGCAATCACTTTCAGAGATTTTTGATTTTCAGATTTAAAACAAATTCTTCATTTTTCACGCAAAGGAAATAAATTTACACTTTGGATGGTAGGTTTTTATCATAATGAACTCCAATGGCTCGGTAATCAGAATATAATACAAATTATTCATTTTCCTTTACGTTGGTCCACTGTGGACACAATTGGATGAACATTTGTGAGTTTTAATTTTGCAAAAAGCTAGCCAGCATTGCAAAATGACAATGAGTTGATAATAATCTTTCATTACAGTTGTTTTGAGGCATATAAGTATAATTGTTTAATTGAAAGACAGTTAAAAATTAGAAAGATTTGCATGGAGTTCATATTTCATGCAATTATAAGCGGTTTCTTTTTTTTTTGTTATATTTGTAAATAATATTATCCGTGTATTGCGTGATTCCCAATACATTTTCTGCTATCAATAAAACACATTGTTTTTATGAACAAATGAAGTAAGTACATGGAACAATAGACTAGATATTGAGCCCCTTTAAAAAAATTATAAATGCCACCAATACATTGCATCAGTGGTAAGGAAAAGATTTTTATGAAAACATGTCCTTCGATATTTACGATTTGTATACATGTAGCTTTAGAAACATAACTCTATTGAATGTACTGATTTTATCTCAGTAACTTAAATAAGAATGTTCCCGACACACTTAATTATCTGTTATCGAATATTTCAACAAATGTGACCATACCGTAATTACTAGTAACTATCATTAAATCATTCAAAAAATGCGACGCTACCGTAAACGAATATCTACCTTATAGCATAATAACGAATTTAAAACACGATATAAGTACAAATAATCTTTCTAAAAGAGAGCCGAGGGATACCAAATGCAACCTCAAACGTCGAAAATAAGCTGACATCACGGCAAAAGGAAAAACAGTAAAGCACCCACCAAAATCTCTTTTTATATGACATAACGGTCAAATAAATCATGATTGAGTCTGAAATAGTTTACAGTAATACCTTCAACTTAATATTAGGAACCATGGATTCTATAGCTTACTTGAAAGTCGTATCACTTTTGAAATCATAATAGAAAACGCAAGCCAGTGATTACTGTATCAACTTGGAGACATTTATATTTATGTCATTTATGAATGTTTTACCAACAGGTTTATTTATAATTCCTTGTTAAAGGGACGACATCATAAGTTCAATATGTAGGATAAACTTAATTCACATAGTTTTTTTCTCTGACCACACACCCCTTCTTAACTTAATTTGGGAAAAATTGTTTGACCAATGTGGATATATGTAAAATCGATTTTGGATAAACAAAACTTGCAGCCATTTTTAGCCCCCACCCCCAAGCCATTCAGTGAATTAAGTTTTTTTTTTATTTTTTTTATTTTTTTTATATCTTACATTGATCTGTTGATGTCGTCCCTAGCAACATTAACAACTTAATTTACTAATATTACAAAGGTGTATAATGTATTATAACATAAAACCGATATTTTAAAAAACAAACGAGCGCAAAAAGTACAAGTATATTAATATACAAAATGTATGGTAAATCATATTCATTAGCCAATTTAATGACTGGCAGATGTCTGGGCGTGTCATTTGCATTTCACGTGACATTTTTGTTCAAATGATACAAATAAGTGGTTATGTATATTGTGTTTTGTCAATATCTGTTTGATATCTGCTTGTATCTGCTTGACATGAAATACTTTAATGTTCAAAAGATCTAGAAGAAAGGTAAGAAATGTACAATGTTATTCTCATGAAATATTTGATTTGTCCTGTGATAATTAACTGTAAATGATTGGATAAAAAGGGCATTCATTTATATCCATCCGGAAAATCAGTAAGACAATACATTGGTTACGGTTCTTGGCGTATATTTTTTTAAATAGAAGACATCAATAAAAATAATAACGAGAGCTGGTTTTCATATCAACACAACAACAATTATGCGAACCTGCGCCGTAAAGTTAAAAGCAATAGCGCGATTTCGTTTGTTCGGATGGAGAATTTGTCAGATGCGCTTTCAACATAATGATGTTCGCGAGTTTGGTCCACCGTGTAGCTATGCAGTAGAATGATGATGAACATTTGAAGCCTTGTTCATTATATTCTTGAAATGGCACGGCGAAAGACTGATATAATTTGTCATCGTCAACCAATCAAGTACGTTCCTAACTCTCCATAAAGTTAGATATTTTCATTTTATTTTGAAATGATCTTGTCAAATTCCAATTTAGGGTATCTACAGAGCTCCAATGACGAAGATATAAGCAAATAAAGGTCACTTTACACCTTAAAAAATGGGGGGGGGGGGCGTTTAGTCATCTATTAAAGGCTGTGTCAGTGAACTGACAAATGTGGAACTAACCGCCTTATTAATTTGAGTTGTTTAAGTTATCTATTTTAAATGATGTGGGGTGGTTAAAATTAGTTTTTCGGAGAAATGTTCAATTTGTTTTTACATTTGAATAAACAATCCGTTTCTATCGTCTATGCATTTAAATAATAAGTCACTGTTAAAAGTTGCACAAGCTTCAAACGGTTAACAACTTTTAAAATTTTTTACCATTAGCAGATAACGTACTTTCGGTATGGATATCTTTGAAAAAATAAATGGTAAATTAAGACGAAAACACAAAAGTTGCCTTAAAAAAAGAGGGACGAAAGATACCAAAGGGACAGTCAACGCCATGGCTAAAAATGAAAAAGACAAACAAACAACAGCACACACGACACAACATAGAAAACTAAAGAATAAACAACACGAACCCCACCAAAAAACTAGGGGTGATCTCAGGTGCTCCGGAAGGGTAAGCAGATCCTTCTCCACATGCGTCACCCGTCGTGTTGCTTAAGTGATAACAAATCCGGTAAAAAGTCTAATTCGGTAGATCACATTCAGGAAAGGAAAGGGGATTGTAGATGCAACGTAAGGAACATATCCGATATCATTTGTGATACGGTTATTCCATAACGGTCAACCAACTCGTGATAGTGTCCGTAAAATTTACGAAGGGATGATTTCAACTTCACCATTTGGAACTCTTGGTTTAACAGCTTCCTTGTGAGCAGCAACCCTCTATCAAGAAAATCATGATAGGAAATGCAAGCACGGGAATATCGTATCAATTGGGAGATATAATAGACTCTGGTGTCTCCTGAATTCGCAATTAGTCAATAAAAATGTTTACCGTTTATTACCATCCACACATTGGATAATTCTCAAACACTGTAAATTGAAAAACAAATATTTTAAAGTTTTTAACAAGAAGTGGGTCAGTGACTTTGAAAAGCGACGTGCGTGCTTATAACTGATATTCAACTAAGATAGTCTTTCCATAGTAAAGCACAAGGACAATCACCATATTATGCCCTGATTTGTATAAAGGAACTTGTCACACATGTCTGTTTCGACAATAATTTATCATAATAAGATAATATATATAAGTTCCTTATCTTTATTAAATATAGTTCATACCCGTTTTGTATACAATAAAAGATCTTTTGAATCCTATCTACTTGATAGCTTTAAAATGAAGGACCAGCCAAATGCTATTATATACATTACATAATTGCTCTGTTAATCCTTATTTCAAAACTATAAATATTTAAAAAAAAAATGAACTGAGAAAACCTCCAACTTTTAAATTAAAAGATATCTCTTTATTTTTATTTTTTCTTGTTTGGCATATTTATGTAAATCAAGTTGATTATGAGAAAAGATAATAAACATCTTTAAACTGATGTAATTCCACTCATCCATCTTTCAATTTTATAAATGAGGTACCAAAAGAAAGAAGAAGGATAAATCTTTCAAATTGTGATAATTTCATTATGACATAATTAATTGTTATGTAATTAGTTGCTATATTGTGATCTTCATACTTGAATGAATTTAGCTTCTTTTTTATTCAAAGCATCCCAAAATATTTTATAAATTCTTGCTCGCCGCGATAAAGCCATTTTGTGCTAATGCGACGTAAAGCAACCAACAATCAACCAAAACTGTATTTCATTCTCTCATAAATCTTCAATGAAGTTTGCAACATCAATTCATAAGAGATCACTGAATTCAATTGGGTATAAAATTTGTTCTATTGATGTTTTTGGAAAAATCTGAAACATAGTTTTGGAGGTCAAGCTTTGTTGTACAAGAATCTATAAAATATTTTGGGATGCTATGAAGAACAAAGACGCTAAACTCATTCAAGTGTGGACATCACAATATAGCAACTAATTACATAACAATTGATTATGTAATAATTATGTCATAATGAAATTATCACAATTTGAAAGATTAATCTTTCTTCTTTCTTTTGGTACCTCATTTATAAAAGATAAAGAAGGATGAAATGAATTACATCAGTTTAAAGTTATCTGATTGGGAGTGTAAAAATATTTGTATTGTGCTACCTTGATAAGCAACCAAACAAAATTGTTAAATTTTACATAATAATAAAGTATGACTTTTTATAAAGGGATTGAAATGAATCAAATTTTTACATAATATTTTCGGGTGATCAATATCACATATTTTAAAAATTAACATGTTTTACTTTTACTTTTGCACTTCTTTAAATCATATTTTCAACCGGAAAAATATCCTTTTTTCTAAATTTGTGAAAACTGTAGTCCGGTGTGAACTATAACTTGAAAGCAACGGATTTGACTTTGAATCGAATAATTCTTCCGATTTCAAATTTGAAAGCGACAAATCCCATACTTTTGTTATTTTACTTTTTGAATGAGATTCCTATTATCGGCAATATCACGAAAAATTACAAATGTTTGGCAAATTATAAAACTACTTCAGATATCGAAGAAGTGATGATCTTTCTAACTTAAATGCTAAATGAGATTTGTTATCCTAATTTCACGGTCCACTGATAGTGCGAGTTAGGTATCCGTGATGTGGGGACACATTCTTGTTTATACATGTTTACAATACATGCAGTTTAATACCCAGACGCACTCTGTCATACAATCATGACATTGTCATATCACAATTAATGTTTTAACATAGTTTAATACCCGAGTGTATTAACAGCGAAGTACAAATGCATACAGAGATGACAAAATTATCTGAAAAACGTCCATTTGATTAAAACAAATATTTTCTTTCTACAAGTCAAATATCTGTTATACTGTTTCATGGTATATTTGACATTTGTTTCAGCCCAAAATGGCATATGAACGGTTTGACGATGATGTCGAAAATGAAACTAGAATTGTGCTGTTAGGAGCAGCAGGATCTGGCAAAAGCAGAACAGGAAATTTATTGTTCGGTTCAAATGATTATTTTGAAGTTGGTTCTTATTCAATGAAAACCACCGTTAAGTCTTCTGATCGATATGGGACGTACTTAAAGGTTGCAGACACTCCAGGTCTATTTGGAGTTCTCAGGGACGTTGATATTATTCTGGAATTAGATGCAGCTCTTCAACTAACCAATCCAGGTCCACATATGTTTATTTTATGCATTCCAATGTGCCGTTGTACTGATCAAGCAAACAAAGCAGTACAGAAGTATGTTGAATACTTTGGAGAGACAATCTATGATTTTCTGACATTAGCATTTACATTTGTAGACCAGTGGGAATATGGTATCATAGAAAAGAATTCTTCACCAGATTTAGATGTTTACATTCAAACTTTGCCTAATAACATGAAACAATTGATACAAAAATGCCAAAACAGATATTGCTTCATTAATAACCGAAAAACTGGGGATGAGAAATTGAAGCAAGGGAAAGAAATTATTGACAATATACACGATATAATTGTGGCAAAAAAAACTATTTTCAAAAGTTCAACTGGATTTTGTATGACGTGTTCTGGAGTTTTCAAGCAGTGCCGCGTTGCTTGTCGCAGTCTTTGGATATTCACGTGGAGATGTTTTCTAACGTTTTTTTTTATGGAAACGGTAGATAATAATCATACAGATTGATAATAATTTTCTTTAATTATGAACAGTATTTTTTTATTATTCTAAAATGTGATTAGGAACTTATTGACTGTTAATCATAACAAACATATCTATATAGATATCAATGAATGAAGAGGACACTTTTGAGTTTGACCTTGGAAGATATCGAGAGAGAAAAAAACCGCTTACCATATCACTTTCAGTCGGGTTGCTGTATCGATTAAAAATACCATGCAAACATCTCATTTTACAAACCTTTCTTTCTTTTATCGTTTTTAGGGGGGACTTTTTTTTAAGCTAAAAATGGATTTTATTTTACCGGAACCAATGTATACCGGGTTTAGATAATGCACGAACGTACAATTTGAGTCTCGTTTACAAATATTTCACGTGTATTCAGTTTTGATTATTAGTATTCTACTTGATTATAATCCTGTAACTCGACGAAATGATTTCGTAATATTAAGCATGTACTCCCAGTCAAAATTAAAACCTGTAAAATCTGATGAATTATTAAATTTTTTGTTCTGAACAAGTGATTTTTTTGGGTTAAATTAAAAAAAGGAAATGAAAGTCTATTTATCGTATTATTTACAGTACAAATGGTAACTGATTGGTATTGTTTTACACATTTTAGTATTGTTTTGTGATTAAGAATATCGGTTAATTACCTTCCAAATTTCGTTTTTACTTATATTCTAAAATTGTTTTTCTTCGTATGTCGTAGTTTATGAAATTTGGTATCGAATGCTTAAATACAATGTAAGGATTCAAGTCAGTAAGAAGGTCAAAAGAAGAACTTGCATACACATTTTAACAGAAGAGAACAGATCGATAAAATACAAATACTGATTAGTGATTATTTTTATCAAGTGGATCCCTAACTATTGACAGTTTAAGTAAAAAAAAAAATGTCGACTGAAATATACTCTCAGAGATCATTGGTTATGGAACCTAAACGGAGACTGTACATAATATCAGGCTATAAGGGATTACCTAGTATAGTGATTGGAGCCATTCGGATAATTTCTTTGAGGTTTATAGTCAGGACAGGCGTACTTGTTTGGATTCGTGATAGACCGCACGAAGTAATTTCTCTTTCGTCTGCCCATTTTCCCTCTCTTTGGGGTAAGGGAGATAAAGAAAAAGTCAGTAATGGTAAATTAATATTTATTACCAACTCCTATGGATGATTCATAGCCTGACTGTACGAAAGCCAAGAAGGATCATTCATAATTCAGAATTCAAAACTCGCAAATCAAGAAAGATAATCCTGTTTTATTGCAGTTGCAATCCAAACACAATTAAAACCAATTCTTCAGAGAACAATTGAAGGTCTTTCCACCTCGATAATTAGAATGAAATTTAAAAAAGATGTAAGAAAGGGTCACTCCTTGTTGATGTTATTTGGTACCTCAACTGATATAGAAAAATAAGATTAATAGGTATATGAGAAGACGTGATTGTTTTATAATGAACAAAAACAAATTTAAAGCAAAGGTCAAAATCTAGAACGTCAAGTTGACCTTTGACCTTGACCTCAATTTCAAGGTCATAGGTCAGTGATCTCAAATCAAAAGACCCAAGATCAATTACTTGTATGATTGTAGAGAAATATCGATTTCAAATACAAAAGGGGAGAAAACTCCTAAAAGGGTTGACCAAAACACTTCGACTTAAATGGGTTGAAGTTGCCCCTTGTTGTAAACAGTAATTTGGCAAACACATCGTATCATTAATTGTTACAGTTTCTTTTGAATATAGATTACAAGCCAATTTCAAAATTTAGAATATGACCTTGACCTTCAACATTGACCTCAAATTCAAAGTCATAGGTCAGTGAACTCAATTAGGAAGGCCCCAGGTCAATCACTTGTATGGTTGTGGAGAAATATCGTTTTCAAATACAAAAGGGGAGAAAACTCCTAAAAGGGTTAACCAAAACACTTCGACTTAAATAGGTTGAAGTTACGCCTTATTGTAAACAGTAATTTGGCAAACACATCATATCATTAACTGTAACAGTTTCTTTTGAATAACGATAACAAGCAAAAATCGAAATTCATAACATGACCTTGACCTTTGACCTTGACCTCAATTTTAAGTTCATGGGTCAGTGAACTCAAATTAGAAGGTCCGAGGTCAATCACTTGTATGGTTGAGGAGAAATAATGATTTCAAACACATAAGGGGAGAAAACTCCTATAAGGGTTAACCAAAACACTTCGACTGAATAAGTTGAAGTTGCTCCTTATTGTAAACGGTGATTTTGCAAACATATCATTTTATTAACTGTTACAGTTTCTTTTGAATAACGATAACAAGCAAAATTAAAAATTTATAACATGACCTTGACCTTTGACCTTGACCTCAATTTACTTTATATGGACCTAGGACTTCATATCAAAAGAATGTAGGCCTCTACAACTTATACCGTATGAATAAAACCCAACATATCGTTTATTTTAAATTTTCAAAGGGAAATAACTCCCATAAGATGTCTTCTGATAAATAATTCTTAAGAGTAGACGAACAATTTGGTGAAAACAGTTTGTAAAAATCTTTTACGGTTTTAGAGATATAGCGATAACAAGAAAAGGGGACGCGGGGAGATAACTCCTATAAGAATAAGTGTTCGGTCACACAGGGTGAGTTTTGAAACCTCCATTACTGAACAACTTCATTGGCCAAACATCCATTCGATATGTTGTAAAACAAAAAAGCATCTCAGACGGCAGAAGAAAAAAAAAGAAAAAAAAAATAATCAGAAGAAAAACAATAGGTCTTTCCACGAAAAGTGGAAAGACCTAATAAATATTATCTTACTCCGATCAACTGATCTGATAAAATATACCGTATATTAATAATATAATAGGTCACAGACAAACATTAAATCACTTTTCAAAGGATATGTGCCGACATTATGTCAGACAAGTGAAACATTTCTTGTTATCACTTTTACTCCGTGAAAAAAGATATCGATTGTCACGTCTTCAATCCTTATTCGATTTTTTTTCTTCTTCTTTTCATGACATGAGTATCTTTCATAATATAAAAATAAGAAGAAGTGGTATGATTTCCAATGAGACAAATCTCCACAAGAGACTAAAATGACTCAAAAATTAACAACTATAGGTCAACGTACGGCCTTCATCAATGAGTAAAACCCATATCACATAGTCAGCTATAAAAGACCCCGAAATGACAAATGTAAAACAATTCAGACGAAAAAAACAAATTTGATATACAGCAAAAAACGACAACCACCGAATTACAGGCTCCTGACTTGGGACAGACACATACAGAATGTGCACCATCCTCATTTATACAACACAAAACATATGTCGTCCACTTTTCGGTGTGGTGAATGAGATTTATTGTCTGGTATAAAATTACAGAATAGGCAGGCGAAGAATGGAGATCGTAGCGTGTTTTTTTTTTTATCCAAACAGGGAACACATTGAGAGTTTTATGCTGTAAGAAATTAAGCATCCGAAAAGACAAATTTCCTTTCATTTTTTAGAGGATCATGCTTACATAGTTTTGACATACTATATTTGATTGTAATATAAAATTACAACTGTTTTTTTTTTAAATGACTATTTATTACTTTATTTCTGTTATTTCTTTAACCCGAAACCACCTTTGAGAAACTGGTGAAAATGTTTTGCAATGTTCCTGGATATCAATTTTACCAAGGGTTTTCGGATTTTTCATTGCTGTAATTGGGAAATCTAGTGTCAAAATATTACCTTCTAAGTAAACACTGTTGGTTCTGTTTTAGCAAAGACACTATAAGTAAAAAAAATCACAAGAAAACTTTCTGGTAGTAACAATAAAAAAGATTTGCACTAAAAAATAACATTTCCAAATAAAGTTACCATGTCCCTCCTAAAATAGCAATTAAACGACGAGTACAACAGGCTACAGAAACTTTTTGTATAATAAAGATAAAAAGAAGAAGCTTTGTGTCAAATTAGGTGAAAATACTCTTGTGCGAATATATTCCTGGAGTACCAGCTTTAATTTATGTTTTTACCGGCTGTATATCTCTCTGGAACATGCTTATTATCCGCATATGTATCATATGTCCAGTTTGGTTCAGTGGTGCTGATGGCATTTGAAGCAGTCCTCTTTTTCATATAATGACATCGGGGTTTTATATGATTTGCTATGTGGTATGGGGTTTGCTCATTGTTGAAGTGGTAATAAGCATTATATGTAACTTTCATAACATTTGGTTGAGGCAAATAAAGTTAGAGCGCGTAGACGACAAATTAAACATTTTTTCCATTTATAAATGGACTTGAACGGTAAAAGTGATGCCAGCCGAATTTTAACTTGATCTCAGTTTGGTGGTAATTAGCATTGTATATAAGTTTCATAGTATTTGTTTGAGGCAAAATAAAGTTAAATTGCGGAAACTTCCAAGTTGTAAATTTTCCCATGAATACGTACGAACGTACAGACGGACAAGCGTTAAAATTAATGCCCCTCCGCTGTAGCTGAGATTATTCCGGCGGCACGTCTGTCTGTGTATACCTTCGTATAGAAATATGCCATTTATAAGAATGTATAAGTTTGAAAAAAAATTGTGTGTGGAAAAGGGGGGAGGCAAACTTCTGAAAGTGACAAGAAAAAAACCTATTTTCTATGTAGTGTAATAATCTTAATTTTACTAATTGTTCTCTTTCTCTTTCATTTTCATTTTTTAGTTTTAATTTTTGTCTTAAGATGGGAGGGGACATTGTTTTGTCCCCTTTTTGCCCCTGGCTCCTATACGTACACTGTTATTATGACATATTTTTTGTAATAGCAATGAAACGAGTCATTTCGAATACCGGTATGAAAATGAGACTGTTCTATGACGACTTTTATTTATTGAAGGCACTATTTTATATGATACAAAATTATTGTATTTATTGGCTCTTAGTAATGTTCAATAGCGTATTTGAATAAAATTTCAAAGGATTAAATTTACTACAATACAAACAATTCTTAGCTCTATTTTAGAACATGTAATTTAAACTTGTTGAAACGAAGTTAGTTTAAAATTTGTCAAATTAAGCTTTTAAGAATTCCTTTTTTTCAATTTGTCTTTTAATTTAGATTTATCATGCATGTCTCTAAACAAAGTATATGCGACGCGTAACAGTTTATAAGTCTTGGTGTTCTCATATATCCATTTGATACGGTGCATTTATTATGGATATATTTCACTCCATTTATGAAAGAAAATCTATAGAGCAGAGCATTTTGTATTTTTTGTAGCTCTATTTTAGAACATGTGATTTAAACTTGTTGAAATGAAGTTAGTTTAAATTTTGTCAAAGTAAGCTTTAAGACTTCTTTTATTTGAGATTTAATATATGCATGTCTCTATACATAGTATGCGACGCGTAACAGTTTATAACTAAGTGTTTTGATATATGAATTTGATACGGTGCATTTGTGATGGATATATTTCAGACTTCATTTATGAAATAAAATCGATAGAGCAGAGAATTTTGATTTTTCTTGTGTATCAATTTAAAATGTAGATTCAAATATTTTTCACTTCAAAGTTCAAACGATAAAGTAAAACTTCTTTAAATATTAATATTGAGTCACTGATAAGGTCTTTGCATCGGAACTAAAGACATTTATTCTAAAAACAGTTGTTGGCATGACACGGGTTATGTTCTTCTCATATATGTTATGATGGTATGATACTAAACCCCTAACGGGAAGGATTGTGCCTGATGTTCATATGATGAAATCATAATCTTTCAGTCAGTTTAATTGAAGTCTGGAGCTGGCATGTCAGTTAACTGCTAGTAGTCTGTTGTTATTTATGTATTATTGTCATTTTGTTTATTTTCTTTGGTTACATCTTCTGACATCAGACTCGGACTTCTCTTGAACTGAATTTTAATGTGCGTATTGTTATGCGTTTATTTTTCTACATTGGTTAGAGGTATAGGGGGAGGATTGAGATCTCACAAACATGTTTAACCCCGCCGCATTTTTGCGCCTGTCCCAAGTCAGGAGCCTCTGGCCTTTGTTAGTCTTGTATTATTTTAATTTTAGTTTCTTGTGTACAATTTGGAAATTAGTATGGCGTTCATTATCACTGAACTAGTATATATTTGTTAAGGGGCCACCTGAAGGATGCCTCCGGTGCGGGAATTTCTCGCTACATTGAAGACCTGTTGGTGACCTTCTGCTGTTGTTTTTTTTTTTGGTCGGGTTGTTGTCTCTTTGACACATTCCCCATTTCCATTCTCAATTTTATTTAAAACTTATATAATAATGTAAAGTTCGGCGTCCGCAAAAAAGGAGCCATACGTATTTCATTGAATCTCGATATTTATCATGTTTATAATTTTTCTAACAATGACGTTCTACCTCCATAAGCCTGGAAATGTCATGGCGGGTCACAATTTTATTATATAAATATAGGTACTATACATGCTATATATTAGTTAATATTTAGAGAGTCTTATAACAACAACACTTTAGGGACTGCTGCAAAAATTTATTGATCGACATTTTATTTTAATTTCTTTTTATAGTTTATTTATACATGTGATATACTTACAATGAACTTTCACTATCACTTTCAGTTGCTATTAACAAGAAAAGAAATTATGGCAAGCCGTTTTAATTACTATTTATTCGAATTTCAAGATATCTCCTATAAAATATATAAGATATCTTATATAATATATAAGATATCTCCTTTAATATATAAGATATCCTATATAATTTCATTTTTTTATAAGATATCTCATATATTATATAAGATTTTTTTTTATCTTTAATGTTTTATGAGATATATTTAATGTTATATAATATGTTTTTAATGTTATATATAATATCTCATAAAGTTTATATGATATCTTATATACTTTATAAGATATCTTATAAACAATTTTTATATATTAAGATATCTTATATAGTTTATAAGATATGTTATATAGTTTATGAGATATCTCATAAAGTTTGTAAGATATCTCATATAGTTTATAAGATATATTATATAGTTTATGAGATATCTTATAAAGACAATTATATAAGATATCTGATAAATTATATGAGATATCTTATCAACTATATAAGATATCTTATAAACTTTAGAAGATATAAAATTATAAACTTTAGGAAATATCATATAAACTATATAAGATATCTTATAAACTTTATGAGATATCTTATAAACTAAATAAGATATCTCCTTTAATATATAAGATATCTTATATAATTTCATTTTTATGAGATATCTTAAATATTATATGTAGGTAAGTAAGTAAGTAAGTAAGTAAGTAATTTTTATTGGTTTAAAATCCAAAATTACAGGATTGATACCAAGACAATACAAATTTTGATTACACAAACATACAAACATATATATATCATACCAAATTCATAAACATTATATGAGGAGGTGGTACCACAAAGTTATTTAGTGCTTAATTAAGCATTTCTAGAAATGTACATGTCGCTTATAAATTTAACAATAATTCTAATTATATCAGTCTCAACACATGTATACAAACAAATAAATCTTGCTTCATTAAGTCATATTTAAAAAAGAGGGAACTATTTCACTAATTTTGGAAAACAGTTGGTCTCTAATTATATTTAGTTTTGTACATTTTAAAGTGAAATGAAATTCATCTTTTACTTCTAAGAGGCACGAAGGACAAATTCTTTCTTCTACAGGGGTTTTAGTGTGACGCCCTTGTTCAATTCTAAGAACACTATTACTAAATACGAATTTTAGCAAAATGCCCTATTACTTTTCTGTCTTTATTTAACAATAAATAGGTTTCCAATTTATAATTTTCTTTAAGCTGTCTATATGTTCTCAGCTTATTACCATGTATTGATTTATTATCACAAAATATATTTTCTTTCCAAAAATTAAGATATCTATCATTAAGTTTGGTATGAATTGCATATAATAAACGCCTTTTTGAAATAGTATCATGATTTTTCCAAACATGTGAAAAATTTAATGTAGCAAGTAACTGTTCAATCTTTTTAGCAAATCCATTTGTTAATTGCAGGTTGGAACAATATACATCTTTTAGTAAACAATTGTTATCAGATTTGATCACATGCAACCAGAAGACAATTGACAGTGTTAAAGCTTCTATAAAAACTGGATACATACCAAGTTCAGCTAGTACTGCTAAATTGACAGCTGATTTATTTACTCAAATTAAAGTTTTTGCAAATTTAATTTGGACTTTGATGGTAGCTAATGGCCAATATTTTGACTCTAGATTTGTAATATCTTTTATCATATACAGTGACCAAACTTCACTACAGTAAAGAAGTATAGGTTTAACACAAGCATCAAAAAGCTTTAAGTGAGGTAATACATTGATATCTTCAGAAAATAACAGTTTTCTAATACAAAATACTAGTATAGCTTTTGAGGCTTTTTTTACCAAGAAGTCTCACTGCTTCTGTAAACTTGACTACCAGATGGTTTAAACAGTATACCCAAATATTTATATTCTGTACAGTGTTCCAAAATATTGTCACTAAAAACAAACTTGTCTTTTGTAAGTTTTTTACCTGATTTGTTAAAAATCATAACTTTGGTTTTGTCAAGATTTACTGTTAAATCCCAACTAGTGCAATATAAACTAAGCTTGTCAAGGCATTTTTGTAAGCCATAAGCCGATTCAGAAATAAGGACTAAATCATCAGCGTATAACAGACATGATATATCATTATCATTTAACTTGGGTGGTTCACATGTTGAGTCAAATATAGATGGTAAATAATTAATATATAAAGAAAAAAATGTAGGGCTTAAAATGCACCCTTGTTTTACCCCAATTGAGGAATTAAAAAAGTCATTGATACCTTCCGAGATCTTTACCGAGTACAAAACCTCTTTATACATATCTTTCATTATACTAAAAAGGGACCATCTATGTTGTAATAAGACAATTTGTAAAAGAGGGCATCTCTGTTAATAATATCAAATGCCTTCCTGAAATCAATGAAACAGGCATATATCTTTTTTGATGATTTAAATGCTTTATCAATTATAGTTTTTAGAGTTAAAATATGATCACTTGTTCGACTTCCCTTTCTGAATCTAATTTGCTCACGACAAATAAGTTCATTTCCTTCAAGATACTTTTCTAATCTGTTATATAAAACTTTTAGAATTTTTTTTCCTAAAAAACTTGAAAGGGCTATACCTCGGTAATAAGATGGATCATTAAACACCCACCCTTGAAAATGGGCTTAATAAAAAAAATTCTCCATAAAGTTGGGTAGATACCAGACTTAAGAATAAGATTAAACAATTTTACATAAACATCAATATTCATATAACAAGATATTTGTAACATTTCATTTGTAATACAATCTGAACCACTTGCTTTATTATTCTTTAAAGATTTTGCTGCAATAACCACCTCCTCAGTTGTAATAGAACTGTTTAACATCTTAGTACATGTGTTACAATCTTTAAAAGTAGTATACTCTTTCTTATCATTACAAACATTTTTATCATAATCAATATTCATTAATTTATTAAAATATTTAAACCATTCTTTAGGTTGTATGTTAGAACTAGGATCCTTGAAGTTCTCCTTTTTTAGTTTCTTAATTGTTTTCCAAAAATCATTTGGACAGCTATTATTTGAATCTATAATCTGTTTTATCATTTTATGTCTAAATTGTCTATATTTTTTCCTTATAAGTTTATTCAGTTCCTTTTTATTATATAATACTTTGTATCTAAGACTTCCATTCCAGGGTTCAGTACATAATTTTCTAGTCAGACACTTTAGGGACCTATATTTAGATTCACATTCATTATCATAATATGGCTTTTTAATTTTTTTTTCGTTTACTTCTCTTGGTTTTACCAGGGGTCTTATTAGTATTACTTAAAAAAGCAGCATTGTATAATATTGATGATATACTGGAGACTGTATCATTAACACTTTATGAGATATCTTATATATTATATAAGATATCTTTAATGTTATATAAGATATCTCCTAAAATTTATAAGATATCTTATATACTTTAAATCTAAGGATCGATCTAAGGACAGTTTCGATAAACAGGCCCCAGGTTTTTAGATACGTTAAAACATGTACAACCTACAATTATAAAAATAAAGGTAAGGTGACTTATAAAAAGATTAAATGGAACAAAGACAAGATTTTTGATAAACATATATATGTCGTGAGTCAGAGGCCGTGTCATTGATAGTGTCCTAAGATTTATCTTAAGATATATATTTTGACAAATTATAGGACAGTCATAGGAATAAAGTTTATAAATATTTTTAATAAAGTAAAAGGAAGAAAATATAGAAGATAAGGTCATTTGAAATAAATACAATTTTTGGAAAGACCTATTGTATTTGTTCTGATTAATTTCTTCTTCCGCCAAATTTCAAAACATGTTTCGTGGTTTCGCAAGCTTAAGATGTCGCTTAGATTTTTTGCATATGATATCGAACAGTTATTGCGCTTTTGAGGCTGATCCTGTTTAGTCGAAGACTTTTTATTGTAAGAGTTATCTCCCTAGACACTTTGTAACCGTAAAAGAAATGTATTTTACTAAATTGCTCGTTATATCCTCTGTATGATTTGTCAAATTTGCCTTTTGAATTTGACATAAGTGATATATGTCAATGTATCACATGAATGTTAAGTAATACAGACCTAAGGTACGCGTATTTGAGGTCCTGGGTTCATAAAATAAATTTGAGGTCGAGGTCAAGGTCAAGTTCTCAATTTTGACTTTTCCTTGTTTTTGCATTTTCTCCGACACTTTTAAAGATATATATAAAAGAACAAGTGCAAAATGTTTGCTCTATTGTAATGAAGATATGTTACATTTGGTCTGAAACAATCTAATAGCATCTTACAGGAGTTAGTGCCACTGAAATGTCTTTATATCAGGTTAAGTGATTATTACTTCAACTTGGTTCATTATAAAGCCATATGACCTTTAACAATAGGTTGCGTGACATATGATCTTGAAAAATGTTAACAGGAAGTGACCTCGAGAAAACCTGAAGAAGCCATTTTTGCACTTTTTTCATGAAAAATTACTCGGAATATATAAACTTATCACTAAAGACCAGAAGTGACTTTCGATAAACCGGAAGTGGCCAATTATATCCTGTTTAGAAACTATATATTTTTGGAATCAGTATGAAAGAAGCTGTCATATGAGACCGGAAGTGACTTTTACTTCACCGGAAATAACACATTATCTTCCTTATTTCACTCAAAAGTATAGAGAAACCATTTATTTAACGCATCAGTATGAAGAAACTTTTTTAAATTTGAGTAAACCGGAACTAGCTTCTTTTCAATAACTCGGTTATACAATAGTATCCTAGATAAATATCGATGAATACGATGCAAGACATTAACATTATTATATCCAGTGGTGTATCCAGAACTTTTTATAAAGGGGGGGACTGACTGACCTAAAAAAGGGGGGCTCCAGTCATGCTTTAGTGATTCCTTATATAATCAACAAAATTTTTCCCACAAAAGGTGGGCCTAGGCCCCGACGCCCCTCTACGCCTATGATATCAGACCAATTAATTCATTCAATACTTTTGTGTTATTTGTACAACTGTACAGTAAATAATAAATTAAAAAAATGAAAACAACACGTTATATAAATTTCATGCGTCCGAAGCGCTTTTCTGGATTTACCTTCATCAGGAAAGCTCAAAGCAAAATATTTGTAAGCCAAGGATTTATAAGAACCGAAACAATTAAAGAGCTATATGACAAAAATAACCTAATACAATAGCAAAATTTACCTAAGGCCAACTTTGCCTCAAGGAGTTGAAACCTTAGTTTTTTCAGAATTTCAAAATTTATAAACTGGCAATTTTAGAAAGGATAGTATAAAATGTGTCAGTACCGAAGTACTGACTACTGAGCTGATATCCTCGGGGACTGTTAGTACACCAGCAGAGGTATCGAGTCGACCCAGTTAGTGGAAGATATTAGCAAGCATAATCAAGGGAATTGTGCAAATGATGATACAAGCAGGAAAATTAGCACGAAGCATCATTAATATATCCTTTTTAAGAAAAAACTGCTGGCCATAAGAAAAGTTCATATTTTCAAGATGGCCACCACCTTTTCTAAAATTTGCTGATTTTTCCAGATTGAAATACTTATGTTTGTGGAAAACGTTTTCTTTTACCTTCTCTGAGTAACAAAATATTACCAGGTTTGGTGGATACCGTCTTAACATGTGACGTTTATACTAGAAATAAATAATTGACATGTTGTCTACGCCGCTAGATTAAAACTGACGAGGAAAGGTAACACATGGCTAGCATGGCTAGCGAAAGCTCTATTATTGTAGAGCCCAGGTGGTCGTGTGGTCTAGCGGGACGGCTGCAGTGCAGGCGATTTGGTGTCACGATATCACAGTAGCATGGGTTCGAATCCCAGCGAGGGAAGAACCAAAAATTTGCGAAAGCAAATTTACAGATCTAACATTGTTGGGTTGATGTTTAGACGAGTTGTATATATATGGTTCGAATCCCGGCGAGGGAAGAACCAAAAATTTGCGAAAGCAAATTTACAGATCTAACATTGTTGGGTTGATGTTTAAATAATACAAATACATATATAAGTTGAATGCCTGTTACAAAAGATTTTTAAGGACATGCTTTTAAAATGATAACTGATTGTCTTTATGGTCGATTGTTTTATTATTGTCAGTTACGTTAAGATGCAATAATTTCTTTTTGATAAAATAGATATGAATTTACTTATATTTCGTTTAATTAATTGGAAGGTTAACCATGCCGAAGCGTAAACGATGGGGTACCGGCAAAAGAAAAGGTTCACGCTCAAAAGCTATATGTCAACCGTTACCCACTATAGATGTCGGCGTTCAACAGACAAAAACAATCCATACAAGATCTCACACTTATATAGAACCTTCTTCAACAGGAATTGCAGCAAAAAAGGAGACAGAAATACCTATCATCCATCCACCAGGTACATTTAATGCTTTGAACCTAATGCAAATTATTCTGTTCATGAAATTTGCATCATTCGATGATGTGAGTCAAAACTTTTCAAAAGCCATAAGACAAAAAAAAAATCACAATAATTTCTCATGTTTATTTTGCCATTTGTTGCCAGGATTCAATTTAGCAATCCATTTTTGAATAATTTCATTTCATTTTATTTCAAATTGAATTTTCAACTTTCATAAAAATAGAGATTTCAACAGTTAAATTTTAATTATTTAAAAAGCTCGTCAAGCCAGCATCGCGCTTTAGATATTTTAAAATCTAACTGTCGCGAGTGGAAAAATTATAGTTACACACTTGTTGTGGAATCTTTATTTACACGATGGGTCCTTGTATTCCCCAATAGGCAACATGTTTCAGATATGTTAAAAAATATGTTCAACTAAATTTGGAATTTTTGCGTTTCATGCATGTTCGTTTTCGGAGTTCGTAATTACTCTACTATGTTTACAGAGCACATGAGTACGCTCCCAGTTTTTAGTTGGATTTATGTTGCGCAGTCTTTGGTTTTCTATGAAGTGTTTTGTTGACTTCTTTGTCTTGCTGTCATTTTACGATTTTTGCCTTGGCTTTGTCGGTTGTTCTTTGGCTTATGAAATTTGAATGTGCTCTTGTTATCTTCCGATTTTTTTAGACTGTATATTTTCATTTTTTTCAACCCCCTATAACTGTATGGAAACGAAACAGTACTCTTTTTATTGTCATTCGGGAGACTTACTGTAAAGCGCGCCAACGACATTCGAATCATGAGGTTACTTGTTGTAATATTTGATTTACACACATGTGACTACAGAAAGTTTCGGCTTCAAGATTTGGTAATGAAAAAAGGTCTACATAAGACTCATCAGTAACGCTCATATCAAAATATTCATAAAGCCAAACAAGTTCAAAGTTGAAGAGTATTGAGGATCCAAAATTCCAAAAAGTTGTGCCAAATACGGCCTGGGATAAGAAATCCTTAGTTTTTCGAAAAAAATATAGATTTGTAAACAGGAAATTTATAAAAATGACCCAATTATTGATATTCATGTCAACACCGAAATGTTGGAATGGTGATACCCTCGGGGATAAAACGCCCAGCAGCAGTGGCATCGACCCAGTGGTGTAAATAGTTATCAAAGGTACCAGGATTATAATTCAGTACGCCAGACGCGCGTTTCGTCTACATAACACTCATCAGTGACGCTCATATCAAAATATTTATAATGCCAAACAAGTACAAAGTACAAACAACATGCATAAAACAGTAAGAAACTATCCTTAACAAGTCCAGAATAAATTATTCTTACATGTTACAGACATTTGTATTTGAATTATAGTGTTCTTTTATGAATCTTTTAACCGCAGCCATCCAAAATAACTTTTGGTCAGAGTTGTGTACTTTATCCTGATATCTCGTGTAGAGAAAGAGAGAGTGTCACACTCTATGCACGATTCTAACCCTTGCAACAACGCTGTTAAAGAAGTTTCAGATGCTCCTTGAAAGGATACAAATCTGTTACAATGTTACCTAATTTTCCAGTGGATGCTGTTCAAATTCTCTTGCATGAACAGTTGGTGCCATCTTTTTGATGGAAGATTTTTTTTTTTCAATTGCAATCATACCTCATTTTCTTACAAAAAGTTTGAAACATTCTGTAAAGTTTTAACAAGCTACAAAATGTATAAACCTGAATGATGTGTTGTCGATACAAAATTGGCACTGGGGTTTGTAAACATTACTGAACAATATCCAGGTTCCATTTTTTTAAGTGAATTTCTGTTTAAGGAATACAATAAAAGATATACCATTTCAATACAAATTTCATAAATTCCTGAAGTTTCTTGACATGATTGAAAATTGAAGGAGCAGTCGGTTATACACGTTTACTGTCTTTAATAAATTTGTTTGGAAAATTACTTTATACCTCCAAGCAATCTACCTGTGGCTGTGTTTAATTTAAAATTATTTATTTTATGTTATATTTTTTTCTTACATAGATTACATCTTGAATAATTCATATATATGTATATATTCAGAACAAACGGTGAAATTTGCAACTCAAGCTCCTACTGATGAGTTGCGAATTGTGTTAATCGGAAAAACAGGCATTGGGAAAAGTAAAACTGGAAACTCTATCATTGGAGGAAATACAGATCTCTTCCACTTCGGATGTGATTCAAAGTCCATAACGACTTGCTGCATGTGGAAAACCACTAATAGATTTGGTAAGAAAATAGATGTTGTAGATACGCCTGGAGTTTTTGAGACAAAGACAGATATTTTTGATGTGCAAAAAGAAATAGCTCGATGCATAGGGCTAACATCACCTGCACCCCACGCAATAATGTTGTGCGTTAGAATGGGGAGATTTTCAGTCGAGGACCAGGACACACTCGAACATTTCTTGAAGTACTTCGGTCAGGAGCTACTAAAATTTACTATAGTGGTCTTCACACAGGTTGATCAATGGGAACTTGATGCAGAGGAAAAAAACGAATCTCCAATTGCTGATCAATACATTAAGAATTCAAATCCAGAATTGAAGGAGTTTATAGAAAACTGTGGCAATCGATATTTGTTTTTCAACAACAGACTCAGAGGACGTGAACAAGATGAAATGGTTAGAAATATGGTTCAGAAAATTGAGCAACTTGTTCACACGAACAATGGCAAATGCTTTATTAACGAGAATTTCAAAAAGGTAGAAAAGGCATTACAGGAAGAAATCGAGAAAGCTAAAAAGACTAGAGATGAAGTTAAAAGAAGTTCATATTTCTTGAATCTTATATCACAAATTATTACAATTATAAAACAGAAAATAAGTTTTAAGTGATGTTTTATCGGTCTGTGTTGTCTTAAATGACAGTAAAGCAGTAAACAGATGATGCATATTTATACATCCCAAAAATAAAAAAACAGTTTGATAATGATGTTTCTTTAAATTTTGACAAAGTTTAAGTAATTGAACGTGGCTGTGTACTTATAAGATAGATAGATATTTTTATTTTAGAGTACAACTTGGTACATATGCATGAAATACAATATCTTACAATTTAAAACATAAACAGCCCATTAACATGTATATTTATACCAACCAGCCTTTAGAGATATATGATGCACTGTCATTTATCATTGCTTATGTATGAATAATTATATGAATTGTCAAACCCATTAATCCTATTATATCACATGCTTAATTCTTATTAGATACAATGCAGTTTCAATATATCAGTTGTGTTTAATAATTAAATGAAAAAATAAGGATGAAAGTAACTTAATAATTTTTGGCTTGATAATGTACGGGTTGTACATTGAAAATTTAGAAGATAAGAGTTGTGTCTCTTTGTACGTATCCACATTATATTAAGGAAAAAAGTAGAAGTTGTATTAAAATATAAAAGCGCATGTATCGCATAGAATTTACTAAATTCTGACAGTTGATCTATATAACAGTAATTTATCCCATTTGATGTGAAAGCAAAATAATATGTAAACACTATTGCTAAGTAAAAGAAAATATGACACTATTTATCACAATAAGTACATAACAAGACTGTGTAACAATGAACTTACCAGACGCTACTTAATACAATGCAGCTATTATAAAAAAATATATTTAATGACTAAAGTTTGTATAAATGTGTAGTTTACCTTATCATCTTGGTGTTACTTTGGGTTATCTCCCTTTATCAAAATTGAAAAATTGACATTTGCTTCTTATTTGGGTGAATTTTGTTTGCTTTTTTCATTTATTTAAGGAAGCTTTGTTAACGTATAAAGTGGTTCTATGGGGGTAAAAGTGAATTTGTATTAATTGGTATATCATCGTATCATTTGTGCCTGTTCCAGTGATGTATATTCCACAAAGTGTTTTGTCTTGTAACATGTTAATAAAATACGTATATTGCGAACATGCACAACCGTAATGTAGAAACTGGAATATGATAATGCTTAACGAAATGTTCAACAAAAGGTATGTTACTGAAAAAAACGGGACGTTAGCTATAGGAATGTTAAAATTAATGTACCATATTTGTAGTCAGTAGAAATAAGAAGGTATGGGATGAGTTTCAATGAGACAACCCTCCAACCAAGTCACAATGCGTAAACAGTACATAAGTATAGGGCAAAATACAGCCTTCAACACGGAGCCTTGGTTCACATCGAACATCAAAAAAATTCCCCCAAAATGAATAGTGTAAAAACTAATTTAAGTAACCATTAAAACAGGAAAATCAACAGTCTAATCTATATAAAAAAAAACCGAGAAATGTGAAACACTTAAGAACCACATCAATAAACGACAACCACTGAACAACAGGTGCTGACTGAGGACATGTACAAACGAACGCAGTGGATTTAAACGGTTTAACAGGCACCTACCTACACCCTAGCCTGAAATTAAACTATTCGTGTAACAGAACAATTAACACAGAAAGAAACACTATGAAATATCAACTGAGATGGCTTTGCTCAATCTAAATGACATATTAACAAAAACAAGAAAACAAACACTGAACGAATAAATTTGATCTATGACACAATAAGGAGACAATATTAAATAAAAAAATGTGTTGTAAAAACAATGCCAAAATGACATCTTTAACCTTGGATAAAATAACGTTAAATAATGTGCGGATATCGACGATAAGATCAAGATAAGAAGCAGATCTTCTTCTTTCAGTTTAATCCTTAAACACAAGTTCACATGGCTATTTGAAATGAAAGCAAACATTGAAATGTTGGTATGTGAGTTACAATTAATTCTTTTGTCTTTTATAATAAACATGTCTGCAAGTAGTGGTAATTCGGTAGGTCACATTCGGGAAAATGGGACGGCATTGTAGTTACGACAATTGGAACATATCCGTTGCCATCTATGAAATGGATATTTGATAACGATATACAATGTACCAACTCGTGATGGCGTCCATAAAATTTACGAAGGTATAACTTCAACACTACCACTTGGAACTCTATTCTTTAAGGACGATAACTGTGTGCTTGGACCATGTGTCCCTTTCAAAAGTATCCAAACTAGTGCCTTGATTTAGCAAGGTATTCTTTTATATTTTTGTAACGTTTATATGCTATGATAGGCTCTTGGGTGAAGTTTTCACTGCATTGTTTGTCTTTTTGCAGATTGTTCCAATGTTGTTTTTTATTTAAAAGCAGGGAAATCACGTGCAGATAATTGATTCATGGTTGAAGTTCGGAACAAATATAGCGTTTGTACTAACAAACAACGAACGACAAACTGTAGATGCATATTTAGCGAGTGTATAGTTTGTCAAAGTTTGTGTAAACTTTGCAAATGTATGTGAGAAACAAATGATCAAAACATGTGCGCGCTTAGACGTTTGCATCGTTTGCGTTATAAAGAAATGCACTCATTACTTAAATTACTTAAATTTCTTTTATGAGTATATATTTCTTTTATTATGTACGTACATCTTCTATACGAAATTTCACCGACGTTCTGCCTTGTTTGGATGTGTTGTTCCATATTATTGTATTTTCTTCATACAGAAAAGGTATGGCAGTTTTGTTAGAAAACTATCCATTTGAAAAAGTCTTCATAATAAAAGTATATCTCTTTTCTATTAGAAAAAAACTTCGCACTTATGTTATAGCCTTTAATAAACAAGTGATTATGACGAAGAAAGCAATCGAATAAGTTCATTGGCCATTTACTTATAAATACAATATACTTAGGATAAAATGTTGAAAACACATGGCAAGTTGTATATTATACCGTTTTCCAATTAAATACGTCCATGTTTAAAAAAGAATAAACCAGTTCACAGATGAAAATTTAATTTGTTCCTACAAATTTTAAAAGATTTCCTCACAATGCATTTCATTTACAAATCAAAATATCGCTACTCCACATAATAAACAGATTTCTTGATTCGCACGTTCCATAGACTGAAAAAAAATGCAATTTAAAAACTGTACTAATATTCAGGTCCGTTCTTGTCTATAGTGTTAGTAATACCCTTATCAAGATACGAATTAACAACAGATACTGTTTAAAAAAACAAGCTTCTAAATGCACACAAATGAGATCAGGGTCGTTTTTTTTATATCGTAAATGGGTTAAAATAATATTCCGTAACATGCAGGTCTCAGTGACGTAGCTACTTGGGGCTCACCTTGGCACGTGTCTATACATACCATTGAATTAGAGGTTCCTGATCTATTACTTCAATATTCTGTATACAGAAGAGAGGCGCTATGTTTTCGATATGATAGTTAATTTTTCTGAAGAATGTAAGTATTCATTATATTTTTATTAAACTGGTCACAGAATCTGACCTGCACACAGAAAATGAATAATTCGATTAACATGAAAACTATAAATCCGTTGAGATGCACATCTTTCTCAAACTGCAACCAGTATCAACATAATAAATTAAATTAATAAATATGAGAGAAAATGTATTCAGAATCATGGAAGGAACCGATTGCCAACCTTAATCTGTTTCCAGCGAGCAGAATCATATATACGTCTCTAGTACTCCGTTTTCTCAAATAGCTCTCCCTAATTTTCCGTTTTGCAGACTTTGAGACTTTCAGTATACAAACTACTTTTGACGATTTTTTCCCATATGATTTATAAAGAAATAAATTCCTATCATATGATCAAACCAAATGCCAGCTTCTTATTCACAATTCTTTAATCATCGAAATACATGTAATGTTTCGCTCGGGTCGTCAGACTTTGCGTCTCAAGGGGTTCTTAATCTGATAGTTTGTAATTTAAGCACACATACTCTGATATGATGACTCAGTTCAAACGCAATATATTTAATTTTACCAATATTTTTATTTTTGAAGTAATGTGCATGAATAATATTAGAAATAATGCAAAAAGGCGCCTTGAAGCATTTTTATTTTATTTTAACATTATAGATTTTTCCCTATTCAGTTACTACCATAGTCAGGAATATTGCATGGCTATGGCTTGGTGCACCCAAACATGGAGAAAAGTCACAAACAGATCGAGCTAGACATCTGTATAAATTTTATCCAAAGCTGAAGCCAGCAACACCTACACTTCGCCAAATTTATTCACTAGTTTCCAAATAAAAGCACACTTACACACCGAAAAAAGAACTAACTCCGAAACTAATTCGCTTAAATTCACGCATATATATTTAGGAGATAACTTTTTTGTATTTTAAGCTCCGACGGCATCAATTGGGGATTTGATGGTCGCAAATTAAGTTTACTGGCGACGCGTTAGCGGAGACAGTAAACGGATATTTGCGACCATCGAATCCCCAATTAATGCCGTCGGAGCTTAAAATACAATATTGTTATCTCCATTCTAACGAAACTGACAGAAAACAACGTTAAAACATGTATTTTAAATCTGTCAAAGGCCGTCTGCGCTTGTGCGTACGTCCCATAACATCAATTGTCAATTGATGCCATGTAAATAAGTAACGTTATCCAATCAAAATGAACGTTACAAAAGTTGTTGCATTAGAATTACAAAACAAATGACAAAAAAGCTTCAAAATTAAAAGCTGGAAGAAGATGTCTGTAAACGATTTCACCACAGCAACTACAAGTCTAGAAGAATATAACCTGGATATTGATTTTTCTCTCATTCATTCAAATTGTAAAAGAAGACAAATTTCCATTAGACAAAAGCGATGTTCTTCGTTTCCATAAAGAAAGTATAAAGATAGATCACGTTGGCATAAATCTGTATCAATTTATATATATGGTCATTAACTTAGGTGAAATGCAGCTGCATATTCCAATACTTGCATTTTCTGTCATGAATTATTCATGTATAAATTATGGTATTGAGCTAAATAAAACTATGTGCATATCATTTTTCTATCTTGAATTTATATTTTCATCATTTGAATATTGATAGAGAAAAGCCTCAAACTCGATATAATGGAATATAAAGAGAGGTGATGCTCTTGCTTTTGTTTTGTATTTATTTTAGCAAAAAACACATATGAGTGCAAAAGGATGTACCCGATTCATTATCAGATTTTTATATAGTTGCCCGATGGAAAGATGTAAGTTATCTTTCCGTGACTTTTTCAATTCATATGTCGTAAATAAAAAGTTATAGTACTGTATAATAATTGAAAACAACACGTTTGATAAGTTCAATGTATTCAAGACTTCCAGGTTCTTCTTCTTCTTCTTTCAGTACAGAGTCGGACTCTTCTTGAGTGTATAAATGACTCTTGCTCGTGAAATCATGAGGCCTTCCCTCCTCACTTAATAAAAATTATTTACAGGAAAATTATTTACAAATAAAACTATGTACATCTGGGGTCAATGTAGTTCTAGGTGTGTGAAGCTCCTGTAAAGGCCTCTGGCAGGATGGTAAGGCTGGCCTTGAACTCTTGTAGCTGCTGGTGTGGCTTTTCCGGTAGAGTGTTCCCGGTTGATCTTGGGAAGAAGGAGTACCTGTATTGGTCTTTTAGAGTGCGTTGTTGGTGTATGCGGTGGCCTCCTCTGGTCCTTGAATCTCCGGGTTTGTAATAATTAGAGGGGTCAATATCCACCAATCTATTGCAGATCTTGTATGTGAGTCGGTCTTTGCGATCTTTAAGAGGCTCCCATTTTAGTCTCTCCATCAAGGAGCTGACACAACCTGGGGATACATCTTGGTATTCATTGTACACGAACCTAGCTGCTCTTCTCTGTACTTGTTCTAGGTCTTTTTCAAGGTTATGTTGGTAAGGGTCCCATACAGTGGAGGCGTATTCCAGGCTTGGGATGACCATGGTGATGTAGACGTTAGCTTTGACTTCTGGTTTACACCGTCCTAGGTTCCTTCTCAGAAAGCCTAGTGTCCTTGATGCTTTGCCTATCGTCTTGAAATGTGGTTGAAATGTGTCTTCCACTGTAGGTCATGGTTTATGGTGACTCCCAGGTATCTCCCATGCTCGACTGCATCTAGTGTGTGACCATGTAGTTGGTAGTTCCTTATCAGAGGGTTTCTTTTTTTGGTAATCCGTATCACGATGCACTTCTTAGGATGGAAATTCATCTGCCATCGTGATTCCCACTCTTGGAGTTTGTTAAGGTCGTCTTGGAGTGTCTCGCTATCCTTAACATTCTTTCTTTTCCTATAAACTAGGCAATCGTCTGCAAATAACCTTGCCTCAGAAGATGTTGATTGTGGCAGGTCATTAATGTAACTAAGCCAGAAATAATAGGGGTTAAATCATATGAACTAAATAAGCTTTTGAGATTTGATGCTTATAGTCTACCTGGGAACAATATATCTAACACTATATATGTTCCTGCTTATACCAAGGGTTTAGATAGTGCATGACCAGTGGTGGATCCAGAAATTTTCATAAGTGGGGGCCAACTGGCGCTTCAGTGATTCTTTATATAGGCAACCAATTTTTTTTCTCAAAAAGGGGGGCCCCTGCTCCCCCCCCCCTAAATCCGCCTCTGATGACACTATACCATGATCCTTCATTTCGATATTACTTTATTTTTTCTCCAATTAGTTCAACAGAGAAAACGTACCCAAAAAAGCATGCTTCTGAGGCAAATTGTGAGCTGAAATGAACGGTGAACCCATATTTTTATTTCTTTTTTTTTCATTGAGCTGTATAGGATGAATTTTTATTTACAGAAAAAAATTGTGCTCCTGCATTGGAAGATGATACAAGACAACAAGAACAATTTCGAGAAAAGCATTATATTCGCGTCTATCTTCCCTTTCCAAATGGGACCCTTTGAAAACACCAAGTACGATTTTTTTTTACCTCAGAAATAATTCACTGCTGAGTGTCTTTGTTTCATTTTTAAATTGTAAGTAAAGTAAATACATTCAGGCGATCAATCTGTGACCTGACCCATATTAACGTTTTAATTGATTATCATTTATGAATTGTTATTAACACGTGTTTACATAATCTGCTAATCCTCTTTGTTTTTGTTTTGCACGTGCTCACATACATGTATATACTACTAAAATTAGGAAATAGTATGAAAACATATTTAATTCATAGTAGCTCATCAGCTGATGTTGTAATTCCCAGCTGACATAATGAATTTGACTGTTTTTCATCTGAAAGAGGTTAAAGGTTAAATAATATTTCATCAGAAAACTTTATTTTTTTGAAGGTATGAAATTAAAGCTGGAGTTTTTTTGCAAAAGAGCAAGTCTGGTATTTCAGCAAAAATGAATGGAGTGACCAATAACACTTTGACCTAGATGTTTCAAGTTTGAATATATATATCCTTATACAAATTTAAGAAATATATACAAACCAAGCTATCAATATTGTTTATTAGCTGTTGGAAAAAACAAATAGATAAATTTTCAGACAGTAAACTGAAAACCTACCTTTTATATAAAACAAATTTTGGTTTTGAAAAATATCTAACATTGATCAAGAATTTTGAACTTAGAAGAAGTTTTACTAAATTACGTGTATCTTCTCATAGATTACAAATAGAATTAGGTAGATATCAGGGTATTCCCCGAATTAACAGAATATGTAATAAATGTTCTTCCAATACTGTCGAAGATGAGGCTCATTTTCTATTTGATTGTAACAAATTTGAGGATGATAGAAATTGTATGTTAGCTAGTATTGCACAATATAATTCTTATTTTAATCATATGAACAGTCAAAGCAAAATTATCTGGTTATTTAGTGTAGAAAATGTTGAGTTACTTAAAATAATATGTAATTTTATATACAAACATCTTCCTTAGTGAAGATTAGTTAAAGGAAATCTATGTGTGTATATACATTTGATTGGACATAGAAAATTATATTCATCTGAATATCACAAACATACTAGCCGATTAAAAAAAAAAAATAATTGTTAAGATATATTATTTATTCAAATGTTCTCTTATATCCTTGAGGCATCGTCCCCTGGTATCAACTGCATTCAAGTTACCTATGATGCTTCCTTGTTTGCTTTTGATACAGGTAGGAAAGAGACATTTACACACATTTTACATGCCTATGGCCCATAAGGTATCGCCCCCTGGTGTCAGCTGCCTTTAGGAAACTATAATGCTTTCCTATTTGCTGCTGACACAGGATGAGTCATGGACATGTTTAATTTCTACTTTCTTTTTGGCTAATTATTATATATTTAATTGATCCAACTTTTTGTGTACTATACATATGTGGATATCTATTTTTCTTTTTTTCTTTTTGGGCTGCTTGTTTGTTATCTATATCAACCACACTTGCAATAAAATGCATTAGTATTAAAAAAAACAACATACTATAGATTCTTTATCTACGTATTCTTTAAGAACTAAAATAGTTCTCGTTTAACTTTTTTTTTTTTTTATCTCATTGTTTGTATTGTATTATGAAAAAATTATTGATGTTGTAATGTTTATGCCCTTTGGGGCCCATAATTGGAAATAAAATATCTTATCTTATAATAAATATTCTTTAGTTTGTTTTGAAAACATTCATTTGGTTAGAGGTATAGGGGGAGGGTTGAGATCTCACAAACATGTTTAACCCCGCCGCATTTTTGCGCCTGTCCCAAGTCAGGAGCCTCTGGCCTTTGTTAGTCTTGTATTATTTTTATATTAGTTTCTTGTGTACAATTTGGAAATTAGTATGGCGTTCATTATCACTGAACTAGTATATATTTGTTTAGGGGCCAGCTGAAGGACGCCTCCGGGTGCGGGAATTTCTCGCTATATTGAAGACCTGTTGGTGACCTTCTGCTGTTGTTTTTTATTTGGTTGGGTTGTTGTCTCTTTGACACATTCCCCATTTCCATTCTCAATTTTATTGTTCATTTCTGACAATTGACTATAGTCCAAATAATTATGACGTCTGGCAAGGCTATTTTTTTTTCTTTCTAGGAAGGCGTCCCAGGAAAAAAATAAAATAGCCTTGCCAGACGTCATAATTATTTGGACTAGGAAGGCGTCCCAGAAAAAAAAAAAATAGCCTTGCCAGACGTCATAATTATTTGGACTAACAATTGACATGCAATTTGCTTACAAGAGCCATATATATCCCTAGTGTTGTCAAAGGGTTAATCATACATAAAATGCTTAAACTGCTTTTTTTATTCATTTTCAATAAACATGATAAACAAAACTAAGTCAAAAAGTTAGTTCAGAGATAAAGCTGTTTTCTAAACAAGTTCATGAAGTTGTTTTACTTCTGTTTAGATTGGCCTCCCGCATACAAAAATGAAATTAACCAGGTAAAAGATACATTTGTAACTGGAGTAGAAAAAAATATGTTTGAATATACAACATGTGCATGATGTACAACAAATAATATATAATCAGGTTTCATACATGTCATAAATTTTAGTTGATTTTTAAATAATAGATCCTTGTATCCCAGATTTGCTAAATCATAAGACCAAATAAAAATATAAGTGTGATTCAAGCAACCATACCTTCACAAATATGCAGGGTTGGCAAAGTATTACCCGCCCGGGAATTCCCAGGTGGGAAAACCCGGGTTTTCCCGGGCTGGGCAATACTCCCAGAAATGATTAATACTGGGCATTACTGGGCAATATGATTTTTTAAGCTTATTTTAACAGAAAATAGTTAAGACTTGGTGTAGTTTTATAGTATCACAGCTAAATATATACTTTTTATACAGATAACCATTGAGTCATTTCTAGTAGAATGAAAAATTCAACTCAAAAAGTTCATTTATTCTATATACATGATATACATTGTATGTAAGCAGAATACAAGATTTGTACATTTAAGGATACCTTGTTAATTACCAAGCATTGTTCATGTTGTTTCAATAATTCAAACTTTCATAAAAATGCATTTTTTTAAGTGAATTGTTATTCTAATTGTTATACATTCATATTGCTAAATAAACACCCTAAGGGGTCATGCCATTAACATTTATAGAATTGAAAGGACTGTTTATTGTTACATAAACAAATCTGTGTTCTAATCTGAATAATTACTTATTAATTAGTGACAGTACATATACATTATTTAAATGCAATTTTTCTTACATGTAATTGTTAATTCATTTGTAATTGTTAATAGGAGTTATTCTTATTTGAAAAATATATTTACAGTTTGACCAATCTTAGACAAATAAAACAAGTTCTAAATATATTAAATGTATTACATTTGTGTTTGATCACTGAATCCTCTATTAAATTTAGATCAGTATTTTATATTACCCAGTATTGCCCAGTATTACCCACTAAAACCCAGTAAAACCCGGGTTTTCCCAGTATTTCCCACTGGGCTGGGCAATACTCATAAAACCCGGGTTTTTGCCAACCCTGCAAATATGTACACTAAATATTTTTATTTTATTTTTCTTAAAGCTCTGCATTAGTCAGAATGTTGCTCCCAACTACTTAATGTAAAACAAAACATAAAAATAAAAATAAAACTCTATGTACCAGGGATCTCCATGGATAAAATAAAAATTAACGGTACCAATTTTCTTGCACCAGATGCGCATTTGGACAATACATGTCTCTTCAGTGATGCTTGTAGCCAAAATATTTGAAATCCAAAGCTTATATAAAAGATGAAGAGCTATAATCCAGAAGGTCCAAAAAGTATAGCCAAATCCGTGAAAGGAATCAGAGCTTTGCATGAGGGAGATACATTCCTTAATTTATAATAATTTCTATTGTTTTTGTAACATCAAATTTTAATAACACAAAAAACCCGTATGTTCATGCCAGTACCGAAGTACTGGCTACTGGGCTGGTGATACCCTCAGTGACTTATAGTCCACCAGCAGAGGCATCGACCCAGTGGTAGTAATAAAATTAACGGTACCAATTTTCTTGCACCAGATGTGCATTTCGACAATACATGTCTCTTCAGTGATGCTCGTGGCCAAAATATTTGAAATCCAAAGCTTATATAAAAGATGAAGAGCTATAATCCAGAAGGTCCAAAAAGTATAGCCAAATCCGTGAAAGGAATCAGAGCTTTGCATGAGGGAGATGCATTCCTTAATTTATAATAATTTCTAATATTTTTGTAACAGCAAATTTTAATAACACAAAAAATCCGTATGTTCATGCCAGTACCGAAGTACTGGCTACTGGGCTGGTGATACCCTCAGGACGATGGAGGAACTTTCACCATCATAAACCGTATCTACCCTGTACAGTGTAGCGCGATCGAAAGTATTTCATCCCTCCTGATAAGGATAGGTGAACATGCTAATTCATTGCTTATTTAAATTATGTTTATTTGAATTTTCATTATAAATACTATATACAAGAAGTATATATAAGTATATATATATATTCAATAATTGCCGTTTGTAACCCTTCAAAGGCCAAGCCCTCAAGTCCCCTTCCTTTACCTTAGTCGAGAATGATCAAAAACTATCACGAAGGTCCCCATGTAGTTTTTTTGCTACTTTTAGTAATTATTATGGGGGTTAAAAATCATGTGGAGCTTATTTTCACGGACACTGTCAAACTTAGAAGTCATGAACCCATACCGGTATGGCTGGTTTAATTTGCAGCATCGACAAAATGATAAAAAAATTTGGAAAGCAAACGGTTTCAAATGAAAAGGTTTTTATGACTTTATCTAGCAAATGGATGCTATGCAACATGCATCTTTCGAGTCTGAAGAAACCGGAAATGCGGATGTATCTATTTGATTGTAAACTACGAAATGAATTCGGAATTACGATACAATATTTCTTTACGGGAAATATTAAAAGTTTTTACTGTAATTCTATATTATCGTTACAATACAGCAGTACTCGAGTTATTTGGGATGAAATAATAATTATTTGTAATTCTTAAAAAGGGCTGATTGCGTAAGTCGAAATAAAAGCACGTGTTCGACTTGTTAAACTTTGTAACTGAGTTATTAATTTATTTATTTAATCTGAATTATCATAAGCATTTGCGGAAACTTTGTTAAATAATTCGACAAATGAATCGTCTATCTTCAGATAATATTCTCCTGTCTGTCTGTACAAGCTCAGGTACAAGTGATTAGCGATTTTAATCCGGATATCCCTCAGGCGTTAGAACTGTATTGGATTATACTATAAAAAAGCCTGAGGGTTATGCAATTACATGCATTTGATTATAATTGCTAAAAAAATGGCGTCAAGCTATAAAAAATTTCACAGTTTTGAAAGATGGCGGAAGACAATTGAACGATAGCGCGATTCATTTGAACGATGGCGGAGCGCCATCGTTTAACAGGCCATGGAAATCCCTGTGTACATTCCTTAGCTTTTTTATAGGACCTTACTGGAAACACAACTTCTATTTTATTTGGCCTGTGGTAATTAAAATACCTGTGTTTTGAATTCTGAACTGGCCATATTTTTTTTTAACCCAGAGTTTAAAATGTATCCAATCTTTGTCAAACATGATATTTGAGAAATAATTTTTAAACTTTCTAAACATTGTAGGGAGGTAAATATAGAAGATCATGTGATTAATCGGGACTGCTGAGTGGCGTAACCATTCCAGCATTGCCATGGAACACCAGTTTTCAGTAGCTGATTGGGCAGTGTTTGTCAGCATACTGGTCATTTCAGCATGCATTGGGATTTACCATGCCTTAACTGGAGGAAAACAGAAAACTACCAAAGAGTTCCTAATGGGTAACAGAGAAATGAGTTGTCTCCCTGTTGCTGTCTCAATCCTTGTCTCATTCCAGTCGGCCATTTTGATTTTAGGTACATTATATATTCATGGAATTGTTTATTTGTAAAGCGAATGAAACACATGTAACAACCTCCATTGATATTTCATTGTTATTTTTTTTTAGGTTTAATTTAAAAATGAAGATGTGGTAAGATAGTCAATCGGACAACTCTCCAAAGAGCACATGACACAGAAATTAAAAACTATATGTCACTGTTCACCTTCAACAATGATTTAAGCCCATACAACATACTTAAAGTCAAGCTTTTTCTAAATATTATTAGTTTTACATTCTAAGATACTTGAATTCTGTCCCCTATTCAAATTTGAATTTGCAGCCTGGTTCATAGGAAAATGAAGTTTTATACACAATTTCTATTTTTTCACATGTCAATTTTTGAATTGTTTACAAGTAATGATCAAGATGTAAGTTAAGATATAAGTCGAGATATGTCAAATAACTTCTTTAAATCGACTTTCATACAACATGACAAATCCGGGTTATTATTCATATTACATAAGAATGTTTCCACCCTGAATATGCATTTAAACATCAATTGCTCTATTTTATTTAAACAGGTGCACCTGCAGAAATGTACACTAAAGGGACCCAGTATTTTTTATATGTGTTTGGACAGATGTGGGCAGTCGTCATGGCAACCATTTTATTTGTACCATTATTTTACCCTCTTAAGATGACAAGCATGTATCAGGTAATATTTTGTAGATAAAATTGTAAATAGAAATGGGGAATGTGTCAAAGAGACAACAACCTGACCATAGATCAGACAGCAGCAGATTCATACAGGTCACCAATACATGTAGGTCTTCCGTGCAGTGAGAAACTCCTGTACCCGGAGGCATCCTTCAGCTTGCACCTAAACAAATACCTATTCTTGTTCAGTGATAATGGATGTCATACTAAACTCCGAATTATACACAACTGTTTGACAACAAAATCGTTTACAGTGTTGGAGAAAATTTTAAAATTATTTCAATATGGTATCAGTTATAAATGAGAGTCAACATCATCCTAGGTTTATATCTTTAATAATAAGGATGCCTGATACCTGAAATGTATATATACACAGTACATTAGTAAATGATTAGTTAGTAACTAAAATTAAAGATCATACAAGACTAACAAAGGCTAGAGGCTCCTGACTTGGGACAGGCGCAAAAATGTGGCAGGGTTGAACATGTTTTTTGAGATCTCAACCCTCCCCTATCCTTAATTACTAAATTATCCACCAATTTAGTTTCAATCATATTGAATCATAGAAAAATTGGTTTGAACAGACCTCCATTGGCTCCAAACGATCCATGATTCGGTAATGATGAGTACCCAAATTACATCTAATGCTTAATTCACATCCTTAGAAATTGAATAACAAATGTTTTGTTTTATTTTTTCAAACCTTTAGTACAATTTGAGTCATGATAGTAGACCTTACAATTAAAAACACAGAGATTTTGTTTGTTGCAAGTAGAAATAACCACCATTTGAAAAGTTCCTGGCTACATACATTCCATGTATGTTTCATTATAATACATTATTCTGATTGGCTACACTGCAATCTCGAGTTATTCCTTAATCAATTACATTACACAATACTATGATATTATTACGTAAGTATTTCTGTATTGGCCTTGTTATTGGTCCGAGGCTTGCTGTATTGGCCTGAGGCGAAGCCGAAGGCCAATACAGCTGGCCGAGGACCAATAACAAGGCCAATACAGAAATACACGTAATAATATCTTTATTAATTAACTACAGTGTTACAATATTTTCTTAATATCATTTCAAGAGATAAATATTTTTACCTTGAAGTGGAACTATCCAAATCTCAGTTTGTTTCTTTGTATTAGATGCAATACATAATGATCTGGTGCAGTTTCCAGGTGTCTTCAGCATTTTCTCATCTGATGAATTTTTCTACCCTTTTCAGTCACTATAAAGTGTTACAACTTAAATTTAGACGCAACACATAAATAGTAATTGGAAAGGTACTGCCATTGCATGTGTTATGCAGAAACTAATTTAAAATCGATGTGTACAATCGTGAAATTATGAGGTCGTCAAGAAATGAACTTTGTGATAATCTACTCGTTCCCCAAACCTGAAATAGTTCTATCGTCTGCTTTCAAAATACCTTTTAAATGAATGTGACCGTCTTTCGCCTGAAATGTATGCCATACTGACATTTTCAGCATGTTTAAGATCACTACTAAAGAAATGACAACTGCGTCTTCAAAACAACTGTTTACTTTCAGTTTGTGTTTATCGTGACTTTCGATGTAAAATCTAGAGACGTTCCGAATTCCTGCACTTGTGTCAACTCGGCCAATATAGAATAACTCGGCCAATACAGAAAAAAATCTGTATTGGCCAAGTTATTCTGTATTGGCCTAGTTTACACATTATATTGCATAGGCAGTTTTCATCATATTAAGTCCAATAACAGTGTAGTTAATTAATAAAATGTATTATTCATGATGACAAGAGGTCCAACAATAAAGTACACAGGTAAAATAAAAACTTGATGAAAATTGTGTTTTCATAATCCTAGCTAAAATTGAAATTATAAGCATTGCATGCTTCTTTTTGTAACTTCTTCGGGTGTAAAAGCATTGACTGTGCACACACTTTTAAAATGAAGCACTTCATACAACATGTACTTTGAACAATGCTTTTACACCCCGATGAAGTACAAAAAGAAGCATTCAATTCTTGAATTCAATAATAGTTATTTTTCTAAATTTCTGAATGATTTAATTTTGAGATTATTTTATTTGCAGTATTTAGAAATGAGATACAATTCCAGGGCGGCCAGATTAACGGGAACAATCATCAACAATCTCTCTATGGTAATATAACTTAAGTGTTGAAGGGTTCTCTTTGTGAATTGATTGTGGTGCAAAAGTCTTGACAGAAGTACATATTGAAAAATGCCAGGAATGAAAAATAAATGTTAACAAATTCGGTTTGTTGTTGCTCTGGCAGCCTCTTGTTCTAGTTAACCTTAAGAAAGCATTATTGAATTTAACAGGAAATTTATAAGGCAATAGTATTCTAGAAGAAAATGGAAATAATTAGGCAATATGAAAACTAAAAAACTGATCTCTCATTATGCTAATTACAGGGTCAATGTTGGGATTTGACAATTGTTGTATAGTTTATTTTTCGTGGGGTGTAAATTTTCAATTATTTTTTGCAGATAGAACAAAATCACCAAAAATGATTCCCCCATTTTAAAAGTGTACATGCAAAAGTATTGATAAAAGTTTTGAATTCGCCAAAATAATTACTGCTAAACTGTTTCGTTTACCTTATTCAATGAAAATCGTAAAAAATTTACACCTGCCAAAATAACCCGCTGTACGGTATATTATTGAAAATACATTTTTGTGTACCTGCAGCTGTATTTGTTTTCAGTTAATATACACAGGGATAGCCAGCTTCGCTCCATCAACAGCTCTTCAAGCAGGTATTTATATTCAAAGCCTTTTAACACATGCTATAAAAGTATATTTTATGAAGGTCTGCCATTTTTGTGTATTTATAGTAAACAGACAAACCTGCCTAAACAGTCATCTTGGTTCATCGGTCGCTTGCTTCCAATGGTCAATTTCAGACCCTCTTAAAGTTTCTCTTTATATAATTTAACTCATTTCAGCAGTCACCTGTCTAACATGGTCAGCTGAGTGAGTCACCTTATTTCATTGTATTTTCCAATAAAATTTAAGAAGTAATTTTTATGTTTTTAACTATATAAAATCTTGATGACGTAAATATTAACATGTGTTTTCATTTTTTTCAGTGAGTGGTTTCCCACAATGGGCCTCTTTTATTATTATTGGTTGCATCTGTACATTTTATACATTTATGGTAAGATAGTTTTTAAATACTTGTTTAAATTATCGCTAATATTGAAAAAAAGTGTCGCAAGAAACTAAGAGAGCACAATTGACAATGTTGTTATAGGTAAAATAGTGATAAACAGATTAATGGTATCATTGGGCATCTCAATTGGATTGCTTTTCTCACTTTTGCCGAGGCGGCTCAAGCAAGAAAATCTATCATTGAGATGACAAACAATAAATCAGAATTAATCCTTTTTTTTTTTTTACTGAAAAACACTTTTCCCAATTATCAATGATTTTGAGAATAAGAAAATGTGGTATGCTTACAGGAACCTGTAATTCAGTGGTTGTCGTTTGTTTATGTGTTACATATTTGTTTTTCGTTCATTGAATATATAAGGCCGTGAGTTTTCTCGTTTGAATTGTTTTACATTGTCTTATCGGGGCCTTTTATAGCTGACTATGCGGTATGGGCTTTGCTCATTGTTGTAGGCCGTATGGTGACCTGTAGTTGTTTTAATGTTTGTGTCATTTTGGTCTTTTGTGGATAGTTGTCTCATTGGCAATCATACCACATCTTTTTTATATTGCCTGCAGTAAGACAATTATAGTAGCTATAAGTTACTGTACAATCTTCAAAATAGAGCAAAAAAAGATTGAAATGATAAATGCAAAACTAAGGTTTTTAAAAATAGATATCACCATAAAAAGATTTGCTTTCAATTGTGAAGGGAAAAATGGGTATATTTGATAATCATGAACTTATGAATTTGGATAATTAAGATTTCAAATAAAAAACTTAGCATTTAAGAGAGTGATTTAACAGGGACTAAACTTGGGGAATTTCAAGCTGGGAGCTCAGATCAGATATTTCATAATAAGTTTCTATATGTTTAACATAGAAATCTAGGATCCACGGGCGGCTGAGCTCCCTTAAGTTTTGTCCCTAGATTATGAAATCCCTCATGATACAACAAAGCTCAGGACAGAATTATAGATCTGTGTATATAAAGTGGACCATAGCTGTACAGTATCTGTCCAGATCATGCAAATTCATTTAATGTGGTACACAAAACAACAGGGAGATAACTCTGTAAGAATCAGCAAAACTTTTTAATGACAAACTTGTGGGAGGATAAAATGAAGTCAAATGGAAGCCTGAAAAATCTAAGAATTGAATGCTTCTTTTATTTCGGAAGCGCTTCATTCTAAAAATGTACGCACAGTCAACGCTTTTACAACCCTATAAAATTACAAAAAGAAACATTCAATACTTATAATTACATTTTTTAGCTAGGATCATGAAAACACGATTTTTATCATGTTTTATTTAATTCACCTGTGCACTTTATTGTGGGACCTCGTGCCGCCATGAATAATAAATGTTATTGTCTCATGCAATTGCTTACGGAATAACATGTGATGTGCAGTTTGCCAATCAGAATATCGTATTATAATGAAACATACATCTAATGTAATTATTAACAAATACTGTGCAAAGATTTATTTTCATAACTTTGTTAATCTGTTTTCTATTGTTTAGGAATTATAAAGCTTCTCAATGATCAAAATTAGAGTTTTTCAAAGGCCATATATGCAATGAAACTTGTTTTATGTGGTTCAATTTTTTTGGAATTTTTTATTTTTTTGTCAAAGGGTAAAAAAATAGATATTTTGTCCAAATTTTATGAAAATTCCAAATTAATTTCAGTTAAGGTGTTTGGTACCACTATCATTTGAAGGTGCCAATATTCTTTGATTGATGAAAAATTGTATTTTCTTGGAGGCATGAATGAATTCATGGTTTTGTCTTACTCTTAATTTTGTGACAAAACACAAAAATTAGTACATGTATTATACAAATTTAAAATGAATCTACAGAAGTTAATATTTGTCTCTTTTTCCAGGGTGGACTTAAAGCTGTGATATGGGTAGATGTCTTTCAAGCGCTGATTATGGTAGCTGGTATATTAGCTATTGTCATAAGGGTAAGTTGTCTTTATATTGCCAGGTTGTGTTAATCACTGTAAGGCCAACTTAAATTAATTAGTAGATTTAAATTTTTGAAAAAAATGGGGCAGGTGGGAGAATTCAGAAAATTATTGTGATGTTTTAATTGTAACGAAAAAATGGGACACGGTCATACCCACAATAATTTAAACTCATATCTTGAATTTTTTTATTTGAATTAAACAGGATTTTTCGCAATATCACAAAAATGTCTTAAATGACCAAATCGTAATAATAAATACATTCAATAATTTCTGAATTTACAGTACTGTGAATTCATTTATTTCAGAGGTACAAATTTTTGTGGATTGAGGAAAAAAATGTAATTTCATGGATATTTGATTTTGTTGTTTTGATAAGGTCTGCATTCGAGTCATAGACACTTTTGTTACCTAATATTAATATTTGTGGTTCCCCTAAACCCAACAAAAATTGGTATGATATGAATGATAAGGAGTTTATAATGAATCCACAGTGTGTAAAGATCTATATTGTTGATTAAAAAAATTGTAAAATATGTAAGTATATTTTTTTTTACCTGAAAAATCAAATGTGATTAAGATCTTATTAAGATTGTTTGCTGCTCAGTTTCAAAATAAATAACTTTTCTTAAAACTAGTATGTATTGATAGAGAATATATTGAGAAATCGAAAAGCAAAAAATATGTAGGGGTCAATGTGCTTGTTTTCCAGATATTAGCCATTGGAATTTTGGCGGGAAAATGTTCTCTGTTGATTTTTCATAGCTTTATCATCGACCAGTTAAAGTTCTCAAATACTATTAAAAAATAAATAAAATTTTATAAGACTTTGACAAATGAATTATAATTAAACATGTAAAAGATTTATAAAAAGAAAAATGGGGGTTCATGGGATTTTTTTTAAAGGCATTCAAATGGATAAAACCAGAGGATTCCGAAAATCTGACAAAAATTTCAAAAACATGACAAGCAGACATCCTAAAGTATTTTTTTTTGTTTTTTTTTGTTTTTAATTTAGGCAACACTTGATGTTGGAGGGTTTGATAGAGTATGGGAAATTAATTCCAAATGGAACAGAATAGATTTCTGGAAGTAAGTTCATAGTTACATACAGCTTTTGACTTACAATTAAGAATTAAATGATTTTTATTGTAACTTTCTTTAATTGGGGTGTAAAAGCATTGACAGAAGTACATTTTGTACGCCAGAAATTAATTTTGTCTACAAAAGACTTGTCAGTGATGCTTGAATGAAAACAAAATTCAGTATAAAGTTTTAAGAGCATGGAAATGGTTTGACAAATATCACAATTTCAATAAACGCAGTTCCAAGTCTTAAAAAAAGCAATATTTTTTTCTAAAACCATTGAATGATAATTTAGCAATTGATTTGAACAGCCTTACATAAAAAGATAAAGTCTTTCATATTCAATTTGTTATTATTAATTTGTCATATTTTTCCTTTTCAGCTTCGATCCTGATCCTACAGTCCGTCATACTTTCTGGGCTTTAGTAGTGGGAGGAATGATTAACTGGACTGGAACATACGGAGCCAGTCAATCTAGTATCCAGAGATTTAGTGCCTTATCTTCACTGAATGAAGCCAGGAAGTAAGTTAACGAGAAAACGCAGCATCTTTGATCTGCTTTTCCTTCGGAAGCACCTGACATCACCCCCAGTTTTTGGTTTGGTTCGTGTTGCTTAGTCTTTCAGTTTCTGTGTTGTGTCTTGTGTACTATTAATTATCTGTTTGTCTTTTTCTTTATTAGCAATGGCATTGACAGTTTATTTTCTATCTATGAGTTTGACTGTCCCTCTGGTATCTTTAGACCCTCTTTGATGATTTTAAAATTTTACAGTTGTACAAAAAAACTAACATGTTGTAATGCTTTGTTCAATTTCCTGGGGGAAAAACCAACTATAAATGAATTTTAAAAACTTCTTCAATAATTATCAGACTTCACTGAGTTTCATACATTTTTTACCCTTCCCTCAAGTTTTTGTGTGTTTAATAATTTTTGTCTATAGATCATTCAAATTATTCATAGGAATACTGTAAACTAACAAAGGAGTAGGTCCGGTAAGGACCGATTCTGGCCTCAAATTTCATGTTCATCTGATGAAAGATTTTGACCACTTTTTAAACACTTAAGTGTCTATTTCATTTGATTCAATTAGTTCATATGAAAGATTTAGTCATTAAAAATAATCCAATTCTAGCTCAAATATGAAAAACCTACCAAATATGCCGAAAAATGTCACTTTTCAGATGGTTTTGTGTCAAACATGAAAGTGGCCGCATCCGTATTCATCCTCAACCTTTATATATGTTATGTATTATCATCAAATCGTCGCGGGGCTTCTAAAATGTCGTATATGACCTTTTTGGCTAAAAATAATTTTTGACACCAATGCCATGGTCTGGGCGGGAGGAAATCTTTGGTATTACAAAATAGCATACAGTAAGACCAATCAAAATGTGTGAAATAAGACATATTACAAAATAAATGACAATGTCAGTTGTTTGTAAAGTTTGCTTCCAAAATGTTGTATGAAAACTTGAAAATCGTTGTAGAATGGCTTTGGGAAAAAAATTATTGTACATTTCTTTATTTCTGTGAAAATAATTTAAGTTCTTGGATAATCCACAAATGTCAAAGTTTTTATCTCACTGCTATTTACAAAAATGTTCAAGTTCACATACCACATTTTGGAAGCATGCATTTTGCCAAAATTTTCAAAGCCTGTTTGTGAGGTATTTTTTTCTTGAAAATTTTGTAATTTACAACATTTTAGAAGCCCAGCGACGAAATACAACTCATATTTCAATATTAAGGATGATCACAAATGCGCCCACTTTCGTTTTACACGGAAACCGTCTAAAATTGAACTAAAATGCTAGAAACTGTGAAGATTTCAGTCATTTAGCATGAGTTAATGATGCTAGTACTCGATATATGGGCATTGCATTGTCAAAAACAGCCCATATGTATGTAGCAGAAGCATTCGTCTGTCCAATAAATAACTATATGTTTACATTTTAACAACTTTGTAAAACTGCTATATTTTTGGGCTCAAAGGGGGTCTTACCTGACCTACTCCTTTTCCTGAGTGATTTATTTTCACAACTTCTGTAGGTGGAAAATTAATATGAAAAAAAAAAAATCATGATTATATAGCAGTTGGGTCTTTTCTTATATAATTACATCCAGAAAATGAGTAAACAACAAAAAAATTGCTGCAAAGTCAGCTAAGAATTGCTAAACATGATCATACCACATCTTCTTTTTTATATGAAATTAAGTATTCACGAAAATAAGTTGGTTTACAGTTATCATGTTTTAATTCTGAAGCCACTTAAGTTGAAATAACTATCATTTCATGCCATTGATAGAACAAGAAAACTATTAGGCATGTTTAGACAAGATGTAAGGAACTATAGGTCACAACCATCAAAAATAAGCAAAACCATTACGTAATATATAATTTGCTATAAAAAACCCTGACACGACAAATACAATACATTTCAAAATAGAAAACAAACATCCTAATTTATGCTGACTTTTAAAGTTTGAAAGATTGATTTTGATAAGATATTGTTCAAATTGTATTTATAGTTTACAGCCAATTTCAATGAGTGTGTAGATAAAGGTAATATCTTTGGTTTGCTTGCTTGCTAGCTGAACCATGAAGTCATCATTAGATTAGGTAATCTACCCTCCTTTAAGAGTAGACTAGTCTCATGCCGGAAGTCAGGAATTTCCAAATGGGGGCTATTTGGACTCACGAACTCAACTTTAACAGTCACAATTCAAACAGATAAGAACCCCCCCCGAACCCCTCCTGGCTACAGGTATGAGTCCGACAGACAACCAATCTATCTGTATGTAGGACTAGACAACTTCGACAGGTGGGAAGTATACCTTACCTAATAATGACTTCACGGCTCAACTAGCAAACAAGCTAACCAAAGATATTACTTTTACCTACACACTCATTGAAACCAGCTGTAATAAATATTGTAATGTGTTTTTTTTCAATTTCAGAGCTGTGATGATGAATATTGTTGGTGTATTTATAATGATAACCATGTCATGTGTAGCAGGTGTTTCTGTCTTCGCCTACTACGCAGTTAAAGGGTGTGATCCTCTTGCCAATAATGATATTAAAAATTCCAATCAGGTGGGTATTGCAGTGTAATATAGAAATAAGGGGATGTGGTATAATTTCCAAGGAGACAACTATGAGTGTCCAAGCAATCACGTAATCACATTTTTTGTCTCGCCTTGACAGAGTCAAAAAGCGAGACATAGGTATATTGTTTCCAGCGCCAGCAGCAACCGCAGCGGTGTCAACAATGTATTAGTTTGTGATTAGGTCTAGTTAATGGTGAATGGCAAGAGTTAGGTCAATCATATTTGGTATGCAGTTGTAAAAGCCTTGGCACATCTCGTTTCCATGGAAATAATTTGACTACGCCCCCCTCAGTTATGGTCTATTGACCTCAAAACTTTTGCTTATTTTACATGTATTAGTTTGTGATTAGGTCAGTTTGTGGTGAACCTTAAGTCGTAGGTCAATGATATTTGGTATGTAGTTCAACAGTAGTTGTATACAAAGCCTTTTGAAAATATGTTATTTGTTGAACATTTGAATTAGTGATTCCCCTGTACCCATGAATCCCACAAAAATTGGTATTCAACAAATAATAATGACTTCACAATAACCATTTATTATTTTTTTCAACAAGATAATCAAATAATAAACAAGAACTATCTTTAAAAAAGATATCCGACATATTTAAATTTGAGTATATGTTTAAAACTATCATTTCGATAACCTTCAAAAGCACAAGGACTTAAGGTCCTCGTATCTTTCTGTTTACATTCACCAAAACCCTGCGGAAATCTCACATGCGTAGGTGTGTTCTAAAAGTCATGTACGTTCGTACAACAAAGTTTACATTAAAAATTATATAATTGTCCCGAATAAACAGATGTCATGGATGCAAAGAGCTATTGGAGAAACAATTGTTTTATTAAAATTATGAATCTTTGTAAGATCTAGTTCAAATATTTATAGTTTTTCACTTGCTTTCCATCACAATATAACTAACGAGACGTTTGTTCAAACACAACCAAATCACCCACCATGACAGCATTTTGTCCAATCACAGAAAGGATTTTCGAGCATGCATATTCTGTTGCCATAGTTAAGCGTCCTTAAGTTCAAAGGGCACAAACCGAAACTATACCCACTACGTCGGAAAAATCAACATTCTTAGATTACAAATTATTCATTGAATCATGAAATATTTGGTCTGGTAATGAAATAGTCACTGTAAAACTGTAAAATAGTTATATTATCAAAAACCTAATGAGGAGTTTTAATGAAGTGGATGTCAGCAATTATAGGCAACTGTACACTATTAACAATGAAAAAACACATGCACCATAGTGTTGGCTTTATATAAAAAGCTCAACATAAAAAAAAGACAAATCAATAAAAGTATTTTCACTTTTGATCTTTAGATGTATTTTGCCTCCGAATGACCTTATATCACCTAGGAATAACCTTTTGACGACAAGCAACAATCACTTTTTAGTTGTGACGTCAAATGTTTTGAATTATGATGTCAAAGTTTAGGGGAACCTGTGCGATTTTATGTAATGGCTGACAAATTTGCATACAAGTGTAAATACATCTATAATAAAAACTAATGACTTAAGTTATAACAAAACAATTTATGAAAAAAAACCACAGACAGACATGAACAAATAACAACAACTGAACTACAGGCTGTTGACTTAGGAAAGGCATATTAACATTCCTGTATGTGACTTTATAGCAGGTTTCTACAATACAATGCTATACCTTTTCATTTGATTGTAGATCATTCCATATTTTGTATCAGAGATGCTGGGATTCCCTGGGATTCCTGGTCTATTTATAGCTGGTCTATTCTGTGGTGCTTTAAGGTAAGTTAAATTATGGATTTGAGAGAAACTAATTTGTTAAATGTTATTGTTGACTTATGGTGCTACATAAAAGTTACAGGGAAATAACTCTGTAAAAATCAGGTGAATGTTTTAATCACATTTTATTGTTAAGGAAATTTTAAGCTTTACAATGATTAAAATAAGGTTTCTCAAATTGCTATATATATCCAAAGAAATTTTAAGATAAATTATGTGTTTCAAGTTTTTTTAAATTTGTATATGTTTGTCAAAGGGTAAAATTACATATTCTGTTAATATTTTATAGAATTTAACTTTTACTCAAAGCGTTGGGTACCACCGTATAGAAAAGATCTGCATGTCAATCCCATTAAAAATTTGTCACAAACTGAAAATTCTTATGGAGGCCACCAGCCAAAAAACTCCAAGGAAAATTCAAAACGGAAAGGTCCAAATCAATTGCATGGCAAAGTCAAAAACTGAAACACGTGAAATGAATGGATAACAACTGTCATATTCCTGACTTCGCACAGACCAGGTGGATTAAACCTGGTTTTATAGCTAGCTAAACTTCTCACTTGTATGACAGTCTCATTAAATTCCATAAGACTGACAACAATACACCTCATCGCTAATCCCGGCTGACCAGGCTGCTTGAACTTTTGACGCGTACAACAATCACTTTTCCATAGTGGCGTCATATACTTTGTATTATGACGTCAAAATTTTTCTGGAACCTGTGTGATATCCATAAATGGCGGACAAATAGCGATAAGGTGTATAATGTTTTCTAATTATTGCAGCACATTGTCATCCAATCTTAGTTCTATGGTAGCTGTAACATATGAAGATATGATAAAGCCTTGCATCAAGCCATCCAGACCAGAAGTTGTTAGAATGAGAATCACAAAGTTATTAGGTATGTTCAATAAAATTGAGAATGGAAATGGGGAATGTGTCAAAGAGACAACAACCTGACCATAGAAAAAACAACAATGTCACCAACAGGTCTTGAATGTAGCGAGAAATTCCAACACCCGGGGGCGTCCTTCAGCTGGCCCCTTAACAAATATATACCAGTTCAGTGATAATGAACGCAATGCTAATTTCCAAATTGTACACAAGAATTTGAAATTAAAATGATACAATATTACATTCATTTTTACGTTTTATTTTAATGTACATTCTATATATTTATACCTATTTTTCACAACTAAAAAATAGACAGACACCTTTTATAGGAATGTTCATTAATTGATTTATTGTCAAATTTGCATTCATTTTCTATGACTGGCATCCAATAGGATAGCATAATATTCAATGGTACCCCAAAAATATCTTCTTTTGAAAAACTTAGTAGCCAATTTAAATCAAACTAATTGGGAAGCATTTCATTCATGAATAATGGGAAATGAAAGTTTGAAATTATTTGACCTCTGATGTGCTATCATTTATAAGAATTAGAAGATGCCAATGAGACAACACTTTACAAGCAACATAGAAATGACATAGAATTAAGAGAATATATATGTATTAAAGTAAATTGCAGTTATTATCAGCAAATTAGTTTATCTGCATATCAGGCAGGTTTTTTTCTCCCTAAAATGTTATTCATAGACAATATGAAAATAAGAAGATGTGATATGATTTCAACTGAGACAACTCTTCACTTGAGACCAAATGAAACGTTAATTAAGGTCTTTAAGACTTTAGGTCACAGTACAGCCTTCAACAATGAGTAAAACTCTTCATAAAGGTCATTCACCAACAAACATTTGCCTTGCCTTTAAAACAAACATATTTTTTGACTATTTCTAATACTGTTTTATACCTTTATCATGTTTATGTCATTTCAGTTCTTATATATGGAGTATTAGGAATATTAGTGACTTTTTTGTTCAGAAATTTAAAAGGAACTGTATTACAGGTATGTGTGATTGTTTCGTTGTTTACTTGAAAGGAAAAACAGTTAGAGCTAAATTTCAAATGCATGTAGGGTAAGACTTTGATTAAAGTAGAAAATGGAAATGGGGAATGTGTCAAAGAGACAACACCTCAACCAAAGAGTTAAAAAACCCAGCTGAAGACCACCAATAGGTCTTCAACACTGGTAGAAAATCTGGCATCCAGAGGTGGACTTTGCTTGCTTACTTTTTTTGTAAATTGTGCAATTGTTTTTGGGATGACATCCAATAAATGTCCAATAAAATCTAAATATGATATATACATGATATACAGGTTTAAATATCCCTATCTATATATATATTGTTTGCCAATGTTAATTCTATTTACAATGCTTGAGCAATTGTTTTTATACAAACAAAGCAAGCAAGCCAATCAAAGTCTTGCTCTAGATCTACAAGCATTAGGAAATTACCTCTAACCAACTTTTTTTTATGGCATTCAGATAGCATTACATTGTCTTTGTATATATTTGGCCTCTGGTGGATAGTTATCCTATTGGCAATAACATCCTTCTATTTTTATCGTGATCTAGAAATTGTGAAAGAGAATTAACTACCAAGCAGTATGCATGAAATGTTTGCCACTGGACATTCATCAACTAACAATCAATCATCTTTTTGTAGTGTGCATATTAATCAAAACACATTTTTTAATAAATTGAATCACTGATTGTTTATATTGTTTAATTATAATAATAATAATAAATTCTTTATTTAAAGAGGGTAAACACAGTTAGTTACAATTACTTATCTTCATATACATGAAAACAATACAAGTAAAAAAAAAAATAAAAAAAAATATAATAATAGAGAAAAAGCAAACATACTGTACAACATTTAAACTCAATTATATAGACATAATAGTTCAATGTACATGTACCATGATTAAAACAGTTACAGATTGCATGTAGTAAATAGATATAATATACAAATCATTAAATCATACATTCTAATTGAATAACTGGTCTATATACAGACATCAATTTGTTTCTTTTCAGGCTTCCTTAAGCTTTATGGGCGCTGCAGGTGGCGCTCTGAATGGACTTATCATGTTGGGAGCTTTCTTCCCTTGGGCTAACTCAAAGGTAATGTTTAAAGCCTAAAAAATTGCTGACCTGGTAAAAAAAAGCCAATGTGAGTTCTTCCACCTTTCATTTGCACACTAATTACTCATTGTTTTTTCAAATTAATTGTGTTAAACAACTACAAGATCAGTTTCAAAATAACTTGAGGTCAGTTAAACGTTGTATTTTCACAGTTGTATATGATGGAACAGTTTCATTTTGAGCAAAAACTATAACTCTTGCTTAACTTTTTTGGATTCAAGTGTCACTGATGAGTCTTTTTAGCTCACCTGGCCCGAAGGGCCAAGTGAGCTTTTCTTATCACTTGGCGTCCGTCGTCTGTCGTCGTCGTCGTCCGTCGTCTGTTGTCGTTAACTTTTACAAAAATCTTCTCCTCTGAAACTACTGGGCCAAATTTAACCAAACTTGGCCACAATCATCATTGGGGTATCTAGTTTAAAAAATGTGTCCGACGACCCGGCCAACCATCCAAGATGGCCGCCATGGCTAAAAATAGAACATAGGGGTAAAATGCAGTTTTTGGCTTATAACTCAAAAACCAAAGCATTTAGAGCAAATCTGACATGGGGTAAAATTGTTATTCAGGTCAAGATCTATCTGCCCTGAAATTTTCAGACAAATGGGACAACCCGTTGTTAGGTTGCTGCCCCTGAATTGGTAATTTTAAGGAAATTTTGCTGTTTTTGGTTAATGTCTTGAATATTATTATAGATAGAGATAAACTGTAAACAGTAATAATGTTCAGCAAAGTTAGATTTACAAATAAGTCAACATTACTGAAATGGTCAGTTGACCCCTTTAGGAGTTATTGCCCTTTATAGTCAATTTTTAACCATTTTTCATAAATCTAAGTAATCTTTTACAAAAATCTTCTCCTCTGAAACTACTGAGCCAAATTAATCCAAACTTGGCCACAATCATCTTTGGGGTATCTAGTTTAAAAAATGTGTGGCGTGACCCGGTCAACCAACCAAGATGGCCGCCACGGCTAAAAATAGAACATAGGGGTAAAATGCAGTTTTTGGCTTATAACTCAAAAACCAAAGCATTTTGAGGAAATTTGACATGGATAAAAATGTTTATCAGGTCAATATCTATCTGCCCTGAAATTTTCAGATGAATTGGACAATCGGTTGTTGGCTTGCTGCCCTCCAATTCGTAATTTTTAAAGAAATTTTGCCGTTTTTGGTTATTATCTTGAATACTATTATAGATAGAGATAAACTGTAAACAGCAATAATGTTCAGCAAAGTAAGATCTACAAATAAGTCAACATGACCTAAATGGTCAATTGACCCCTTAAGGAGTTATTGCCCTTTATAGTCAATTTTTAACAATTTTCATTAATTCGATAAATTTATGTAAATTTTTACCAAATATTTTTCTCTGTTACTAATGGGCAAGGTTCATTATAGATATAATTGTAAGAAGCAAGAACGTTCAGTAAAGTAAGAACTTCAAACACATCACCATCACCAAAATACAATTTTGTCATGAATCCATTTGTGTCCTTTGTTTAATATGCACATAGACCAAGGTGAGCGACACAGGCTCTTTAGAGCCTCTAGTTGTAGATCTTAGTAAACTTTTAGAAAAATCTTCTCCTCTGAAACTACTTGACCAAATTTAACCAAACTTGGCCACAATCATCATTGGGGTATCTAGTTTAAAAAATGTGTCCGATGACCTGGCCAACCATCCAAAATGGCCGCCATGGCTAAAAATAGAACATAGGGGTAAAATGCAGTTTTGGCTTATAACTTAAAGGAGATGTGACACATTTTTTTTTTTTTTTTTTTTTGATTAATTAATAAATATTGGTAAAAAAATATGTTGTAATAAATTTTTCTTGTCAAAACATCATTTAACGGCCTTTAAATGGTCAAAGAATCCAGCGCTTGTCGTAATCTTTGATTTTTAATGAGATACCGGTCACGTGCTCGTGATGACGTCAGTGGATACAAGCTGAGAAAATGTCTCAATAAGGACGAAGTCGATCATATTTCTGCATAATTAAACAATGGACAGTGTTAGCATCAGTTTTCAAGGCAACTCTCTAACTTTAGATATTCGACCGTATCATTTTGAGCCGCTCCTTGTAGAAAAAAATCAAGTAGAAGATATAAATTCGTCATCCGACATTGACGATCTTTCAAGCAATGTCGATATAATATAAAAATACTATATCAATAATTAATTTCACCAAAAATAAAGATACATTTCTTAAAAATGTTTGAGTGAAATTTAATAACATTTAATAAGAGAAAAGGATAGGTCATAAAGAATGTAGGACAGAAAGTCACAGGACAAAAAGTCACGGACAAATCGTCACAGTACAAAAAGTCACAATTTATTTTCGAAATTATTTTTCTAATAACAAGAAAAAAATAATTTAGGAAAATACAAAATTTTTGATTTATTATATATGAAGTAACTTTGTTACTTAAAATTATTCAATAGATATCAATAATCAAATAATTGTTATAAAAATAACATGTCAAAGTGGCTTGATATCTATAAATGGCTTCATTTTGGCGTCAGATATATCCTTTGCATAATAAAATTTTATTTTTTTTCATTAATCAAGCTTCCTGAAAAATTTCTTAAACAAGCAAATGAATAAAAATAATAGAATAACTATCACCTTACCAAGTTTGACGGGTGTAAAATTTGAATCACTAAAGCTGTCACCAATAAATGTGTTATAAGTATGACATAACAGGGTTGGTTTTTTTTTTTTGGGGGGGGGGGGGGGGTATTAAAAGAAATATTTTAAGAAGTTGTAAAACAGTAAAATAAATCCATATGTCTCTTCTCCTCCATAATAATCTCATTGAAAATGTTCTATGAGTACTGTCTTATTTTTTTTAAATATTTTTTCTGTGTGGTATATCTTCAGTCTTTAAATTGTTTTGTATTTTGTGACTTCTATCTAACTTCGACAAAGTTTGGCATAGGGGCCGTATAATATGTAAAATGAAAGCTTACAGTATTGACGGAAACTTATTGAATTGGTTTCAGGACTATCTTCACGACAGAAAACAGGTAGCAGTAATGCATAACAGAAATTTGAAAAAAACACGATAAACGATTATATAAAATTGAAACGTTTCATTTGTACGGCCCAATAACGCAATTGAGATGTTCCCATTCATTTATAACAATGATCTTTTTAGAGCTAATATTATAAATGATCCTTCTTGTCATTGTGGGTCAAATACTAAGGATGTCTACCATTACTTCTTTGTTTGTCTAAAATACACATCATGCAGAAAAACCTTATTCAATAATCTTAACTGGCTATCTGAAAGCATTGTTTTAGATACAAAACTATTAATTTGCGAACACATTGAACTTTCGAATGAACAAAATATTCAAATTTTCAAACATGTTCAAAATTTCATACAATGGTCAAACAGCTTTTGTTAAGCCTTGATAGTCTATGATAGAGCGTTACTGTTACTGGCACGGAACATCATGATCGTCATCATAAGTACACACGTCATTGTCACATTATCATATGACTTTTCAAACTTTCCTTTTCTCTTTTTTACGAATGAAAGCTAGTATTTTTCTATAAACTGTTTGCCTTATATGTATGTCCATTATATCATACTAGTATAATTGTAATTTTATATTGTCCATGTTGTATGATTTACTTGTGTAAAATAATGTTTCAACTAACTCAGTCTATACTTATACATAATCTACTACTCCCAGGTCTGTATCAATTGGATGTATTTGCATTATTTAAGTTAAAACTATGTAATACAGCTTTATGTCTCATGCAATATAAAGACTTGCATACATTCACTAGCCAAAATTCGTTGCACATTCAAATCACCTTTTGCGTATAGTTTTTCACCGCAATAACCTTGCATCAATGGTCTGTCATTTTAAAAGCATCACTTGGCATCTCTTCACAATTATTTTTTATTAAGAAATAAAATTATTATTAATTAAAGAATACAATAATAAGGGTAAGTACTAATAACTTATTGCAATACACCTTTCATACCTGCCTTATTTCTATTAGAAAACTCATAGAAATTTATGTACCAACTACAGGTTATGTATTAGTAATGGGGACTGACAGGATTTTTTTTTAATTATTTTTTTACTTTAGAAGCATTACTTCTTAATTCTCTATTTGTTTTGCTTATTTAATTATTGTTTTTGTACTCCATTGTTTACAAAGTAAATTCACAAACCCAATATTTTCGATCCGTCCCCTTTTAAAAGCTGCACTGTCCAGTCCTTTTTTCTCTATTCTGTAATACCCCATATCCGACAGTTAGGTATTGACTATTGTTTATTCAAACAGGTTAAACAGATATGCATTACGTAACTTGTATCCGTAACAATTGTCAACCTCACCTGTGAACCCAGTAGGTGAGCCCATGGATGTACACAGATTCGGCGCATGTTACGCAATAGCGCGTATTGCCGATGTCTTACATATCACCACCCGGGGGCATGACACCTGTAGCTTTCAACTTCAAAGGTAAATCAAGCGTTGTAAAGAACGTGTGCCGATACCTGTAACTTCTCATCAATGTTGATGACTTTTAATTTATTATGTCCAATTTCAGTTTACACACCTGCACACGTGAACAGGTAGTAAGGTACACACAGGATGTACAAAATACCAATTTTTAATATTGAGATATATTTGGCTATACAATTATACACAAATATGACTAAACATAAAAAAAAATTATAAAGTGAACCAAAAAATATTTGCGAAGAAAAAAATAAATTTTCTTCAGCCTTTCTCTGCTTTTTATAAGCTCCCTGCGTATAGGTATAGGTGGACTGGGCTCAGCTGTTGTTGGTTGTTTCAATGGAATATCAGGTACTGCATTTGGAGTTTTGGCTTCATGGTAGGACATCCCTCGAGATTCTTCTTAACTTCTGGGTCACAATCGTAACAAACATTTGTTAAGTGGGCGGAACAAAGTCTATGACTAGTTCTTATCTCTTCCTGGGTTAGATGATGATGATCTACTCGGAAAACGAAAAAAAAAATTCAAACTGTCTTATGCCTTCTGTTGCATCCACTGGCAGCACACAGAACCATTTTTAATCACTGTCATGCTTTTTTTTTTTAAGATATTCGAAAATGAAATTGCGCTAATTATGCCTATACACCCGTCAGTCAAATATTATTGATGTAACCACTGACGTCACAGCCTCGTTCTGAGTGACTTCCGGGATTGAAATATGCATAATTAGTAGGTCGACAGATCGATACATTTAGATTCATTATTTATCCATTTAAACGATAATTATATTGCTTTCGATGTTTTTTGGGGGGTAATTATGTATAAATAAATATTTATTTACCAAAAAAAAAAATCAAAAAAAATCATGTCACATCTCCTTTAAAAACCAAAGCATTTAGAGCAAATCTGACTTGGGTAAAATTGTTATTCAGGTCAAGATCTATCTACCCTGAAATTTTTCAGATGAATCGGACAACCTGTTGTTAGGTTGCTGCCCTTGAATTGGTAATTTTAAGGAAATTTTGCTGTTTTTGGTTAATATCTTGAATATTATTATAGATAGAGATAAACAGTAAACAGCAATATTGTTCAGCTGAGTAATATTTACAATTAAGTCAATATGACCAAAATGGTCAATTGACCTCCTACAGAGTTATTGCCCTTTATAGTAAATTTTTAACAATTTTCTTAAAATTTGTAAATTTTCAAAATAATTTCCCACTGAAACTAACTGGACGTAGTTCATTACAGATAAAGATAATTGTAAGCAGCAAGAATTTTTAGTAAAGTAAGATCTACAAACACATCACTATCACCAAAACACAATTTTGTCATGAATCCATCTGTGTCCTTTGTTTAATATTCACATAGACCAAGGTGAGCGACACAGGCTCTTTAGAGCCTCTTGTTTATAGACGAAACACGCGTCTGGGGTACATACAAAATTTAGTCCTGGTATCTATGATGAGTTTATTTACTACCACTGGGTCGATGCCACTGCTAGTGGATATTTATTTCCCCAAGGGTATCACAAGCCCAGTAGTCAGCTCTTTTTGTGTTGACATGAATTATCATTGATATGGTTATATTTATAAATTTACTATTCACAAAATTTTGAATTTTTGAAATACTAATGCTTTTCTACCTCAGGCATAGATTACCTTAGCTGTATTTGGCAAATTTTTAGGAATTTTGGTCTTAAATGCTCTTCAACTTTGTACTTTATTTGGCCTTTTTAGTTTTTTTGGATTCGAGCGTCACTGATGAGTCTTTTTATAGACGAAACGCTCATCTGGCGTGCATACAAAATTTAGTCCTGGTATCTATGATGAGTTTATTTAGCACACAACCTCAAACTATTTTCCTGCTACAGTACTACAACCAGCTCACAGTGATTTGTACATGTCCATCCATGGTTGCATAGATCTTTTATTTCAAAATTTAAAAGTCTTATATATGTGAATTTTACCCGAATTTATTTTTGTGAATTTTATATGAACTGAGATACTTGTGACTCCAACGCTAATTTTTTCACTTAAATAACACAGAAACTTTTCACAAAAAAATTGATATTTTGCATGATATTAATTTAATTTGAAAATAAATCGGATAATTTTAGTTTAATTTGAAAGAGTAAAATACCAAATATTATTGAATCATAATTAAACATACATTTTTTTATTTTTTTAGGGAGCTATTGTTGGAACCATTACAGCTTACATCGCCACCATGTGGATAAGTATAGGAAAATATACAGTTGTAGGGGTCAAGGAAACCCTTCCTTCACCTGTGTATAACTGTAGTGTTTATATGGATGATGTAACCATAGCAACAACAAATGTTACTATGACAACGATGTCTTCTATTGGGACTTACATGTATAATACTAGTGATCTGTTGACAAACTATAGTATGTTTATATCAAATCAAGTCACCACTACTGCCAACAGTGTCATACCAGAACAGTAAGCATTTATTAATTATGGTCAAATTAATGTATCAAATAGTCTAAGTCACAAATGTTTATAAAATTAAGCATTTTTGGTAAGACAAATTTTCAAACTTTCAAGAAGATAATTCTCAAATATTAGAAAAAAACATAAGGAATTAAAATTTGTGGGCTAACTGTAAATGCCTCATTCACACAGTTCTGATTATGACTACCATTTAAGATCAGACAGCGCTTTGCTGTCTCCGATCAAAATAGGAACAATGTGCTGTGTTCCTCGGAATGGTGTCCTGTGAAACGGGCATGATCTGGAAAAAGTTTGTCATGGCTGTTTTTTTTATAGTTGATTTCAGATTGCATCCAGATTTTGCCACATATGAACCCTCACATTAACAATTCAAAATTCGGCAATAATGCCCCAACAATTAAGTGTTCTGTCTGTTCATTTTTATGCCCCACCTACGATAGTAGAGGGGCATTATGTTTTCTGGTCTGTGGCTCCATTCGTTCATTCGTTCGTCCGTCTGTTCGTTCGTCCGCACTTAAAAGTTTTTGGTCAAGGTAGTTTTTGATGAAGATAAAGTCCAATCAATTGGAAACTTAGTACACCTGTTGCTTAAGATATGATATTTCTAATTTTAAAGCTAAATTAGACTTTTGACTCCAATTTCACTGTCAACCGAACATATAAAATGAAAGTGGGATTTTCAGGTTTAAGTTTTTGGTCAAGGTAGTTTTTGATGAAGCTGAAGTCCAATCAACTTGGAACTTAGTACACTTGATGCTTATGATATGATATTTCTAATTTTAAAGCCAAATTAGACTTTTAACCCCAATTTCATGGTCCATGGAACATGGAAAATGATAGTGCCAGTGGGGCATCCGTGTACTTTGGACACATTCTTGTTTAATATCTGTTGCATGACATTAGGCAGAATCGGGACACTGTCAGGTGATATTTGGTTGTATTTTACCATGTTAAAGATACAAATTGGACTAGAATTGGATTAAGAAAGGGATAATGAGTACAAATTGGGCTGAAAACGATTCTTGGCCACGAGCATCACTGAAGAGACATGTATTGTCGAAATGCGCATCTGGTGCAACAAAATTGGTACCGTTGATTTTATTGAACAATATCTGATTTATGTCTTGATTAAATAAATGCTTTTACAAATTTTAATTTAACCTTGAATTTCCAGCTAAAATTCACAGGATTTTGATTTAAAGGATGGCAGTAAAAGTTGTGAATGTTTGATCCTGGCTTAACAGACCAGTCTTTTAATATCATATTAGTAAAGTTTAAAATATTAAACATTAAGCATACAAAAAATATAAAAATAATAAACAAAACATATAGACAAAACTATGCCTTCATTCATTAGAACCTTTGATTTCTTTCTTTCAGAACATGTTTAGATAGTTTTTATTCTTTTTTCATTTCAGAACAGGTTTAGATAGTTTTTACAGTTTATCCTATCTCTGGTATTCCACATTTGGGATGTTAATAACCTTTGTGGTTGGGCTTCTAGTCAGCTTTATTACAGGTAGGTTTTTATGCAACTGACTGTACTACCATCTGTCTGTTTTTGTGTCTTTTTGTCTAGGGTCTGTCCTATTTTTTTATTCTTTCCTTCTGTCCCGTTTTTGATTGAAAAGCAAGCTTGAGCATTTGTGTCTTCACATTGTTCTTTTATTTTGCAAGTAGCTACTCTTATCCAGATAAAACAAATATCTAGTTGCTATATTTCAAGTGACTTGTCAGAATAATACAGGGGAAAAATATGATTTACGAAATCCTTAAATACTAAAGTATTTTTCCGCCACCTTTCCCTACCTTTGTAATTGAAAGTTAACCAGAATATAGATAGTTGCATAATGTGGGTCTCATTGGGGTCTAAGCGTGACGCAGGAATTACTGATTTTTTGTAAGCGTGATACGGGAAAGTCAAATAAATCTGCCGTGAAAATGGGAATTAAGGTCTAGCGGGACACAGGAAATTACAGAAAAATGAGAATTGCTTAGGTACATAGTATAAGCGGGATATGGGAATCTGACAAAACAGTAAGCGGGAAATGGGAATCTGACAAAACAGTAAGCGGGATCCAGAATCAGAACCCCCCAATGATACCCCCCATAATGTCAAAAGAAGATATCCCTTTTATGAAATGAAAAATAGAAAGGAGACTAGTAATGTGTCAAAGAGACAATAACCCGACCAAAGAGTAAAAAGAACCCCTAGGCTATAAATGGGTCTTCAAACACAAACAAACTTTAAAAAAAGTAGGAATATGATTTGCAGTTTAAAGGAATTAGCTGAAAATATAAACACATGAAAAGGAGCTTACTGTATTTGGCAAAACTTTGAAACATTTTGGTCCTCAATGCTCTTAAGCTTTGTATTCTATTTTGTTCAAGCGCCACTGAGAAGTCTTTGGTAGACAAACCTGAGTCTGGCGCAATTGCTTAATTAAAATCCTGGTACTTCAGTTGAGTTTATTTATATTATTTATCTGTCTAGATCTGTAAGACACTTCTTATGGTCTCAATATTCTACTTTCAGGACCAACTAAACCAGAGGATGTGAACCCTGATCTCATGATTCCAATCTTTGACAGACTCTTCTGGTTTTGTCTGCCAAAGAAAGTTTTAAAGTTCTTACGCTGTGGTGTAGATTACGAAACAGATGTGAGTCAAATCAAAACTTTTGGTGTTCCAGTCAGTATACTGAAAGATCAGTGTTGAAATAGTAGATGCATAAATTAATTTCAAACAGCATTTCCGAAATTACCAATTATTGAACTCATGTTTGTCTAACAGTTGCAATAAAAAAGAACACACAATTTCTGCTGTAGTCTAACAAGTTATTTTAAATCTTTGGCTTATGATTTTATTTTGCTTGGTAAGTTCATCTCAATGCTTGAAAAATTCAACTAATTTGAAGTTTTCCCTTTTGATAAAAATTAAAAAAATAATAATATAATTAAGTCTCAATTAAGAGTTAAACCCAGCACTGTTACCATTAGTTAACTTTAATTTCAAATATCTAAACAAAAAAGAAGAAATCACACATAAATAATGCAAAGATGAAATGAACACAGTTTTTAGTTTATAACTCCAACCAAAAGTTTAGACATATTATGATATAGGTACAGAAAACAAAAAACAGCCAGATATTCAGATATATGATTTGTTTTACTTAGAGTAACATATAAGATAATACTTTTGTTGTTTTGGCCCACTACTGTGGATTAATTATTATTCGTTGGGATACCAATTTTAGTGGGTTTTGTGGGTATAGGTGAACCACGAATACAATTGTTCTACGAATTACAGATTTTATATAGTCTTAGTATGCAGAGAATGGAAAAACCACAAAATCAAATATCTAAAAATCCATGAAAATTGATACCGACAAAATTTTAAAAATAAATGAATCCACAGTATACAGAAACATATTTAAAATGCTTCTTTTCTTTACTTTTTGCCTAGCTGTTTAATTTTAAATAATATTTTTATTTGAACAGTAGTATATAAAGATTAACCCCATATTATTTTGTAGAATACAGCTGACAATGACAGTGGTATTACAGAGACAACATTTAAAAGTTTCAATAGTGTGACGCGAGTCGACAGTGAGGACACCAGTCATCAATCTAAGGAACTGCAACTCTTGTCTCATAAATATATGGAATCTTGACGACAGTGTTTATCATGATCATGATCTCTTGATTTTGAAGTCATTTGAGGGTACAACATGATCTCTTGATTTGGAAGTCATTTGAGGATACAACATGATCTCTTGATTTGGAAGTCATTTGAGGGTACAACATGATCTCTTGATTTGGAAGTCATTTGAGGGTACAACATGATCTCTTGATTTGGAAGTCATTTGAGGGTACAACATGATCTCTTGATTTGGAAGTCATTTGAGGGTACAACATGATCTCTTGATTTGGAAGTCATTTGAGGGTACAACATGATCTCTTGATTTTGAGGCCATCTGTGGGTGTTGTGGAAGATATTTTTGTATTTATACTGTTATATTTTGTATATGCATGTCATTTTGAGTAACAGTCTTTCAATTTGAGACAATTTATATTTCATAGTTACCCTTATCCAGAGTAAGAAATGGTAGGTCTTTTGTTTCTTAGCTTCTTGCTATCTGTGTAATTTCTAGATAACTTTTGGTTAAAAAGAAATCAAATTACAGAGTTAGCTCTCCATAATTTTTAATTTCACCTGCATTTCAACAAAACAATATCTTGAAATTCAATAACAGAAAAGGAAACAAATGTGCTATTCATGCACCAGTTTAGATTTTGAACTTAATTTAATGTTAACATTAGCAGATTTTTGTTTGTCATGTTTTCAAGGTTTTCAGATTCTTAGGCAGAACACCACTTAATATCCTGTCAAAAGTCTGTTTGTCAATTACCAACTTTATATTTCTAATTTTAGAATTTATGCTATTAAAGGAAAATAAAATCCATGTAAGACTAGCAGTATCTGTTCCAATACAAACCTTATGGAAATAAAATGTTTTAATGTTCTTCAGCTTTTAAAACTTTTACTGGATAGTTAAGTTTATTGTAAATCCAAGTATGTCTGATTAACACTTTAAAAACATGATGTTTTGCCTCCTATATAAATATAAATATATGTATATTTTTTTATTTTTTTTAAAGTATACTAGCCTTAGGGAATAATATACCATTCTATAAAGCTATGCCACATAACCTGTAAATTTTACAGTATATTTTATACATATATTTATTTAAGGAATGACTGTTATATTTTTTTCGGTCTATGAAAAAATAACAAACAAAATTTAGTGCACACTGAATAACGCACGTAGCGTCTTACTTAACAGTGTGCACCACATTTTTTATGTTATTTTGAATAGACAGAAAAAATATTACAGTCATTTCTTATAATTTAATTCTTAATTCCATTTTTAACTGTAGAAAACCATAAAAAAACGTTGATGACGTCATGTCACGGTCACATGACTAGTCTAGTGGCTCATAACAAAATAACGTCAGCCAATCAGAAGATGCGTAACATAAAAAATTACATTATATTTATATAGGAGACGAAACATCATGATTACAATGTTTTAAAGTGTAATCAGCCAATCAGCATAAGCTTTAACAAATTATTCAACAGCAATAAAATAACTATAGTTTTTATTAGCATATTAAACGGAAAGTCAAAAGGTTGACTTTTACGAATGTTTGCTCATCTTGTTTTTGATTTTTTTGTCAGATATTTGGAATCCCCTTGTTTCATATATGTAAAAACATTTGCGCACTTACCACTATATTTCTTTTTATGATCTTATTATGTAATAAGAACAACATTATAAAAATCTTATAAACCTTTAATATTTTTTTTTTATAGTTTTTGAAACAAAAAAAGATAATATTACACATAGGAGAATCAGTTCCAGCCAAATTTTCAGTGGCCTATATCTCAAAAACATTTTTTTGGGCTTTTATAATATATAAAAAGTTCAGTTATTCAATTACTATCAATCTATAAAATGTTTTGAACCAGAGAAGGGAATAGCAATATACTTATATAATAGTTAAATCATTCATAACTTAATAATTCAAATACATTTTAGTTTATGTTTGCAAATGTTTGTTGTATTTTCTGTTTTCATTTTACTGATATTAATGAGAACAAACTTTTTGTTATATGTCATATTTCATGATTGATACATGTAAGCACCTGTGTTTTAAAAATTACTTGACAACTATAAAGTTTTATGTTTATTTTGGTATAAAATTTGTTTCGCCAAATAATCTTTCCACCCGCAGGAAATTTTATATAAAGATATGAAGTCTGAACAATACCCTTATCATGAGATGGGGGAGGGGCACTTATTTCTTTGGTTTTATCTGACCATTCTTTATTTTTTCCACCTTTTTATTCTGCACTGTATAACTATATATCATTTTCTTTAAACCCAATCAACACTGTGACTATGATACACAATTATTATTTAAATTATGTGGTATGCAATTAACTGAAATGTATAGAATTAATGTAATTTTCATTGTAGATATTTTCAATTTATATATTATGAGTGTGCATACAATTATAAGACCTAGTAATCATGATAAACTATTGATATTTCAAATTATTCGGGCTTTCATTAAAAGGATGACATAAATATTGATATTTGTTTATGTTTTTGTATTATCATTACAAAATGAATAAATTAAATGTACAATTTTGAAAAACGATGAAATCAAGTACCCCGGGAAATTGAATTTTCCTGAATCCACAAACATTTACCCACAAAAAAAAATATAATCCAAAGTATTGTCTTTCACACACGTGCATATCATTTGTTACACTTGTTTAATGTCTTAACAGTTACTATGTATAGTGGAGGTATTACTCATTGGTTTTTTTTATTCCATACTTTTAATAGAGGAGTAATTATGTTTCTGAATCTTTGTGTCTGTTTGTCAATAAGTCTTCCCATATCAAGTTAAAATGATACCATTAAAGTACCAAACATACTGCACTGTGTATTTCAATAATTTTGATGTTTTAGTAAAAAAATATTTGAAAAGCTAAACCAGATTCAAACATTGGAACAAAAAGTAAAGTCAAACAGTACAATGAATTAGAGCAATAAATGGGGTTACACATTCCTATATTTAAAATGTTTTCCATGTTTCTAATAAATTTTAGGTTAATATAGTAAATATTGATCTCTTGACAACAGAATGTGATGATTTGCCGTATTTGGCTCAACTTTTTTGGAATTTTCAATGCTCTTCAACTTTCTATTTGTTTGGCTAGATAAATATTTTGATATGAGCGTCACTGATAGTCTTATGTAGAGGAAATGCGTGTCTATCTTACTAAATTATGGTCCTGGTACTTTTGATAACTATTTAAGTGGGAAATGTATTCTTTTGACACATTGTCTTTGGGTTTTTGTGTGGTTGGTTTGAACTCAATTTCAGTATGTATTCCATTTGACTGTGTAAAATTAATTCCATGCCGACATTAAAACAACAAACATTTCTGTTTTCATTGAATATTCAAAATTCTGTGAGAAGGAATTTAGTTGAAAAAAGATATATTTACTTGTGGTAACTCATTGTGATTTGTTATTGTGGGTGCTCATGATTAAAATTTTGTTTATATAAATGATATTTGTTATTATTTGTCTCAATATATGATAAAACAAGAATGCGTCCTTGTACACAGATGCTCCATCCGAACTATCATTTTCATGAAAATGGGATAAAAACTCTTAATTTGGCATAGAACCAACAACCAGATGATCAGACAAACAGACACACAAACCAGACAACATTATGCCAAATAATGGGGCATAAAAACCTCATTTAAAGCTTCCAGTACTATAATTTGATTTGCCAGACACATGTTTCGTCTACAAAAAAAACTCTCATTATAAGTCTCGTTATGTTTATTTTTCTATCATTAAGTTTGTAATCTCAAGGAAAGTTTCCAATGCTGAATATTTGAAAGATAAGGTGTAACACCACTAATTCAGGCCCGGCCAGAAAGCACATACCAGAAAGTAGTACATATTTAACGCAAAATAGTTCCTACGCATGAGTGTAACTTTCAAAATATGTAGTATATTTAGGTATTTTTGGCATCAAAAGAAAGCTGAAGGACTGGTGATCATTGAAGAACACTTTTGGACTTTTAATTTTAAATATTGAAAAAACTGCAGCAAATTTTAAAAAGAGGGTACATTTGGTCTGTTTGTCAGATCTGAAGTAACTGTTTTGGTACATCCGAACTTCCGGGAACCAGTTCTTTCTTATATGCCATGTAAGGTATGTTGATTTTTTCAGTAGAAGACACCATAAAGTGTTGCTTTGACATACAATGATTGCCACTTTATTTGAACTTAAAATGAAAGAGGTGTGCCTGGTTGAAATGGAGGAATTTAACATAGAAAGTAATGGGACCATGAATTAGTGGTGTACTTCCTATTACAGAGAATCATCAGAAATCCAATTTTTAGAAGTTGTACCTTTTCCAATGAAAACAAGTCAAATTTGATGTAAGTAATCATGCTCAGTCATCTTTTTTTGGTTAACAATTTTGTTTAAGGGAAATTTCAGCTCTTGAATTGGCATACTAAGGTAGTTTAGCCTTTTATGGTCATACAACATGCATGCAGTTAAGACTTGACTCCAAGTTCATACTTTAGCATTATTTGTGATTGCAATCAATAAAACATGTATATTATGACTTGTGTATGGTACAAAAAGGCTCTTGATCAAATAATCCTATGATTTTTTAAGTTTTATGGTTTTTCTTATGGTAGCCTTTTACAATCTAGGCAAATGGTTAATGCTCATATGAGAATTCCAAAATCTTACTGTACATGCAATTTTGAACCAGTATAGCAAGTTATCTAGCTGAGGGATATATAAATTGCTCTTAATAATCTATGTTTAACCACATAAGTATGGTTTATACAAAAAAAAATACCCTTTTCCAATTTGAAAAAAAAGGGGGGACAATATTCTCAATTATGTCTGAACTTTGGACTAATATATTTTTATTTAATGAAGAACCTCTGATAAGAATATGACTATTGGTAAGCACATAGCCTCCCTGAAAGATATTAATAGATAAAACAATGATATTGAGAATAAAAAAGTATATTGACCAAAATCTAATATCCATATGCAGTTTTCTTTGAATAACCCATATACTACTACCAGTCCAATTTGAGCTTAAAATTAGTACAATAGTTTTTGGACTTAAGCTTTATATGTTTTTTATTGCTTGAAATAGGTCAGAGAATGCAACAAAGTAATGCTCAAGTCAATATAGCAAGTTTGGTTCTGTTATAGGTGTAACACCACTAATTCAGGCCCGGCCAGAAAGCACATACCAGAAAGTAGTACATATTTAACGCAAAATAGTTCCTACGCATGAGTGTAACTTTCAAAATATGTAGTATATTTAGGTATTTTTGGCATCAAAAGAAAGCTGAAGGACTGGTGATCATTGAAGAACACTTTTGAACTTTTAATTTTAAATATTGAAAAAACTGCAGCAAATTTTAAAAAGAGGGTACATTTGGTCTGTTTGTCAGATCTGAAGTAACTGTTTTGGTACATCCGAACTTCCGGGAACCAGTTCTTTCTTATATGCCATGTAAGGTATGTTGATTTTTTCAGTAGAAGACACCATAAAGTGTTGCTTTGACATGCAATGATTGCCACTTTATTTGAACTTAAAATGAAAGAGGTGTGCCTGGTTGAAATGGAGGAATTAAACATAGAAAGTAATGGGACCATGAATTAGTGGTGTACTTCCATAAATAAGAACCAAAACAGCTGAACATAATAATAATATGCAAATCTAAAGATCAACACAATGATGACTACGGTTCACTTTTGATTTACATTTTTTACCTGTTGTGTCTGTTTGTTTTGCTTACACATTGTTGTCAATATTATTGAATTTTACGTGTCCATCATATAAGTTACAGATTACCTAGCTACATAACAATATCTAATGAACCATTTTCTACGTTATGTCTGCACCAAGTCAATTATATGACAGTAGTTTGAGCTTTTGATTTTTATACGACCGCAAAATTTTCGTCGTATATTGCTATCACGTTGGCGTCGTCGTCGTCGTCGTCGTCGTCCGAATACTTTTAGTTTTCGCACTCTAACTTTATTAAAAGTGAATAGAAATCTATGAAATTTTAACACAAGGTTTATGACCACAAAAGGAAGGTTGGTATTGATTTTGGGAGTTTTGGTCCCAACATTTTAGGAATTAGGGGCCAAAAAGGGCCCAAATAAGCATTTTCTTGGTTTTCGCACTATAACTTTAGTTTAAGTTAATAGAAATCTATGAAATTTTGACACAAGGTTTATGACCACAAAAGAAAGGTTGGGATTGATATTGGAAGTTTTGGTTTCAACAGTTTAGAAATTAAGGGCCAAAAAAGGACCCAAATAAGCATTATTCTTGGTTTTTGCACAATAACTTTAGTTAAAGTAAATAGAAATAAATGAAATTTAAACACAATGTTTATGACCACAAAAGGAAGGTTGGTATAGATTTTGGGAGTTCAGGTCCCAACAGTTTAGGAATTAAGGGCCGAAAAGGGACCCAAATAAGCATTTTTAGCTCACCTGACCTAAAAGGTCAAGTGAGCTTTTCTCATCACTTGGCGTCCGTCGTCCGTCGTCTGTCGTCCGTCGTCCGTCGTCCGTAAACTTTTACAAAAATCTTCTCCTCTGAAACTACTGGGCCAAATTTAACCAAACTTGGCCACAATCATCCTTGGGGTATCTAGTTTTAAAAATGTGTCCGGTGACCTGGCCATCCAATCAAGATGGCCACCATTGCTAAAAATAGAACACAGGGGTAAAATGTATATTTTGACTTATATCTTTGAAACCAAAACATTTAGAGCAAATCTGACATGGGGTAAAATTGTTGATCAGGTCAAGATCTATCTGCCCTGAAATTTTCAGACGAATGGGACAACTTGTTGTTGGGTTGCTGCCCCTGAATTGGTTATTTTAAGGAAATTTTGCAGTTTTTGGCTATTATCTTGAATACTATTTTAGATAGAGATAAACTGTAAAAAGCAATAATGTTCAGCAAAGTAAGACCTACAAATAAGTTAACATGACCAAAATTGTCAGTCAACCCCTTAAGGAGTTATTGCCCTTTATAGTCAATTTTTAACAACTTTCGTCATTTTTTGTAACTTGTACAAAAATCTTTTTCTCTGAAACTACATGGCCAAATTTAACCAAACTTGGCCACAATTATCATTGTGGTATATAGTTTAAAAAATGTGTCCGATGACCCCGCCTACCAAACAAAATGGCCGACATGGCTAAAATTAGAACATAGCGGTAAAATACAGTTTTTGAATTATATCTTTGAAACTAAGACATTAAGGGCAAATCTTTCAATATTTAAATGTCCATCAGAATAAGATCTTTCCCCTCACTAATTTTCAGATGAATCCGACAACTCGTTGTTGGGTTGCTGCCTTAAAATTGTTAATTTTAAGGAAATTTTGCAGTTTTTGGTTATTATCTTGAATACTGTTATAGATAGAGATAAACTGTAAACAGCAATACTGTTCAGCAAAGTAAGATCTACAAATAAGTCAACATGATCAAAATTGTTAGAGGACCCCTTTAGGAGTTATTGCCCTTTATAGTCAATATTGAACAACTTTTCGTCATTTTTGTAACTTGTACAAAAATCTTCTTTTCTGAAACTATGGGCCAAATTTAAACAAACTTGGCCACAATCATTACTAGGGTATCTATTTAAAAAAAGTGTCTAATGACCCCGCCTACCAACCAAGATGACCGACATCAGTAAATACAGTAACAGGTGAGCGACACAGGCTCTTGAGAGCCTCTAGTTCTTGGTTTTCGCACCATAACGTTAGTATATGTAAATAGAAATTTATGAAATTTAAACACAAGGTTTATGACCATAAAAGGAAGGTTAGGATTGATTTTGGGAGTTTTGGTCCCAACAGAATAAGGGGCCCAAAGGGTCCAAAATTAAACTTTGTTTGATTTCATCAAAATTGAATAATTGGGGTTCTTTGATATGCCAAATCTAACTGTGTATGTAGATTCTTAACTTTGGTCCAGTTTTCAAATTGGTCTACATTAAGGTCCAAAGGGTCCAAAATTAAACTTAGTTTGATTTTGACAAAAAATGAATCGGTTGGGTTCTTTGATATGCTGAATCTAAAAATGTACTTAGATTCTTGATTATTGGCCCAGTTTTCAAGTTGGTCCAAATTGGGGTCCAAAATTAAACTTTGTTTGATTTCATCAAAAATTGAATAAATGGAGTTCTTTGATATGCCAAATCTAACTGTGTATGTAGATTCTTCATTTTTGGTCCTGTTTTCAAATTAGTCTACATTAAAGTCCAAAGGGTCCAAAATTAAACTTAGTTTGATTTTAACAAAAATTGAAATCTTGGGGTTCTTTGATATGCTGAATCCAAACATGTACTTAGATTTTTGATTATGGGCCAACTTTTTAAGTTGGTCCAAATCAGGATATAAAATTATTATATTAACTATAGCAAGTCTTTTCAATTGCACAGTATTGTGCAATGGCAAGACATATCTAATTGCACAATATTGTGAAATAGCAATTTTTTTTTAATTAGAGTTATCTTTCTTTGTCCAGAATAGTAAGCAAGAAATATCTAATTGCACAATATTGTGAAATAGCAAGATTTTTTTTTAATTGGAGTTATCTTTCTTTGTCCAGAATCAACTTAAAACTTTGTTACATACAGTATACAATGTATATTCACTTTTTACTACCAACTGATAAATTAAAATAATCTTTACCATTCAGTGATAACAAGCAGTTTTTTTACATCTTCATATTTTATGATGTATTTAAATGAGTAGTTATTGTGGAAACTCCATTAGAAATTTTAATTGAGATTAGTTTTGGAATAAGGGAAAGGGGGATGTGATTAAAAAAATTGGGTTCAATTTTTCTCATTTGAAATTTCATAAATAAAAAGAAAATTTCTTCAAACATTATTTTGAGAGAATTAATATTCAACAGCATAGTGAATTGCTCTAAGAGAAAAACAAAAATTTTAAGTTCATTAGAACACATTCATTCTGTGTCAGAAACCTATGCTGTGTCAACTATTTAATCACAATCCAAATTTAGAGCTGAATCCAGCATGCATGTTGTGTCCATACTTGCCCCAACCGTTCAGGGTTCAACCTCTGCGGTCGTATAAAGCTACGCCCTGCGGAGCATCTGGTTCCATTTGATAAGAAACTTTCCATTTTGAAATTTCCTCGAAGTTCAGTGCTTTTGTAATTTAGTTTTTATACCCTGGACAGTATTCACTTTGATCAATGCATTTAATTACCTAAGCCGTACTTTGATTATAAAATATCATAGTAACAAATTAATACAAATAAAAAAAGGTAATAGTAATAATAAAAATAACTTTATTCTTTTTTGACAAAGAACAAGTATGACAAATGTAAAATATAAATACATAATAAATAATTCTATCACTCTATCACAGTCTATTTTTTTACAGAGATAACATTAATGCAACAGACGAATTGTTTTTTTTTAAATCTTATGAATTAAAAATCTGCTGTTTCAGAATCTAATGCATCCTGGGTAATATTTTTCAAAAGAGTACACCAAAACGTCCTGATTGGTTAAAAATGTCATAAACAATAGAAATTTAACAAATGACGTGACGTTATTTTTATTTTGGGGTAATTTTTTGGAAAAATGAAATTACCCATGATGCTTCAGATTCTGAAACGGCTAATTGTTGCACAACTTATCCATTCTATTTATATAAAAAATAACTAGTTTACATTATGGTGGAGTAAAATGATTACCATTACAGTGTACATGCATATTTTTTGTAAATGTTTTAAACAGTTGTATTACCTTAAAATCTAATGAAAAGATATTAAATTTCATTGACCAGATAAAAAAATTATTAAAGTTATAGAGATGCACCAAAAATGATTTTTTTATTCTTAAACATTAGTTCAGAAATAGTGAAAATTCACGACAATATGCGTTTTTTTCTTTTCTACTCTCTCAACTGTAATTATCAAATAAAACAGTCTAAATGTATAAATGAGTATACAAATTCCAAAGATGTACTTCTGTTGCCAATTGCACGTATCTTTTTTTAATTATTATAAAATTTGTGCATTGGTTGACCATTAAAATATGTTGGGTGATAAAAAACCAAAACCAAGTGATTTACATTCTGATTGAAATGTATGTTCAAACCTTTTTCAAATGTTTTGTATTACATGTTAAAATAAATAAATAAATGTTGATATGAAACAAATATGTAAATCCTTAAAACAGTGGCATCTAGTTTGGTACTCAGTCAATTCATTTTGCTCTTTGCATTTCCAAGAAAAACGCCAAAATCACGGAAGGACAACGACTGCAAAACGGGAACTTTAAGCATCATTCGAGTGCACCCATAATGAATTGACAGTAATGGCAAAGGTAATTATGCTATAAATAATGCTTTATAATTCTTTGGTATCAGGTATCACAGATGGTCACTGTTCAGGTGTCGTAATAAACAGTCATGGCAAAACTTGTATTGTTCCTGTAGATAAATTTAAGACATGAACTAGTTGATAAAGATTAATACGTCCAAGGGCTAATAAAATTCATATGGTTAATCAAAGATGTGATGTTTTTGATTTAAGGTAGCACAATACACAGATTTTATAACTGCAACTCCCAAGTTTTAAAATGCTGTACGTAATGTTCTTAATAATGCTTGAAAATTTATAAAAGTGGTAGTTTTGGATAGCTAACATATTACTCTTTCAAGTTAATGCAATGTTAGTATTATGCAAAAACTATGTAACCAATTATAATGTTAACTGAGTCTAAAATATTTTTCACCAAACTTCCACTTTCAAATGAAATGAGCTTCTGCATAGGTATCCCTAGAGGGTTGATTTTATTACATGCTGTTCCTATGGCCATTATCTACAAAAGGGTGTCTCAGATTTCAGATAGAATGTATGGAACAAATTTTACACCTAATTAAACATTATCTTCTCTATGTGGTTATGATGTTTACACTAATTAGAGATTTATGAAAGACTGGAATACCATAGAGACAATCTGAGACACCCTTTTGAAGCCCATAATGTGTTGATTAAGATTCCGTTAAAATTTTCTGTATAGTTGAAGAGATGATAGAGCTAAATTCATTCAAGCGAACTTACCCAGATTTTGCCCCTTATTACATAACAATTGATTACATAATGATTGCATAATAAAAATATTGCATTCATTTAAAAGATTGATCTTTTATCTAGCTATATATACCTCTTTTATTATTTGTATGCATTCATAAGAAAGTTGCACCATTCCAAAGGTTAGTGATTGGAAGTAAAAAAAAATATTGTATTGTGCTACCTTAATAACAGGAAAATGTGATATTAAATTGTTGTCCAGGTTATTTATGCCAAACGAGATTACCTATACTTTATTAAAGTTGTCAATGATTAAAGGCATTATTGGTTGTGAACATTCAAGATGTTGGACAATTGTTTATTAATTTCCTTCAACGTTTCCATAGTCATGATCAAACAGGTATACTATACGTTGACGAGTGTACAGTGTTTTCATCAGCGTCTTTGGTATATAGTAAAACACAATACAAAGTTTTTAATTTTCAATTATGACGCCCAATAATTTGAGCAGTACAATTAAGTTCAATTTCATACAAGTGATTACATATTGATTATAGTATATAGTTGTCTCATTGGTATTATACAAGTTCTTCTTCTTTTCGTATAAACTGTATTTTATATATTTTGTAATTTAGAATTAGATTTAAAAACCTGATGCAGACTCCTTTGATGACTTCATCAACATTTTCGAAATAAAAACAAGAGTAAGTTAGACTCTCTTATACTTAGGAGACTGATTTTAATAAATCAAAAACTCACATAGTTTGGCACTAGCTTAGAACGTCTGGCTCTCATATGATGTAGTGCATGTACTACACTAACATCTCCATCTGACTGGAGTCTGTCCATACATGCTCGTACTAAACAAAACAGTCCGACTTTGGTAGCACCATTCCTGTAACAAAAATTGGAGGGTATTTTATTTACTCTAAATTATTAATTATCATTGATATCTTAGTCTCCAGAAAACTATGAATAAGAAACAAACCTTAATGTGCAATAACTTTAAAATGAACTATTTAGTACGATAAAATCGTTTAATTTTTTTACACAATTAAGATTACAATTTTTTAAAAGTACAGAACAATTCCATGGTTACACTTTTTAGGCTATTTTGCATTTATAGTCACAATCATCATTACAATATACCTTTATATAATTGATTTACGAACATGTGAGTTTCATATTTAATATTACCTTGCACATTTTAGGTATTTATCCATCCTTGTGTTTTATTTAATTTTTGTATTAGCACCTCGATGAAGGCAAGTCCAGGACAGAACTTTGGACTAACAAAATTTCAAATAGGCTATTCTTATTGAATAAATATTATTATTGCCTATAGCATACAAAAAGAAAAAAAAATATAACTCGTTTGCATAGGAAAACATGATACTTCAAATATATACAGGTATCATTGGCTTTCAATATCAAAATTAAATGAAAAATGATACTTACATGCAGTGAACAATAATAGGATGTTTGACGGAATCCGACTGCCATTCGGTGACAGCATTGATAAAGTCAACAAAAGATTCTACAGATACAGGTGTGACCTTTCCCTCTGACCAACGCTTATAATGGAACTGGTTTACTTTATAAGTTCCTTTCTGGTCCTGCAAAAAAAGATTAAGATATAATTGAAAATTGCATATCTCGCTATAGAGAATATTGACCTATGCACTATGATAAATCTCCTCCTTAGGTTTCTGTTGTAACAACCTACTCCTTTTTTGTCCTTAATCTACCAGTAGCACCATTTGGTATCTCGAGATATAAACTAAATGGAATAAAATGAAGTTTATGAAGTACATGAATGCATTGGAAAGTAAAGCTATACGATTTAAGTACTTTGAATTTACGATTATTATTTTTGTTTACGTACTTGTCTAAACAATTTTACAATACATTGATATTTCTCAAATAGAAAATTAAGCGTCTTTCTTATTGATTGAAATGCTTTCCAAGAAACGAACAAATCTACTTTTACCATCCTCGATCAGGTCAAATGCATCAAGTAATAAAAAATCAAAAATACACCATTAAAGTTTCACCATCTAACAACCATATATTTTGACTGTGCTATAGGTGATATAGCATCCCACTTTCAGGCATTAAATTATATTATTCGAAATAAAACAGCAAACTAATTTAGCAAGTGAGACTGTGCATGCAAAAGACAAACTTATGATATTGACATTCTGTGTACAAACGTGTGATTAGGAAAATTGAAAATGCATCTAAAAAAAGAAATAAACGAAAAAAAGAAATATAAGCAGATACAATACGCATAACATCTATTTAATTTTACAACAAACTATTTATAAAATAATCTATGTTCCTGTCGTTGGGAAGAAATTGCTACGGGTAGTACCTGTTAGCCTTAAATTTAATAATCTTTCTTTTTGTTAGTTCTAAAAATATGCTTTTATTCCATCAATTTCTATGCCGTATAGTAAAAAGTAAAATCACAAAAATATTGAACTTAGAGGAAAATCAATTCGGATGGTCCATAACCATACGGCAAAATCAAATAACAAAACGCATCAAAAACTAATGGACAAGAACTGTCATATTCCTGACTTGGTACAGGCATTTTCAAATATAGAAAATGGTGGATTAAACCTGGTTCTATAGCGTTAACCCTCTCACTTTAATGACAGTCTCATCAAATTCCGTTATATTTCCATTGATGCGTTAAATAAACAGACACAATTAATAAAATAGTCAAAATATGGGTACATGAAATCGTTGTTTGCATGAAATAACCACCAGACAAAAAGTTAAAAACAATGTTTGCATTAAAACTACTGATGATGATATATATGTTTTAACGATATGGGAAGACATGCAATGACAATTAATCATTAGAGATACCTGTGTTTACATCTTTTAAAGTTATAAATAAAGACAACAGTAGTATACCTCTGTTAGAAATTCATAAATCGATTGAGAAAAAAACCCCAACTCCAGGTTACAAACTAAACTGAGGGAAACGCATCTAATAAAATGAGAACTACGACACAACAGAAACACACCACTAAAATGTAACACATACAGAAACGAACTATAGTATAACAATGGTAATTTTTCCTGACCTGGTACAAGACATTTTAATAAAAAAAAATCGGTGGGTTTAACCTGGTTTTGTGACTAGCAAAACCTCGCATTTAAATTCAGATTAAGAAACGTAATACGAGGTAAGTCAACTCAGGTACCTTACATGATAAACAGATCCCACTTGTGCCTTCCATCGTGCATCAATTCAGTAATAAGTGGAATTCTATGATGATACATCATATATTAGAATAAGGCGATTGGGGTGGGACTAGAACAAAACAACTAACTTGGCAAAACTGTAAATCTTCGTCATATCAAGCATCTATTACGGAAACTGACTTTTAAAGTGATTTAAATATCAAAGATTAGTTTTTGCATTAGGTTGCTTAATGTGACGAAAGCTTTTGATGTGTTCTATAATTATCATGTGTTTTGTTGTGACTATTTGTTGCAACTGACGTTTTAAATAAAACAAATGTAAATGGTTACGTTAGTAATAAAAAAAAAACATTCTAGAATATGTTAATTTCAAATATTTAAAAGTAATAAAAAATAATAAATATTTTTCACGAAAATAACTAAGATTAAGATTTAATAAGATTGATTCCCCAGCTCTGAAATATTTACAAATTATTCTAGAATGTCTTACAAAAACACTATGCCAATTTCTTAAGGCAAATATCAAAGTATTATTTTAAAATTGTAAATTTTGAACAGTAAAAAAACAAACTATTCAAAAACAAGTTCTGTGAATAAAATGTAAGTATATTGTTAAAGCGTGCATGTAACACGTGGTATAGTGTGATATGGTCACGTGGTCTACTCACAAGAACAGTAAGCATTTCTGATTTACTTTCAGGCTGTAACCATGCAGATATATATATAGAGTATATGATCGACTAAAAATTGTATTTATGTACCGATGATGTCCTTTTTTGTTGTTGTCATTCATATTTTGTTTTATATAAATGCAGTCTTAGTAAAACTGAAAAGTTCATAATGGTACAACACGAATACGAATTTTTGAACATACCAGTAGTCATTGATGAATAAAAATACCATCAAAACTGGTCGAAAGTGGTACATGAATTATTTCGATCAGCATTAAATTTAAATTGTTTATAGAAACATGATGAGATAAGACAGATATACAAATTAAATATGACAATGCACAATGAAATGAATGGGAAAAAATTATGGGTGCACAATTTGAACATTTTTAAAGTATGTTGTTTGTCTCAAGGTGTAGAAAATACAAGAAAGAACTACGCATGCTGTGGAATTGTGATTATGCTCTGAATTTTCATGCAAAGGTGTATAATAAAAACACTATTTATTTTTAACATGCTTATTAAAGTATAACTAGTTTTGAGATTCCATATTAGAAATTGTAGAATCACAAATATAACAATATGAGTTGATACAATGTTTTAATGTCAGATAAATACCCTGAACTCAACAAACAGAGAGTCATACGAGATAAAAGTTACATGCGTTTATCAAATTAGATGATAGAAAAATGCAACAACTCATCAAATCCTCACATTAAAAATGTTATTCACCACTGAGAAAACTTTAGAAAATAGTGTTAATTTCATACCTCAATTCCTTGCTTTAATCAAATAATTAGTCAGTAAAAATGATTAATGAAATGAATTGATCACAATTTTATGACTTAGGATTAAATAAGTGTATATATGTATGATATTAAACTATCTCATCAACTAGTATTCATAATTTCAAGAAATTAAAACATGTATACTTATAAAGATAACTGTAATTTGAAATGTGTGACTAGTATTGCTCTCGAAACAATCATGTTTTAATGACTTTAAAATGAAAAAAATAAAACATAATACAACTAAACATTAATATATGAATATGTACATATATGGAAACTTTATATTTGAAACAAATTATTCCAACTTAATAAAATACTTACATCCACAGCGAACTTGAAGTTTAAGCTTCTCAATGTATAGTCATTGTGCTCTTTGACTTCGGTGACATTGATAGAAAATGGTCCCATTTCCATGGTTTGATTAGACTCAGGCCAATAGTGTTCATTCACCTACATTATATGAAAAGAATAAAGCGTATTGCATATACGTGAATATAATAATACATTAGGGCTGTTTCAATAGAAGGCTAGGTCAATTATTTGGCTATAGTTTTTTGTTTCTACCTCGTCACATGTTTCGTTATTTATACATTCTTGACCTTCAATAATTTTGTAGATAGTTCTGTTCGTTCATATACTAGTACTATGTTTGCATTAATATTTTCTTGTCTACAAAGTTTACAGTATTTAAATAAAGAACTACCTTCCTATATTCTAGAGTAATATCAAATATACAATCAAGGAAATTAATAACCAGATACTTATTACCTAAATTCGCTTCATTAAAAAATAATCAAAAACTTACAGTGATCCCTGAGGTATCATTGTCCAACATGACAATAGTCCTAACTTCTTCTTGGAAGATCATTCTACAGAAATCGACAATAGTGGAACATTGTGGCATCTCGGTGGCAATAAAGCAATATTTGTTCCTGAAGGACTGAAAAATAAATCAACAATAGTGGCATCTTGGTGGCAGTAAAGGATTGAAAAAGGAAAACAAAACATATTTGGTAAAAAACTATCAATCAACATAGATTCTGTTCATTGAAATATTTCATCATGACAAGATAGTATAACTAACAAAGAGCATGGTGCGTTATCAACGTTTTTTCATTGTTTTGCTTTTGGTTTTATTTAAGTTTTGTTTGGTTGTTCCTGTGTTTTGTGTTATTTAAGAGTTAACAATATTCTAGCTTTATTGAATAGTCGACACAGCAATTACGTATAATTTTCAAGATTATTTCTTCAAATGAAAGGAATCGACAATCTTTTGTTTTTTAGTTAGCTGTATGACGAATGTATCTTTATACAATTAAAATCAGTGTGTTTTTTTTTGTTTTTTTTTTAAATCAAAAACACTCGTTAGTACTATACATTTTGCGCAAAGTCCTGACGTTTTTATAGGACACATTATTTTCTATTGATAAAGAAATTCTTTAGACATCAACATGATCAAGTTTCAAACTCCGTCAGACAGGTGTTAATAGATGAATTTGTTGATAGTCGTCCCCTTTTTTCATATAGTTCTTATTTGTCAGCGCACATTCTGGATTTTCAAAAATTTAGGTATAAGTAATCCGGATAAAGATACAATGTAAAAAAGGGAAAAGTGCATGATAAATATAATGTTCTATATTTATGTCAAGGTATCTAATAAGTCTATAATACTTTTAAGTCCATGTGTTGTTAAAAAAAAATTAGACAACTTACCGGCAAGTATATAGCATTAATGTAATCTGTACAACCTTTAATCTTTGACCATAGAAACACACGACATTCGTCAGCTAAAAAGAAACACACGATATTCGTCAGCTAAAGTAACACATATTATTTTTGTAAAACTTTGTATTAAAAAAAACAGTTCTTACACATACCAAATAACTGTCGATTTATACATATTCATGGTATAGAAGTTTGGTCCATTTGAAGGAAACCATAAAATTAAATTCTTGTAAAGATACAAACTTTCAGTTATTTTGAAACAAGCTATTATTAAAACTACAAAGTTTGGAACTTATTTCTCCACCATTACGATATAAATATACCTTGTGTTTTTCTCTTAACGAAATTTATTATAAGATTTCCCATAGGGGTTGAATATCAGGATAATTTTTTGTACTAAATACATCCATATTCTATGAGTTTATGTATTTGCAACTGCTCATGATTAAATAATTGGTAAATATGTACAGTTTTCAATCTAAACTATCCGAGTCATTTTCGCAGAGGGTCGTTTCCAATAGATTCCAATGGTCTCAGACTTGGTAATAAAGTTGGATTTCTGACTGGCTACTGATGAGTCTCAAGTCGAAGACGCTTGCATCTAGTGTACTAAATAATAAACCACGAAACTTCGATAAGTTTTGGCAATTTTGTTTTCTGGATTTGTAGATTAAAATAATATGAACGGAAGCAACTATTCGGCACCAGATCTTCATTTTGTCTTCTACAGGTCGTAATCATTGAAATATATTATGAACATAATGACATAATTTGCAAATATAAAATTGCAATCCTCGTATCAATGATAAGGTTATCGTATTTACTTATAACAGATCAGTAAATAATGTTGATAACTTACATGCTAAAATATTCGTATGTCTGTTTCTATGTTTATTTTCCTCGGCTTTTGCTGCTTCGTGTGAACGTTTTACTCTTTGGGTTTTTACTTCCTGATTATCACAAAAAACACATAAAAGTTTGATGTCGTATTGAAACTTTATTGAAAACGTTTGTTGAATGATTATTTTTATTCATTGAAATCTATAGATTAAAATCAACAATATTAACAACTTGTACGTTACTATATATACTTTTAATCAACTGAACGAAAAAATTAATCGAACAAGATGTACACTATAGTTTCTTTTCATGCACGTTATTTAACACAAATTAAAATCGAGGGTTATTAGTAAAACAGTAACTTGTACTTTAGTGCAAAAAGGTTTTGAAATTAATGTGTATGACTTGAACTTTTGCAATGTATACGAAATAATCTAAAATGAACAACAACAAAAACACAACCCCAAAATAATTGCACCTGGTTCTTGCCTTTTTGAAGAACTCAATAAGTTCATCTAATGTTAATATCAAAAAGAAGATGTGGTAAAAATGGGAAATACTTTATTAATAACAAATGTTCAAAATTATATTTATTTAGTATTTAACATTAACTTAAGAATATTTCCTGAATTTTAACAGCGACCAACCAAAATGTCTTCTTGGTCTTAACACTCAAATTGAGAATAACCTTTTTTTGTCTGCCTTATATGCGGATTATGTATCTAAAAATGCATGTTAGAGCATTTTATCAACTGAAAAGGGGAAATACTATATTAGAACCTTAAGAATATTTCCTGAATTTTTACAGTGCTTAATCAAAAGATTTCTTGATCTTTACACTAAAATTGAGAATAATATTACCGGTACTAATTGTTTCTGCACCATATGCGGATTATGTTTCTTCAGTGATGCTCTTGGTCAAAGTGTTTGAAATCTAAAGCTTACCACAAAATGGAGAGATTTGCATCAATCAAAAAGGGGAAATTACGCCTCTACAAGAACATTCACAATTCATCTGCAATGATTTAAGTGTACTACACCAATAAAAATGCAGCGTTATTGTAAGGGTTACTTACTTCAAATTCATTTTGTAATCTGGTTAGCCCAGATCTAGGATCTTTAACCTGCATTTGATTATAGTAATTTTCAAACTCGTCTTCGTCCACAGGAGACTCGGACGTGAGCAGTGCTTCTGCTAATGCTTGGTGTAAGAAAATGTACTGGTCCTACAACAAACCACAACATCATTTGACAAAGGTATATGAAAACACAACAATTATATCATCAATGTATTATTCGCTAAATGGTCGGAATAATGGTACTGACTTGCTTAAGGTGGTTCCCAACACTTTCACTAAAATTAATTTGGCTCGTTTAATTTTCTTAAAATTTTGACAAAGTATTTACTTTGACCCTTTGACAAAAATGTAATTTTTTTTTAAAGATTTGAACTTATCGTTTTAATCAGAAAAATTACACTGGTTATATATCAGTTTGACAAACACTTATTTTGATCATTGAGAAGCTTAATACTCCCTTAACAACACAACGTAATTAAAACGTTTAGCTGATTTTACAGAGTTATCTCCCTGTAGTGTTAGGTACCACCTTAATAGTAAAAAGTGAAATAACAAGAACGACAAACTCCGAGGAAAATTCAAAACAAAAATCCCTACTAAAGGCAAAAACAAAAGCTCAAACACATCAAACAAAAGGATAACATCTGTCATATTTCAGATCTGGTATAGACATGTTTGGGTTTAAAAGACTGTCAAAAAATAATTGGTTAAATATAATGGTGTAACGACCCTTTAAAAGTACCCAATTTTAATAATTTTGACATTTTTTTATAAATTTTTACCCATTTTTGGTCTCTTATCGTGAAATAAATCAAAGTTCCACAATTAAACTTTTTATCATACTTTCAGTAAAGATGGAGTGAACCAGGTGTTGATATAAGAAAGTTTTATCCTATTTTGATGTTGTTTTTGTGTCAAATGTACTATGCCGTCACTTTTGTAAATTTAGGATTTTTCTGTTTAAAAAACAAAATGCACATTGATTCAACTTCTTTTGTTATAAATGATTGAAAAACTACATATCTAAGAAGTTTGAAAAGAAAAAAGTGAAATGAGATGTGCATGTTACTTGTAAAATGAAATTTTGTACCCCTCACCCATTTTCTAAACATTTTGGCTAAAAAAACTGACTTGATTGGTAGACAAGATTGAAAATTTGTTACTCAAAAACTAGTTGTTGTAAATACACAATTGTTTCACAGAGTCAAGTTTGATAATGATATTTATTAAATTCATTGTTATTTTCCACTTGTATCACATGTTTTGGAAATAGTTCCAGAATGAGATTTCAACGAGTCCGAAATGTCACCAGAATACATCCTTGATGACTCGGATTTTAAATTCATCAGGAATAGTTGACTTGCAGTGGGGTTCTCATTTCGTTTAAACCTCAGTAGCTCATATAACTTCTCAAGTATTAGAATTGAAAGCTGCAGACTTGAACACTTTATATGAAAACAATTGTTAAAGATTAACAATTTAATTTCATCTGCCTGTAATAAAGATCTCGTTTTAATGATTCATTAAAAAAATAGTTCCTTCAGCGATCATGATGTCTAGTTCTTCAAACTACTTTATAAGCAATTATAGAACACTCAATCAAAAATAGGAAAAATAATTTTGAACGATTAATTGTTTATGCATTCTTTATTGCTTTTGATATAATGTCACTGACAATGATTTGGCAATTTCAATTACGGTAAGGGGAGTGAAATAAGCCGACACAATGATGATTTAATTAAAAAGTATGCAAATACGTAATACACAGGATAATCATCAATAAACAATAGTTCAGGGAATTTATCTAATCACTTACTGGTGTTTGCACCATGTTTGGCCTGGCAATCCTCATTTTCTCTACACATTTATATATGTTTACTTTCCCTTCACTGTCTGCTTGGTCCATCAAGTAATCTAATCCTATAAATGTTCCTGTCCTCCCAACTCCAGCACTGGAAAGAAAGTAGATTTGTATCTATCAAACAATAATTTCCTATTTACAGAAACGAAACACATTAACGGTACCGTTTTTACCAGATTCAAATTTCGACAATTGCAATGTCACCAGTAATGCTTACCAAATGTACTTAGTTAAAGTTGACCTTATATTGACTTGGCTTTATTTTTTGGTTCTTTTAATCATAAAGGGACTAACGTTTCTATGTTATATTACATCCTGGCATTCAAATGAAAGCTTTTGTGATGGATGTCAACGAACAAATTGTTTCAGCACACGAAATGTTATTTTCACTTACAAAACTAACGTGTTAATTGCTTCATTTACAATAAGTAACATGTCATGTTGTTAAAAATACTGACACTAAAACAAAAATATAGAAAAGTGAGACGAAAATACCAGAGGGAAAAAGATTGGCTATCGTTATAAGTGCGTCACTATGTAATTTGTACTTTTGAACAAATTCATTAGAAGTCTAGACAAATGAACAGCACGATGGATACTTGTTCTTGAGTAGACCGTTAAATTTTGTAGTTTCGTTGTCTTTCTGTCAGTTTGCATTGGTATTGTCTGTGCATATTAAACCGATGGTTCACTTTCCCGCTTAGAACACTAGTCCTTCCCTTTTTAAAATGCATTGTTACGAATCACACATTAAACATTTGTACGAATTTTCAAGTTGATTGAATTTCAACTAAATCAAAAATTACCTGGACAAAAAACTGTCACCTGAAGCCGGACAGCCAGACGAACGGACGGACGAACGTAAGCACAGACCGTTAAACGTATGACCTTATGTGGGCATGAAAAGAAATGTGTCAGACTTTTCTTACCTGCAGTGAACTAACAATGGTCCTTCATGACGAAGGCTGTTGACCTTACTGTGGAACTCTACAAGAGTTGTGACATATTTTGGTACATCCCGGTCTGGCCATGACGTAAACTGTAAATGTTTGACCTGAAGTCTGGCATTATCCTACAACATGTACAAAGAGATGCTATGTAGATATATCGTCTAACTTAACACTAATGCTATCATTTCAATATGTAGATAATAAAAAAAATCCGTCCAAAGAGAAAAAGGAGTCTACAAACGCACATCAAGTATCTGTTCGTGTAATTCATTAACAAACAAAAAACATTACTTTTTACTTCCTGATATTTACCTTGTCAAATTATATTATAAGTGATTTTTTTATTCGAACGCTGAATCTTTTGAAAACGAAATTTCCGTCTGGTTGACACAATTATTAGCCTGTCATCTTGAATAAAGTCAGTGAAGACATTTATATATATATACTATAAAATTGAGAATGGAAATTTGGAATGTGTCAAAGAGACAACAACCCGACCATGGAAAAAACAACTGCAGAAGGTCACCAACAGGTCTTCAATGTAGCGAGAAATTCCCGCACCCGGAGGCGTCCTTCAGCTGGCCCCTAAGCAACTATATACTAGTTCAGTGATAATGAACGCCGATATTAATTTCCAATTTGTACACAAGAAACTAAAATTAAAATATCAATATATTTAATCATAACTTGAGTTGTTTCATTGGCACTCACAACACATCTTCTTATATCTACTTACTTGAAGAAAAATGTAGATAAATGAATCGGCAAAAAATAATGTGTAAATAAAATTTCAGCTTTAGAAATCTATGAATTTTTATTTATATGAAAAGTCAAAAGCAAAAATTGTTCAAAAGAAACTCTTTAATATTGATAGTATCAAATTGTTCTTTACAAAAAAGAATATCCATCACCGAATGCATAGACTTTGAGAGAGATTCGATTAAGTAAGGGAACATAGACATAGTTGAGAATTCAGCAATATTTACATACTAAGTCATCTGAAGATTATTTGTATCTAATGAAACATCTACTAACAAAGTACTACAAAAATGTTTGAAAATCCATTTAGCTTTCAATTAGATGGCACATTTTCTTATATTCATATATACTTATATGAACTACCATTTTTACCGTCAATAAAGAAAACTCCATCAATTTTAATAATGAAATACATTATTCTTTATATTTTTTCACAACTCACTAAATGCTAAATATAGATACACATTTAAGTGCCACTACTCTAAAGATAGTACAGCTTCCATTACTATAATCTCTATACTAAAATATCAAAGCAGTTAATGTAGGTACAACTACTATCATGGGATAATATATGTAGTCATGCTTATATATATTTGTGTTTAACTAGGTTTACAACTTTAGGATGCATTAAACATGTTTAAGTAGTTTTATTATGGATTTGTAATGTTGCGAAAAGTATTGCTAAATATTATGATTGCTATAAACCAAACAAAATATTAAAAAAAAAAACAAAAAACAAAAAAAACAAAAACAAAAAAACAAATCAAACAACTTATCTATTAAATATTGGGTGAAAAAAGCTGACCATATGGTATGAACACTTGTCTAAAGTCCGTATGTTAACAAAAAATGTATCCCTTTAAAAGTGTATGGACTAATCTGCAACTACTATTTCTATCACATTGTCCATGATCGCATTTTCAATGGTTATTTTATAACTGAATCGAAGAAATTAACATGCAGCAAAGAATCAGATAGCCTTAGCCGTTTTTGGCATAACTTTTTGGAATTTTGGATCCTCAATGCTCTTCAACTTTGTACTTCTTTGGCTTTATAAATATTTTGATATGAGCGTCACTGATGAGTCTTATGCAGACGAAACGCGCGTCTGGCGTACTAAATTATAATTCTGTTAATTCTGTTAACTATATAGCATTAGATTTATTCAAACAGACCTAGATATTTTTCTATTTTCTTATTTACTTTACTCTTATTGTACGTCCTTTGTGATTGGCTTTATCAATCTTCTTCGACTCAAAAACAATTATTTTTTAATGACATTTGACGTCTTGAAAACAATTTAACGATTGCCATGAATGTAAATGAGACACTGAAGAGACATGTATTGTCAAAATGCGCATCTGGTGCAAGAAAATTGGTACCGTTAATTTCATTACAAATGTCTGCTTACATTTTCTTCTAAAATACCAGTTTATAGCACCATTTACATGCAAGGGTAAATATGTCTGTGTTTATCATCCAGTGAGTATTTGCTCAGGCATATTTATGGCGTCACATGCAACGTTATTGCATATAATTACATATAAGGTAACAATGAGATACACAAGCATAACATATATAACTGAATTATGTTTGGTGGCTATGTTGAAGATGAAGAAGTGAATATATGGGACAGAAATAACGTTTTTATCAATATCCTCAACCAGGCATATTTATGGCGTAACATTCAACGTTATTGCACATAATTACATCGGTAACAATGAGATAAACAAGCATAACATATATAACTGAATTATGTTTGGTGGCTATGTTGAAGATGAAGAAGTGAATATACGGGACAGAAATAACGTTTTTATCAATATCCTCAACCAAGATGTTAATAATCAGCTGAAATGTTCCCTTAAACTTTACTTTTTTGCATTATCCTTTGCATAATACAACATTATAATTTACTACAGGTGATAAATTACAAACTTAAAACTAAATTTTGTTTTATGCAAATGGAAACGGAGAACAAAAATACGTTACTGACGATCGATGACAAATTATTATGCTTATCAAACTGTGTCAAAGATATACTAGTAGCTTGAATAAAGTGATTATTGACACATATACTGTGTACACGTAATTGCTTTTACCTAAGAGGTTAAAACAATGTTTAACGCTTTTACAAATAAGTATAAGCAAGAACTAAGGTTTTTCATTTTTTTGTAAGTTTCCATAAAATGTATACTTTTAAAAACCTTAATTTTTCTATTTTTCTTTTTAATTTCTAATCTTTAAACTACAATAAAGCTACTATCTGTGTATATATTTCAGCAAAAAAAGTCTTAAAAAGTAATAAAGGTTAATTATTTCCAAAACGCATCTGTAAAAAGCAATAATTCAGTGAGGTAAAAAACTTTTACGCAAAATACGATAGAAAGTATTCATTCGAGAGATAATGTTAGTGAGTATTCGTGAGGTTCTTACAACATGTACACGGCTATCTTTCCACCTGAGAGATTTCTAAAAAAAAGATAACCAAATAAACACAACAATTTTATAAAACAAGTCAGACAATTATGAGTTGTTTTCTTGGTGATAAAGCTATGATAAAGGCAACAAGCGCGGAAAACAGCAATGGACATGGAATACAGGTCAGCAATAAAAATGTGTCCAATGGATTTTAATTTGAATAAGTGTTCATACCATATATATTAAACTCAAAATATCTTGGAGTACAGCATTGTAAATAATTCTGATAGCAATGAAGAGCTGGAAAAACCTCGACTGTTGAATGGACAGAAAAAGACTAAACAATTTGAAGCCTTCATTCGAAAACAACAAGAAACAGCTATTACCCCCAATGTTATTCATTGAAAATTTAGAGTTAGTTCAATATGGTTGTGTTACATTTGGCGTTTCACCTTTTACGTAAATAACATTTGACATTTAACATCTGATGTGTATTGAAACATTATATGATCTGCATTCTTAAAGGCTTGAAGAAGGGGAAGGGTATACATAACAAAACTAGAGCAAAGGGCAATATAGAACAAATAAAAAAAAAAATACAAACAAATTTACACAACGAAATAAAAAAAAAAACTGATGGAGATTGACGAAAGCTGTTGTTGGCTGAGAGTAAGACAGTCCGCCATTGAAATGTTAAGAGTGAAATGTTTTTGGTGAATGATAGTTGCTTAATATATATTTGAATCATGCTTTGTAAATTATATATATATATGTATATTAGTCATCTGCAAAATGTATAAAACCATCCCTTATCTACTGTTTAATAAGCTTTTCAATTAACCACATATTCTACATATTTATTTTATTATCTTAAGCACCGGTAGTAAGCTCTTTGCTCGTTCCATTTTGAATTTGCAATTCCATGAAAATTGAAATGATACACGAATTATTGTAAGAAATTCCATAAGGTGTTGAATCTGTCTCATTCCTTTTGAGATTTTATGTAGTGCAATTTTGAAAAAAAAATATGTTTTTTTCGAACATTTTATAAAATTATATCAGAAAATTTTATTATTCAATCTTTGAAAAAATATATATATATATATCATTTTCTATTTACATTTCTACTTAAGTGTGATTATAAACAGATCGAGGAGAAATTCCCTTAACGTACATCATGATTTCTTTAAATTAAAAATGGGACAAGATCTATTTATAATTCACTTACATAAAAATAAATGTATTTTTGGGTAAAAAGCGATCACTTTCTTTAATATTGTTTATTTGGAAACATTTGCCAAATAATATGCTAATGAAATGAAATTTAAAATGGAAAGCATTTTTTTAGAGAGCATTGAACGATTATTTTAAACCAAATCCAACATGTACGATAAACCCGTCAACAATTTGTGTGTCATATTTTTTTTTTATCATCATTCTGGTCAATGACTTATAGAAAGATTAACTATTATACTCTCCAAAATATACAATGTTTGTTAACACGTTTTCAAAAAAGTAACCAATTAGTATAATTATATAAAAGCAAACAACATTATCATTCTTGAAATTAATTTACAATACTGGAAGCTGCAAGTCAAAAATGTACTTGATCGATACATTAACTAACATCCACGGCCGTTTGAAGTAATTGTTAAGTTATATTAATTCCATTTACTAATATTATATATTTCTTAGAATATATATCATACACACAAATTCTTCATGAGTTTATATATAAAAAAAATATGTATACTTCAGTAGTTGTTTGATCTTCGATGACGTTGGTATTTTCAGGATCAATCTATTTGAAAGCAAATTACTAAATTCTATTACTCACTGCCTTAAGGTATCAGACGCATTCATAATTACATGCTTTTTGTAAGAGCTACCATGCCTGGTTATATTTTCAGTTACTGTGGATAAATACCTTTTCCAGGGAACAACTTTTCGTAATTTGAGGAAACTTGCATTATCGTCGATACTTAATTTTGTGGTTTTCCAACAGTATGCATTTACCATACAGCGAATTTGCAATTCGTTCAACATTTAAATTTGTGGTTTTCATGTAACCATATATTCTACGAAATCCACAAAATTGGTATCCAACGAATAATAATGAATCCACAGTATATTCAAAAATGTTAACGAAACCTTTAAAATGTTCGCATATGACTTTTGAGAGAAACGATGACTATAATTTGAAGTTGAAAGGATTTGAAGTTACTATGATGACTGTTTTATCTTAATGAAACACGTTTTAACTGTGATCCTGCTATATGTGAGTGTATTTTTGTATTTACAAATTAATAAGACAAGGACAACTATTGTATAGAGTGAAGTATTTCCTGTACAATTTATTCAGTTAAGACTGAGGCTGGTTATTGTAGTAAGTTAAGTTTTCATTACACAATTTTTTATTCAATTCAACACGAGCATGCTATTAAACAAAGTATAGTTTCCTGTATGATATTCAGTTAGGCACGGGCACGTTATTCAGTGAATGATACTTGGTACAACAATAATAGGTATAATTTTAGCTTATAAGATACATAAGTTCGTGAGTTTTAAGTTGCCTATGATTAACTATACAAGCTGTATCTATACTCAGGTAGGGTAAGAATGGTTGTTTTATACGCATTGGTGTGCGCATGTAAACACTCACATGAAGAATACTCTAGAATGAAGGCAAAATAACAACAAATATGTTTTTAAATATACTTCAATTCTTTTCTTTTTTAGAATGACCGCTCTTACATATATAAATATTACTATAATTGTCCTAAAAAGTATGTTATTCTATCCAAATAATTTTCATATACACATACAGCAAGGGATAAATGTTATAAATAAACATTATTTTCTGATAATTATTTAAAATTAAACTATATTAAATATTTCTGTATTCTTCAAACATGTCAAAACATATTTAGGTAAACAAAAATAAAGCATATGAGACAGAAATTACATTTCGAATCTTAGATTGCAATAATTGCATTATTAAAAATTGTTTTTTTTACGTCACAAGTGAACATTTTTGATCAGGGGTAAACATTTTTTATCACGACTAAACATTTTTTATCACGACTAAACATTTTTTATCACAAGTAAACATTTTATATCATAAACATACCTTTGTTACTATAAGGTTGGTGAGTATAAAGTCAGCAAACGTTTCCTGATAATCAAACTTCACATATATGTTACCAAATCTTTCCGTCTTGTTCTCATCAGGCCAATACTTCTTACACTTTATTTGCTGCAAATAAAACAATTGTTATTTTACAGTCAGTTTTTTTTTTTCTGCATTGAAAATATCCTTGGATTTATCATCTATCTCAAAAAGCAATTAAAGAATATGAGTATTTTTCTGATTATTGGAGTTGGTTTTGTATTTTGGTTTTTCCTCACTTTATCTTTTTGTAAATCTTAAACTGTCGAATTATTTATTTGCCAACTATGAAAACTAATAGAATAGTATTAAGCGAAACAGTGTCAAATGAGTGTACATTTCATGATCTGATTCTGGTTTTTTTTCATGGCAAATATATGGCACTTTTGGTTTGATAGTAGATAACATTTTGAATTATCTCCTTTAAATTGCAATTACTGTAGTTTGAAAGAGTCAGAATATATCTGATGTAGAAACATATTATCCTATTTCGAAGCATTTTTAGTCTATGGAACTATAAACAACTTTCTTATAAGTGGGAGGTTTAGCTAGCTATAAAACCATAAATCCACCATTATCGTCAGAAAAAAATCCTAGCAAAGCTTCGAGGAAATATATCTATAATTCTAAAATAAAACAGAAGACTCTTCCCAAATAAACAATAGAAACAAGTGAAACTGCGAGCTACTGCTCACTGATGATACCCCCGCCGCAAGTGGATAATATTAATAGTGTAAAAATATGCAAGTGTTCGGTAAACAGGAAGTTGTCAAGTGATGAATCTGAAAACGCATCACACGGTATAGCTGACTTATATAAATCCTGAAACCAAATTTCAGAAATCCTTGTATTGTAGTTCCTGAGAAAAATGTGACGAAAATTTTCAACTTGGCTATCATGTGTAAAATCATACAAGTGTTCGGTAAACAGGAAGTTGTCGAGTTATGAATCTGAAAACGCATCACATGGTATAGCTGACTTATATAAATCCTGAAACCAAATTTCAGAAATCCTTGTATTGTAGTTGCTGAGAAAAATGTGACGAAAATCTTCAACTTGGCTATCATGTGTAAAATCATACAAGTGTTCGGTAAACAGGAAGTTGTCAAGTGATGAATCTGAAAACGCATCACACGGTATGCCTAACATATATAAATGTTGATACCAAATTACAGAAAGGGTGGATGTGTAGTTCCTGAGAAAAATGTGACGAAAGTTTCATGGGACGGACTGACTGACGGACTGACGGACGGACTGACAGACAGAGGTAAAACAGTATACCCCCCTTTTTTAAAGCGGGGGTATAATTATGAAAATAACACATTAGAAATGTCTTTTTCTGTGTTTACTTTCATAACGAATGCTCAAAACCAAACATTTAAAAAGAAATTCATTTAGAGTCTTCTTTGTGTGTTAGTTTCAATCACATAAAGATACTCAATGACAACAAAAAAGGTATATTCTAACAAAACTGTTGACATTATTTTATTAATCTGAATATTTCCCCCTCCAAAATATAGATTAATATAGTAAGATAATAAATTGAAGAAAAACATGTAACATTTGATTAAAACCATGCTTTTTTTTTTACAATAATCGTGATTATCAATTCCTAGTTCACTGTTAACTATTGGATCTGATTGGGAAGGTATTAATGAGTTTTAAGCAATGATCTACATGCTTGATGGCCACTAGAAATCGAATTAGTTTACCTCTTCCTGGTAATCGTCCTCAACATCACCCTGTATATATATATATTTTTAGTAGCAAGCTTTTGTATATAAGATGGAATTTAGTAATCATTTCAATTAAGAAAGAATTTGACCTAGTGTCATGATATTTATAACACATTTATTATAGTAGATGTAACTTTTAGATTTTTGTCAAACTCATTCTTAAAAACATAAAAGAACAAAAACAAGCACGAACCTTTATGTAAGAAACATTTATGGACGTACACTAATTCATATATTACTTAAAGATGATAATAGCAGATGTATTATTTTTGTTAAATATCTCATTGTTGACACATTCTTGTGATACGATTCTATTTAAATGTGAATACTATGGTATTGTACGTACCCCAAGTTCTATAAGGTTTGTTAGCATAACAATATTTTGTATCCTCAGCTGCCAAACCATCCTCCAAAAGTCATCTACCATTTCGTCTGTCGGACCTTTAAAACAAGAGGCCGAATATACCAATCAGATAAAAGGTACCAGTCTTGTATTACAACTTCAGTTTCCGGTGCATGTCAAAACATGGAGGGAAACAAAATAGTGCATTTTTTTCTGAATTTTTTTTCTGAACCCAATTTTTTCTGTTTGATTATAGGTTTATGCTGAATTGAAACATATATATAGACTTTAAAAAAAATCTTGCACCTTTTAGGGATATCAATCCAGGAAAGTTTCACATTAGTACATACATGATATGAACATGAAATTTTTTTTCTATGTAGCATTTTTTATCTTCAAAATCAGCTGTTTTGCATGTAAGCCTATGGAGCAGTCAATTACAAGACTGCAACCTAAAATATACATCATGTGTCCTAGCTTTGGCTACAGGGATCCGAAAATGTTTCGTTGTACTTTGTGTTTAAAAGAATTTTCGGGAACTTCTGGTTTTGTCGGAATAATATACGCCTTCAACAATTTGAAGGCAGACATTTCATTAAATTTGTAATAATTACCATAACAGAACTTTAAACGAAGTGTTATCAAATAGTTATCAAAGGTACCAGGATTATAATTTAGTACGCCAGATGCGCGTTTCGTCTACATAAGACTCATCAGTGACGCTCCTATGAAAATATTTATAAAGCCAAACAAGTACAAAGTTGAAGAGCATTGAGGATCCAAAATTCCAAAAAGTTGTGCCAAATACGGCTAAAGTAATCTGCCTGGGATAAGAAAATCCTTAGTTTTTTGAAAAAAATCAAAGTTTTGTAAACGGAAAATTTATAAAAATGACCACATTATTGATATTCATGTCAACACCGAAGTGATCCTTGCATTTTAATCAAAGTGAGATATTACTAACAGTGCATTAAAAACTCAAAGGTAAAAGTGCAACGGACAACACAATGACAAACGACTTCACGACAACAAGCAAAAGACTGAGGAACATCAACCCATGATAAAATGTTAATGGCCTCAGGTGCTCCGTTGGAGTAACCCCTTTGTTCAAAACAGGTTTGGCAATTGGAAAAAAGAGAGTGTATTCAGTTTTCCTATATGGCATTGTGCATTTTAAGTAAATCAACGTATTGTTTCCTATTAAAAGTTTTCACATTTTCTTTGTTAGATCATTGAAGTTTCATGAGTTATGTTTCTAAAATTCTTACACAGGAATAATGACTAAGTAACATGAGAAGATACTATATTTCAAAAATATTAAAAAGAATAATATCGATTCTGTGTAAAACAATACTGTAACATACCTTGACATGCAATATAAGCTCGTGGGTCCTGATAACCCTGTAAGAAATATGAACATGTTTTATATTTATATTTAGATAAATTTCTTTATCTTAAATAATACCTATGAGTATAAATAGCAATAAAGATGTTCATATAGGTAAAGAGGGGAACAAAAGTATTAGTTTTGTCGTTTTGTTTAGGAACTTGACAAAAGAGCAAAGACGTATAACGAATCTACTGAGAGAAATTTACAAATGAAAATACTGACTAAAATTCATTTATCGTATCAAAGCAACTGCCTGAAATAGAATATGAATCTTAAGGTATACTACATCAACATGGCGAGGTTAATGAATGGGGTTTGTGTTGTTAATTATTTTAAATCAGTATAAAAACTCAAAGAGGTATTTCTTGCTATGTCAATTATTTCCTCCTAAGATTGATAATAGCTTATTATGGATTAAACAAATATAAAATGTCCCTGCTATATACTGCAGGGCAGTACTATGTTAATTCAAGCAATTTTACCAAACACCAACCAGTGATGACCTTTGCTTAATGAAATGGTAGCAACATCCATATATTACAACTAGAATAATAATTGGAAGAAACATTCTTTTTATGAAAAGTTTTGTGTTTTAATCATATATTATTTCCAATTGACTGCCTTGCGAAATACTCACATCAAAATATGACGCATTGATATAATCAGAGTTATCAACCGTTGTATAACTACTTCCATCTTCAGAATCAATAACTTCCGGTTGTAAAACTACCCTGGAATGGTCATCTGCAAAATTATAAAAAAGTCTAAATATTATTTTGTTTTAGGAACTCAGCAAAAACATCAATCAACATTTTAATTTCATTTCAAGTATGTTAAGATGGTTCATGTTCCCTCAGATAAAGAAGACTTAAGTTGATTTAGGTTATTTTTATGAACCCTTTTGTAGATAAATATTTTCCGAATTATAACACCACTTGTCTTTAAAATTTCACATGAATTGTTCCTGATGAAGGTAAAATCAGAAAAGCACTTCCGTCGTACAGAAATTTATAAAGTTTTTTTCTTGATATATCTTGACAATTTTTTTAACATTGTTGAGATCAAATTGTTTTACGTCTAAATACATGAATTACATAAACTAAAACATTAGCATTACATTACTGTGCAGCTGTATGGTAAAATTGGTTTGTGGATGCAAAAAAGTGACTTATAAAGTTTCCTTTGAAATATTTTCCACAAATTATGTTTCTTCAATTGCCTTGCAGTGGTCAATTGAAATTGACTGAGTGCCTCTCAACTTACCACCATAGTTTATGGTTACTATTAGTGTTTTATTTGTTACATTTTTCACTATTTTTTTTATTAAGTCGACTTACAGGCATAAATATTTTTGTAGCGGTTCTTTCGTTTGTTGCCAGGTCTTAAAGCTACGTCATATTGATGTTTTAGTCCATGTGGTAAACCCTAAAACAGACAAAGTAAACAAATAATTTCATGTGAAAATTTCATTTGTTTCATCTTCTCATTTGATTTTTTTCGTAAAACGTGTAATTAGTATAAATTGGGTCAACAAACGTTATCCAACATTTATTTTATTATTGCAACTTTCGATAATATCTTGGAACATCAGCATGGCAATGGGAATTGAATTTGGTTGAAACTCATTTTAAAATTGAAAATGGAAATGGGGAATGTGTCAAAGCGACAACAACCCGACCATAGAGCAGACACCAACCGAAAGCCTCCAATGGGTCTTCAATCGAGGGAGAAACTCCCGCACCCGGAGGCGTCCCTCAGCTGGCCACTAAAAAAATATGCATACAGTGATAATAAACTTCATACTTACCTCTGAATTATACACAAAAAAATAAAATTAAAAATCTTTTTGTTTACCATGAACACTTTAGGCTAATCTATTTACGCCATTTTTTGTTTGAAAATTCTGTATTTCGTATAAGCTGTTCACAAAAAAGCGGTATCCTGTTTTTATTTACCATCAATAGATACTTAGCACTACTGATAGACTATCATGCTCATTGTGTCGAAATTGTTTGAACTACATCGCCTTCCCTCCTTATTTTCTGTTGTGACTGTGCGCACGCAAACTAAGATTATAACTTGATCTGTTGGAGCTGTTCGGAAAGCACCCTTAGAGTTTTCCTGCCCTTAAACTACTTATTTATTTACTCACTTTACCCTTGACAAAGATTAACTGATAAACATAATCCAGAATAATATACTAATATATGTATATTTCATTAGAATTATCCGTAAATGTTTGAAATGCACTTTTCATATTGATAGCTTATTAAATATTTAGCTAAAATAAAAAAAAAAATAAAATTAAAAGAGGGGCGAACGAACCACAGAGACATTCAATCTCATAGACTCGAACATAAACTGATACTGATATGGCTTTAAAAGAAACAGACAAACAGACAAATTATAGTACAAACGACACAACATACAAAACTAAAGACTATGCACCACGCACACGACACAAACTTGGGGTGATCTCAGGTGCATTGGAAGTGTAAGCAAATTCTGCTCCACATGTGACACCCGTCGTCTTGCTCATGTTATTACAGATAAGAAATCTATTGCAAAAAAAAATCTCAGGTGCTCCGGAAGGGTAGACAGATCCTGCTCCACATATGACACCCGTCGTGTTGCTCATGTTATTACATATAAAAGTTGCAAACTTACATCGTACTCAGACTCGAATGCGTTGTCCTTATGCAGCATGTATTCCACATATTGGGGCAACATCTCTACCTGAATGCCTTCTCGTCCGTCAAAGTCACTGAAATGCACAGTTAAAGGCGGAGGAGGAAGTCCTTCTGTCGTGAATGAAATTGAATTGATGTCTGCAACAGTTTCTTCAGGTGGCGGTGGCGGGAAATCATAATAATCCGTATGTGCGTCTGCCTCTCCACCGCGTGGTTTAAGGGTTCCATTTTGTTTTGGAGTATCATAGCGTATAGTATTACGCATCACCCAGTCGTCTTTCTTGATTTCATCATAACTTGCAAAATGGTGATTGTCTATTCCTATATATCAAACCACAAAAAAATAATGTTATCTTTTGTTTTAATAAAAATTAAGAAACAATTCGCCTTTTCATAATCTCAAAGACTATGGTTAATCTCATTGTTCGTACCCCAAAATGAAAATAACGTCACGTCATTGGTTGAATTTCCATTGCTTATGACATTTTTAACCAATCACGACATTTTTTATGTACGCTTTTGAAAATGTTACCCAGAATGCATTAGATTCTGAAACGGCGAATTCGGAAACCGAGTTTTAAAACTCCCTAAAGCAAATTCGACCTTCGATGAATTTCTCTACGATCTAAGATCATTTTGACTACGAAATTTTATACGTATGCAAACATACCGGTCTTTGAATTTTTTTTTTAGAATTTTCAGACGCATAATATGTTAGTATGAAGTGTTCCTTTAATGTATTTCTATATCTTCGATTGGTTCTACTTTCTTTTCTATATTAATGCAATCCACTAGATATACAAATCTTTGTAGATTAGTTTCAATCGCATTTAATGGTCTTTAATAGCTTTTTGGCAAAGAAATTGTTATGGAGCCTCATAACTTTCTTAACTTGACGGTTACCGATAAAATTCAAAGTTTACTTTGGCTTTTTATCTATGTTCGTTTATGTCATATAGCTTTGACATTGTTTCGATTCTCTCGATTGTCTTCTAAATACTCGGCATTGGTGGGACATAATGGATGCATGCAATTTAAAAGGTGTTGATATTATTTTATAATTTCAATTGGAGTTGATATAGCATAGCTTTATTCAATAGAAAATTTCGAGCAATATGAGCAAGGGTACCATTTGGATAACTTTTGAAATCTATAATTATTGAGGTATATGTGACTTCGAACAAATCGGATAAAAAAGTAAACATTATATGCAATTTTTGAGGCCTTTTTGAATGGTTTTTACAATTTAATAGTTATTTTTTGGGACTCTTTATAGCTTGCTGTTTGGTGTGAGCCAAGGATCCGTGTTGAAGGCCGTACCTTGACTTATAATGGTTTACTTTTATAAATTGTTACTTGGATGGAGAGTTATCTCATTGGCACTCATACCACATCTTTCTATATCTATATCTAAGAAACTATTATCATGTTCTGTTTCAATGTTCACCAAAATGTTTAACAGTTAAATTATGACTGACCTTCCAAAGAATCATCTGAATGAGGTGTTAAGACATCATCACTACCGTTCTTTCTATCATGTCTGTTCCTGAAACCAAAATAATATTTTTGAAAAAAAAACACATTTAGTAACAGTCATTACGTCATGGTTTTTAAAACCGATATTAAGAATTGTTACGTCAAATTAGGGCTAGTACTATTGTTTCGTAACGAAAAGAAAGTCGAAGTCAGAGAATGAACATTAATTCCAAATTTACTAGTAAGTGCATCAATTAGATATAATAAAACAATTGTATTCTATTGTTTTAATTGATGGTGATCTTGTCACGAGTAGTGATCTTGTCACGAGTAGTGACAATGAAAATAAAAAGATGTGATATGAATGTAAAAGAGGCAACTCTGCGCCAGAGACAAATTACTTTTGCAACTATAGGTCACCGTTCAACAGTGAGCAAGATCAACATGCATAGAAAGTTTTAATTGACAACGAAATGACAATTATAAGTAACTTACACGAGAAAATTACCGGCCTAATCTATTTAAAAATCAATACGCGAAAAACAAATATGAAAATCCGCTAAAACGATAACCACTGAATTACGTGACAGGCACATTCACAGTTCACCTGCTTTAAATTAAGTTTCGTGCTATAGGTATTTTAATCATAGTTTAGAAATCTGTTTTACGAATGTGATGGCGTTTGTTCGAGAGAAGAACAAAAATCAGGGACACCAGGCTGATAATTTCATACGCCAGTTTTTGAAGTTTAAAAACAAAACAAAAACCATTCAATAAAGAATAATCCTAGATACATGTACCAAGATTTAAAAAAATTGTATGATAGACGCGCTTAACCTCTATTCATTCTCACCAGTAGCACTCGAATAAAAAAATAAAAGGACATAAAAGATCGACAAGGATCATTAAGGATCTTAGTTCCGAACACACACGTTTTGCATGTAAAATCATCTTTATGTGTTGATGAAGTTGATTATTGTGTTTATTCGTAACGTACAACTTTTACATACTATAATGGTTGTGAATTTTCCAAAATATGTTAATCCTTGTTCAATGTTAAATAGTTGAAATTGTTCCAAATGTTATAGTTTATAGTCTTCCTCATAAACTTATGAACTTTTGATCCTCTGTTATTTTACTGTTTTAAGCACACCTTTTATATTGCCAAAGTTTTATTTATGAAAAACACAAAAATACATTTTGATATAAAAATAAGATGACGTGAAATGACAACAATGAAACAAGTAAAATTTGAATTTTCCATGTTAAATATTTTGAAAGTTTTCCAACAGTGAAAGTTTAAGTCTGCCTTTCTTAAGTGTTGAACTTTTAATCCTCTGTTATTTAACTGTTTTATACCGTCCTCTTAAGGGGGTAGACCTTGGTTCAGGGAGATAACTCTTTAAATCAGTTAAGCGTTTGTAAAAGTCAAGTTCATCAATGTTTTTTAAGCATTTACCTGAAACAGATAAAAAATAATCTATGTAACCTAGAAGCTTAGAATATGTTTTTGAAAATGGTTGACACAAACGTACTGATGATTTTAAGAGTTATTTCCCTGAACCTAGGTCTACCTCCTTAATATCTGTACCGAAGTATTATTTATCAAAAATGCAAAAATCTATTTTGAAATAAAAATATGGAAATGATTATAAAGAAGATAATTATGCAACAAAATATGCCTTTTCAATATAAAATATTTTTTATGTTTTCAAAACTTATAGTTTATACCGTCCTTGTAAACTCATGATCTTTTCATTCTCTGTAATTTAACTGTTCTTATACCGTGCGTTTTATATTTTTGTCAAAGGTTTATGTCAGAAAAATGCATAAATGTACTCTGATATAAAAAAGGACATACGGTATGAATACAAAACAGATAATTATTCAACAAAAAATAAAGGACACAGATATTATTAATGTCAGGTTACATCAAAATCAAAACCGTGCAATTCGCTATAAAAAGCATTTGTATATGGAAATGTAAAACATTTTAAAAGTAAAAACAAGCGGCATAATGTGTAAATTTAAGTGAAAATCAAAGCAATTTAAATCTTCGAAAACAGTTTGTGACTTTTATAAATGCCCTGTACCAAGTCAGAGAAATGGCCATTGTTATATTATAGTTCGTTTCTCTGTGTGTTACATTTTAATGTTGTGTTTCTGTTGTATCGTAGTTCTTTTACATATGACGTGTTTCCCTCAGTTTTAGTTTGTAATCCGAATTTGTTTTTCCCTATCGATTTATGAATTTCGAACAGCGATAAACTTCTGTTGTCTTTATTTGTACACAATTGTACGTTTACTTAGTATTCCAAATAATGTTACGTCTAAGCTTATTTGACTGTTTATCAAATGTTGAATTATTGGAATAAATCTAGACATAGAGTTCTCAGTCATATTTGGCATTTTTTTCCCCCGAAATCTTCGTTTTTAATTCTCTTACTCTGTATATGATTTTGTCCTTAATTAATATGATTTGATTCGAGTACCACTGGTAAGGCTAACACATTTTGACGTACAAAACATTTGACCTGGTATCTTTGGTGAAAACTATGTAGACATTAAGCGCGTCCTGCATACACAATATTAAACCTGGTACCATTGATGACATATAGCGCGTCTTTTGAACTCAACTAGGATCTTGTTCTATCAGATGATTATTTACTTACTTGTTCCTAAGACAGTGGCAACATACTATGATCATGATGATCAACAATACTACAGCGCCACCTATCGTTGCACCAATTACAATGGCTATATCTACTTCAGTATCATCTTCAATGGTTGTACCTAGGTTAAAATATCAATATAAAAATGAACTTATGATAATAAATTTTAAAAATAGGCAAGGAACTTACTTTTATGATATTTACTAAAAAAATTTCAATGTAATGACTTGATTAGCTGATAAAGAAAACAGAAATTCAAAATATATTAAAAAGTTTGGTAATTATGTCAAAATTAAACACATTAAAATTGATTACACAGAAATTGAATAACGTCATTAATTTTTTTTATTTCATAATAACATATATATATATATATATATATATATATATATATATATATAACATATCTGTTTTTAAACATATAACTTCCATATTAAAGATCGATTCTAACATGATAAATGATAATGGTACACATCTTCATTGAATAAAAAAGGACACTGTAATGATTGGAAGAAGGATAGAATAATATTAACGCAAAACAGAGGAAAAGAGATCGGTATAGACACTAATGGGAGTTCAGAGACGATCTACGTTTGTTGCAAAGATCAACATATACCCTCCAACAATTATAGTTAAGCACCACATTTCTCTATAGATTTAATACTTTTGTGTTTTTCCATTATGATATAAGTTGAGATACCTAGTACATTTGTACTTTGTTCAAGCTTAAAATCATAGTTTATGTCTAGCATTTTTGAAATAAATCGTAGAAACGAGAAAGCGCATACGATCTGATCATAACTTACAAACTTAGCTGGAAAGTTGGTAACAGTTTTAATGGGCTTTGCTTATTATTGAAGGTGGAACGGTGACCTATAGTTGTTAATGTCTGTGTCATTTTGGTCTCTTGTGGAGAGTTGTCTTATTGGCAATCATACCACATCTTCTTTTTTTTTATATTTGTTCTTTATCTGTGATTTTAAATCTTTAATCTTAGGACAATGAAAATATAAAGTCATTAAAATATATTGTATGATGCAGTTAAGCAAAAAAGTATCAGCGTGATTTTTTTTTTTCATAAAATTTTAATATTTCTGCCTGCTCATCATGCTTATCATAAAGAATGACGATATAGGAACATATCAAAAACAGCAATTATTTTTTTTTGAAATATCATTTATATCTTTCTTTTTGAGGGGAATTAATTTAACTTATTTTGGAACTAAAGCTTCTGAAATAAAATGTAATTAATTCCCAAAATGCGCCGATACTTTTAAAGTTGAATATTTCTGTAAGGTCTAGAATTTTCACCACTTTCTTATTACCGAAAACGTTTTTAAATAAAATTGGTGGTGGGTACAGGTGCCGGGTTGTACAGAATTAACCGTATTGCAACAAACATTGATCATGTTGCTTTAGACGTGGAAGCAAGAGATAGAATTGTTTCAAATTGAAGATGCAGCGGATTTACCAGCAAATTAATAATGTTCATTTCTAAATTAAGCATTGATGAGTTGAATTTCAATCTTCCTTCCTTTGTGGATTTTATTACGAAACAATGATTTATGATAAAAACGGTACCAATTTTTTATTACACTGAACCTTTTGTCGAGGGTATTTTTATTGTCTTTATCCACTCAACTTATAATAATCTAGATGTGCATGATAAACTTTCAGATTTTGAATAACTCGAGTTGTTCTTTAGGATGTTTTTGTTTTGCTTTTCACACTGCTGTTTGCCTTTTTGTCTTTTATCAAATTGAATGGTGTTATTTATTTGAACTCGATTTATTAGTTTGAATATCCCGGCTTAATTGAAGTGGCTTTCGCCTTAGTAACTATACAAACTGAATGAAAATATCTGCATCTTCAATTTAAAAAAACATAGAACTGCAGTAATAAAGTGTGCACATTTAAAGCAGGTGAAAGAAAAGAGAATAAAAGTTTCATTCAAAAGAATGTAATTATCCTTAGTAGAATATTATAACAATTTAATATTGTTTCCCTATCCACCTTAAATACAATATGAATACCATATAGTTTGGTAATAAAATCAGATACCAAAATGTAAGCTGCAAGTAAATGAACAGTTATGAATAATGTAATTAAAATCTAAAACAACAAAATAAAGACATTTTTATAAAATTAAACATATAACATATTTGCAACATAAAAAAATGTAACTAAGGTTTATGAAGTATGGTTAGAATCTAAGAACAGAATGTAACAAGGTATCAACGGTACCAGGATTGTAATTAAATATACCAAACGCGCGTTTCGTCTACATAAGACTCATCAGTGACGCTCGGATCAAAATAGTAATAAAGCCAAATAAGTACAAAGATGAAGAGCATTGAGGACCCAAAATTCTAAACAGTTGTGCAAAATGCGGCTACAGTAATCTAACAAAAGAACGTTGCAATTATAAAGGAAAAAATCTTGAAAATTGAAATTGACCTTAATTCAGACACAAGAAACAACATATCCCAGTTTGAAAAGTTTCATCAATGTAATTTAGCGGACACTGTTTGGTCGCCCGTACAATCCTAAATCAATAAGTGATTTTCATTTCGAAAATCCGGTTAATAAAACTATTTCTTTCAGTTATGATTTTGACATTTAATTTGGTCTGAATACTACCATTCTGAAACGTTTATATCTCTGACATTTATTTCTTATGTAATATGAAACGCCCACTACGTCTGAATATATACTTTCTTGTATAATCTATATTAGTTGTTATGATTTATAATTCATAAAACTTAGCTATATTTATATCCACATACTGAGCTATTCTACATAAATATGATACATATTTGTTGTTAATATCTAAAGTACACTGTTAATTGGTTATATACTATACACCAAGTGCCTGTGCGGGGATTATATTTGTTAATTGGTGTTAATGTCAAACCTTGACAATCACTTCCAGCACAAACGTCAACACAACTTCCGGTCACCTGATCACAAACACTACCAGAGCATGAAACTGGACAGGCGTACTTACACTTTTGTCCAAACCAACCAGGCTTGCACCCAGATGTACAGAACCCTGTTTTCTGATCGCACATATTGTTTAGACAATTTGTATTACATGTTTCAGTGCATGAAAATCCATAAAGGCCATTTTCACATCCATATGAACAGTTATTTGAGGAATAAATGCACTTTTTATTTTTACATCCGGGATAGCAGCTTTGAGTACAAGAATTTCCAAAGTATCCACTGTCGCATCCGAACAAACAATTTCCATTTCCAGGGTTGCAATTTCCTCTTGAAGTTCCAGCACAATTTGTGCAACTATTTTCACAGTATTCGCCGTATTTATCAACAACACATTGCTGTGAACATTTACCGGAATCTATGTCGCATTCGTTGTTGAAACAAGTAGCTGAACACTCATTTGTGCATGATTGACCATACCATCCATTTGTACAACCGCCATTACAGATTCCAGTTAATTTATTACATACTACATTTCCAACTGTTGAGGACTTCGAGCAATGGCTACTACACGGACTTTGACAAGTTTGCCCATAGTACCCAGGTTGACATGTCGAACAAGTACCAAATAATCTTTCACAATCTGTGCAAGTGTTTACACAAGGTGTTTTGCATTGAGTGCCATAAAAACCAGACGTGCAGTTATATGTGCATTCACCACTATCACGATCACACAAATTGCCATAACAATTTTCACTACATCGTAAATTACACGTAGCACCGTACCACCCCGTTACACAGTTACCTGAACAACTCCCAGTGAGACGATCACAGGAAGTACTTATGCAATGAATTGCATTGTTACAAGGTATGTCACAGTATGTCCCATACCATCCATCCTTACAACTGTTAAGGCAGTATCCGCTTATACCGTCACAAATTATATGTCCAGAAGGAGAGAGTCCACAGTTTGTATTGCAATTGCTCTGGCAGTTTATTCCATATTTTCCAGGAGCACAGCCTTCACAAGTTCCCGTTGCTTGATTACATAAGGTACAAGCAGAACAGGAATTATCACACAGCGGTCCAAATTTTCCAGGTGCACACCCTTCAGAGCATAATCCCGTTGTCTGATTACATCGAGAAAACTTGCAGTTATTACTGCAAGTGTTTGAACAAGTATCCCCATAATATCCCCCTTTACAAGTACTGCATTTCCCCGTTTGTTTATCACAAGAACTACTTAAGCAACCCATGCTACAAGTCGTATTACAATTGTTTCCATAGAAACCATCAATACACTTACCTATACATACAGCAGTCGTTTGATCACATCCTGAATTATCACATCCGGTACAAATTTTCTCACAAGAATCACCATAGTAACCAGCTTTGCATCCTCCAATACATCTACCGGATGTTCTATCACATGTTGTACCTTTACAGTTACTGCTGCAAGATAGTTCGCATCTCGTTCCAAATTTCATGTTTGGACAATTCCCACTGCATGTGCCGTCATCCTTATTACATTGATTTGTTGAACATGACGACGGACATGTCCTACTGCAATGACTACCATGATACCCGGCAACGCAATCTGACTTGCATGCCCCACCAATTTTCAGGCAGGTTCTGGGTGAACAGTTTGCGGAACAATCTAAATCACAGTAATCACCATATTTGCCAGAGAGGCAATTTCCAGAACATGCGCCAGTTGCTGAGTTACAAGTATTACTGTCACAATTCGACCCACAAGGGAGTTGACAAAATTCCCCATAGAACCCCTGTTTGCACCCAGCAGAACACTTGCTATCTAATTGACTACATTTATTATTTAAGCAATTGGAGTTACAGGATTGTAAGCAATCGTTACCATGGTATCCGTCTACACAACCGGCGTCACATAAGCCAGTATTACGATTACATGTAGTTAAGCAATTAAGACATTGCAAGTCACATTTCTGACCGTAAAGTTTGCTATTACAGCCGCTGCTACATACGCCATTGCTATCACACTTACCTCCAAAACAGTTTGTGGTACAATTATCTTTACATGTGTTACCATACCAACCCGTTTTACATCCACCCGTGCATGTTCCTGATATTTTATCGCAAGTATTTAAAGTCGCACAATTATCGCTACATCTAACGCACTGACCGGAATCTAGATACCAACCAGCCTGACAGCGCTCACAAATTGTCGGTTGATTCGCAACACAAGATTCGCAATTTGCCAATGAGCAGGTAAACGTATCACAGCGCAGTCCACTCCACCCAGAAGAACAACCAAACCGACAGTTTCCAGTGTTAGGAAAGCACTTTGCTATATTGGTGTTATTTGATTTACAACCTGTACTACAGGTTTTACAGTTACCGATTACTCCATCATAATAATATTCAGGTTGACATTCGGTACAGACCGTTATACCAACTGATATCAATGGTTGACATTTCGTACATAAAGTATTATTTGTCACTACCGAACAAGTTTTGTCACAACTGGCACCATAAAATCCATCTATACACCCATTTAAACACTTCCGATTGCTTTGATCGCATTTTGTTAGTCCACCATGACAGTTCACGCAGTAAGATGGAAAACATACAGCTGTTTGCTGATCACAACCATATAGGCAAGCAGTTGAACAGTTTGAACTACAATCACTTCCATAATAACCCTTTTTACAACCTGACGTACATTGACCAGAATTTCTGTCGCATTCCAAATTAGTACATCTTATGGAACAAGCCCTATCACAATACTGACCCCATAGTGTTTTTGGACAACTATTACAATAGCCTAGCTGTCTCTCACATCCACAAGCCAATCCAGACAGGACACATTGGTCACTGAGTGAACAGTTCTGGTTACATCCCTTGTTACAGACGTCACCAAAATAATTTTTTGCGCAGCCGTAACAGTTTCCATGCAATTGTTCACATCCACATTTCCCGCCATTACTGGAGCATTCGTTTCCATAATAACACGTGGTAGAACAGTTGTACTGACAACTTCCGCCCCATACACCAAAATCACAGGTAGCTACAATTATACAAAAAAAGAAATGAGTTATCTAGGAAATGCTTAGTCATGGGTAGGTGATGAATTCAAATATGACTTGCTGTTACCTTTTTCATACTTTTTTATATGAACTTAACAATGTGTAATTTAACGCATCATAGATATAAGAATAACAAATTGTTTCAGTCAGGTGCGTTTCGTCTGCAAAACACTCATCAGCGACGCTCGTAATCATATCAGTATACAGGTCTATTAGATTATAAGAATTTAAAAAAGTCCCAGAAGCTCAAAGAGAAATTCGATCTAAATAAACCTTTATATGCAGTCTACTTTTTATACTGTTCTAGCATCCTTTATCTTAAAATAGACTATTTTTATATAACCGACATTTGACTCAAGAGTTTATATTTTTCGACAGGTTACGATCTCTGTGGTAGGACATCCTGGTACTCGGTCATCTAAGAAGAAATTAAAGAAGTAAATTAAAACATACAATCGGAACAATATATTGGGGAAATGTATTGTGTTATGTGTTCTATACACCACAAAAACATATGAATACAGTATCACAACCGCCCATCACCCCAAGTTGCAACGATTATATATTTGATTTTAAATCTTTTGGTTGTGTAACGTGTAACCAGGCGTTTATATCTCAAACGTCCGTTCTAGTAAATACTTGGATCCAAGTTGTCCACAAACAATACGGTAATGCTAAAAACTACAACTATCTAAATTATGCACATTGAACTAAAATATACACACTGACTCTTTGTCGAAATAAAGTAACAACGGACAATTATATATACAAATATAATACAATAAACCAGCCTGTCCTCAAGATGGGACGATGTGTCACTTAGAGACAGTATAGCTGGTACAGCTTGTCCTCCGAATGGGACAGTCTGTCAATACAAGACACAGCGGTCTGGTACAACTTGTCCTCCGAGTGGGACAACCTGTCACTACCAGACAGTGCGGGCTGGAACAACTTGTCCTCCGAGTGGGACAACCTGTCACTACCAGACAGTGCGGGCTGGAACAACTTGTCCTCCGAGTGGGACAACCTGTCACTACCAGACAGTGCGGGCTGGTACAGCCTGTCCACCGAGTGGGACAGTCCGCCTTGTCAATCCGTTCAACTTGTACGTTTACTTTGTACCCGGTACAAAGTGTCCTCTAAATATTAAAGCTCTTTCAGCCCTTAATATTACCGACGTACGCTCTGTTGACTTATGGCGGCTCATCGTCAGCCAACCGACAGCCTCGAATGCCATTTCTCACTCTCTTATATACCCCAGGGCGAATATACTATTTTCTGGATAGGGGTGTTATCTAAATGTTACCCTTACGGAGCATAGAGAGTCCCTTACGATCACCCCTATAACTTTCGACCCTGCCACTAATTTCCCCGCCAAACGTCTAAATCCACACAACGCTTCTTTCTGTATAAAATATGCATATATAATACAAGATTCTCCAGATTTATAACCATAACGACCAATAAACATTACAGTTGCTTTTAATAGATCGATTACTAGGATGTCCTACTACAGATAAAGTTACCTGTCGAAATATTTTATAATCAGGAATCAAATTGGTAATCTTGTGTTGACGAACATAGGAAGGGGGGGGGGGGGGGGGGGGGGTTAAAGATTGAAACGTTTACCTAAATTCGAGATATTCTTTTGAAGAAACACTAGTTAATGAAAATTAAATGTTTTGCAATAAAAATTAAAGATATTACAAGTGTCTCGTTCAATCAATAAAATTGAGAATGGAAATGGGGAATGTGCCAAAGAGACAACAACCCGACCATAGAAAAAAACAACAGCAGAAGGTCACCAACAGGTCTTCAATGTAGCGAGAAATTCCCGCACCCGGAGGCGTCCATACATAAATTGCTGTTTATACCGAAATTCTTTATAAACATTATTAAAGAAATACACGAGTTATCTGGTCTGTTCTGCATGAGACGAGTTTGTAAGTAGACAAAATGAAATATTTAAGGCCATAGGACTACTCTCTCTTGTGGCTAAATATTTTGGTTTTTAGTCTATTTCCTTTTTATTATTTCTTAAGGAAGACGTATCTGTTGCAACACTCTTTTGAATTTCATGGTTCTGTCATAGCAAATCTCAATATAACCGCCGATGAAACTTTTCAAACTTGATCATCGAGAACCACTGCAACTCTCAATCACTTGATAGACTGACAATTTATCAAGAAATCTGTTGTAACAGTAATTTGTCTGAAAATTTAATCTCGGAGTAGAATTATAATCATGGACGATCATTCTATCTTGACAAGATGCCAAAATATGAAATATTGCAACGCTGAGATTAAATATTTACTTTAATATCAAATGAGAAATTACCATGAACACAACATATCGCCAAATATTTTAGAAAACTATAATGATAATCTATAAAATAGAATTCAAAGTAATATATCATGTTATTATGTCTAAATGAAGCAATTTTGAAGCCTCTATTTTGTGATTTAAATGTTCTGTCCCTATGTATTTGGTGATGAGAATAAAGACATACATGTATATATATACTCTATACCTATGTATTCGGCGATGAGAATAAAGACATATATACATATATACCAATACTTTTAATTTCGTGCACATTTTGTGAAGGTGTATTAAAGATACAACTGGAATGCACTGAAACCCAATTGTACTTTTATATATTAACCACTAGTCTTCTGATGAACATTCAGTCAGCCAAAGCTCGATTAACATGATTGATTGATCGATTGATGATTGCTTTACATCCAGTGGCAAATATTTCACACAAGATCAGGACGAAGCATGATTGTATATATCATGTATGTCTCTGGTAAAACATAGATTAGGTATATCAAAAATTCCATAGCTGTGCACATTTAGTAACAGAAGAGCACAAGTCCTATAATTATGATAGTAACTGGCCTAATACAGGTGCACGCAAACATGCCATGTATTAAATTTTCAAATACAAACCAAAAGATGAATACTCTGTTTTGTAGAGTAGTTTTATCAACTTAATTTTTCAGAACAGTCCCACATTTCAACTAATTATGGTTATTATACAGATGTTTAAATTATATTTATTCAGATAATGTCGATTTCAATCTTACGCAATCCATTTTGTGTTATTTTGGCCGTTTGATCTTCAATTACTAAATATTTGTGCGTGTCTGTTTGTGCATATACTTTTGTTTGTTTTTGTTTATATAATTTTGTGTCCGTCGTACGTTCTTTTTAAAACTTAAATGTTTATAACAAGATTCACAATACATAATAGTTTTCTCTATTGAATGGACAATTCATTTAAAAAATATAAATACACAAAGCTTTAACAATGTTTAAGAAAACCATTATATTCACTGAGGTTAAACGAGATCAATAGATACGTTAACTTAATTGGTCATAAATGTTTGATACAAGAGGAGATAACTCTTATCTGATCAAAGGACGACAAATTTAGATTTATTGTTAATTAAGGTAAATTGTTTAGGTTTTGCCCAGGTAAACGATGAAAGAATGTACATGGCTGAGTATGTAAATTCAATAGATATATTTATAAGAAGGGAGTATTTAGAAATGTAGTTACTGTAGTTAAATATAATACGTCAACAAGACAGAATTGAACTGGAGCACTGGTGAGATAAATTTACATTGGTGTCGGGGGTGGGGGACAGGAGATGCAACTATCGTCCTCTTGTTGCAATTAAAAACGACAGAGTAGTAATAGACTAAATGTATAAGATTATAGAAGGTTGTTTTTCTTTGCATGTCATTTTCAGAAGTTTGCCACCCCCATAACTTTCCAATTTTCCCCATATGCAAGAATTGTTAAGCAATTTCCAACGAGTGTACCAATTTTGTAAAATAAGACACACTACAGAAAATCCTTCTTATTAATAAAAGAAAGTGAAACATTAACGTAGTTTTATATATAAAATAAAACAACAAACCATTAACACGTTATAATAATAAAACTATTCGTATTTTAACACTTATGATTATTGTTTTCTATGAAGTATAGTTATTATCAACTACAAAAAAGTGCAATTTCAGGAGTACTCAAACAATTATTAATGTTTGCCTAGGTCCATGTTCCCGTTTCTTAAACTTATAAAAATGTATATTAAATCTCTTTTATTTCAAATTTTACATTTAGAAAATAAAAAAATTAATATATATACAAATTCATCACCTAAGAAAATAAATAGTGTTTACAGATTTGTTCACATGTATTGTACATCCTTTAAAATCGTGAATTTCCAAATAAGCAACTAGGTTATTGTTCAGACTTGTCAGATCTGAAGCGAAGCAAATGTCTAGGAATGGTTGATTAGGATGATTACTATTTGATGGGGAATCCATGTCATCTAAAAGATAGATCACAATTTTACACCAAATCAATCTCTGTTTAACTCATTAATTCCGTGTATCATCAACGTTCTCAAATTTCTTTAAATACACGAAAATGTGTAAACAAAAATAAAATAAAATGAAACCCGTACCAAAATGGTTTTAATAATGAATTCTTAAGTTAAGAACTATTTACAAAAACTCGTAAATTACAACTATTTCGAACTTATCGCAAAGTAATTTTATCGTACGGTTAACCTATTGAAAAAAATATGTGAAAATGATTTACATTTTGACACGGTTATTTAACAGAAACGTTTTTATTCCGGACTATAATTTGAGGGTATTCGATTACTGTCTGTTGTTATCGTGTGATTTATCTTGTTCTCGTGTGATTTAAAGTAAAAGTAACTGCCAAGCTTGTCTTGTCTTGTTGACATTCCTCTGTCAAATTATAATTTAAATTCATAAAAGGTGAATGCATTGTGTTCGTTTTTAAAGGTAAACAAATATCAGATTAACATTGTATACATATGCGCTATATGTAAACGTAAAAGACTATGAAAAAGAAGATGTGGTATGATTGCCATTGAGACAACTCTCCACAAGAGACCAAATGACACAGAAATTAACAACTATAGGTCACCGTACGGCCTTCAACAATGAGCAAAGTCCATACCGCATAGTCAGCTATGAAAGTCCCCGAAATGACAATGAAAGACACAAAAAAAAAACGCAATCTCACAAACCGTGATTTCACATAACGTAGTTGACCCTGCCACATTTTTGTGCCTGTCCAAAGTCAGGTACCTCTAGTCTTTGTTAGGCTTGCGTATTTATTTTTTTTGGAAAACTTTTGGTTCGATGGTTTATTTCGAAGTTAAGTGTTGTGTCTTTTTCGCTGCTGAACTGAAATACTGAAACTGTTTACTTTTTACACATTGTGACATGGATGAAAGAGTTGTCTCAATGGCGCTGATACCAAATCTCCTTTTATTGTTTAGGGGCCATTTGAAGTCAGCCTTCTTTTGCAGGATTTTCTCCGCCTGCGTTGAAGACCGGTGGCCTTAAGAGGGTAGACCTTGGTAGACCTTGGTTCAGGGAGATAACTCTTTAAATCAGTTATGCGTTTGTAAAAGTCAAGTTTCGTCAATGAATTTTAAGCATTTACCTGAAACAGATTGGAAATAATCTATGTATCCAAGAAGCTTAGAACATATTTATGAAAATGGCTGACACAAACGTACTGATGATTTTTAGAGTTATTTCCCTTAACCTAGGTCTACCTCCTTAAGTTGTTTTTTGCTCTTTGTTCAGGTAGTTGTCTCTTTGACATATCCCCGGTTCCCATATCTATTATACAATATTTAAACGTTAAAAATATTTATAAAACAATTCTTTATAATTATTTTGAGCAAATTATATCTATATTTCTTTCTGACAAACACAAACAGTTCATTTCGGAATCTTTAAACAAATGCGTCCATTGACCACTTTACACATATACATTGTGTCGGACGAACGAACTTTATGAAGTATTTATTTCATTTTGCTAGAAAAAATATTTACTTAATTTCTTAATAATTCCACAGAGCATACTAGACCATTAAACAAACTTTAAGTATCATTTAGAACGGAAACCTTTAAGCTGCTCAAAATATTTATCAGATTGATGAAATATTTATATCGCAATTAAAAGTTAACTGGTTTAATAATTTTCCAGTTAACAAATGTGTGTTTGTTTTTCTTCATGAAGGGGGCGTAACCCTTTTGCATATCGGGATATATGATAGAGGCAAACATTCAATATTTGTATTAATTGTGATACGTGATCCAAAACAAATATTTCATTACATTTTTGTTTATTTTCTATCCAGCCTTTGTTTGAAGGGTACAGGAGAACGCTTAATCAAGCTTTCCTCGAAAGGATGTAAAACTTAACATATTTCCCTAAATTATACCACTCAAAAAATTTTGGAATGGCAGATTATAAGTCTTTCTCTATGTTTTCAATTTTTTTATTTAGTCTTTTTTTCTAACTTAAGTTTGCATAGGCCTTTACTGCAGCATTATTGCTTGATCTTCCAGTGGCTAATATTTCAAGCATGAGCATGACGAAAACAAATAAAAACACAAATTCAGTAGTTGCCGTTTGTTGATTTTGTTCATACGTGTTTCTTTTTTTTTTATATATAGATAAGACCGTTGGATTTCTCGTTTAAATGGTTTTACACTAGTAATGTTTTGGGGCCCTTTATCATGTTTATAGCTTGTTGTTCGGTGTGAGTCAAGGCTCCATATTGAAGACCGTTACTTGACCTATAATGGTTTACTTTTATTAATTGTGACTTGAATGGAGAGTTTTTTCATTGGCACAGCCACTCATACCACATCTTCCTATACATATAAACAATAAATCAAGAAAGTTGCTTTTGACAATTAGGCCGACCAGCCTGTAGGACTGTCACTCAAAATATACTATGCTGACAAAGGGCTGAAGAAAAGCTTTGCAATAGGTCCCCAAATATTAACATGTAAAAATATTGTTGCATATGTTCGTGAACGTGCAGAGATTGTTGTAATCTGTTTGACAAAGCCTAATGAATCGAATACTGTACCAGACTAATACATACCTACACACAATGAAGAGCAAAAATGAAATCACGATCTTCAATGTAAATTATTGGAACACCCAGTTTTCATTTAATTCTCACTTATGGTAATATCGTCTAGAACATGCATGCATGAAATATTTGTCACTCGAAATTTTAGAAACCAACACCTAATAATCACTGATAATAATAACCCAGGGATTAGCAGAATATTTAATAATATCATATAAAAATTGATGACCTGTTGTAGTTAACTTCGATGTTTATGGTATTTTGGTTGATAGTAGCTCATTTACAAGAGTAAACATTCTTTAATACATTATTTTTTTTTAAGCTTGAACAAACTTCACAGAAAACGAAATGTTTGTTTTGTTTTGATCTCCGGGCACTATTATTTTGCTCAGCGTTAAATGACCCCCCCCCCCCCATTTTCTCCACTCTCAGTGACGCTCTCCATCTATTTATGGCTTCATAAATGCAAACAATCCAACATATAAATCTATTTATTTCTTTAACAATAAAAGGCTTTTTATTCCTCATTGTCATATTTTTTCTTTTAACCACTCCCCCCCCTAAAAAAAAAAATCCCAAATAAAACAACTTCCTCATACCAACAAAAAATATTCTGTCTTCTCTTAAGTTTGCAATACAAATATTACCGATCAATTATAGACTTTAAAGTCGATCGTGATGAAAGAGATACTAGTAGCTATTTTGGCATTTTTCCTTCTTCATAAATTCAAGGACGAATACCAGATGAATACAAAGTGACATCTAGTAAATACAACACTTTCTATCTTTAAAAGAGCAGATTTCATTTTATTTCATCTTTATATTAAAAGCAGTTAAACGTTCGACAGCTTCATTCATATTCACAAAAGGGACATATCTTTTTTTCTGTTATTCAAATATATTTAAGGCCATTAAATAAATACTGTAATGTTTAAATATACAAATTGGCAGAGTTTCAAATCGGGTGACATGCATTTGCACCTATTTGCAATTCATTCACATGTATTATGCATAATCAGATGAGATAGAATCAATAATTTTATTTTATATTAAGATACTTCAAACGAGTTTAAATTACATCCTATGTATTTTTGTACACCGTACATGTACTGAAATGATTGTTGCAGATTCTTCAGTCTTATTTTGAAATATTGGTTGTAGTAATAAAAAAACATTCAACAACACCATATTGATAAAAAAGAATTTAAATACATCTACAGATATTACTTCATAAACATGACTGTATTGATTTTCAAAATCAGATCACTGTGAACTATTTTCAGCGATTCCCAACATATATAATATATCATGAACAATCTAACGGAACTTAGACCTAGCGATTTACTTGTTCACTCGAGTTTTATAGATAGCCAATTTGATCCGTTTGATGATCTTCTTTCGTCACAAAGACAAACTAACATTACAATAGATGTTCCTTCCAACACAAGCAACATAAGCAACGATACAAGCATAACAGAATCGATAATAAAATTTATCCAAGAAGAACTTTTATCTTTACCTAAAGACAGCTTTGTGTCTAAATTAATTGATAAATGCCAAAACGCTCACTGTGAAATTGACGACATTCGCTACGAACTTCTGGAAATTGCAAAATGTCAACATAACTTTCCATATCTGAATGCAACTCTTAAAAAGCGTCTTTGTCCTAGAAAACCTAACGGTGAATCAGTTGAAAACAAACTTGGTAGCGATTGCTATGCGCTTTATTTAGCATCACTCGGAGAATATACGGAAGATTTAACATTAACACTTAATACTCGTTCACATACGCAAAGTGCCCGAAAAATGTCTACAGCAGATGAAAATAACCAAACACATTCCAGCGAATTTTCTCAGAACTTGTGTCTGAAAGAGACTCTCGTGCGCATAGAAATAGAAATTAATACATTGAAAGGCGACTACACTCAGGAAATCGAATATCTTATTAAAACCGTATCTGTATTAGTACGAGAAAACAAGCAACTGGTCAACGCTAACCAGAAAAACAATGACCGGTTACGGAACTTTCAAAATCAAATTTCATCCTTACGAGAAAACAACGAAAACTTAGCTAAAACAGTAAACAACATGAGTGTCGCTACACATGAAGCGGAAATGACATGCAAATCAAATAAATTAGCAATTGAAAAAAGTTCAGGAACTTTCCGAAACAAACTTGATGAATACGAAAACAGCATTCAACAGTTAACGACAGATGTAAACAAAATAAAAAACGACTTTAAAACAGTAAAACTAGACGTTAACGAACTACGTTCAAGCGTGAAATCTGAGTCATGTAGAATTAACCAGCTAAGTGATACAAGAGCGCAAGGCGTTGTAAGTCTGAAAACAAAGACTATATATCATCATGAGTGATAAACTGAAAGAATTTGACGATGAACTCAAAAAAGTAAATATTGATTGTTGTTCTCACGCGAAGTCAATTAGTGATTTGCGAAAGCGTATCATAAACACCGAGAAAGATGTCAAAGTCCTTGACAAGTCTACAAAATCGTACGCAGACATTCTAAAATCTAAATCTGAACAAGTTATATCTTCGGCTGAAGCATTAGATAATTGCAATGTGATCGAATCCGTTTTGAGTCAGTCCAAAAAGCCAATCCAAAGGAATTCCATTAATGAACATTCCAATTCTCTAGTTGACTCCCACACAAAACACATCAGATCCTCTGATGTTACGAATTTGTCCGTTTTAGTCAAAGACATACATGCACACAGTAATATTGTTAATCCAGCTCCGTCTACTTCAATAGAAAATAAAATCAAGAACACCAACAACAATATAACTGGAAATGAACAAAATACAAATATACAAGTGCATTTTCCAACTTCCATATGTAATCCCACAATCGGCGTTGACAATTTTCGTGGATTTGTTAAAAAAACAAGACACCGTGTATCCAGATTCTACGTAGGTGGTATCGACAAGCACAATTCATGTGAAGAATCTATGCGTGAATATCTCGCTGCAAGAGGTGTTAATGTAACACATTTAAGATATTTTGATAAACAAAATCGACGAGCAGCTTCTGCACAACTTAATATCGATGCTCACTGTGAAACCTTAATACGGGATCCGTCTTTTTGGCCTGAAGGCATTTTTCTAAAAGAATGGCTTCCATGGTCAGTTTTTCTATCTACAAAGACCGAACATCCATAAATGTCTTTAAACATAGCATGTTGGAACTGTCGCGGAATAATGTCCGCAGTACCATATCTACTAGAATTCTTAAATGATAATAAGATTGATATTATTTGTTTATCTGAACACTGGCTTAGAAAATCACAATTCCACTTCCTTAATTCAATCGATAAACAAAACTATTTAGTATTTGGAAAATGCGCCGATGAACACTGCCCTGAAAAATACAGTTATAGCGCCCGTGGAGGTGTTGCGATTATGGTTTCTAAAACTTTATCTCCGTATGTCACAGAATTAGTAATTGATAGCAATAGGATATGTGGTATCGAACTTAAACTTCCTAATTTACCTAGTATATTTTTTCTGTCTGTATACTTACCAGCAATTACACAACCCAACGAAGCATTCGTTAATGAACTTGAATACTTAATGGACACATACAAATCGTATTCGAACCACGGGACGGTGTACATTCTTGGTGATTTCAATTGCAAGATTGGTGGACCCCGATATTCGTTTACTCAGGATCGTCGTAGTCAACTTCTTGAAAGTCTCCTAATTGACAATAACAGTATATCATTACATGTTCAGGACTTTGCCAAAGGTCCAGTATGTACATTTCAATCTTATGAGGATGGTCCTAAAACAGGGATAGATCACATAGTCACAAATAACGAAAATACACGAGATATTTACAATGTGTTTGTCCCAGACGAAAGCATATTTAACGTTTCTGATCACAAGCCTATCGCGTGTACTTTACTAATTGAACAATGTCGTGCTGATAGTGACAACTTATACGAAAGTGTTATGGCTGACAAAGTATCGTGGACCAAAGCGTTAGAAATGAATTCAGTTAATGACTATTCATTTGCAGTCTCACAATTTTTATGGTCTGTTCAAATGCCGTCACTACCAGCGACAAAAGAAGATGTCGAGCTCTACTATAAGACTATTATAGTTGCTGTTCAAAAAGCTGACAAGGAAACACTCCCACATAAGCAATTTGTGAAACATATAAAGCCTTATTAGACGAAAGTCGTAGATCTATCACACAAAACAATGCTAAATAAGCGCAGTTTATGGATACTGAACGGAAAAGTTCACGATAGAAGCGATCAGTTCTTTGCTGATTACAAACATGCAAAACGGACTTTCAGAAATGAATGGATAAAGCTTACAACGAACATATTATGAACATTGCCAACAGAATGGAAGAGTCTATCGACAATGATCAAAGATATGTATGGTCGGTCTTAAAAAGCAGACGTAAACAGAAAACTTTTTGTCGTGAACTAAATTTAAATGGAATAACTCATACAAACGAAAGTGAAATATGCGAAGCATGGGCGGACCATTTTGAATCCATTTTTCAGTTTGATAGCAAGTTAACAAATTCAGCAAACATAAATTTGGTAAAACATGAAGTGAATAAAATACGACAAACGCAGAAGGAAATCAAAGCTCCAATCAACCCATTTGAGTTTGAAGAAATTTCCAACATTTGTAAAAGTTTATGTAACAACAAATCTACAGGTTTAGACAACGTTTCATATGAGCATATAAAATATGGTGGTAAAACATTGCAAAAACACTTATGCAATCTATTCAACCTAATAATACAAACACGTTATACTCCTCTAGATTAGAAAACAAGTGTAATTATACCGTTATTCAAAGGTGGAAATAAAAACAAAACTGATCCCAATTCGTACCGCGGTATATCGTTAACAAGTTGTATCGCCAAGATATTCGAAAAGTCTCTTTATCCTCGATTCGACTACTTGCACATAAAGTTTCCACATCAATCTCAGTGTTGCGATCAACTGCGCTTTCAGTTCTAAATTCTGGAATTCATCCATCAATTTTAAACCCTTTGACGTGTTCCAAGATAATACTTCAAATATGTTACAGCAAAGCTCTATATGGTTGTGAGTTATGGAACAATTTGACTCAAACAGAACTTACGATGTTAGAAAGATCTCACAGATTTGTGTGTAAAATTATTCAAGGGCTTCCAAAACGAACCCGTTCTGACAAGTCCTGACAAGTGTACAAGTCTTCTTGGTTGGTTTTCAGTTGAAAGCATTATCAACAGATGTAAACTTTTTATTTTTTGGTAGACTATGTAGGTTAAAGTCTTCTGCGTTACCAAAACGAATAATGATAAGCAGACTTATGGAATTCAAACATAAATGTGTTCCAGAACAACTTGGTTTTATACCTGACATCTATAAAGCAGCCGAAAAATATAACATTACAGATTATATTGTTAATTTTGCAAATACTGGTTCTTTCCCATCAAAAAAACTTTGGTCAATTATTGTAAATCAGAATATAAATGCAAGTGAAGAAACATGGTGGTCTTACCGAATTTCATGCGATAATGACTTTTATATGTTTAGACATATTCATTCTGCAATCAAACCGCATAAAGCATGGACAATTGCGAAACAGTTTCCCGAACTTCGTGTCTCCGCCAAGTATGTTATTGACTTATGTTCTATAGTACGTTATGAAGATGAACATTTACTTTGCGACAAATGTGGAAAGTTCTTTTTGAATATCGTTGAACACTTACTGGTATCCTGTGATTTTATACAAGACAAAAGAGATGATCTATGGCAAGACATTATTAACATTAATCCCATTCAGTTCAGTGTTTTTATGAACAGTCTTTCGGCACATGAATTCACAACAACAATTCTCTCTTGCAATACGTCATATGAATTAGAAAATGATGAATTAACTTTTTTCACTAAGACTTGTGTTCGTCACGTTGAAACAATCTGCAGAGATTTCTACAATCGATAGAAGATGTGTCCGTTACCGATATTATAGACAGTGCTAATTTTTTTCTCATATTAACTTTAAACGGTGACTTTAATTCTTTGTTTTTTTTTTGTAATTTTCTGATTTATATATTTCATGTACACCAAATCTCTATAATAGAGGAAATAAAGTTATATAATATGAAGAAGGAAAAAAATCACATTAAGTTTATTTAAGAATTGAATCGTTCTTTTTGTAACTTTATTGGGGTGTAAAAGCGTTGACCGAAGTATATTTTGCATGAAGCGCTTCAATCTAAAAATGTACACACGGTCAACCGGGTTTTACAACCCTATGAAGTTACAAAAAGAAGCATTCAATACGTATAATTACATTTTTGAAGCTAGGACCATGAAAACACGATTTGTTTATCAAATTTTATTAAATTTATCTGTGCACTTCATTGTGGCACCTCGTGTCATCATAATTGATAATTTTTATTGTGTAATGAAATTGACTAAGGAATAACGCGAGATTGAAGTGTAGACAATCAGAATAACGTATTATAATGAAACATACATCTAATGTATTATTCAACAAAGAAGTCTTCTGTAAAGAGTCTTAGAAAGCATAACATTTTGCAATACCAAAATAAAAGTACATTATACTGATAGAATCAATAACACCATAAGTGTAGCAAAACATATTAAATTTACAAGTACATTATACCGACAGAATCTAGAACGAGACAAGAACTACCAAAGAAGAGAAAACTATCAAAAAGCCACAAAGTGGTCTTCAACTAAGCGCAAAATCTCGCACCCAGGCCAGCTGCAGCTGGTACTACTAGTTTTAAGAAATGGTACCACACTTAACTCCGAAACATATTTAAATGTTCAAAACTTAAAACAAAAACCCACCCACCATAGCAAGTCAAGATCGTTTAAAAATTCCATCAACATAACAAAAACAAAGTAGTTCCCCAAATATTAGAAATATTGAAGCCCACGGCAATAGATACACAGTAAGCACCAAACTCCGTACAGTGATCGTTTCCGTTCCGGAACTTTTTTCCTTTACTCCATCAATTAGTGTAGAGTAGTATGCGGATCGGATCTGGAACTGCCGGGGAGTTTGAGTCAGCATCGCCACAATTTTGCGCCTGTCACAAGTCAGGAGCCTCTGGCCTTTGTTAGTCTTGTTTGATTTTTAATTTTAGTTTCTTGTGTATAATTCGGAGTTTAGTATGACGTCCATTATCACTGTACTAGAATACATATTTTTTTAAGTAGCCAGCTGAAGGACGCCTACAGGTGCGGAAGTTTCTCGCTACATTGAAGACCAATTTGTGGCCTTCGGCTGTTGTCTGCTCTATGGTTAGGTTGTTGTCGCTTTGACACATTCCCCATTTCCTTTCTCAATTTTACCAATACTATATGTTCTTATTTCTAAAATTTGTTCGAACATATGTTTAGTCCATTCGGCAATCCTCGGTAGAATCCGCTACACTCCTTAGATGAGGGTACGGAATCGGCCGAGTTGAGACGAATGGTGTTTAGTCCAGACGTTAACAACCATTGAACATTAAACAGCCTATTTTCATTTTAATGTGACAAGTACAATTATATGTGAACATGAATAAAACTACATAAAATTTTCATATCAAATCTTTTTATGACCATCATGAAATGGATTAGAATTTTTATTCGTTTTATTTGTTATTTTGACAGGATGAAGTAGGGTTTAATGTTAATGTATAAGAATTAAAATATTTTAAATATCAGTAAGAACATTGACATTATAGAGATTATTAGCATAATTTTTATATAAAAATAAGAAGACGTGGTATGATTGGCAATGAGACAACTCTACACCAGAGACCAACTAAATAGAAGTTAACAACTATAGGTAACCGTACGACCTTCAACAATGAACAAAACTTAATACTGCATCGTAAGCTATACAAGGCCAGAAATGACAAATGTAAAATACTTCAAATAAGAAAGCTAAAAAAATAATTTACGAAAAACAAATGAAAGACATGAACCAAGGAAATTAAATCACTGTGATAAAAGTTTAATAAATCCGTAGGTTGTCCGTCTTCTTTTTTTGCTTTGATTTGCTATTCCTCCCTTTAAGCTCATGGCCCCTTTTTAAGTAATGTGTTATTTATCTACACGTCATACGTACATATTTAACATGTTTTAAGGATTTGCAAAGTTTGAGAGCGGTTGTGATGTTCCTATTAAAATGCTGCATTGGCGGATCGAGAGGGGGGGGGGAGGGGGGGTTCCGGGGGTTGGAACCCCCCCTTTTTTTGCCGATCAATGCATTTGAATGGGAGCGTACAGTTGGAACCCCCCTCCTTATTCTGGGTTGGGAACTCCCCCTTTTTCAAATGGCTGGATCCGCCCCTGTGCTTGCACATTGTAAATAAATATTTCTATTTATTTAAAAGTGAATTTGACCTTCAATATGAGTTCAGTCCAGATGTAGTTGAAAGGGTCGTTCCATTCGCCACCGAAATATTCTAGTAACTAGTTAGTAAGTTTATTTTCAATTTTACAGTCTTATGAACAAGAGGAAAATATTTTAAAAAAATCGTTATGGTTTGTGTGACAAAATAAAGTAAAGCTTTCAATGACAATGTATATGAATTAAAATGATATTTTAATCTCCACTGAGCTAGATTAAAAAATGGCTTTTATATACGGAAAGTTTGAATTCAATTATAGTCGACGTGAATGTAAAGAAAAATACCAAGACTTTGATTGATTACCTCAGAGAACAGACTACTATAACAAACAGAAATATCTTATAACATAAATAATTATTCTTAACTCAGACGAAAGTTAAGAAAGTCAAGCTTGTTGATTATCATACCACTTTAAAAAGTGTCTTCAGAGAATTATTTTTTCAAGATTTGTAAATATCTAATGTGAAGTAATGTAAAGTAACCCTGGATAAGACCGTTAGTTTTCTCGTTTGATTAGTTTTACATCGTCATTTCGGGGACTTTTATAGCTGACTATGCGATATGGGCTTTGCTCATTGTTGAAGGCCGAACGTTGACTTATAGTTGTTAATTTCTGTGTCACTTTGGTCTCATGTGGAGAGTTGTCTCATTGGCAATTATACCACATCTTCTTTTTTATACTTAATAAGGAAAAGGGAATTATGTCACGAGAGAAATGTCCAGCGGAACTGATGATATAGATGTAAAGTTTATTGATGTACTGATTAACTTATCATATGTCCTATATTCCCTAATTCTGGACAACATTCTTTTTTCTTCAAAGTCGTCCTTTTCAATGATCTAATGCTCGATTCTCCTACAGTTGGAAACACACTAGTTGACAATACGGTAATGTTTTCAACGGGACGATAATTTGTATGTGTTATTTCTTAAATTCTACAGCAAAACTTCTTTTATATTTCTAAAAAATCTATTTGCTTATGTTAAAATTGTTTTTAAGGAATACACCTCTTCCTGGTAAAATGGGTTTTAAATTATTATATAACGAAATTTAATACCAATTTAAATATTCACAAGGAGTTGATATTCCTTGAAGTGTAGACATTTTAACTTAGAAATTATGAAATTCATTTTGAAAAAAAATGAGTGATTTAATTACATAATGGTAATAAGTTGATTACCGAATACCACTTCGATTTGAATATCTGTTACGATCAGTTATATCTCTGTCTGTTTGTTATATATAAATTTAGTATTCGCTCCAAAGAAGAAGATGCGTCATATTGAACAGAGTATAGCTCAAACAATCATGGAAACGACGAAAAATAAGATTCAAGTTGCGGGGTTAAACAACACAAGACAAACAATCCAGGGGATCATAATGTTTTTTGTGTCTGTACAATATATAAAGCTCTACATTATCATGAGGCGCGTAAAATGCACATAACTTTAACATTCAATTCCCAAAATTAGAAAGATCTTATCATAGGGAACATGTGTACTTAGTTTCGAGTTTATTGGACTTCAGCCTCACAAGAAACTAACTTGACCAAAAACTTTACCCTGAAGCAGAACAGACGGACAAAAAGACGAACAAACGGACGCACGGACCGATAAACATAATGTCCCTCCACAATCGTAGGTTGGGCAGGTAAAAAACAGAGTCATGTGACGGGGTTAAATTAACTTTTAGCAAAATCTTATCTCTATTAATCTTCATCGGCGCAATATCTGTTGGTATACGGAAATATGAGTTCAATATGAACCTATTATTATTACTATATATAGAAATACTATATATAGAAATAAATCTCTAAAGTGTTTTTTTATTTATTTTATTACTTCGGAAATGAAACTGTTTTTGTAACTTCTTTGGGCGTTAAAACGTTGAAGAAGCACATTTTGCATGTTCAAAAATTGTGCACACCATCGAGGCTTTACGATGATCCACTATAAAATAACAAAGCGGAATCATTCAATTCTTATTATACAACTTACATTCCAAATTTTCTGGCTTATTTATTGTTATGACTTTGTCGTGGAAAGCACCTGCAGTCATAAATTTTGCATTTTTTCAAAATGAAATATATTTTGGAATGCCTCTCGTTGAAAAGTACATAATCTATTTAATGTTATTGTTTACATTTGAAATGTACTCAGTTGATCAGACACATAACCATTACTGAATGATAATTCAATAGTTTAATATTTTAAAATTCTGTTCTATTCATGCAAGATCTCTTCCTGGTTGATTGTTTAAACGCATAATGGAAATAGAAATATAATATGTTTTACTTAAATACATTATTGATCTGAGCTGATACATGTATGCATAAAACCACTTAGGTTAAGACATCCGATCGTAGTACTAAATTATCGGAAGACATGTAGAAAAATCTGTCCATTCGGAACAAATTTTAACTTATGTAGCTCTATGCATACGGCCCCTGTACGTTATAAGGGTTTGGATAAGTTTTCTAAAAAAACAGAAAATGGACCAATACATAAGAAAATTGGCAGACAAATTTGTAAAAGAGAAAAATAGGCAAAAAGTAAGAAAAGAGAAAAATGGGCAAAAACAAGAAAAAGAGAATATTTTAAACCGTCACATATAAATAAAAAGATTAAAATTTGAAGACCCTCTGTTTTAATGAAGGATATGTAAATAGATTAAAGAATTAGATAAAGTAATACTGCATTTTTAATTGAGTGTAGCTTATTGTAAACGAAGGTGCTAGTATTATAATTCTAATACTTAGTCGTCGATCAGTTAAGGAGATTTATATAAAAGAATGTATATTAATCCTGGGAGAGGACAATACACTTAAAATTAAAATATGTAAAAAAAAAAAGAGCGCGTTTTAAGAAGGTTCGTAAATCAAGCCTTATATTCCAAAGTGTTTTTGGTTCTTTAACTTAATTGCAGTTATTGGGATCCAACAAACCAAAGTTGTGTTAACATACACCACCGACATACAACACCACTGACTAAATTCAAGAAAAAAAAATACCAGTTCATTGCGTACCTAACTACCCCAATCTTTAACTGTATCTGAGAGATCATAATTATGCAAAACTAAGACTGAAATTTATTTTAAATATTACAAATTAATGAATCAAATTCCATAGATACTGTTAACAGCTTATGCATAACTTGTTAACCACCGTAGATCAAAGTACGGTTTTCATCAGCCACCGAACAGCAAGATATAAAGCCCCCCCCCTTAAAAATAATTAAAAAAAATGACTAGACGTGTAAAAATCTGATCAATAACGTATATTTTGCAAATGGAATATATTTAACATAAATGAAGAGTTTAACTACTTTATGTAGTACTTAACAACCCCATTCTTTAATTGTATCAGAACATAAATATATAAAACTACGACTGAGACTTGACTTTAGATGTTATGATTGATGAATCGGATTCCATATATACCGCTAACAACTTATCTATAGCGCAAATTCTGAAAACGGTATATATTTAACACTAAACATCAAAGGCATGCTAATACACAAATATTTAAAATTCATAACATCTACCTGTGATAATTTGAAATACATTGATGAAAATCATACTAGTCTAATGATGCATATCAACGATTTCAAAACTCAAATGCTATGTGATAAAATTTAAGTTTAAATGTCAATTCGAATGTTCACAAATTGAATTTAAATTTATCTATACCATTATGGATGGGTGATAGATCCATAAAATACGTACACCCCATGGGCCTTTTGATAGAATCAAATTTGTAGATTTGGTATTTTTGAAAAGATGTAGGTCGGTTGTATATTATCAATTCACATCTCTGTTTATATTTGGCACTGTTTTGAAAGTGTCTGATTTGACAATATTTTGTTGGTTGTATGTTTGTTTTCGTTCAATCTCTTTAATTGTCAATATTTGACTATACATTTACTTTGACTGTTCAAATGTAAGTTTGAAAGGTGAACTATCTTGTATGTTTGTAAAATATGCACGATTTTAATGATATTTTAATAGATATTACAAATATGGAGAATATTGTATAAACCTTAAGATGAAAGCTATTTACAACTAGAAGAAAGCACAGTGATGTAAGCAACTACACGACAACAATGGACAAAACCGAAGAGCTTTGCTGGGTGCAATTGCAAATGGTTTTGAGTGGAGATTTTATTGGTTATCAAAATATTACTTATGGATTTGGTACGTATGGTCTGCCTTTTCTCGATTTTTTTTCACCAGTAAACTCCCAGAACCCGAATGTCTGAATACCCGCAGAGCTATCATTCGTCTCAACTCGGCCGATTCCGTACCCTCATAGAGTAGCGGATTCTACCGTGGATTGCCGAATAGAAGAGCTTTGTGATCAGAAGGGTCATACAGACTCATACTAGAATAGCCTAATTTATTTAAGGTCAGCATTGTCTGAGGGAACTGGGATGAGTTTATTTACAACTTAATGGTGAATTTAGGGACGACATCTTAAAATCAATGAAGGATAAATTAAGTTAAGAGGAGAGGGGGTAAGGGATTAACTGAAAAAACTATATGAATTAAGTTTTTTTTATCCTACATTGAACTTTTCATGTCGTCCCTTAGACAAACATATTCATGTATTATAAATCATGTCAAAGAAAAGCACCGACTACTGAGTACTGAGATGATGGTAACGACCAGGCAGCAGCGGTACCGATTGATAGTTCTTCATTGAAAATTCTATTTTATCAATTTGTTGATACATTATGTACATGTACATGTAGATACGGGCCCAGCATTTTGAAATAGAGAGGGATAATGTTGAGAGAAGAACATAAGGCTATGGTATGTTCCCTTAAATTTGTTTCTGAATGACACGTGAATTAAACACACGAGAAAGAATACATCAAAGGGCCTGCTGTAATGATTTTCCTTTTGAGAGCTAAAAATTGAAATGCCTCTATTTCTTTAGGACTAATATATTAGCCCATAATTCTATATAAATAAAAATTAGTGACACAAGTTATTCAACTTAGTAAAACGCATCGGGTTAAACAACACACCTCGAGACATCATGCAAACAATGCCGTGTCATCATTTAATTATTCTAATGACGTTACTGTTTGATCTTTAGAACTGGTTATTCACACCCATTTCAGACTTTTAAAGTAACAACAATACTAAAATGTAAATGATTCCTCTCGAAATACATCAGAATTCGACATATTACTCAGTTAAATATATAAATATGAATACAAGGAGAAGAAGATTATACCATTAAATTTTGAAGATTGCAGGAAATTCTTCAGTATGTTAAACAAACAAGAGATGGCAGTTTGACTTGAGACTGTGACTTTCTTATGTATTATCTTATTGTTTCTGTATTACTACTTTTTGTCTTTAGGACGGAAACATGTGTAAACCCTTGGGCATCCAAAAGTATTCGCAGTACATTGTAACCAGATACATCTATCTGTTTTCGAGTTTAGTATTACGTTCATTATCACCGAACTAGTACACATTTTTGTTAAGAGGCCAGCTCAAGCCAACCTCCGGGTGCGGGACATTCTCACTGTGTTGAACGCCCATTGATGGATTGGGCTGTTTTATGCTCTTTGGTCGGATTGTAATCTCTTAGACAAATTCCCCATTTCCATTCTCAAATGTATGTCTGACTATACCTGGATTATAGTTTGTACAAATATGCTCTCATGTTATAAAAGATGCAAAAAGACATTTAAAAATATTGATCGGGTCAATTCTTATGTGAGATCCTAGCAATTAACACATCGGATCACAATGGCGATGGATATAACTTAGTGTAAATGAACGGAATTTAATTGCTTTCCGTCATCGATTTTTATTTATAGATTTCAGCATCATGTTTTTGTAGATTGCAATACAATCATCCTTTAGTATCCCAACAACTGGTGGAGGTTTTCGTGGAATTGGAATTTTGCTTGATTAATTTTTATTGTTTTATGGCTAGTAACCTATAGGGATATTAATACGGGAGTGTAAGGAGTGCCGGAGAAATTAAATGATTTTATTATTTTTGACAGCATTTAAAATGTGGTTAATTTATACTAAGCCAAAAAAATCAGACTCGAGTTACATACAATGCGAATTTTATTTTATTAATGTTTTCAACCTTTTAAAAAGTTATAATATTTAGTTTCACTTGCTCTCACATTAAAACAAAATGAGGTGTTCTTTCATTTAATCTTGTCCAGACTTTCTTGAAGGTGTCAGAACTTTTTATTTTGTTTTTAATACTATTTCGTTTCGTATAGAACACGAGAAAATTGTCGTTAAAGTACACGATAGTGTAAATAATCATGCATGCGAACAGATGACGAGAGAAATATATATTACACCTTAATCTTAAATGTATTTATTTGCAATAATAGACTTTTGTATTTCCTCGATCGAGTTTAGCATAGGCCTTCCGTCAAGAATAATTCAAATTACCTCTTTATTTAAACTTTCGCTTGTCCTTCCGTTTCAAGTTCAACACGGTTTTCACCTCATAAGGTAAAATGCTTTAAAAGCCACATATATACGTTACAGACAAGATGTTGATTATTTAAATTTGAGTAAGTTTTTTTCGTGACATGATAAAAAGGCAAATTATATATTCTGTGTGGTAAACACACATTGATACACACAGTGAACCTGTCCAGACCAGATTTGTTTCCACCTAAGTTCATTTAGTATACACCGGACAGTTATCCTTATTTTGAAAATTGAGGAGGCTAAATTTAATCAAGATGTGTTTCCTTGTGTAAGTCTACAGGAAAGGAAATTTACATATTATTACAATTATCAAATCAGTTTTCTCGTTTTGATTTTTTTTTTTACATTTGTCATTTCGGGGCCAAACTGTAATACAAATGTAGCTTGCAATTTGGAATGGGGTTTGTTCATTGTTGAAGGACGTACCTGAAACAAAAGTCAGTGAAAGTTTTCATGCACGATATGAAACTTAAAACATGATCTGATAATAAAAAAATGTGGTATAATTGCCAATGGGACGATCCCCCTATACCAAAGATCAAATGACGTAGAAGTTAACATGCAAATATAGGTGAGACAATATCTGAAAAAGTCGAATTTCCATCTCCCATCTTTCACCAGCAATTATTTTTTTATTCAGGCATCTTTTTGGAAAATTTAACTTCTACGTCATTTGGTCTTTGGTATAGGGGGATCGTCCGATTGGCAATTATACCACATTTTTTTAATATTACATCATGTTTTCAGTTTGATATCGTGCATGAAAACTTTCACTGACTTAAATCGATAACACATTGTTGTTAAATGCATTGCACATTTCATAGTTTAATATCGCTATGGTACATTACATTTCAAAGATGGATTTTAAAATAGATTGAAAACAGATAATTAGAATTTAGATCGATGTTTGATTACATTATATAATGTATTTCTAAAATAACATTATTTAATATTAATGCAATATTAAAACATTTCCTTAGTTTCGTACCAGTAAGATAATTGAAACGAAAGTTTGTAGGCCTTTAGCACCGGTTTGAACACTATTATTTGCTAGATTTTAATCGTTATATGTATTTGTGCATTAAAAAATCCACAAAAGATTCTGAATAAACATGTGTCACCCTTTCATTGGAACCTATCCTAACCGTTCATGCAACAACTTTTTGTCAGCTTCGTAGATGACCAGATGCAAGGCAAAGTTTTTGACCCTATCCAATATACCCTCATTTTCCAGTCCGAATTTCACCCATTCTTCATCACGAACGACAGGGGACTACCTATTGTATGTATTATTGATATGTTTTCGCCCTGTATATATATATATTAACTATTTGCCACTGGACGTTAGCCAACACCCAATTAATCCTTACTGTTCTTTTGAATAATCAGAAGATTTCCATATTTTCACAGCACTGTTGGATTAGATTAAGACACGGGGCTAGTTCTGCTTAATTCATCTCAAATGAGGAATTTTAAAAATCTTAAGCAATGCTAGCTTATACGTTCAATATTTCTGTATAGAATACGTCTATATCCCACCGATTCTGTTTAATTTACCTTAATTTTTAAGACTCAATTTACAAATATTCAGCACAGAGTGAAACATAAAATTCAGTTAAAAATAGATACTTTGTAAACATAACAAATTATTCAATATTGAATATTTACTTTCGGTTGACTTACCTTTCGAAAATCCAATTAATAAAAATATTCCAAACAAACTTAAAACGCAAATCAATAATCTTTCCATTGTTTCTCAATACATTAATCCAGGGATGTTTATTTCATTCTACATTATATCTATTTCACTATAATCCTCAATGTCAATTTCATGTACATTACAAAACAGGAATCTTGATCGTAAAATAACCCGCCACGCCTGAATAATTTCCAATAATAAAGTGGTCACGAGTTAACGGTATATAAACCTACAAACTAATATGGTTAAATATGTCAGTTTACATTTCAAACAGGGTGAAACAATAATGTTTGTTTGTTTCAAAGATTAAATCACAAATATTTTCCGTTTTAATAAGCTAATAAGTTGATCCTACTGACGAATAGACCAAGTATTGTTTGTGTTTTAACATAAGAAAGTTATGAATATATTGGTTTAGTTATACAAGAAGGTTTCAATTGATGAATTTTAAATATTTAAATGTACTGTTTGCAGGTTCGTGCAAGAAAAGAGATGTGTATTGGGTACATAACAAAAATGTAAATTTCAATCGATTTTATTTAAATTAAAATACTATAGTAAAGGTTTCTTGTACATGTATTATATATAATTTCTAGTGCGCTCTTGCAGAAGCAGTTAAGATGATATAATACAGCTAGACTTCAATAAGAAAAGAAGAGAGCAAATGAGGATCTTAGAGAAAAATGGACCACAGAACAATGTACTACATGATAGACCAAACGATAGAAAATGAAGAACACAGGTGCCTTAAAATTAAAAAATAATAGATTATGGTGAAAATTTTACAGAATCATAGCAATAATGGCATAAAATAATGCCATAAAATATTAAAGAATAAAAAGTAAAATCACAAAAATACTGAACTCAGAGGAAAATCAATATCACATGGCAAAATCAAATAACAAATCGCATCAAAAACGAATGGATAAGAGATGAAGACCACATCCAGATCCTAGAGTCGTACATATATAAGTTCTTTCAATAAGTATTCACCTATATAAACTTAGGTCATCGTACGGCCTTCGACAATGAGCAAATTTCATACCGCATAGTCAGCTATAAAAGGCCCCGACATGACAATGTAAAATAATTCAAGCGAGAAAAGTAATTTACAGCCTAATTTATGTACAAAAAAATAACGAAAGACAAATATGTAACACATAAACGACAACCACTAAATTGCAGACTCCTGACTTGGTACAGGCACATACTGTACATACAGAATGTGGGGAAGTTAAACATGTGAGCGGGATCCGAACCCTCTTCCTACCTGGGACAGTGGTGTAACAGTACAACATGATACCGAACTATAAAAATCAGTTGAAAAGGGCTAAACTTATCAGATGGATAAAAATACTAATACTACAAATACATGTGGACGTGGACGAGTATTTATACATCTCAACAACAAAATGACACTCAGTACAGATCTGAGAGTACTCACAGGATCTGCTTACCCTTCCGGATCACCTGAGTGTCATCTCCCCGTTTTTGGTGGGGTTCGTGTTGCTCAGTATTTATTTTTCTATGTTGTAGTTGTTAACTTTTATTTCTTTGTTTATCTTATTCATTTTTAGCCATGGTATTGACAGTTTAATATTTTCGATTTTATGAGTTTGGCTGTTCCTCTGGTATTTTTCGACCCTCTTTTATGTTATCAAGTTTTACTGTAAATGCAAAGGACACATAAGGATAGTAGAGACCTTTGTTAATGACATATCATAAGAGATTAGTGGTCCTGTATTACATTTTTGTGTATGGTTTATATAATTTGGAGATACAAATTAGCATGCTGGAATGTGTCTATATAGAGGTGGAAAATTCCCAATTAGGAAACTGAGATCTCTTTTCATAAAGTTTTGTTCTCAAATGATTATCATTGTCATTTTCTACTGATGTAAGTCGAAGACTTAACTGTATTTGTTGTATCCTTTATTTTAAGAAATGTTGTAAGGCGAGAGATGCTCCTGTTTTTCCAGGAAATTAACTATATAAAAATTAGGATCATAGTGGTATGATCGGCAATTGGACAACTATCAACCAAAATTCAAATGAAGTGGACGTAACCAATTATATGCCCCAATATGTGTCTGTAATTTGATAGCAAGAACCAAATGGTTTTTAATGTTTTTTCGTTATCTTCACATTTGATTGTGTGATTTCTAGCTTTTTTTTGTGGTAGTCAGAATGTTTTTTTTTCTTCTTCAACATACTTGAACGAGATTAGTCACTACAACAAAATGTCATCAGGAATTTAAAAAAAATACAGTCGTATTACTTTCAGCTTGACACGTTTTACCTTCGTTTAAAAACATTCAAATAAAAACTGATTGAAGTGGTTCTAATTAAAATTTAGATTTCTATTCCCTTTCTTTAATTGTTTTAACCAATTTTCCAATTTTAACCCAAACGAAAATGAAGTAATTCTAATTTAACCAGAAGGTTCATTACTACAATCTGATAAAATAAGTACAACTACATTGAAAGACCAAAATGGTATATTTTTCTGACTCAAAACTAATAAAAGAAAAGTAAGTCCATGTATACTCGCTCTTTCAATGAATAATTACAAAGTAAGCTTTTGTTTTTTTATTTGTTTCCAATGCCACTTAACTAGAATTCATTTTCTTGCGAGCTAATTGCTAAATAATTAAAGAGAAAGAAAAGGGAAGATCTAGTTAATTTTTACTAACTTCACTTTAGTTTGACTATTTAATATTTCTGGATATTGGCACATTCCGAAGGTAAGTAATGAAAATTTATATGATTTTAATGAATCGGAGAGGGGGATACAAAGGCATATATAACATTCATTTAAAGACCGGCATATGCTAATGAAAACGGTCTGGAGCTGGCATGTCAGTAACTGCTAGTAGTCTGTTGTTATCTATGTATTATTGTCATTTTGTTTATTTTCATTTGTTTCATATTCTGACATCGAACTCGGACTTCTTTTAAACTGAGTTTTACTGTGCGTATTTTTGTGCGTTTGTTTTTTTCTACATTTACTAGAGGTATAGGGGGAGGGTTGAAACATGTTTAACCCCGACGCAATTTTGCGCCTGTCCCAAGTCGGGAGCCTCTGGCCTTTGTTAGTCTTGTATAATTTTAAATTTTAGTTTTTTGTGTATTACTCGGAGGTTAGAATGACGTCCATTACCACTGAACTAGTACACATACAGCTGAAGGACGCCTCTTGGTGCAGGTGTTTTTCGCTACACTGAAGACCCATTGGTGGCATCGGTTGTTGTCTGTTCTATGGTCGAGTTTTTGTCACTTGGACACATTCCCCGTTTCATTCTCAATTTTATTGGAATCAAAATTATGAAGGGTTACATTCCCTACTATGGTATTCTACTCGTTTTCAGAGCAACTTACCAGACCAGTTTTTCTGGCGTGCTAATTATTAAATAATTAAAGAAAAAGAAAAAGGGAAAACAGTTGTAATACTTGTAAAATTTTGCTAAATAAGATGATATTGTCGATGAACTGTGTTAAACTTCCAGTGGCACATATTACATTTATATAAGGGCAGATATATATGTGAATGTGATATGAATACGAAGCCTGCTTTATTCAGATCGACAGACCGAGACAGTTAACAAGGTAGAAGTTCACAGGATGATATAGAGCCTAATTTCAGATTCTGAGTAAACCATTGCTTTTATTTACTAAATAACGAATGGTTAGCGGAGAAGCAGTAAACTTGTAGTAACCATTTTAAATTCTGTGGGTTTCGGGCAGGGATTGAACCCACAACATCTAGCACTTGATGCGATACATAAAACAGTGAGGCGGTTCAATTAAAAATTATTGATAATATCGTTTAAAAAACAAAATACCCAAATTACACCTAATACCCAATTTTCTCCACATGCGGCACCCATCGTGTTGCTGATGTAATTACAAATCACATGATAAATTTAATTCGGTAGGTTGTATTCGGTGAAAAGAGGACCTGATTGTGGTATAAACTGGAACATATCCCTCATCAAAACTATCGTATAGTATCATTATACTAGTTTACTAATATACAGTGGATATTGATAAATATATTGATAAAACTAACCGAGACGCACGTGTATGCGTTTTTTATATATTTATAGATTAAAAAAAGTATGTCATGCGTATTGTTGAACTTCATGGTCTTGGTGTGGATAACCTCTGTTGAAGGTACGTAATGCATTGACCGATAAAGAAAACAAAATCAACTTAATAACAGATGCTACATTAAATAAAAAAAAACTCAAATTCAAGAATACAAATTTGATAAATCGTAATTAAAATTGGTTTTACACTGATCTAAACTTGCATAAGACATTTTACTTAATAAGATGACTTTCTTTAGTTTATCTGTCTGTTTAAGTTACATTTGCATTGTACTCTATAGCATTTTCATTATCACATAAAGTAGCACAAGCAATATTCTGAACGAAATTGTTGAAACAATGATAATGAAATAGAATCTTAGAGCTGACCTCCTGCAAGTTTTAGCTTTAAAAACCTTTTTTATATGTAGATAAAAGATGTCAGAAAATATAAATAAAAACTGCAACTCAACATCACATACAATAAAAGGTTAACTTTTTTTACCAAGCTTTTAAAAGAGATGCAAAATATACCGAAGGGACATTCAAAATCACAAGTAGAAAATAAACCGCCAACGCCATGGCCCCAAGAAGAAAAGAGAAGACAAACAGACAAATAACAATACACTAAATACACAGCACAGAAAACAGTAACACGAGCCCAGCTAATCACAGAGGTGATCGCAGGTGCTCAAGAAGTATAATGAGAATCTGATCCAAATGTGGCATTCGTTATAATGCTCATGTTAGTATTATATATTTCAAGAAATTGCATGTTACTTTAAGACAACACAGAGAATTTAATAATCGAAACGTTATAATCATGTATCGACATTTGTTAATGAAAGATAAAAATAGCTTTTTACCCCCTAGGAACTAAATGTAAATAGAATATAATACAATTCCCATTTTCAGCCCAATGCAATGCCGGAAAATGGGGCGGTAACTGCCAGTACAATTGTTCTACCTCTTGTTACCATGGAAACAATTGCTCTCAAAATGTTGGTCAATGTGGATGCATGCAAACTAATGGCACGTGCTATGAATGCTCTACCAACTTTTATGGTGTTTCATGCGATATAAAATGCGATGATATTTGTTCTCTTAACGAACAATGTGTACAGGATGGTTTTGAATTTGCTTGCGGCTGTGAGCGAGAACAGGGTAACTGCAACAGATGTCCAAAATCAACATGGGGTAATTACTGTGAAAATAAATGTTCCAATAAATGCATCAATTCCGAATGTAGCTGGATAGATGGTATTTGTACTTTCGGTTGTTTAAAAGGGTTTTATGGGAGCGACTGTTCTTCGGCATGTTCTTTGTCTTGTCAAAGTGGATGCGACCAGCAGACGGCAGAATGTTTCCCGCCATATTGTGTCAATTGCATTAGTGGGATGTCAGGATGTGATAACGTCACACAGAAATGTAAATCTGGATGTATTACAGGGTTTAAAGGAGAAATGTGTGATAAGACATGCGCAGAAGAAACAGGAGTTGTAAAATGTACTAGTTGTAGACACATTAGTTCACCTATTGCAACTCTTACCGTATGTGAGGAATGTCAGTCAGGATATTTTTACGACATATTCAGCAAGAAATGTAAGGTTTGTAGCACAGGTTGCAGTTCAAACGTGACGTCATTATCCACATGCTTTCCAAAAACAGGAATTTGTCGGTTTGGATGCTTATCGAATTGGATCGGATCAAAATGCGATTGTAACGTTGCGAATTGTGACACATGCGTTTATGAACAACCACAAGAATGTGCCCGTTGCCAAAATGGATGGTTTGTTGACTCTGGGCAATGTGTTGAATGCAGTACAAACTGCGCAGTTGCAAATGAGTGTGACACAGCTTCCGGAATATGTACAAGTGGATGCAAGAACGGTTGGTATGGTCTAAAATGTTTACATGAATGTGTGTCTAGCTGTTTAAACAGAAAGTGTGATGTAAATGGCAACTGTACTGAAGGATGCGCTGGAAAACGTTATGGAAAAAAATGCGACACAATGTGTAACAATTGCAAGATTGCATGCGACCAGCAGACTGGGTTTTGTGAGTCTGGTTGCATAGATAATTATCACGGTGACGATTGTCAACAATTATGCAATGATACTTGCTTTGGTAATCAGTGTGATCAAAGCGATGGACAATGTTTGGACGGATGTGAACAGGGGTATTATGGGAAATTCTGTCATCTTACCTGTGGATCAAACTGCAGCGAAAATAAATGTGATGTAGAGACGGGAACGTGCATAGGGAACTGTTCATTTGGAAATTATGGCGAACATTGCAATATAAAATGTCCATCTCACTGTTTAGAGCCGTTATGCGGGAAAGAAAATGGCACATGCGTTTCAGTATGCGAAAATGGATTTTTTGGAAGTCATTGTAATGTTTCATGTCCTGATTCATGTCCGACTGACCAGTGCCAAAAAGATAAGGGAGATTGTACTGCTGATTGTTTCGAAGGAAAATTCGGAGACAAATGTGATCAAACTTGTAGTAATAACTGTAAAAGAACGTTATGTCATCAGAAGACTGGAGCCTGTGTCGATGGATGCAAAATTGGTTACCATGGCACTTCTTGCCAGAGCACGTGTACTGGATGTGGTAGTTTAGGATGTAGTCAGAATACTGGAAAATGTGAAGGTATGTAATATGAGGTTTACAGAATGAATGATAGTTATTTTATATAAAATTAGGATAACGAAAACAGAGAACAAAGTAGGCTAAATAATTAAGAATATAGAATAATTCAGAGATTGAATATAAAGAATATAGAACAATGAACAAAATGTGTACATAATAGAGAATTATTAATAGAGATTTGTCCCCCCAAACTTCATCCCAGTTCCTCTAATATTTCATGACATTGTACAATACAGAAGTATTTGTACTTATTCGTTAAAACTTGGTCCTATACGTACTAAGGAGCTGATCTAGCTACATGTATTATTAAAATGGTGTTTAAACCCACTTTAAAGTGGTTCCAACACTATGTTCCCATGCAAAAACATTAATTGTAAGAAATTAAGGTTCTAAGACAACACACCTCCAGGACCCGCCACTTATGAACTGCTTTCATATTGTTGTAATTATATCAATAAAATCTGATGCATCATAACTTTGAGGAAAGATTTTTGGTACACTAAATGTATTTATCTATTTCTAAGTATCTGGTCACGTCAGGAGCTGCTTTGGAACTTTTGAATTATGTGCTACTGATATAGAATAGCATCGAGATTGGAAATTGGGAATGTGTCAAAGAGACAACCTGACCAAAGGACGAAAACAGTCGAAGACAACTAATTGGCCGTTTCAGAATCTAAAGAATCATGGGTAATTTCATTCTTCGTACCCCAAAATGAAAATAACGTCACGTCATTGGTTGAATTTCCATTGTTTATGACATTTTTAACCAACCACGACGTTTTGGTGTACAATTTTGAAAATATTACCCAGGATGCATTAGATTCTAAAACGGCGAATTGGTATTCAACACACTGAGGTGAAAATCCGTTCTTGTCAAATTTAAATGGATTTCATATTATACTATATATTACATTTGCAGGTACATCGATGAACGAAAGCAAAGACAACAACACCATCATGATTGCAGGTGCGACTGCTGGTGGCGTCATGGTCATTATATTTCTTGTTGTAATATTATATTGGTGTTTGAGAAGGAAAAAGTAAGGATATCCTAGAAAGAGCATTATAAGGGAACACATATGCTTACATATCTAAATCTTTATATCGATTTGAAAAGGTGACAGCACTCGCAAATTTGAAAACGCTTTACATGGAATTTAATATCCTTTTTACAAAAAATAACAAGATCTCTTACTTTAAAAATATTTGTGAACGATGGGCGAAAGATACCAGACGAACATTAAATCTCAAAAGTCGAAAATAAACTGACAGCGTAATGGCTGGAAAAGAAAAAGACAAACAACCAAACAATGGTACACAAAATCAACATAATCCACAAAGAGACTAATAGTCAACACGGACACACCTCAAACTGAGGATGATCTCAAGTGTTCCGGAATGGTAAGCAGATCATGCTCTACATCCGGCTCCCGTTGTGTTGATCATGTTAGTAAAAACCAGGTCACATACGCGAAATAGGTACAGGATTGAACACAGTTTTGCCTAGTAGGTTTACTGCTAACAAGAAATTTACCAAAGTCAACTTCATGTACATGTATAGTTCCATATACAGCTGTAGAAATTGATGCAGGAAGATTGTCTTTTTTTATTGGAAATTAACAAATAATTAAACAGGAAATGCTAGTCCTTTTGGAATACACAATATCTCAAGAACAAGAGATGTGGTATGATTGTCTTTTGGACAAATATCAACCAATGGTTCAAATCAGGACACAGCCGCTTTTGAAAATTAGCCTTAGTAGTAAATAAATAATGCAGGATGAAAATTCTGCTACAGGTAGGAAACTGACTTTTTGAGGTGGGTTTGGGATGATTATAGAAAATACGAGTCGATACTTGTTGTTGAAGAAAAGTTTTGTGTCTTCCGCCTCTTTTTTCACCATGACATAAATTAATTTTTGTTTAATTAATTCGGCACCAGGCAAAACGGTTTTAAAATAAATAAAAATAAAATATATCGATTACTTTTAGATAAGGGGTGTGTTTGGATATACGCCTGAGGTGGCCTATGGTTACCCATAGGTAACTATGGTTTGATATTTTGTGTGTAAATACAGACCATAGGTACCTATGCGTAACCATAGGCCACCTCAGGCGTATATCCAAACACCCCCAATAATTGCTGCCTCTAGGTATGTCGGAGTAGAAAGAGTAGGAGACAACATCATTATGATTAATGATGCCTTTCAGTTAGAGCACTGGTTCAAACCTCAATATATATTTTTTTATTCTTTTAACAGATCGGACACAGATAATAACAATGTAAAAGACGAAGGACCTAAAAGGTACTCAGAGCTAGCAGAAACAAGCCAATTATGAAAACAACATATCTTATTTTGATTTGTTCTTGATATTTATATTTTAAATATTAATATGTTTTTCTCCGTAAATTCTTTCACCCCGTTGATAGAAAAAAATAACATTTACAGCTAGCATAGGATAAACATATTTAATTTTAGTTGGTAGAAATACTATTATCTTGGTTAATATACTGTTATGACCTTGATTAAGGTGGCTCGGGACTTTTCGACTGCGCATAATTTCACGCATGAATTACAAAAGTATTTGTCGTAAATTCGATATAATTTTTTTAAATATTTTGATTGATTAGAAATGTTAAATCATTGCAGTGATGTGACTAATAGAATATTTTCGTTATTATCCGTATTTGTTAAAGGGTCAAAATGGTATTTCACCCATTTTCACCATTTTCCCGCCAAAATTTGGGATTTAAGGCAAAACATTTTTTTTTCCTTATCGGTGACCTATGTTTTTTATTTGCTCATTCTATGAAGCTATAGTTCAGCTTTTTATATTACAGTTTTTGACCAAGTGTCATAGAACGTTTTTTTGATATTCCGATAAAAATATGTAAACACCTCTATTTTCCCTATCATTTCATTGAAAAATGGTCCCTTTTACATACCTGTTTAAAAGTAAAATTTTGAGCTTAAATGGTCCGTGACCCCCTATTTTTTTTCGACCAATTTGATTCACTTTCTGTAAAGAATAAAATAACAAAAAATACGGCACTTCTGATAGAAACTTCGAATAGGCCCGAACCACCTTAAGTTGTATTTCTGAAATATAGAATGAAATTCAAAACAGTGTGGCTGTGGCCATTGATTGACACATTAAATTTATCCATTGACTGGGACAATTTACATGACCGTTTGTCTGTAACGACCACTGTTCACGACGTACCTACGATAGACATTTAAACTGTGGGGTCACCAAAGGTTTCTTAACGCCTTTAATTATAAAATAATTCAAAAAATTAATCAGGAATAACCTTTATGTTTTGATTTATATAATTGATATAAATCAAAACATCGTGTTATTTCTGATTAGTTTTTCGAATTACTTTATTAAGGTGTTGAGAACCTTTGGTGACCCCATAGTTTAAGTGTCTTTAAAAAGTACATAGTGAGCAGTGGTCGTTACATACAAACGTTCACCTAAATTGTCCCAGTGAATGGATGAATTTAATGTGTCAATCAATGGCCACAGCCACACTGTTTTGAATTTCATTCTATACCATGAATATATGTGAAACTGTGAAACAGTAAAGCATGGAGATCTTTTTTGAACAATTTGATGTTTTTGTAGACAAAATGTTTCTAAGCATATTGAATATAAATATATGGTGAGTTTAAAGATTAATATTTGTTTTCCTATTTATGCACTTCATAATATTAAATATGTAGAAACCCAGAACTTTTTATGTTCTTTTTCTTTAACACTATGCACTCTTATTACTGAATAAAATATTAATTTCAATTAACTGTTTTATGATTTATATTTGTGAAATTAAAAACTTTTTTCTTACCGTGCCATGTACAAAACACTATGGAAAAGTCCAAAATGGTTTGCCTTTGTGTCCAGGATGAGAGGAAAGGAGAAGGGGGCCAATCTTAGATTGTCACTACAGAAAAAGAGTGTGTATTTGATAAAGATAGACATTTTCCTGGCTACTGATTGAAATATTGTTGCTAATTATAAATTTATTATATATAATAAAGTAGCGGAAAATATCTAGGGTTTGTTCAAGTGAAACTAATAACAACGCGGGAGAAAACATGGATTCAGGTTTAGAAAACAAGATGAGAAATTTTCATAGTTCGTTCTTATGTCCTGCAAACATGTTTAACCCCACCACATTATGTATGTATGTGCCTGTCCCAAGTCAGGAACCCGTAATTCAGTGGTTGTCGTTTGTTAGTTTTACATATTTGATTTTCGTTAATTTTTTTGTACATAAATTAGGCCGTTAGTTTTCTTATATAATTATGTCATTTCGGGGCCTTTCATAGTTGACTATGTGGTTTGGATTTTGCTCGTTGTTGAAGACCGTATTGTTACCTATAGTTGTTAATTTCTATGTCACTTGGTCTTTTATGTAGGGTTGTCTCGTTGGCAACCATACCACATCTTCATATTGATATATAAAACAAGCACATACCTTATTCAAATGGCACAATTTACTTCGTGAAATTTGATATATAATGTCGGTATTAACGAATGAGAGATATGTTAAAATCGGAGATGGAAGATACCAAATATAATTCAAGTTAAAAATTAACAGAAAAAGGCAAGATACGAAAGAAAAAAAATCCCAAAAGACAAAGAACAGTCTACAATGCACAAAGTTATTTTAACAAATAAACTTATTAAGAATTAAAACAATTACACATATTTATATTTAGACTAAATTTTGTTTTGTACGCGTATGGTCGGACCATATGAGTATAATACTCGTTTGGTTATAAACGTGCCGGACCATATGAGTATTTGGACCATATAGGTATTTTTTTTAAATTACATTATAAACGTTTCAATAATACAAAAACTTTATCTAAAAACAACAGTGATGATTACATGACAATATATTAATTTAAGTTACATTCTTGCATGCAGGCTTAGGTGACATTCACTTCCACAAACGGCAACATAGCTTTTTCGCATTTGCAAGAAATTTGTGCACGATCCTTTTCATTCACACCTTTTGTTTGCAAGCGAAAAGCTACCCTTTTTGCAGTGCGTACAGTGAAACCGATGTCTTTGCCATTCTGACGTCTACGTTTTTTTTTAAAGAAGCTCTAAATCTCAGATATCGTAAAATGACTGCAATACACCATATTCACAAGACAACTTAAATAAACTGTGTTACTTTCCAGTGACTTCTTGTGTAACAGTTTATAAAGAAATTTTTGAAATTAGTTTTTTTAGTCGACATATATTTACTCGCAATAACAAATCGGTAATGACCATTGATATAAAATGTGTTTACTATAAAATTGACAATTAAGTAAAATTAACTATGTGATTTTTATTTAGCTTTTCTTTTTATTATAATATGATAATAAAATTACCTAAATGATAGCGTCTTTTTAATGAACGGTCATACCATATGAAGAGTTTAGAAGTATTAAAAGTAAACTGTAACAGGGTTTTAACTACCCCGACCATACGCGTTCGGTCGGACCATAGGAGTATATACCCATATGGTCATGACCATACGCGTATGGTCCAAATACTCATATGGTCTGGAACAACTACACTACCATATCTCCTGAGTTATTACATGTACATCTGCATTGATAGAAGAGACACAACTCTTTGTTTATTTTCGGTTTCAAAAGGAAAGTTTTATACAGTTGCTAAAACATTTGTACTGCCATGACTACGAATGGACAACATATGTTCAAAGTTGAAACAATATTTAATTTAAGAAAAATGTGACAAGATTTACATCAATCAACCCCTTCTGTCATCATATTTAAATAACACAAAACAAAATGTGGAATGAATGAGTGCATAACATTAACACAACAGTATACATAACAACATCAAACATTGAAATGTATTTTTGAATTTTAATTTACGAAGTTACGTCCCTTTAAATAGAACTTCCTCAATTAAAACAATGAATGAATCGTTGATAAATAGAATCTTAATCGTCGTTTTATATATTACTCTGTTTGAAGTAGAGACAAATGGTATGTTTATTTTCATAAGTTATAGGTTAGATGTGATATTACATTTTAATATTCTGCTTATTTTTTTTAAGGTACATATAATACTTTTCATTTAATAGTGGAGGAACTCTCCGGGCACTCTGGGCGGGTAGGTCTTTAAAACACTGGCTCCTATGGTATAGCCAAGAGTGTTAATAATGGCTTTAAACGCCACTTATTAATCAATCAATCAACAAACCAATAAACCAATCAATCAATCAACAAACCAATAAACCAATCAATCAATCATAAATTAGTGAATTCAGAGAATTGATCGATCAAAATCGTAAAGGCCTAAGCGTTTATTTAAGGATATCAATCAAAGTCGTAGGCTGGAACAAAGAATTATGTACATAGCCTGCTAATTCGTTATTGGCCTATGTTTAGAAATAGTAATAGAAATTCCGAGTAGAATAGTCTGACCGTTGACGTACAAAGACAGTTTGAAATCGATTATAGTCCATTATTAAACATATGTGTCAAAATGGGAAAGGTTGTTGTTCATTTGTCACTGAACACGATACCAACGGAGTATGTTATCGTTCTGATTTTTGTCGGTAGAAAAATTGACCATCTATTTCATTTAAGATTAAGGTCGAGTACACCTACATTTTTGTACCACCTTCAGAATGAATCTGATATGAAATATACACAAACAAACGAAACTGTTTGAAGTATTCGTTTAGCAAAAACTAGCTCACACATGTACATTCATACTAGTATTTAAGTTTAACTTTAAAAGAGGCAACAACGCTAATATACTACATGGCAAGTCTAAAAGGTTGCAGAGGATATGCCCAAAACAACTATAGACTATATTCTTTACATACTTTGAACGACAAATTCATTTTATTTCTCTATCTGTGTGACGTTTACATTCCTCGCGTTTCTACGTCAGAGTTAATGTTATCTAACCATTCGGTGCAGTACTTTAAATCTTTCAATCGTTTGCGGGTGGATTTAGCATACATAGACTCAAAAATAAGAATTCAAAAATAAGGAGGCAATGCAAGATGTTAAACGTTGTTAAATTTGATATATGCCTTTTTGTGCTTCATCTTGGTTTTTGTTTTATTAAGATCTTGTGGTACTCTTACATACTGTCATAATGTAAATGTTTATACTTATTTTTCGTATTCTTGTCTCTCATTTTTGCAAATGAGTTTAGTCTATATGCCTTTTGGTGGTACCTCGACACATATAGTGTTGCTCTGTAGTTATACATCCCGTCATTGTGCTATTGTAAAACATGATTGTATGCTCAATGTCTTTCGTTTTTGCTATCTTTGTCTATATGCCTTTTTATGTTTCTTTGATACATATATGATGTGGCTCTGGTCTTATACATCCCGTCATTGGGTTATTGTACTATAAAAGTATAATTGTGTATATTTGTCTTTAATTTTTGCTACTATGCTTGGTCTATATGCCATTTTGTGCTTCTTTGTAACATATTTATTTGTTTTTATAGTGATTAAGCATTGTTAAGATTATAACACAATGTTGACTGGTGTACCCTATTTTTGATATTTTCATCTATTATGTTTGTTTGTTTTGTTCATGCATTGTTGTCAATATGAAATTTGATGCAATTTGCATACAAGTGAGAAGCACCAGCTATAAAAACAGCTATAAAACCAGGTTCAATTCACCAGTTTCTACATAAAAAATGCCTTTACAATGTCAGGAATATGGCAGTTGTTACCCATACGTTTTATGTGTTTGTTTTTGTGCTTTTGATTTATACATTTGATAAGGGATTTGATGTTTTGAATTTTTCTCGGAAATCAGTATGTTTGTGATTTTACCTTATGATTTTGCGAATAAGATAACTCACTACTTAAATGTCTTACCAAAACTTTTGTACTGTCCAAGTTTATTCTAATATTCAAAATAAGGAAATGCATTTACTTATTCCGGCGTCACACATCAGTGTAGAGCTCCAACGTACACCGGGCGGGTTTAAAAATCATGTACGCCGCCAATACGCAAGTAATTTTATGATGCATTCAACCTGTTAATCCTATCAGTAAAGTTTGCACAACGAGCTTTTCATATGTAGTTCAGAACTAATTCATATCTCAGGGTTTGTTAACCAGTAAAAGTCTTTCTATTTAATTGTAGCTACCTGTAATTTTGGTGAATGGGGCGGAAGTTGTCAGTACAACTGTTCTTCCACGTGTTATTATGGAAACGAATGTTCCAGTAATGGCGGCAAATGCGGATGTGAACAATTGCATGGAAACTGTTACGGCTGCGCAAAGAATTATTTTGGTGACGTTTGTAATAAGGCATGTAACCAGAACTGTTCACTCAGTGACCAATGTGTCCTGTCTGGATTAGCATGTGGATGTGAAAGACAGCTTGGATATTGTAATAGTTGCCCTAAAACACTATGGGGAAATTATTGCGATAAGTCTTGCTCGATAAGATGCATTAACTTTGAATGTGACAGAGCCTCTAGTCAATGTACGTCAGGTTGTACAAAGGGATATTACGGAAGTGACTGTAGTTCAACGTGTTCAACTTCTTGCCTTTATGGATGTGATCAGCAAACAGCTGGGTGTTTTCCATCTTACTGCGTGAACTGTAATGGTGGACTACCGAAATGCGATCAAAACAATCGAAAATGTTTAAATGGGTGTATAGATGGATTTTATGGTCCCAGTTGTGACAAAACATGTTCGGTAGTGACAAATAATACTTTATGTACGAAATGTCAAGCATTGGTATCTGTTGGTATTACCGTCTGCACGGAATGCCAACCGGGATATTATTATGATGGAGTAATCGGTAACTGTAAAACCTGTAGTACAGGTTGTAAAACAAATAACACCAACATAGCTAAGTGCTTTCCTAACACTGGAAACTGTCGGTTTGGTTGTTCTGCAGGATGGAGTGGACCGCGTTGCGATTCGTTTACCTGTTCATTATCAAACTGCGAATCTTGTGTTGCGAATCAACCAACCGTTTGTGAGCGCTGTCAAACTGGTTGGTATCTCGATTCCGGACAGTGCGTTAGATGTAGCGATAATTGTGCCACTTTGAATTCTTGCGATAAAACATCAGGAACATGCACGGAAGGATGCAAAACGGGTTGGTATGGTAACAAATGTAAAGATAGTTGTACCACAAACTGTAATCAAGGTGAATGTGATAGCAATGGCATATGTAGTAGTGACTGCAATATCAAACGTTACGGTCAGACATGTGACTTGCAATGTCCTAATTGCTTAACTACATGTAATCGTAATACTGGCTTGTGTGACGCCGGTTGTGTAGACGGATACCATGGTAACGATTGCTTACAACCCTGTAACTTCAATTGCTTAAATAATAAATGTAGTCAAGTAGATAGCAAGTGTTTCTCCGGCTGCAAGCAGGGGTTTTATGGGGAATTTTGTCAACTTCCTTGTGGGTCAAATTGTGATGGTAGTAGTTGTAATCCAACAACTGGCGCATGTTGGGGAAATTGCCTCTCTGGCAAATATGGTGATTACTGTGATTTAGATTGTTCAACGAACTGTTCACCTAGAACCTGCCTGAAAATCGGCGGGGCATGTACGTCAAATTGTGTTGCCGGATATCATGGTAGTCATTGCAGTAGGTCATGTCCGTCGTCATGTTCAACAAACCAATGTAATAAGGAAGACGGAACGTGCAGTGGAAATTGTCCAAACATGAAATTCGGTACTAGATGCGAGCTATCGTGCAGCAGTAACTGTAAAGGTACATCATGTGATAGAACGTCTGGTAGATGTGTGGGAGGATGCAAAGCTGGTTACTATGGTGATTCTTGTGAGAAAATTTGTACCGGATGTGATAATTCAGGATGTGATCAAACGACTGCTGTTTGTATAGGTAAGTGTATTGATGGTTTCTATGGAAACAATTGTAATACGACTTGTAGCATGGGTTGCCTTAGTAGTTCTTGTGATAAACAAACGGGGAAATGCAGTATTTGTAAAGAGGGATATTATGGGGATACTTGTTCAAACATTTGCAGTAATAACTGCAAGTTATCTCGATGCAATCAGACAACGGGATTATGCTCTGAAGGGTGCGCACCTGGAAAATTTGGACAGCTTTGTGTTAATTCCTGCTCTTCCTGTACCTTATGCAATCAAACAACTGGAAATTGTGAAGGCTGTGCTCCTGGAAAATATGGACTGAACTGCCAAAGCAATTGTAATACAAATTGTGGTCTCTCTCCCTCTGGACAAATAATTTGTGACGGTATTGACGGATATTGCCTTAACAGTTGTAAGGATGGATGGTATGGGACATATTGTAACATACCTTGTAATAATGCAATTCATTGCATAAGTACTTCCTGTGATCGTCTCAGTGGGAGATGTTCAGGTAACTGTGTAACGGGATGGTACGGTGCTACGTGTAATTTACGATGTAGTGAAAATTGTTATGGCAATTTGTGTGATCGTGATAGTGGTGAATGCATATATAACTGCACGTCTGGTTTTTATGGCACTCAATGCAAAACACCTTGTGTAAACACTTGCACAGATTGTGAAAGATTATTTGGAACTTGTTCGACATGTCAACCTGGGTATTATGGGCAAACTTGTCAAAGTCCGTGTAGTAGCCATTGCTCGAAGTCCTCAACAGTAGTTTGTAATCAATTAACTGGAATCTGTAATGACGGCTGTGCAAATGGATGGTATGGTCAATCATGCACAAATGAGTGCTCACAGACTTGTTTTAACAACGAATGCGACATAGATTCCGGTAAATGTTCGCAGCAATGTGTTGTTGATAAATACGGCGAATATTGTGAAAATAGTTGTACAAATTGTGCTGGAACTTCTAGAGGAAATTGCAACCCTGGAAATGGAAATTGTTTGTTTGGATGCGACGATGGATACTTTGGAAATTTCTGTACTCAAAGCTGCTATTCCGGATGTAAAAATAAAAAGTGTATTTATTCCGCAAACAATTGTTCATATGGATGTGAAAATGGCCTATATGGATTTTCATGCACTGGAACATGTAATACAAATTGTCTGAACAATATGTGTAATCAGAAAACAGGGTTATGTACATCCGGGTGCAAGCCTGGTTGGTTTGGACAAAAATGTAAGTACGCCTGTCCAGTTTCATGCTCTGGTAGTGTTTGTGATCAGGTGACCGGAAGTTGTGTTGACGTTTGTGATGGAAGTGATTGTGAAGGTTTGTCATTAACACACATTAACACATTAACAAATATCATGAATGCACAGGCACTTTCTCTGTATTGTTAACGTTTATTATCAATGAGCTTGTGACATCATATAAAACGAGTTTCATGTATTTATAACATAAGGGCTGTCAAATTCATTTTCACCGAATTTTCTCAATTATTCATATTTGATTTTAAACATACTAAAACGTATATCTAAATCATTAAAATCTAAAATAATCTATTAACAATGCATATGCTCGATAATATGTATCAGCATGTTGTCAGTAAGTTCGTTTTGACGCAATCTAATTAACAATTGAGGTCATTTCCGAAGACAGACGACGGTCATATAACCCGATATAAACAGAAATATAGATTTAAAAATATAGATTCTTGGAATTTCGAATTTGTTGCTATAGTTTACCGAAGCATCATATTTATAACCCATGAACCAAATTCATGTAACACGTGAAAAGTAAGTGAACTGATAAAGCGATGATATTGTTTATATTTTTTAGACTCACCATATGTTTATTATACTTTTCCCTAGTTGTTAATTGAATTTGTGTATATCATTTTCTCGTAAAACATCTTTTATCACTATACTATCTTTCAGTGAAAGCTAGTTTATATTTTTTCATCATTTGTCTTCCCTTGCACTTGCACTGTGCAGCAATTAAAATATTAAGGAGAAGTTACGCAGTTAAAGTCACTACATACAGAAAAAAGAACGGGACGTTGTCAGATCCGTGAACGAGAAGCATGGACACAGAACTCTATGTATTTTAATCAAATTGTTTTCTATCCCGATAATGTGTCTCAACTCATGTTTAAAAATTTTATACAAAAGACTTTTTGACTTTTTTCTGTTAACGAAACTTAGAATCAGAGTCCATTTTCAATCAAATTACAGAAAGAAAGATCTGAACGACACAACAAGTAAGATACACTTAACTCCTTGGTTAAATATAAAAAAAAATATCTTTATTTATTTCACTAACACAAGATATCAGCAGCTAACAATATTGCACCGACCATTAATTTATGATCATTAATACAAAAACTTTTGGTAAAATATCTTTAAAATAAATAATGACATATTTGAAGAAAACTTCTTTAGAAATAAAAATAAAATTGAAAATAACTTTTATGAAGCATTTTCTATTCAACTATTCAATTTTTCTGCCTGCTCTTTAATATGCAAAAATATAACTCAACTTTCATAATAAGATACTTTTTTTTGTGGCTATAAACACAAATTTAACCACCATTTTCATTACAAAACGTTTGTTCCCAGCTAGGAATGTGACAGATAATTGAAAAAATCGAACGTTTAATTTTGTCAGGTGATAACCTCCTACTTTTGTAGATTTATTTGTGTTGCTTATTTCAATTAAAACGTTTTTAAAAATAATTCTAACAAATCAAATTAACTTACTTATTTCATATTTGTTGCACAGTATATGTTATGACCAAACACCTGTTTTGAATATAATCTGGATTTACAATTACAAATTATACTTTTAATTTCCCATTTACCACATTATTGAATCTTAGAAATTATCTTTGAATTGATTGATTGAAAATAAAAATTTAAAAAAAAAGATGATAATATTTCCGTACAGCTCGATATATGAACTTTACAAAATAATTCGAAATGTATGATTACGGCCTTCATATAATGTTTTGAATTTATCTGGAATTGCGTTTTCTCAAAAGAAAAAAGAATTTGATTTTAGACATTTAAAAAAATACGTTTCTTCTTTTCATAAAGATATGCAATGAATCGGTGAGTATAGCATATAAAAAAAGAAACTTTCACTTTCAAGCTTTTTTAACAGACTTAAAAGTTACAAACTAGCATATTTACCTGACGATATCAGGAATTTGGTATTTAGTCAAATCTTAACCGGAAATTTTGACAAAATTAGTATTCTAAAATTTATTAAATGTAAATAACATGTCGAAATATTTAGGTTTGAAATAAATATATTTTTGGATAAGTTAATGCAAGCACACGAGGTGTATAGTGTCTTATACGGATTACAGGTTTGTAATGTTTAACAACCATATTATATCAGTGTGTAAACACGTTTATTATGAGCTTTGAAAGTCAAGTAGTTCGAGCATTTTTCTGAGTAAGTGTTTAAAAATTACAAACAAATATTCTTTACTGTGGTTAGCAATCATTTGTCGTTAGTATCTATAGATTAACAAATTGTTGTTATATTGATAATTTAGAATCTTCCTTGAAGGTGGCGCACAAATTCGCAGCTAAATAACTTGATTGATGTGTCATTTGTATACAAGAGTTATATTCCTTTGAACTGCGAGTCTATGTTTAATTTCATAAAGTCAACATGTTGATTGTCTACCTTGAACAGGGTTATAATTATATCTTATGAATATAGTATTTTTTATTAAATTTAAAATCGTTACAAAATCTGTAATGTACTAGATACTCGTATGTTTTAGTTTATCAAAGACATTTATGTAAATCTATAATATCTTTAATTTTTTTGAAACGTTTAAAATTAATATATACCAATATAAAAAATTATTGTGTTATCTTATAAATATTGTTTTGTTATATGTAAGTATACATACCGTTTTTATACGTCAAAAGTAAGCAAGGTCTAATCTGCCTTCATCATCACTAACTTTCTTAATTGATGAGACAAACTGCTCTAAATCACAGATCACATGCACTCGTTACAGAATAAAACTTTACCATTAAGGTATATAGGGGGAAATATTCTGAAACAAGTGACTATGTCACAGAAAAAGCATCTTCCCAGTGTTCATGAAATTGCGCTCCATTAAAGCAATATCCTGGAAATTATTAAAAAAAACCACTTTTTTCCTACTTTTAATTTGAGGTACAATATGCCCGTGAAAAACGTTAATTGTGCTGTCAAGAATACACTGTTTCAGGTTGTGGTATGCATCAAAAACTGTCCAACAGCATTCGTCATTCTACTCGTAAAACGGCATTTGTTTCTAAGATCGGTATGATGTATACCATTATGCCAGAACTCAAATGAAGCAGAAAGCTGATGTAACTTATCTGCTTTACTCGATCCCTTAAGAAAAATTTATGAAAGAAGTGTAATAACGCCTAACACAAACACAAAACAGTACACCATAGCCACCATTTTATTCTAACTGATGCCGAATGCTAGTGTAAAATTGTAATAGGGACCTACCCAAAACAATTACAACTTTTCTGAAAAAGACTATAAATGAAAACAGAACTATATCATCTTTCCATAATGATTGAATGTTAGGAAAATTGACCAGAGTTATCTTACTTTAATCACAGAGAGGGGAAAGCAAACAATTTTTTATTTAAGCCTAATTAACATTAAAACAATTTTCCATTAACAAATAAAGTTACCTTATTGAAATATAAGGGCTTTGTTAGCTAAATCTATTAATTTTATTAGATATTATGAATTTTTATGACAATAGAGAAACATGCTATATAAACCTGGTCAAATTATAAAATAAACCCAAATATTGTAAGGAATATTAATAGATAAAAGCTAAATACCCAATTTTTGTTTTGTTTGAGATTTTCTTGTTAAACAAAAGCAAACTTACTTGTTCATCGACTTACTGAATAAACTGTAGACGGTAATTTTTGATTTTTTGCAATTTTTTAATTTGGTATTGCAAAAAAAAAACTATTAGATATAGATCAAATAACTCAGAAAGACTTTTAATAAAATCGAATGTAAAGGTCTTACAAAAGAGTGAAACATTTATAAAATGTGTTAAAATTGCCATGAGACAACTATACTGATAGAGACGAAATATATCACAGATATCATAGTTCCGAGGATGCATTTAATGAATTCGTGTTCATTAAATTCGTGGTTATTGAATTCGTTTGTTTTAATCTGATACATTATTGATGAAATTACAGTGTATTTAGAACAGGAAGTTTTTTCACTATATATCCGATCTAGCGCACACGTTTTAACATCCGATAACATACAAGAATGAATGGTGATCAATCCCCTTTTCATTCATCTATTGAGAATATTCTACCTTCTTGTCAAAAAGCATTTCTATTAATTTCAGGTAGCCTAGTTAAAAATCCAGATAACAGCATTTCTATTATAGCATCTTTGAGTAGTGGTTCGGCTGTACTGGTTGTGATAATATTGTCAATAATAGTGTATTTTAGACTCAAAAGGAAGCGGTAAGTTTCACGTTACAAACATCGCTAGCATGACTAGTTACTATACACAAGATATAGATATAAAAAGATGTGGTATGATTGCAAATGAGACAACTCTCCATCCAAGTCACAATTTGTAAAAGTAAACTATTTTAGAGCAAAAACGGTCTTCAACACGGAACCTTGGCTTTTACCGAACAGCAAGATACAATTGTATAAGGGGCCCAGAAATAATGACTAGACTAAGTATTAAACCATTCAAACGGGAAATAAATGGTTATACTATGAACGCTTCCGATCATTATAATGTAAACAACACTCGTTGCTTGAAAAACTATAAGCCAGATATCTTTGATAAATATTAATCTATATCTAAGGCTTACAACATGAAAATAAAATATTCTTCAGATTTAGAAACTGAAATTAAAAGAAAAACCCTAACGTTTACGAAATGTAAATTATGTCAGCATGTTGTTTTACAATTGAATATGGTATTGTAAAATCTATTCATTTTGATAGTTTCGGTATCTATTATTTTTAAGGGTCAATGTGAAGTCTTAACCTTAAAGTAATAGTTGAATTCTGTAGCATATCATTAAGGAATTTCAAGATTATTTCCGGAATTTATCTTATGTATATGGAACCGTACCCAAAATGTCTTTCATTCAAATATCTACACAATGACATAAATAAATTATTTCTGAGTACATGATCATAGTTTTGAAGCAAAAAAGGTTATATATGCTAAGAGAAGATTTTACATTGAGCTTTAAATTTAAACTAACTCTATGATGCAAAGTTAAGTATATTAATTTACCATGAATTCGAGGCTTAAACAAATTGTTGAACAACATTGGCAGTGTACCTTTTGTTGTAAAGATATGCTACCTTTTCAGAAAGTCAATATATCTATTTGATCCACAAAAAAAAAAGACGTTTCCATTGAATGATAATTGATTGGATGTGCCCAACAGGTTGTCTGATTCTCTAGTGCAGAGCAATCATCACGACAAAGAGCAAACAAAACTTAACAACAGAAAAAAACAACAACCGGACAATGGCCATTATTTGGTCGTCAATCCAATAAAATCCTGCAATCGGAGGTGGATTTCAGCTGGACACTAAAACCATAATGTTTACTAGTACATTGTAATATGTAAAGTATGTGAGGTCTATGTCGTTACAATATTTGTTTATGTTGTAATAAAAACACATCTTATTTTCTTGCTAATGTATTCGATTTGTGCTTATTAAATTTATTTAACGCATTATGCAACATATAATTGTTTTATATCCTTTCCAACAGACCTGATTACGAGACGCCGACAGCGATGATTGACAACCATATTTACTGTACCACAAATTCGAGAGACAGCCATGAGTATATGGAGTTTGTTGCTTAGATATTGATTTTCTGCATCTTCGTTGAACTTGAGCTACTTTTCAAAACTCCAACTAGAAATTGGAGTGAAATCCTAGCAGACAAACCAATATCATTTACGCATGCCCACCTAATTGCAGCACAGCAGTGTTGTTAGTGACTGTAACGGTCCATAGAAAAATTTAAAACTTAGTGAAAAGCGTGTGAATATTGACTAACGTTTTTTGCACTGCTGACTACGTTGTTTTATTGTGTAAATTTTACCCGATGATTGTTGCTTTTCATTCATTTTCCTTCATTCATAATTTGTATCATAGACTTTGAATTGTTTGGTTTAAATGCATTCATATATTATTGTTATTTATATTTCACACTGTATTGTTACGATGAATGAATACGTATGTTTAACTTGTGTCTGATACACAATGCCAACATTAATAATATGCAATGTGTTCAAATCATACAGCCTAAAAAAATAAATCCGTACAGCGGCCGATATTATTAATTTGGTTATATATCACAAAGTACAATAGGACCACATTAGATATTTTTTGGGGGTTAAACTTGTATATATGCTTGGTTTGATTTCCGACGTCATTACACTGTCTTTTTAAGATTTGTATCTTTATATTTTTATTGTTGTGAAATATTAAACGTGTTTTGCGACGTTATTTACAACATTTTTTTACTTGACTAATTTGTATTGTTTTGTGAAATATTTATCTTGTGAAACATTGGACCATTCAGAATGTAAATAAAAATGTCTGTGTCCATCGTCAATATAGGTACTGTATAAACTCATCATATATAGATACCAGGACTAAGTTTTATATATACGTCAGACGCGCGTTTCGTCTACAAAAGACTCATCAGTGACGCTCGAATCCAAAAAAGTTAAATTATGGAAGCGTCTGATCAAGTTTTTTTTTCTGTGAAGACAATACATATAAATAAGGAAATAAGGAAATACGGTACAATTGCCAATCAGACAACTATCTTGCAGAATCAAAATGCATGTATCTAAACAATTGTATGTCAAAGTACAGCTTTCAACAAAAATTAAAATCCATAGCATATAGTCTGCTATACAGGGCTCTTACATCATACAATGTGAAACAATTCAATACAAAAACGAAAAATAATTATACACACTACTTAATAACAGGATACTAGTATAATAGAAAAAAAACCCATAGAAAGTAATTTTCCCACAATATATAAAAGTTATTTGAAAGTTTATCAGCTTATAAGTCTTAAATAGTATCCAAGAAAAAGGATTACAAGTATAACCTTGTGCCATTCCAAGTACAAATGTTTGACAAGATATATAACTACCGGTATTAGTTTTCAAAAATGTAAAACCTTGAGTTATTTTCTGATTTATCAGAGTAAAATTCAAATAACATCATTTTGTTGGACACTGTACATACTTCAGTCTTACAATGATCTGTTGGATATTAGAAAAATTTTTATTTGTCATTGTAGAAGATTGTTTTGTAATAATGAAATATGATTGGAATAACAGCAAAAGTATATTACTAACTCAGGGTGGCGTCTATCATGTCTATGTAAGACATTCAACTTTCCTGTTGTACGACCTAGCCAACCAGCAGCTATTCCCCCGACGATTCCATAGCAGCTCATACAATCGCGTAATCAATCAAAAAATATCTTTCAAGCCGGAATTTCTGTTTTTTTGTCCAATAGGAAAATTATACATTATGATCATCTCGAACAATATCAAACACGTATCCCATAAAGTAAAACTTTTAAAAATTAATTAACATAATTTTACAAGCTATGATGATTGCAAAATATTAAACTTACCATTTTCTTCAGAATTTATTAAAGTGCTGTCTATTTCAAAATCATTAGATAGCCGACTTTGCATAGGCGTATTTCCAGTTCTTTTCTGAAAAAAATTGGTTACAGTGAGAATAAAGCAATATTATATTTTGCTTTTATATATCTTAATATAGTTCAACCTCGGAATTTTAAAATCATGTGATTTCATTAAGGTTATCTATGTTGTCTGTGTCAAAAATTATATAATGTCGAACCGAAAACCTTCCTGTTTTCGTGATAATGACTTCACCGACTTATTATATGATTATTACTTTTATTAGAAGCAAGATGGAAGGGAAACGTATTACAGTATTCATAAAGGCTTAACATTGACAAGGTTGTATATACATGTACCATTTGTAAATGAATTAGTCTGTTAAATAAATCAATTGTTAATTTTCATTCTTTAAGTGAATTCGGGAATCATCAGAAAGTCCATGTGTACATGAAAATACCAATTATTGAATAATCTGAACATACACTTAACTGATCTTAATTCACAAAAAAGCAAGTTGTTTTAACAGTACTGAACTTAACGCAGTGGATAAGTTAAAAAATAACTTAAAGACTAATAATGAATGGAATAATTCAGATTTAGTGTTAGTCTTATTACAGACGCCATCACGAGTTGGTTGACCGTTATGGAATAACCGTTTCGCAAATGATATCGGATATGTTCCTTACGTCGTAACTACACTCCCCTTCCCTTTCATGAATGTGACCTACCGAGTTAGACTATTTACCGGATTTGTTACCATATAAGTAACACGACGAGTGCCACATGTAGAGCAGGATCTGCGTACCCCCCCGGAGCACCTGAAATCACCCTTAGTTTTTGGTGGGGTTGGTGTTGTTTATTCTTTAGTTTTCTATGTTGTGTCATGTGTACTATTGTTTGTCTGTTTGTCTTTTTCATTTTTAGCCATGGCATTGTCAGTTTATTTTAGATTTATGAGTTTGACTGTCCCTTTGGTATCTTTCGTCCCTCTTTTATTGTATCATTGTACACAAATGTATCATCATATTTCATATTTATGTCTTTAAATTTTGCTTATGTACTTTGTCTATATGCCGTTTTGTTTTTCTTTGTTGACATATTTGTTTGTTTTATAGATTATAGCACAACATGAACTGTTGTTCCCCTATTTATGACAGTTTACCTATTATGTCTGTTGTTTTGTCCACACATTGTTGTTAATATAATGGAATTGTATGCGACTGTCATACAAGTGAAAGGTTTCGCTTGCAATAAAACCATGTTTATTTGACTATTTTCTATATATCTGGAATAAGGCAGGTGTTTCCATAAGTTTGATCTTTTGATTTAGCCAGTATATATGGACTTTCCGTTTAAAATTTTTATAAGAACTTTGTTTTGATTTTAAAAGACAACATCTTGGCCTACTTATATTACATTTTTGAAAAGAGGAAATGTTGAACTTTTATCTTTACAAAATTGTCAAAATTTGGGCTTAAATGTGTTTGTGTATGAGCTAGTGGAAGTTGCATCTGGCAACAGTTTTTTTACGAATTGACGAACGATAAACTTCTCGTCATCATACATATACCGGCAGTACAACACTTGCAACAGTGAGGAGTCCGTTAAGTCTTCTGGATGTACAATTTTACATCAATAACTTGGACGTTAAATTTAATGGTACGTGTTAGTACCATGCTCTCTGCACATCAAGGGACATTTTTTTGTGGTGTGCGATGGTTGTCTGTTGTAAGACAAATTTCTCTCCCTATTCTAGTGGCATTCCAAATTGTCCTGCATTTTCCTGAGAATTGTCTATTACATACTACATTGCCTACTTATAGTTGCGAACTTTTATGTCATTTGGTCTCTTGTGGAAAATTGTTTTATTAGCAAGCATAGCCCATCTTCTTATTTTTTATATACTTACGAATTATTAATTCAATCTGAATTGTCTAACACTTAGTCCTACCTGGTCCTATAATAAATAAGTACGCGACATTTAGTCATTACGATTTCTTAAATATAACTTGCATTTACAAGAGACTTTTCAATGATAAAACAATCGTTCAGTTGTGATATGAAAAAACCTTTAATTCAAACTTCATTAATACCTAAATAGAAATGTAGGCTTTGAAGTGCTGACAATGCTAATGTCAATACGTATTATATTTGAAATTGTTATCAAAGGTACCAGGCGTATAACTTAATAGGCTAGACGCGCGTTTCGTCTACATAAGACTCATCAGCGACGCTCATATCTAAATAGTTATAAAGCCAAACAATAACATAGTTGAAAATCACTTTAATTCACTAAGGACAGTCGATCGGCACTGAATTCAGTATATATATTGCTCAATTACACCTTTGTTATACAATTTTCATATTGTATACTAGTACGTAAGAACACTCACAAGACCAATCAAGCAACGCACAGAGAGACACAATTCCTTAAAATTGGGCATTCGGTAATGATTCTAAAACTATAACAAGATGTTGCTAAAGTAATAAACATTTGACACAAATGATACAAGTTTTCACGTCCGGATTGACGAATAGATGAATAGTATTTGTATGCCACCAAACTCAGCAAAATGATATACATCTGGAGGGGATAACCAAGGACATAAAAAGTTGTAGCAATGCTAAATCTGCATTTTATCGTACCATTTAGACCAGTAAATATTATTTGTAGAAAATAGATGTGTCAAAGCGACACGAATGGCCCCGTCCTAAAAAGTTGAAAAACACATGTGGACACAAACATGATGGTAGTCTCACATTGATATGTTCATAATTGTAAATTTACTGTTAACAAAACTCAGCTCAAACTGTGGAGGCCTATAGACAAAAGTCTGTATAACTGTGATTTTCAACAATTTTCAAAGTTGTAAACCCTTAATTTTGGCAAAAATTAATGGAAAGGAACAAAACTTAAACTTGATCTGTAACTCATCATGAGTACCTCACATACCAAAAATTAGCCCAATATCTGATAGCGTTTAGAAAAAAATTCAGTATAACTGTGATTTTCAACAATTAATTTATCAAAGTCCAAAGCCCGCAATTTCAGAAAATTTTGTGGAACGGAACGAAACTTACACTTGATCTGTAACTCATCATGGTTAACTCACAAACCAAAAATCAGCCCAATATCTGAATACGTTTAGAAAAAAAAACTCCGTATAATTGATTGTTGCGGAATGACGGAATGACGGAATGACGGAATTTCGGATTGACGGAATTTCGGATTGACGGAATTTTGGAATGACAGAATTTCGGAATGACGGAATTGCAGAATTTAGGACAAGGGTAAAACTATATGTCACCGACATTAAAAGGAAAATCACAAAAAAAGTGAACTCCGAAGAAAATTCAAAACGGAAAGTCTGTAATCAAATGCCAAAAGTAAAAGCTGAAACACATAAAACGAATGGATAACAAATGTCATATTCCTGATTTGATACAGGCATTTTCGTATTTTAGCTAAAATCAATTTGCAATTATGCAATTTCAATAAAAAATGTTTTTTTTGTGTTTTGATATGAAACGATCTTTTACATGTATTCAACTTTTGTGTGGATTTTGACACACACTTTATCAAAGGTAGAAAAAAGATACACTTGTAGTTGATATCAAATTTTATCAAAAATAGATGCATTTCTCATTGATAACATATTCTATCAACAAAAGATGCACTTGTCCTAGGTAATAATTTGACCAAAGAAAGACGGCTGTTAATATGTATATTTTTAGAAACTAACCATGATAACCATAAAATGTGAAGCATATCTATCTGTTTATCTTAATTTGTGACACCATTACGATTGTCTTTGTCTTAGGGAATAATAAGGTTGTTCCAGCCTTACATCGCACATTACACATAATTCGTCTCAAATTTAACTCAACGATGCATGTTGAATATTTTCTGTCAGCCAAATTTTATTACTTCCATCAACAGGATTTGAACTCATGCATCAGTGACACCATGGAAACTCTGCCTGTCTTTTGTCTAACCACTCGGACAAGTAGGCGATAAAGTGTTTGTTGGTAGAGTGGTGCTTTGTGACTCTTCGCGTCGACACGAGGTCAATAAATTGGAAAAGTTCATATTTATGAGTCAACTAATTGTTACATAGCGTTATTTAGATGTTTTCGGGGAGGAAGAGAAAAATGAAGCTAACCAAAAAAGTAAAAAAATCACATGAAGTTTGAAATAAGATGGCTTTGATATGTTAGAGTTAGGGTTTTCCTAAATAAATGGCACAATCGCCATGTAAATTCACACTCAACCAAAGAGTCAAAATTGAACATTTTGATAAGGAAAAATTTACATGTTTTTTTTATTCCACTATAAAGAGAAGTTTTGTTAAAAGCAAATATGTTTTTTTTCATAAACAAACTGTTTTATTTGATAAAAATACAATACACGTGGAAATACTCCAACAAATCTATAAGAAATCATTTAACATGTTTAAAGGACCCAATAATATGTAAACGTTAACATGCAATATCTATGGACATGTTCTTATCTTCCTAACAACAACAAATAGAAATGCAATGTTCTAAACAATCGATATATGAACTTAAAAAAGAACTTTAAACTGTGCAACCTGTAGAAATTTATGTTTGATATCACTATACGAATTTCCGTGGGAGCACAAGGTACGTTTGAATTAAATTGAACTTTTTACATACTTTCAACTTTTAAAGATGGTTGATGCTTTCAGTTGATTGCATACATTTGATAAAGTTTATATGAAAGGCAAACAAAAAAAAAATAGAATTTTTTATAGAAGTATTTTCTGCGAGCTATCGGGTTTAACCTTGAACTAAAGATTAAACTAAAAGGGGGGTATAGTTAGGTAGGGTTTTATCACGCAAAGTTTTTAAGACTTACTATGTTAATTTGGTTCTTTCACTATGAAAACTTGGACAAAATTATGTTATTTTATCTTTTTTAATGGTGATTTTTGAGAAATTCATACGAATTTCGTTATTTTTTTTAGAAAGATACATTTTCACATGTTCCATTCAAATGCATTATCATGATTTATTAGTTTATACATATTTTATCAAATTGGGCATCGCTTAAAGTAGGCAATTGGCTAATATTTTGACTGTCATATTCTTTCTTAAATTAGAGAAAGCGAAAATATCCATTCTGTACCAATGACAATTTGTTACTATTTTAGAATGCTTGACAAGAAACCCCGAAATAATAAGCAGAATCTGCTTCTGTAATTATGCTTATCTAATTTCAAAATTTGTCTTTCTGTGACATTTTAATTTAAAGCAAACGTTAAACTCTGCTAGAAATTTGTGAAAACTACGTTAAACATTGATATCATTCAAAACTGATATTAGATAATAACATGTTTCCAAGTGAAATAGATTGCACCACCCACATACAAAATCAAGAACCTTGACAATAACCGACTATCAATATTTACAAACAAAGTTAAACGCAAATAGACGGCCTTCAATCATATTGTGATAAATAATTGGGTTCAATCATACAAGATTAAAAATATATACTTATAACATAGATTCTTAAGTTACGTCAAATTTTTTAAGCCTACAAAGTCATTTGAAAGATCGACTATACCTTCTTATTACAAAGATTGATTTTTTTTAATTAAACTTAGAAAAAAAAATCACAAAAACACTGAACTCCAAGGAAAATTCATAAAGGAAAGTCCCTAATCAAATGGCATAATCAAATGATAAAACATATCAAACAAATAGACAACAACTACCGTTTTTGATTTTGTATGAATTAAAAACCCTGAATGGGGAAAGGGCCACACTAGAAAACAATTACTATAATAGTTTTGCTAATATTATCAAAATTATGCACTGTTTAATCTGTTTATTGTTGTTTATAATTGTTTCGTTTGTTTCATTTATATCTCAACAAATATTCCTCATTTAAATGAGCTCTTATTCAATGTATACTGCATGCATTTAATGTATTCTGCATTCATCTGTTTGATGTGTTTTTGACTTTTGATTTTTCCCTTTGATAACCGACTTTTCATTTTCTATTACATAGCAGTTTGACAAACCAAATACTAATTTGATCATTGAAAAGCGGTAATTTGTTTAGTTATACTCCAGGTGATTAAAATCTATAGAGTTAACTCCCTTAGGTGTTCTTTACTCCCATTATTATCTTTACAATTGTTTTCACAAAATTTCTGTGGATCTTCTATACATTTTTTCTGGGCTTAACTGCTGAATTTTGAGGTTTCTGATGAAAAACTCACCTAAACCTTTTAGTTGCATAAATGTAAGTGTAAAGTTTACGATTCATGCATTTTTCAGATAGGTAAAGTGAAAAAAAGAGTATTACATTTTTATTTCGGGGCCTTTTACAGCTGACTATGCGGTATGGGCTTTGCTCATTGTTGAAGGCAGTACGGTAACATATGGTTGTTAATTACTGTGTCATTTGGTTTCTTTTGAAGAATTGTCTTATTGGCCATCATACCACATCTTCTTTTTTTTTATTATAATAGTTTAAGTTAGAAAAGCAAAACATTTTTTTTAACATGTTATTTAACACGTTTTCGCACACGTTGACTGTATATGATCGTTTTTAAAACATTTTATAAATTCAGTGCAAGAAAGATCAACCAGATACAACTCGTTTATTATTTACATGTATCGTATAATTCAATGACTACTTGTAGTATAACGAAATATTTATCCCCTCATGGACACTTTTTAACCGATATTCTTTCATCCTTTTCTGCTTTTTCTACATGTGTATTATCGAAAACAAAAACTAACGCCAACGGTCATGTTTGCCAAAGAATATAGAAAACACAAACAAAGTTGTAATCTGAAAGAAATCCACCACCGAGTAAAGGCTAATATTGAATTTTTACAGATATATAAAGGACCGTTTATATTTATCAGATGGATGAGCCGGTGCAAAATGAGGCGGGTCAAGCATTATTTTGTGGAAATATTTGGATGGGCGGGAACTTTTTTTAATATGTATAGTGGATGGGCCAGAACTTATGTTATATGAAAATTTTTGCTATCAATTTTATCGGTGTGTAGGAAATTGAGGTGTACTAAACATGTCTCAACAAACTGGTAGCTTGGTTTATTTTTTCTGTTTTAAGGATTTAATTAAGGTTTAAAAAGCTAGAATTATTTGTTCGGACGAATATCAGATAGTCACTTTTAAAAATTTATATAAATTTTCAAATTAACTTGGATATTCATATTACTCTACAGCTATCTCGTTTATATATCGATCTTACAAATTGCCAGGTTGTTTGGTAGTTTGGTGTATTGCTGTCATTTTTATGGATTTAATAAATAGGGAAAAAAATCTAAAATTTTCAATTTAGGCTAAAAACAGATAGTCATCTTTAAAAATTGATGTAACATTTCCAAATCAACTTGGATTTTTTAAAAACTCTGCGGCCATTACATTTAAAAATATTGATCTTACATAACGCCAGGTAGTTTGGTGTACTGCTGTCAAATTTTGGGATTTAATTTTAAAAAAAGACCATAATTTCTTTCTTAAATGATATTTTTTATTCTACTTTTCACTAGAATAGATTAAGGGACATTGTTTATTTGAAGTATAAACATGCTCTGTAATTAGGACAATAATTGGTCATTCAGCACAAGATAATATGTTTACCATTCTAAGAGTTATTTTAAATATTCCCTTTTATTTTGAAAATTTTATACAAATTTGATATTCAGTTAATAGATTATTTTATTGTTAACAACAGTTTGAATAAATCTTCATGTGTTATGGTCACAAAAGTGGAAAAAGGGGGTGACCCTTAACTATTTGATAGAACAAAGACATAAAAAGAGATACACTAAATTGTTTCAAATTTAAAATGACCTCAGATTTCAGAAAAAATATGAACTACTACTAGTAAGTACATTTAATAGTATGGTTAGTATGTCTTCATATGTTTTACGACTTGTATGAATATTGTTAGCATTTCTTAATTTTTTTCAATGAAACAATATTAAGAATGAACCGGTCCATCAATCTGGTAAATATTGAACGAACCCTAACTCATTCCTTTTTGTACGAGCATAAATAAGGAATTTAGGACTTTATTTTACAGCAAGAACTTCCAAACAGGTGAAAAGTGCGTTGTTCGTCTTATCGATAGGAAATATATACGTAAATATCGAGAAAGAAAAACGACAACTAGTACTGAGTTAAGAGTACAAATGTACGCATTCACTGAAAGATTTTTACATTATATGATCTAGACATTATCTCGGTCTTGACCAAACTACTTTAACCTATGAAATATCTTTAAAATTTATCTAATCTTCATATTAATTTAAGAAAAGTTGACAATCCCATAGCATCTTTGGAAAACACAATTTTAACTAAGTGACATATCAGAGTGTGTTGTAAGGTCTTACAATTTCCTCGAAACGGTAAATCATTATTCATAATTAATAGCAACACATTTTTTAAATTATTATTAATTAATGATCTTTAATGTTCATTTGTCTGACATACTTTATGCGTTCTTTGTTGGTACTAGGTTTGAGCAGAAACTACTGACACTTCTTAAAATGCATCTCCATCTCCAGCTTTCTTCTTGTTTCTTTCAACTTTTTACTAAGTTATCTGTGAAGGGTTTTTCGTATGTTGTTACATTTTTGAATGTATTTGTGCTTAACGATAGCAATTTTTATGTGTATACGAATGGACAGTTAATGCATTTTGAACCTTAAACAAACATGCAAATGATTAACAATATCTAACTGTTTTGGTGAAACGTTTCGTCTTCACCAAAAGCATCAATAGCACACATATTTTAAACAACGAATTACTTTTAACAGTATGTTTTGTCTCATCTAAACTTACAGATTTACAGGCATAATTAATAATTCTTTTCACAAAAACCGTAAATTAGGGCGAAGTTAATGAACGGTTTCAATACTTATACATCTTCGGATTTCAAATGTTTGGCTTTGAACGTTCCTGATGAAGATCAATCCAGAAAAGCGCTTCGGACGCAATAAATTAACAAACTTGTTGTTTTCAATATTTTACATTACTGGGTCGATACCTCTGCTGGTGGACTATCAGTCCCCGAGGGTATCGTCAGCTCAGTAGTCAGTGGTCAGTACTTCGGTGTTGACATGATTTAACAAACTTTACTAAAATTGTCCGTTTTTAAATTTTGAAATTATTCAGAAACTAAGGTTTCAACTCCCTCATGCAAATTTGGCTTTAGTTATATGATATTCGTTTGGTGTTATAGTTATGTGATATTCGTTTGACGTGGCTTGGTACTTATACATCTCGTCAATGTGTTTGTATTGGCTTTCGTTTTTTGGTGGTTTGTTTTGTATATGTGACTTTTTGTATTTCGTTTGTTCTTATAACTTGACTCTGTACTTTGAAAGATCCCGTCAGTATGATATTGTTCTATTGTATGTCATTATGATATATTTCTATTATGAATTACTATATACGTTGAACCACAAACGTCAAAATCATTCAATCGCGTAGTGGAATTAACTATTTGTGGATTCTTTTAAATTCTATATATAACTTTTGGACTAGTTTAAATCTCGGTCTATTTCTGAAATTTATTCTTACATACTTTTGATTTTTTAACCCTGTATGCTAACATTGCCTATGTAAAACTTTAAAATCGTTTGTATGCACATTGAACGACAAATTTATGTGACGTATAAAATTTTCTGACGTCAGATACTCAAATCAATGAATGTGTTCGTAGATAGTAGATGTTTTTGTGTTCTGTTAAATTGATCCTTTAAAAATTGTTATACGATGATGACTGATGTACCCATATTTTGACTATTCTATTTATTGTGTCTGTTTATTTAACGCATCAATGTAAATATAACGGAATTTGATGAGACTGTCATTAAAGTGAGAGGGTTAGCGCTATAGAACCAGGTTTAATCCACCATTTTCTACATTTGAAAATGCCTGTACCAAGTCAGGAATATGACAGTTCTTGTCCATTCGTTTTTGATACGTTTCGCTATTTGATTTTGCCTTGTGATTATGGACTTTCCGAATTGAATTTCCTCTAAGTTCAGTATTTTTTGTGATTTTACTTTTTAGATGAATTTGGCTATTTATGTAAGGTATTTTTGACATATAGCTCTTCAATAGTTTCGGTACTGATACATCTTTGGATTTCAAATGTTTGACTTTAAGCGTTCCTGATAAAGGTAAATCCAGAAAAACGCTTCGGGCGCAATAAATTATTTAACGTGTTGTTTTCAATTTTTTATGAATATTTTAACGATATTTAGACGTTGTATAGTGATACTGGGAACTTCAAAACTATTTTCATCCATCAATGTGTTTATACACGTTATAAAACGAGAATAAACCGCTTGTATTGTTGAAGAAATAGAACAGGTTTTGATACGTTTCGCATATTGTATAATATTTGTTATGTAAACTTTTATCTTTCTTTAAAACTACAAACAAATATATATCGAGCCCTGATACCATTCATTACCTTGTAGACTAGCCATAACCTTGATAATATTTTGCAACGATTATATTTTAATTTTACATCAAACCATAGCTTTCTGTCGTCTTTCCTTCTCTAATATTTTTAATATACATATTCTTTATCCACATATTCAAAGCGGAATTATACATAAAATTCTCAAAAATGATCTCTCATGAATCATTTATTAATTCAGAAAACGCTTGTTCAATTCATCTTAAAATATATTGATGTTCCCTTTGAACTGCCAATGACAACAGACAAAAATATTAAAAGGAAAACCCTCCACACTATGGAATGAATAGCAAAAATAGCGTTTTACGCTATTAACTATAATTTTCTAAAAGCTAAGCCCTGAATGATTCAAGACAAACAAGAAGAATAAAGCATAAAACCAACAATTCATTCAGTTTATCCAGTTTTGCCTTACTGGCTACAATTCTTACATGATATCCCTATCACACGCCAACAATCACTAAAATGTTTCAACTGTATTTGTTTAAAAGAGTTCCTGGTTATTTCTTTGACGTTCTAGACTGATTCATACATACAAATTTCACTATTTCCTTAGAGGAAATAGCTTAACAGATATGATTCAATAATAAAAAAATCCGCATGATTGGATTATTTCAAATAGTTTCTACTTTTGCAGATTAGTTACGAAGAGAATGTCTGAACAACAAGATATTCCTGATTGTGAGGCAAGCACAACAAAAGATCATGATAATCCTGTGGAAAATGGTATGTATTTGCATAAACGTATAAGCGACACATATTATTATAGAAATCAATGTCCCAAATAAACACTAAACGAGAATGTAAACGGAAATGTTAAATTGCAAAACCAAAATGTTGATAAGTATCAATCGATAATACGTGACTGAAAGTAGGTATACAATTATACATTTGTACCTGTAGCAGATTACCTTAATTGATATTTATTTTTACTAAATCTAGACTGATGAGTTTCTTTTGCAGATAAACAACGTAAATTCTAGTATCTATGATAAGTTGATTTGAAACATCCGCTGATGTTTTTGGCAAAAATTAATTAAAATTTATTTATTCCATATATCACTGGCGTCAACGTGATGATCGTAACTGCAGTTACGATCATCCCAATATGGCGGTTACAAATATAGGGAAGTTTTATAAGGCTGATTCCTCCACTTTAACAGCTTATTTTCAGATTTGTATTATGTCAAGTAACCTCTTTATAAGCATTGCCATTGAAATATTTTTTCGGACAGGTTGGTAAAGCAACAAGAAGAATGAAAACAGAGATTCAAAAAATCACGATGATGATCGTAACTTTTATTTATTTTTATCAACGATGATCGTAACTTGTACTAAAGATGATCGTAACTGTCTGCTCCCACGAAGCATTTTCTGATAAATAAGGACAAATAAAGCTGCATGTCTAGTATGCGAAAAAAATGTAAGTTATGAGCTGATATTGTGATGATAATGAGGAACCATCACTGAGGGGAGGGTAACGTCCTATTTGTAAGTGCACAAACGGTTATGACTTCGCGAGATTTGGTGTTTCTAATTTATCTAGTTCAATATTTAAATGCATTGGGGGTTAACAACTTCATATTGATTTCATATTTTTATATAAATAAGGTATTAGATAGTTCATATTAATGACCAGTTTGTTAAAATTGACGATCTTTTTTCCATTTTTTCCCTACACTTTATAGAGACAATAGTACCTTTCGAGGATCTGGTATTTTTGGGGAATTCAGACTTTATAGTTTCTTTTATCAACAGATTTCCGATTTTGAAGGGAGAGGTTGAAAAAATAGATCATTAAGAAGTGAAATCATATCTGTTGAATAAAAAACAACAGCAATGAGACCGTCAATAAAGAGAGCTACTATTTGATTTTTATTTGAGGGAGGGGCTACGATGAATAATTTTGTCCTGCATTTTTTATATTGAACTCTCTATCCTGCGTTTTTATTTTTACTCTATTCGGTCCTGCTTTTTTTCATCCTGATTTTTTTTTACATAAATTGTCATCCTGCCTTTTTGTTTGGCCAAGATGTTCATCCGGCCTTTTTTTACTCAAATCTCCTGTCCTGCCTTTTTCCAAATTTCATCCCCTCTTATAAAAATCAAATGGTAAATCCGTTATTGATATGTTTGGCTCAACACAACTTCTTCTACCAACTTCAATAGTACATGTCATATACCGTATAAATGTAAGAATTTGTAACTTGAAAAATCTAATATGAACGTGTATACCATCTATTTCAACTTTTCCTTCTTTACATAAATAGCCAACCCATGGTATATATAGGCAACAGTAGTTCAGTGGCGTAGCCAGAGATTTTAAAAAAGGGATAGGGGACGGGCTGACTAAGAGTAGGCCAGCTACAGTCATGCTTCATTCTAATGAAATGTGGATGTAACATTTTTTTCATTGGCTAAAAGTTGCCGTCAAATCCACAGTTGACAAGGCGTAACTAAGGAGGGACCCGCCATTTTGAATTGATTGAATCATTAAATGTTCGATTACTACTATATAATCGAAAATAAAACAACACCTACCTCGAATTCGCCGTTTTAATGTAATTTTATCCGAATTTGAAGCGTACAGGTAACGTAATAACCTCCAGTTAGTAAGTTTTCATTTGTAAGACGTCACGTTTAGCCATGACGTCTTTGTGCCAAAATCGTTCATGAAGTTTCGCGGATTTTTTTCTATTTGTCAAATTAAGACATTTATTCAAGTTTTATCGTATTTTTTTCCTTTTGTAATGCATTAGAATTGGGATAAAAGTACTGTAGTTGAAGAGTTGCCACCGTCAATTTTGATTTGACGGTCGCAGATCACCATTTTACCGTCTCCGCTACGCACCGCTAGTTAAACTGCATTTGCGACAGTCAAATATACAATTGACGGTGGTAACTCTTCAACTACAGTACTGTTATTCCTTAATTGATTCCCTATACAATCAACCAAATTTCCCCCTTAAAAAGGTGATGCGAGCACCTTGACCCTCCCTCGAAGTCCGCCTCTGTAGTCTACCAATTTTTAATAGTCATAGTTTGATTAGAAAAACCAAGACCAGGCAACAATTTAAAACCGATAGAAAGTCATCAAAATAATGTAACTTCGTGCCCTCCTTTACTTTATTCAGTGAAAGTTTTGGCCTGTATTCTTAAACTGTATCATGAGAATGATATTTATATCAACTTCATATCCACGTAAATCCATTTTGAATGTTAACTAAATGACTCATATGAAAATAATATTGAGGACATTTGCATATATCATTTCTTTTTAGAATAGCGGTTTTCATTTATTCTTTGTTTGATTTTAAAATAATATTTTTTTTAATCGTGACTGCTAAATAGGGTGTTTATTTAGCGGGAAAAGACATTCGTAAATTTTGAGTTACGATCATCTGTTTATAAAAACAGGTCAAAGTTACGATCATCTGTAGACGAAGTTACGATCATCATCGTTATTTTTTGAATCTCGATTTTCGTTCTTCTGGTTGTTTTTCTATAATTTATGAAAAACACATTCAATGGCAATGCTTATAACGATTTTTCTTGATATAAGACAAATCTGAAAATAAGCTGTTAAAGTGGAGAAATCAGCCTTGTAAAATATCCCTATATTTGTGTCCACCATATTGGGATGATCGTAATTGCAGTTACGATCATCACGTTGACGCCAGTGATATATGTTGAGTTTGGTGTTTTGAAACATGTCGGTACTATCTGTGCAATTTATATAATTATTTATAGACTTGAAAGTGTACTTGTACATTGTTGAAATATGCAATACAGGAATTTACCACCAAGCAAACATTTAAATTTCAGATAAATAAATTCGAATATACTTTTGCAGGTTATAACGTGTTTGCCAAATATAAATGATTTATATTGATACATAATCAAGTATTTGCCTTGACATTTATCCCAAATATAACAAGAAGTAATTGTAATGCTGTTACGAAGTCTCCCAAACAAAGCTCACATAACTCGCCATTCATATGGTCCCATGTTCATTTGATTTGATTTTTTGTCCCATACAAGAATATATATGGCTTACGAGTGGGGATCTCAACCATTTACAACTATTCAAACAGGAGGGGGTGGTGATGACCCCCAGGGACTTTACCTACATTTCATTTGATTTGTTTTATTGTCCCATACAAGAATATGTATGGTTAAGGGGTGGGGATGTTGACCCTTAACAAGTTTTCAAACAAGAGGGGATGGGGTGACCCCCTCGAGACTTCTCTTTTATATCATTTCATTTGTTTTATTGTCCCCTACAAGAATATATATGGTTTAGGGGTGGGGATCAGGACCGTTTACAAGATAATAGCACATTCTCAAATTGAACAGGGTGGGGGCGACCCCCAGGAACTTCCCTTTAATTTCATTTGATTAGCCTTGTTGTCCCATACAAGAATATATATGGTTTATGGGTGGGGATGTTGACCGTTTACAAGTTTTCAAACAAAAGGGGGTAGGGTGACCCCCTCAGGACTTCCCTTTTATATCATTTCATTTGTTTTATTGTCCCCTACAAGAATATATATGGTTTAGGGGTGGGGATCTTGACCGTTTACAAGATAATAGTACATTCTCAAATTGAACGGGGTGGGGATGACCCAAGGAACTTCCATTTAATTTCATTTAATTAGTTTTATTGTCCCATACAAGAATATATATGGTTTAGGGGTGGGGATGTTGACCGTTTACAAGTTTTCAAACAAGAGGGGGTGGGGTGACCCTCTAGGGACTTCCCTTTTATTTCATTTCATTTGTTTTATTGTCCCCTACAAGAATATATATGGTTTAGGGGTGGGGATCTGGACCGTTTACAAGATAATAGCACATTTTCAAATTGAACGGGGTGGGGAGGACCCCCGGGGACTTCCCTTTAATTTCATTTGATTTGTTTTATCGTCCCATTCAAGAATATATGAGGTTTAAGGGTGGGGATCTGGACCGTTTACAAGATAAAAGCATATTCTCAAATTGAAGGGGGTGGGGATGACCCCCCAGGGACTCCCCCTATATTTCATGTGATTTGTTTTATTGTCCTTTAATCATTTCTGAAGATTACATGTATCTATCACTTACAGTTTTCAAGTTATATTCATTTGAAAATTTTAGAAAATAAAATCCCATAGGGTTCTATAGTAAACCCCTCCCTTCTTTCTGCCCCCCAAAATACCCCTTAATAGACCCCAATGCACAAACGAAAGATCGATGGCTCACCTAGACATATTAGTCTAACGTTCTACGAAACCCTAAGTTAATCTGACCAGGGGTTTTGGAGAAACGCTGCGGACAAGTTCATTTTTAATGTGGCGGAAGAAAAAGAAAAAGAAGAATAATAAAAATAATAAGAACTGAGCAAAAACAATAAGTCTCCAAACTTTGTTTGGGAGACTTAATTACCACAGGTTAGATTTTAGGCTCCTATCGATTGTATCATACATGTATGTTGAATGTTTTTGCACTACTAGTTTTTGGAACCCTTTATAGCTTGTCGTTTGGTGTTAGGTAATGCTCCGTGTTAAAAGGCCGTACTTTGACTTATAAATGTTGTGTACAATTTTGAAATTAGTATGGCGTTCATTATCACTGGACTAGTATATATTTGTTTAGGGGCCAGCTTAAGGACGCCTCCGGGTGCGGGAATTTCTCGCTACATTGAAGACCTGTTGGTGACCCTCTGCTGTTTTTATTTGGTCGGGTTGTTGTCTCTTTGACACATTCCCCATTTCCATTCTCAATTTTACTTTTACAAATTGTGATGTCTCATTGGCACTCAAACCGCATCTTCTTATAATTATGTGAAGTCTTTAAATCTTAATTTGTTTTTATCTAAATTCGGGTTGTAAAACAGATAAGCAAACAATATTCTATATTGATTATGTGTATTTAGAAAATAGAGATCCGTCTTTGGATACAGTATCTACAGAAGACTATTCACCCGATCTAACGCAAGAGGTAGACAATACAGGTACTTAAAATTTACAGTTGGTTTCAACAAAGAGACAAAACAATAATTAAAGTGCGTTCATAATGTAATCAATGTTTCTGTTTAGGCAACTTTCATCCATGAAGTTCATGAACCGATTGAAAACAAAACTGTCAGAACACTAAGTCACTTACTGCAGAGAACAGTCATATCTAAATCTCTGGATGTAAACAATAAAATTAGATACTGTAGTTTGTGTACAGATAGAAAGACAAATAGTTAAGGGTTAAATCATTCATTACTTAAATTTAATGATTTGGAATTGATTGCAACTACAGTACAAGCAGTTTTTAACAAACTTTTAGTATTAATGTTGATTTTAAGGAATTCTACAGTAGATCAGATGAAAAAAACATCACTACCTCTAACCTAGCAAAGTATTAGACCTTCATTTGTGGTCTATAAATTTTGTCAAGAAATGAAACAAGTACAATGATTCAAACTTATTTATACATTGTATTTGAATCGAGATAAACAATGTGTACCTCCTAGCTTCTAACATTCTCTCAATTAATACGATATTCCCGTGCTTGCATTTCTTACCATGGTTTTCTTGATAGAGGGTTGCTGCTCACAAGGAAGCTATTAAACCAAGAGTTCTAAATGGTGAAGTTGAGATCATCCCTTCGTAAATTTTTTTGACGCCATCACGAGGTGGTTGACCGTTATGGAATAACTGTTTCAGAAATAATATCGGATATGCTCCTTACTTCGTAACTACAATACCCTTCCCTTTCATGAATGTGACCTACCGAATTAGACTATTTACTGGATTTGTTATCATAAAAGCAACACGACGAGTGCCAAAAGTTGAGCAGGATCTGCTTACCTTCCGAAGCACATGAGATCACTCCTTGTTTTTAGTGGGGTTCGTGTTGCTTATTCTTTATTTTTCTATGTTGTATCATGTGTACTATTGGTTGTCTGTTTGTCTTTTTAATTTTTAGCCATGGCGTTGTCAGTTTATCTTCGATTTATCAGTTTGATTGTCCCTCTGGTACATTTCGTCCTTCTTTTATATATATATACAAATGCCATTACAATTTAGCTTTTATTCAATTTGAAATGCCCATTTGAATATGATTAAATATCAATCTGCATGGAATACAGATAAACTTTAAAATGTCTATATTGATTCTATATTTTTGAAAATATAGAAATGACTCCTGATAAAGTATCCACAGAAGAGAATTCTCCAGTTCTAACGCAAAAGATAGAAAACTCAGGTACTGATTTTCTAAATTTACTATTCAATTTAAACAAACAGACCATACAATGATTACCGTGTGCTCAAACGGTTATCAATGTTTATGTTTATACCACCTCCGTTCTCGCAGTTCATGAATCGATGAAAACTAAACGGTCAGAACTTTATCTCATTTACCGAAGAGATAATTCATATCTATAACTATGCATGTAACCAATTATAATCGATGCCGTAGCTTGTGTACATATAAAAAGACAAATAGTTGTGAATCGGGGTTTTCTTTAATTGTATGATTTTGACATTGATATGAAGTACAGTACAAACAGTTAACAATAACATACAAGAATTGTTTTAAAAGGAATTACACAGCGGATCAGATAAAAATAAACAAAGCTACCACAAACCTATACACAGTTTTATACTTGTTTTACTGCATTTGATAAACATTATTTGTTGTGTGTGAAATTTTGCCAGGAAATTAAACAAGTACAACGATTCAGACTAATTACTTTCTGAATCGAGATGGAAAGTTTACCTTATGATTTTAATTCTAGATACATGTACAAATGCCAATAAAATTAATCTTTTATTCCATCTGATATTACGCGAGGAACACATACATCATGTGAAATTACTTTTATACTTTTTTTTATTATCTTATTCTGTTTTTATATGAATTTAAATCTATTTAAAGACCATTCCATGTTTACAAATATTAAAAACCAGAACCTAGAAGAAACTACTCTACATGGTACGTTTTATCTATTTGTCTTTATGTAATTTCTCTTTTATCAAAGCCCATGTTACACAGTTGAATTTTATGTCTGTCATTAATTGTATCCAATATTTCCTTCAAATGATTTAAGTCCGTAAAGCATTATTTTGTTGTAAAGTTGAGAATGGAAATGGGGAATGTGTCAAAGAGACAACAACCCGACCATAGAAAAAACAACAGCAGAAGGTCACGAACAGGTCTTTAATGTAGCGAGAAATTCCCGCACCCAGAGGCGTCCTTCAGCTGGCCCCTTCTACTATTTCAGTGATAATGAACGCCATACTAATTTCCAAATTGTACACAAGAAACTAAAATTAAAATAATACAAGACTTACAAAGACCAGAGGCTCCTGACTAGGGACAGACACAAAAATGCGGCTGGGTTAAACATATTTATGAGATCTCAACCCTCCCGCTATACATCTAGCCAATGTAGAAAAGTAAATGCATAACAATACGCACATTAAAATTCTGTTCAAGAGAAGTCCGAGTCTGATGTCAGAAGATGTTACCAAAGAAAATACACAAAATGACAATAATACATAATAAACACCAGACTACTAGCTGTTAACTGACATGCCAGCTCCAGACTTCAATTAAACTGATTGAAAGATTATGATTCAATCATATGATTATCAGGCACAATCCTTCCCGTTAGAGGTTTAGTATCATACCATCATAACATATATGAGAAGAACATAACCCGTGTCATGCCAACAACTGTTTTTTTGCAAAAACCCTATAAGTGAATCAATAATTACGCCACACTATGCAATCTTTAATCACCTTACAACAGTATCGTAACTTTATCCCTTCTTAATAGGTTCTATTTAAAGGTTTTGTTAGTTTCTGAGGTGAAAACTGACATTTTTGTGCTTTATAAAGAATATTTCCATAAAAAATTGGATGTGAAATACCTGAACGTATAAGAAGTCATACTTTTTTACGTAAAGAGTAAAGCATGTTAAAAATAGTGAAAAACAATTATGTAAGATTGATGTCAAATTCATAAAACGGTCCCTACCATTAAGCTAGGTTCACACTGCCAATCAGACCAACTCGATCATGCTCGACTAAGACAAATTAAGCGATCGGGAGACTGGTCAGTCTCAATCGACAAGAATATTCGGGGTGGTCTACCTTGGTCGTCATCGATCTGACTTTCTACCCGATAGTTTTTGACAAGTCAAAAACATTCGAGTAAGGATCGAGAAGCCAGTCACTCGAGAAGAGATCATGAATAAGTCGAGTTGCGATCGAATTGATCGGAAAAGGATCGTGAATAGATCGAGTTTGGTCGGATTACAAATAGTTTACCGATCAGTACTCGATCATTTCGATCTATGCTCGATTTATACCCGACCATTTCCCGATCAACGACAACATGTACGATATGTGGTCAAGGTTAACTCGACCAATTCCCGATTGCTTCATGATCACTGTGACTTCTGTATTTTTTTCAACACAGATCAACTCGACCAATACCAGATCTCTACGCGACCACATTCGACCACTCGTCGATCTCTACTCGGCCATACATGACTGCTACACGATTCTGGACATGTGTGCAGCTCTGATTGACTCTCATAACTTAGCTTCTGCAAAAATATATTTATTTTTAGCTGTACACCAACTTCTCCATGTACAGTACGCGTCTGTACTTTTGCAAGGACGTGTAAGATTTCAAAAAGAAAGAACACAGATACCAATGGAACAATCAAACCCAAAGGTCAAACCGACACAGCCATAGTGAAAAACGAAAGCCAACAAGTAGATTCTGCATTTTATCCGCAGAGGAATTTTCAAAATATGAAAGAACTTGTGCATATAAATTCATAATTATACAGGTGATGACTAATTTAGTCTTCAAATTTAGTTTTTAAGAACATCAATATTATATTTTAGCTGTTTAACGCGCTATTTTTGTTTGACTGTCCGTATTTTCCATATGTCCACAAATGTTTTTAGTATAAAAATAAGAAGATATGATATAATAACCAATGAGGCAACTCTCCACAGGATATCAAATGACACAGAAATTAACAACTTGGTCAATATCGTTAATTGTTTTTACATAGTTATAGGCGGTAATGGTAACGTTTTTTCCTGTACCTCAGTCCATATCGTAAACTTGGATATGTATGATAGCTCGTTTCGAAGCTGTGACATTTTCACATATGTGGTTAAATTTTCGGGATACGAAGTGAGGTAACTTTTCCCGTAAATAAGCATACCCCGAACATCTTTTCGTGATGCGGCTCCTTGTGGTAAACAAAATTCCTTTTGTAACACAATAAGTTCTTCGAAAATTTATATACTTTGAGCACATTAATAGCTCCATAGTTTTTACACATTTATTCTATTCTTCTCTACTTTCCTAATCACCACACATGGTTAAGCTCAGTCATTTGTAAAAAATAGAAACATGCCCAATATCACTACACAGAGATTTTGTGTTTGCAGATGACTCTTGAGTTCCTCATTTCGAGGCGCATTAGGGCTCTTGACCCAACTATATGTCACCGTAACGGTCGAATGTTTACAAACACTTTTTTCATACACTTTTTGATACGATTTTATTAAATAAAATGAGACGAAAAACAAATGGTTTTTATTTGAATTCATGGTAGATATATGTAAACAGTTTCCGAAAAGTTATCCTCAAGGGGATTGCAATTCTATTTTTTGTCAAATTTTTGGAAAATATACCGGTATGGCATCTTTGCCCCTTTTTGCAATATTATTAGTAAAAAATGCAGGTTATTACCATGGATACACCAAAAATATATATTTTGAACCATTCAACTACTGAGTATCAGATTTATGGAAAATACTGATTACATCCAATGCACATATATGACACAAACAGTAGAATTAATTTGTAAGAAAGCAAGGAAAGAGAGATTGTAATATTTTTGTATATTGCTATCTAACATCAGTACTTATCCAGTGACAAATCTCATTTTGAAGGAAAGAGCAGTAAAACTCTTATAACAAATCAGCGTCCTACTCCACTTTCAGGAAGTTTTTATAATCATTGGGGTCCTCTTTGTTCAGCTCCTGCAAGTCTCTCATACTTTTGATTTTGTCATTTGATTAGGGACTTTCCGTTTTAAATTATCCTGGGAGTTCAGTATTTTTGTGATTACTATTTATACTACACACACAGTGGTCGCCTTGTCAGCCACTGCATCATCTAGATTTTTCGGCACCCTTGACTGGCTATCCCGTTTTGTTTGTTTTCTACACTCTCTTCAAGCTCCGTCACAGCATTTAACCTTTCTATCTGAGCCCTAACTATTTTGCCAAACAATCCAACTGCTTTATTTCCATGTAGATATTTTAAATGTAAATTTTTACTCAAACCTTCTGTGTACTACTGAATCTAACCAAATAAACGGTGAACGTGTCCATTGGACACAGATAATGCCCCAGCTTGCATATAACGTTATAAAGAGTCATTACTCAAGAATAGTAAAAGTTACACCACCCAAATTCGTACTTGATCTGTGTTTTATGGTATTGCGTTTAATAAAATTGGGTTGAGGCAAAATCAAATTATTGTTGGGACGTATGTATACGTACTGAAGGACGGACAAGGGTAATTAATGACGCCTCCGTTGCAGCGAGTAATATAAAAAAAACCCAGATGTTTTTATACTGAAATTGAATACTAAACCGACCAATGCCCGAATATCCCTACGAACCCTATACGATCAAGTCGATCTAGTCTGGCCGAGTTCAGGCTGAGATCAAGTATAGTTTATTTGGTCTAACTAGTCGAGTAAAGATCGTGTAGAGATGATGAATTGGTCGGAATTACCGAATATGCATTCAATTAGTGGTCGGGTTTGAGTCGTGATGGAGTCGTTAAGGAGTCGTGAATGGTCAGGTTAAGCTCGTGTACAGTCGGATAGCAGTCGGGTAGAAGTCGTAAACAGGACCGATCAAGAACTTGGTTCCGCTTTGTCGTGGAAATCTGAACAATCGAGTTGATCTTATCGGCAGTATGAACCTAGCTTTAAGTGGATGTACTATAGAATATATAAATACTTCTTTAAATTCAGGCGAAATATATCTTAGTTGTTGCAGGCATATACTCATTACTCAGTATACTTGTGTAAAGATTGTAAAAGTGTTTCCAATGTTTGATATCTTTTAACGTGTTGTTTTCATTTTTTTTAAATATAAATAAAATGCAAATCAAGCAATAAGTAAACGAATCTCTGAACCAAAAACAAGCAAGCAATTTAAAGGAAATGAATTTTTTTTTTGTATATATGCTGATTCTATAAAGATATATAATTTACATGGAAATTGACCACCAACCTTCAGGTTACTTCGTCGTCAGTGTTTAAAGACTAAACACACATTTGATCTTTGCAATTTGCATCGAAAACAGAAAGTTGTAGTTTTTACTTGTTTGCGAATTTAATATTACTGGTAAAACACCAAGAAAGTAATTCTCTTGACATTTATGCTGATAAGCGTTAATATATAACATATTTGCCGAATACAGGACGTCTTTCCTTTCTTTTGCTTTATATACATATATCTATTCTCTCCTATAACTAGTCATTTAAAGTTTTTTAGTTAACTTTCATTAGAATTCGGGATGAAAAAAAGATAAAATTGAAATCTCTATATTGATTCTACATGTATGTTTTTTTGAAAATATAGAAATGTCTCCTGATATAGTATCCACAGAAGAGAATTATCCTGTTTTGGTGGCAAAGATAGAAAACTCAGGTACTGATTTTTAAATTTACAATTCGGTTTAGATAGACCATACAATGATCATAGTGTGCTCAAATGTTTATCAATGTTTATGAGTAAATCGCCTCTGTTATAGAAATTCTTGAATCGATTGAAAACCAAACGGTAAGATTTTTGTTTCATTTAAAGCAGAGATAATTCATATCTTAAACTTTTCATGTAACCTATTATATTAAATACCGTGTTGTGTATAGATAGAAAGACAAATAGTTTAGTGGTGCATCGTTTATTACTTTAATTGTATCATTTTGACATTCATTGGTGCTAAACTAATAATCGTAACTGATATAAAGACGATTCCAATACGGCGACGGCAGAAATGGATAAAAGTTGTTCTCAGCTGCAAAGTTTTTCTTTACCATTGTCATCATATTTAAATCGTAACGGTGCACTATAATTGTCTTAGTGCTTAGAAAATTGCCGTCGACAAATTCGAGGTGATAATCGTTATTCGATGGCATGTTTCTTGTTTAATTATCTTAATTTCTTATCGGATAATAGAGGTAAAAAATAAATAAATGTGTCTTCCCGCTTGTCAATAATATTTTGTGTATAAAACGGCAACGTCCAGTTGAATGATGACATTAACAAAACATATGTATAAATTAAGCAATTTACTGGTTAATATCTATCCCAGGAATAGATTACCCCGAGGGAATCACCAACCCAGTAGTCAGTACTTCGGTGTTGACATGAATATCAATTATGTAGTAATTTTTATAAATTTCCTGTTAACAAAACTTTGAATTTTCGAAAAACTAAGGATTTCCTTATCCCAGGAATAGATTACCTTATCAGTATTTGGCACAACTGTTTGGAAATTTGGATCCTCAATGCTCTTCAACTTCGTACTTGTTTGGCTTTATTAATGTTTTGATATGAGCGTCACTGATGAGTCTTATGTAGACGAAACGCGCGTCTGGCGTATTAAATTATGATCCTGGTACGTTTGATAACTATTGGACAAATTTACCTATATATCTCGATTTATAACTGACAACAATATGCATAACCTTTCAATATATACATACATGTTAAAGATATGAAAAATGAAGCAGCGGTATCCCTTAGCCTAAAAAGTGCAATCCTTTCAATTCATTGCTCCTAATGAAGGTCCCGTGTACCACATTTTGATATGATATGTGTTTTTTGTGTCAAATATCGCATATATTCAATCAACATATTCAATGATAAGAGCAAATTAACCTCCCTTATCTCAGCATACTCTATACCGTCAGGTTGGCTGTGGGTTTCTTGCTTTATAAATATATAAGTCATAACATGGATCAGATTTTTGGTCTTTGGCAATATATGGAGAGGGCTGTTCTTTAAATTCCAGCAGCACGCCAGAAGTTCCCCATCACTGCCCCCGTTTCCTATACAAGCCTCACTTATAAAAAGATCGCTGCCAGTTTTGACTCCCCTTTCGTTTGTTTTAGGGATTGGTCCAGTATCCAGAACTTTAAAAAAAGTGAAATGAAGGAAGGGGGAAGGGGGTGAACATTTATACTTTCTGCGCGAATTTAACAAACTTTTATTTTTCAACTGTTTTGAAATTGTTATAAATGTGTTATTTCGGGGTCTTTTATAACTGACTTTGCGGTCGTTCTTAACGTGGTCTCATGCAGAAGGTTGTCTCTTTGGTAATTATACCACATCTTTTTTTATTATAAATAATCCGTTATCTGACACCCGTGTATCGCCCGACAATTATTGTCTTATCTCATAACTTCATTTAAAGTTGCATCTTCTCTCATTCTTATATTTTTGGACATTCTTAGTTCCTTGAGTTTTTTGTATTTTAACATAGTTCGTGGTTCCCCATTTCAAAATGTATGATGTACTATTTTTTTTGAAAATATAGAAATGCCACCCGATAAAGTATCCAAAGAAGAGAATTCTCCTGTTCTGGTGGCAAAGATGGAAAACTCTGGTACTGATCCTTAAATTTACGGTTCGGTTTAAATAAATAGACCATACAATGATTACAGTGTACTCAAACGGTTATCAATGTTTATGTTAAGACCACTTCTGTTCTAGCCATTCTTGAATCGATGAAAACAAAACGCTCAGGACTTTTACCGCATTTACCGAAGAGATAATTCATACATTGTAGCTAAAACTATGCATGTAACAAATTATATTAGATACCGTAGTTTGTGTACAGAGTGAAAGACAAATAGTTTAGTGGTGAATAGGTTTGTTTTTTAATTGTATGATTTTGACATTGATATGAAGTACAGTACAGGCAGCTAACAATAACATATCAATATTGTTTTAAAAGGAATTACACAGTGGATCAGATGAAAATAAAATAACGCTACGCCCAACCTATACAAAGTTTTAGACTTGTTTTATTGCATTCATCACAGTTCATTTGTGGTCTGTGAAATTTTGTCTTGAAATTAAACAAGTACAATCATTTAGACTTATATCTTTCTGAATCGAGATGAAAATATAATCTTAAATACCTTAAATCCCGTATAATTTTAATTATAGATACAAATGCCAGTACATTCAATCTTTTATGCAATTTGATATGACGTGAGGAACACATACATCAAGTGAAATTATTTTCATACATTTTTCATTTTATTTTGTTTTGATATGGATTTGAATCTGTTTTAAAACCATTCTTTTTATACAGCTATTGAAAACCAAAACCAAGATGATTCTAATATAAATGGTTAGTTTTATTTATTTCTTTTAATGTAATTTCTATTTTTTGAAGCCCATGTTACACAGTTGAAGTTTATGTCTGTCATTAATTGGATCTAATATTTCCGTTCAATGATTTAAGTCCGTAAAGGTTTATTTGTGATGTACATACTTTATTGTGTAAAGTGTATAACATGTTGAAAATAATAAAAAAAAAACAATTATGTAAGATTGATTCAGTAAACGATCCCTACCATTAGTTCCGTCGCTTGAAATTTTATCTAAATGGCCACAAGGTGTGTAATGCTGAGAATTTGTATCGATATTTTCGATTGATGACCTTTTAAAAATGGTCTGTGTCAAATATAATTGCATTTGCTTTGCAAATTGTGACGACAAGTGACCAAATCGAAACAATATATCCAGAAATTATTGGATACACTTTTATTTTGTATTTTCGATTGCGATTTAAATAAAGGCAACAGTAGTATACCGCTGTTCAAAATTCATAAATCGATAGAGAAAAAAAAAATCCGGGTTACAAACTAAAACTGAGGGAAACGTATCAAATATATGAGAACTACGACACAACAGAGACACAACACCGAAACGTACCACACACAGAAAAAAACAATAATGCAACAATGGCCTTTTTCCTGACTTGACACAGGACATTTTATGAGAAAATATAAATTCTCATTTGATGAAAAAATATAAAATTTAAATACCTTAAATCCCGTATAATTTTAATTATAGATACAAATGCCAATACATTCAATCTTTTATGCAATTTGATATGACGTGAGGAACACATACATCAAGTGAAATTATTTTCATACATTTTTCATTTTATTTTGTTTTGATATGGATTGGAACCTGTTTTAAGACCATTCTTTTTTTACAGCTATTGAAAACCAAAACCAAGAAGATTCTAATATAAATGGTTAGTTTTATTTATTTCTCTTAATGTAATTTCTATTTTTTGAAAGCCCATGTTACACAGTTGAAGTTTATGTCTGTCATTATTTGGATCTAATATTTCCGTTAAATGATTTAAGTCCGTAAAAGTTTATTTGTGATGTACATACTTTATTGTGTAAAGTGTATAATATGTTAAAAATAATGAAAAACAATTATGTAAGATTGATCAGTAAACGATCCCTACCAGTGTAATGCTGCGAATTTGTATCGATATTTTCGATTGATGACCTTTTAAAAATGGTCTGTGTCAAATATAATTGCATTTGCTTTGCAAATTGTGACGACAAGTGACCAAATCGAAACAATATATCCAGAAATTATTGGATACACTTTTATTTTGTATTTTCGATTGCGATTTAAATAAAGGCAACAATAGTATACCGCTGTTCAAAATTCATAAATCGATAGAGAAAAAAACAAATCCGGGTTACAAACTAAAACTGACGGAAACGTATCAAATATAAGAGAACTACGACACAACAGAGACACAACACCAAAACGTAACACACACAGAAACGAACTATAATGTAACAATGGCCATTTTCACGACTTGTTACAAGACATTTTATGAGAAAAATGGTGGGTTGAACCTGGTTTTGTGGCATGCAAAACCTCCCGCTTTAATGACAGTGTTAATTATAACATTAAAATGAAAAAAATACACGACCCGGTTACAATAAATAAACAAATAAATGGGAGAAAATATAGGACAGAGAAACAAACGAATAATAGCTATCCAAAGGTAATAGGTTAAAAAATATTTTTATACACCAGACGCGCGCTACGTCCACACAAATCTATGCTCTGATGTAAAACGTTTGAAAGCCATAACAACTACCAAGTTGGAGATCGCCGAGGACCAAAAGTTCCAAAAAGTTGTGAGGCCAGGGTTATCCGCCTGGGACAAAAACATCATTATTATCAAGAATAATACATAGTTTTGCAAACAGTAAATTTTATAAAATGACTATATAATAGATTTACATGATTAAACTGAAGTGGTGACTAGCTATAGAATAAAAACGAATATATTACAAAATCACAGCCCTGTTAGCCATAGTCAATGCAACGCTCAATGTGACGTCACATATACATTTTAAAATACTTTAAAATATTAAAAACAAAATAAGGAACAGAGGAACTCGTTTCAAAATAAAACAATAAATAAATGATCAAGCCACCATTTTAAATTTGGCTATGACCATGCCACTTGTTTTATTTCTTACAGTCACCATTTATATCAAATTTAAGTTCGATTTATTTGTAGGATTGAGAGAGCTAAACGATACTAGATTAGTTTTATTGGGAAGAACCGGATCAGGAAAAAGTGCAACTGGAAATACAATATTAGAAAAAAGAGAGTTTCTGTCTAAGGCCTCAGGATCTTCAATAACGGAACAATGTCAATTAGCCGAAAATCGTAGTGCTGGTCACCGATTATTAGTAATTGATACTCCTGGTTTATTTGACACCGAACTCACAAATGGTGAAATCACACGAGAAATCATCCGTTGCATTCACATGTCAACACCAGGACCCCACGCATTTTTACTTGTTCTTCGATTAGATCGCTTTACACAAGAGGAGATTGACACTTTCTCCAGATTATTTGATTTATTTGGAGAGCAGATGAGTTCATATGCAATAATAGTCTTTACCAGATTAGATGACTTAGAAGAGGAAAATACAAGTATAGAAGAGTTTATCAATAGTTCAAACAAACAACTTAAACACTTCATTTCCAAGGTTGAAGGAAGATATATTGCTTTAAACAACAGAGGAACAAATGAAAATAAGAGGCAACAAGTTGCAAATTTGATTCAAATATTGGACAAAATGAAACAGAATAATGGTGGCAAATACTATACCAATGCGATGTATGAAGAGGCAGAAGCTGAATTGCAAAGAAAGTTAGCAGAATTTGAAAAAATAAAATTATTAGAAAAACAAAAGGAAGTCGAGCAAATTGAATCAAAATATAAAGATAGAATTTCAGAAATTGAGACAAGCAACCAGCAGCTTCAGAAAGAAATTAAAAGACAAATGGAAGAAAAAGCAACTATCCAGTCAGAAAAAGAGAAAACACAAGATAAGATACAAAGTATTCAGCTTGAGATGTCACAAATTAATAGAGATCACAATGAAGAATTATACAAAGTCAGACAAGAAGCAAAGAGAATGGAAGAAGAAAAAATGCAAGAATTGCTATTGCGAGAGGAGAAAAACAAAATGCAAATTGAAGAGATGAATATAAAACACACAGAAGATGTGAAACGGTTAGAAAAATTAGAAAACGACCAAAAAACAGAATGCAACGACCGTCTCAATTCTTTCATGAAACAAACATTTGAAGCTGTATTAAAACAGTTCGTTGCCGAATATGTTGGGAGCTATATGTTTGATTCGAGTCGAAAAACAGCAATTGATCTTGAAACGAAGGAATTGAGAAAATCGTTGGATGCATCCACCATGAAGATGCAGGAGAATGAAGAAAACAATAAGAGATATTGGCAATTTATGGTAGAAACTGTACAAAACGTTTTTAGTGATTTAATAAAGAAGGATAATAAAATCTGTCAGCTCGAGAGTAAAATAAACAACAAAAGCAGTTGCTTATTAATGTAAATGTTTAGGCATATGAACATGTTTAAGCAAATACAATATCCTTAGAAAATAACTTTTCTATATCTTTTTTTTTTAAATATATTTGATATTATATGAAACGTAAATATATATTAGGTTTATACTTTTGTTTCCCAGACATGCATTAAGGATATACACCTCCGAGGATATTTGATATTATTGTAAAAAAAAATATTTAGGTCTTTTGTACCCTACCCCTTTAGGAAAAAAATAACACCGGAAGATATCAAAGGAGAAATCAAACCTATAAATTTAAGAATTCTAGCAAAAAGCAGTGACGGATCGGTACTAAATAAAGCAAAGCAGATATAGTATGCCTGTAAATGACATTATTTTCCTCAAGAGAAAAGGACATGAGAAAACAGTTTGAACATATGGTTTTATAGCTATCATAGGTCGTTTTCAAACCAAACGCCATGTACATTAAACATGTTTACAATTAGTTTAATGTAATGAACACTGGTTTGACATTAAATTTGTTCACATCTATACACCTTGTTTAATTACCTGTACACAAGATTTGTTCACACTTGTAAACCTTATGTCATTTAAATGTTCATTACGTAGAACCGAATGCATTTTTTTCAGACCATTTTTCTAGTAGTTAGGGAACGACCATTTGACTTCAAAAAAGGATGATGGATTTTTCCTTGTAAAATATTCTGATCTCCAAATTGAAAAAAAAATTATCCTGGCCATACTGATGATTAAAAAATATTATGAATCCAGAGTTTCAACATACATTATAATGTTAAATATTGATAAGCATTTGATTGCTAGCATCGGAAAAAAACCCGAATAAAAACATTCGCGCGAAAAAAAAATCTGACTCAGAAAAAAACATACCCCCTTTTTTGAAGTTCAGTGGTTAATCCTTTATGAAAGCCATTTTGATGGTTTGCAGTAGTTTAAAGATAATAATAAAAGATGTCTCGATTACGCATTAGAAAACGGAGGCTACAGCAGCGTGCTTACAGACGAAGAAAAAGGATCGAGATGTTAAAGATCCCTATAACTAATACATTTCTATCTTTTCTGTTTGTTTCAAATTGTATTCTTCTGCTATAAGTATTAGAAAAAGGGAGGGGGCAATGATTTTGTTTTTATTTCTAAGTTTGTTTTAATGGATCTGAGATACTAAACAAACAATACAATTTACCTCGCTTTTTTTTTTAGAAATGTATTTATGAGTGAATAGTTATTTGAATAAATACCAGTGGCAGATATTTCTGTGTACGTCCAGTCGATTCGGGAAGACCTTTTCAACTGAATAATGTGTTCGGCAATGTTTTAAGTCTGATAAGGGGTTTAAACTACGTAAAGTTTTTTTTATAACAAATAAATATATCAAGTTCAGACAAATATTTCTGTAAAGAATTTCATTAATAATTGTTAAAAATATCAATTTTATTCTTTTATTGTTTCTTCCTTAAATATACATAATAAATTGATGTTCTAAATACCTAGTTTTGTGTACACTTATCCTTCACCAGGCCTAGACTGACTAATCGACTGCATGTAGACAAAACATGACTTAAACTACATGTTAACATTGAGTTTTATCAATGGGAAAGTAATTGTGTTTAGTTTACGTGTGAGTCACACTAACACAACACAGAGTTTATGTCAATGTGAACACGGCCTAACTTCTTACTAAGGTAGTCTATACATGGAAAAAATACTTTAGCATTTTAAATATTTCAACATGAGGTAAACAATTGAATAATACAAAACATGAATATATCAATACTATTTCATGAAAGCAGAAAAGCAGGGACTACTGCAATGGTCAAAACATAAAGGACGAAACTTCCACCAGCAGTATCATCGACCCACATTTGTATTACATCAGTGGTCGTATCAACTTAATTGGAAAGCCACATAAAAAAGTAAAATAGCAAAACATACTTTACTCGAAGGAAAATTCAAAATGAGAAAAATATGAAAAATCAAAAACTTCAAAAGACATGCATAATAAGACTAGTACAACATTTAAATGAGGTACAAACACATATCAGTGGAACATTTTTAAATGCAATATTTCAATTTTGAATCTTTTTGTTCTTGCTGTTATTCTTCAATGTCATGTGGTTAGTCTAACAGGAGAAAAAACATTGACTCGATTCAGTCATACATCCCGGACTACAGCATTTGGGACGAAGAATTCGTAACCAGAAAAGGTAGTTAAGAAAGGACCGAATATGTGTAATTTTTAGGCGTTTTTATGTCAAACGAATAACCTCACCTATATAGTGCGCATGCATTCGATACGACCTCGGACCCTTAAGATAGAAATTTGCTGTGCAAATATTTGATTATGCTGGCACAGTAGTGTAGCAGTACAACATAAAAACGACTTACTAAAATGAGTTGAAAAGAGCTTAACTCATCAGATGGATACAAATAGAAATCCATCACAGAGTGGTGTTGCAGGGAACTTGTATATGCCAACAACAAAAAAACACTAAGTACAAATCTGAGAGTACTTGCAATTACAGGCAGCTAGTTTGAAGCCTCTAACAAACATAATGTGTCTTATGTTTCGTTATTGAAACAGCTTATTGATAAAATGCAGCAGGAAACGACGGCAAAAGTTATACTTTTGACGTAGACTAGGAAGCAGTTTCTAAATGTCAAGCAAAAATACGGATCGGAGAGAACTAACGAACTTGAGAAGCTCCGAATAATAGAACATTATGAAACTTAATTTAATTATGAAATAAGTAATGCCGAATGGACAAAATGTCGTCTTCAAGATGAATTATCGAAATAAAAGGAACAGAGCACTAGTATGAAAACAGAATTTCAAAAAGCACGACAAGTAATAATTGGTTTGCTACTGGACTTGACAAAAAAAAAAGCTTGTCATCAAAATGACCTATTCAATACAATAAAAGAAGAACAACAGAAAGTTGAATATAGATTAAATGACAGAAGCTGGATCACCCGGAACACCCGCCGCGTCATTGAAATAACCCGGGAATTCCGAAAATGACCCGATTTCACCCGTATTTCTTAGCCTTGAGATTGATTTCATAAGTAACATTCCTTTGAAATACCGGCAAATTCGTAATTCTTCCATGAACAGGAAGTTCATCTAGCTATGTAAACTGTTAAATTAAGTGACCCATTAAGTGCATGGCTTCACTTGACAGCTTTGGTGTCAAACACACTGTTAATTAACACCAATTACCTTAGCTTTAGGTCGTAAATAAATTGCACCATTGGTTTACAAACTGAACTAGAGTTACTTCCCCTTGTTTGTCACCATTTAAAATTATTCCTTATATTTACGTTTTATGGGTGAAAAAGATTTAATCATAAAAATATAAAATTCAAATATATATTGAAAAATAACTTTTCATTATTTTTATACCTTTATACAATTTTTTTTAAAAAGTTGAAAATTATTTTTTACATTTATACTTCCTTTAACTGTATTACTATACTTTATCATAGTCTAATTTCCTTGTTCAATGAAAAATATTATGGTTACATAGTCAATAGTCTCAAACATTTAAGAATTACATTAAATTCTAGTGTTTGATGATTGTAGTATTTTTTCTCAAAAAGTAAAGCACATAAGACTGAGTTACACAAATTTATAAAAATCTTTAAAAGTGCAATGAAATAATATTTAATAAGATTTAAAATGACTTAACAAAGTGAACATGCATTGATGTTTTGGTATCTTTGATATACATTATAAGAAAATGTACCATAAATACTGAAATTCAGCTCGAAAAAGTTCGTACGCGTTATGACCTGAGATTTGATTCTTCAATGCAGGTCATGACCTGCATTTTCATCGTCATAGGTTGACAGGTATGGAAGCAAACAGCAAACCAAAAGTATTTCATTGTACGCAGCTTCTTTTTGTCTTAACAATGACGAGATACAATTACAAAATTTTGAACATGAAACAATGGTACATTTACGAAATCAGAAAATACATTTTCAAAGGCAGATGAAGGGAGCTATTAAAATGATAACACAAACATTAGATGAGGGAATATCTGAAATTAAAAGTAAACTATAACAAGTACAAGTGAATAATACTTTGAAGAAAAACAGTTGATGGAAGCAGGATGACAGTTAGTTGTTAGAAAAAATATTCATGAAAATATGGACATTGGAGTCTCCGACCGTACTTGTTGCAATTTAGACCTCATAGATAGTAATTTTGTAACAGCACAAAGATTAAAGACTACGTCATTATACATGTTGTATTGTCTCCTTTTTCTCAAAAATATATTGCTTGTAAATCTGTGAAAGGCAAAACAAGTACAAAATTGTACAGCACTGGGGACCAAAAGTTCAAAAAGTGTTTGCCAAATACGGCTAGGGTTTTCTGCTTTGGATAAGAACATCCTTATTATTTAGAACAATTTATGCAATTGCAAACAGTAAATTTTATCAAATGAATATTAATAACAAGTATTAAATAATTATAGAAAACAAAAAACAAAACACGGATACATACATAAACCAACACAAAAAATAGACACATCCGACTTAGTCAAGGCATCAACGCAAAAAGTGGAAAAAAGGGGTGACGTCACATACGAAGTGGTGAAAAGGCACAACAATTACGTCACATTAGTTGAAATTCTGTAACAGCACAAAAATTACGTCACATTAGAATGAATAAAACTATATCTCAAAAATTAGATAGAAGTAGTATTGATTTTGAACTAAATACTAATATAACATTTAATAACAATGTACATTATAACTCAGCTGAAACTTTATGCTCGGTCACGTGCTATTTACGCCAAAAAATCCCACACAGTGTTATGCGGTTGTACGATTGCAATCGAATATATATCTACAAATATAACGTACGGTGTTATGGTAACCTACAATCCCCTTTCTAACATGGATGTGACCTACCGAGTGAGACAATTTACCGAATTTGTTAAAACATAAGCAACACGACGGGTGCCACATGTTCAGCAGGATCTGCTTACCTTTACGGACCACCTGAGATCACCCCTATTTTTTGGTGGTTTAGTCTTTAGTTTTCTATGTTGTGTGTCATGTGTTCTATTGTTTTTTGTCTTTTTCATTTTTAGATTTTTAGCAAAACGTTGTCAGTTTATTTTCGAATTATGAGTTTGACTGTCCCTCTGGTATCTTTCGTCCCTCTTTTTATGTGTCATAATCAAATATTTGCTGACCGATCTGTGATTTATGTGTCTCCCGAGGAATAACTTTTAAAGAAAAATTCCTTCAGGTATCCAATAAAGGAATTTTAAATTCCACTTTATGTTCAAAGTCAGTCTGTTTCTTTTTTGATATCCAACAGTTACATTGCAACCTAAGTATTAAACTTTAAGCAAGTATTGAACATGTCGAGGGACACTGTTTTAGAACAATACTATCCATGTTATTTTTGAGGATTTTAACATCCTTAAGCATGACGGTCAATTTCACTGAACAAGCACACATTTTTTAAGGGCCATCTGAGGCACACGTCGGTGTGCGGAATTCTTTTGCAGCATTTCAGACCAATTGATAGCCTTCGGATGTTATCTGCTTTTGATCCTATGTTAATAGAACCAGGAAAACATCAATTGGAAACATAATAATAATAGACTCCATTGATGACTACGCTAGGGTGGGGCTAAACCAAACAAAAGTTGAACTAGTGGGTTTTTTAGAATGGGACAGAACAATCAGGCTTTTACACGGGTTATGTTCTTCTCATATATGTTATGATGGTATGATACTAAACCACTAACGGGAGGGCTTATGCCTAACATTTTTATGATAAAGATATAATCTTTCAATCAGTTTAATTGAAGTCTGGAGCTGACATGTCAGTTAACTGCTAGAAGTCTGTTGTTATTTATGCATTATTGTCATTTTGTTATTTATGTATTATTGTCATTTTGTTTATTTTTTGTTTGTTACATCTTCTTACATCAGATTCGGACTTCTCTTGAACTTAATTTTAATGTGCGTATTGGTTTGCGTTTACTTTTCTACATTGGCTAGAGGTATAGGGGAGAGTTGGTATCTCATAAACATGTTTAACCCCGCCGCATTGTTGCCCCTGTCCCAAGTAAAGAGCCTATGGCCTTTGTTAGTCTTGAATTATTTTTAATTTTAGTTTCTTGTGTAAAATTTCGAGTTTAGTATGGCGTTCATTATCAATAAACTAGTATATATATTTGATTATGGGCCAGCTGAAGGACGCCTCCAGGTACGGGAATTTCTCGCTGGACTGAAGACCTATTGGTGACCTTCTGCTGTTGTCTTTTCTATAGTCGGGTTGTTGTCTCTTTGACACATTCCTAATTCCCTTCTCAATTTTATTTTGATGAAACGTCGATATCATAAGTTGAAAAAACTGTGTGAATTATCGACCAAGGTCTTTTTTTTAGAGACAAAGAGGCTGTGGAATTTCTATCATCTCTTCACGATAAGAAGTTTGCTGTTCCTACCGACAAAGCTTGAAATAATATTGTGAATGCCTTAATAGCTTTTTTCATTCTGATTCCACAAATAAGTAGATATAAATTATGTTAGAGTGAATATCTGCTATTCATTTTTCATGATAATTAAGAACCATATCAACCTTATCTTTACAATCATACCAACCTCTTTTAATCTAAAATTCACTACTTTCGAATGAGATACAATAACCAAAGCTAGTATTAAGAAAAAAGACTGCAATGTGGCTAGAATTTCCAAGTAAGGGACGAATGATCGTTAATGAGAAGTATTTACAATATGCTTAAGCTAAAATGCTGCTTATTATCTAAAATTAAAAATAATTAATCTTTGTTTTAAATGTCGTCTCCTTTTTGCCTTTTAAGTTTTTTGTTATACAAATTAGGTGTTCAACATGTTCAGCATTTAATTAGCCTTTAACTAGACACTTGTCTTAAAGTACGACTATCCGACTAATATTTCATTTAAACTTGTTTATTGTTGTACAAAAGTTAACTGTTAGAATGACGTTTATACGGTGTGAACTATTTTCGTTCGAACAATTATCATTACTGTTTGGGAAAACATTCCAGAATAAAGATAAAAACAATACAAGTTAGTAAAAAGTTTGATAATCATAAAGGAAGAAAAGATGAAGCTGCACAGAGGCAGAAAAAAAAAACACAATCTCGAAATATGCCTACGAGGACAATGGAAAAGTTTATCAGTTTCATTTGCAAAGTCAATTATGTCGTGTAAATAAGCTCATCATAGCTACCAAGATTAACATTGAATATTTTATATTTGCACCATCATTAACTCACGAGTCAAATAAAAAAAAAAACGACTCCGAACATAAGGTACAATAATTTATATAATTATACATGGTCCAAGGACACACTTATCGTCCATTGGTTTTCGTTTAGTTAGACCCTAGTGTAAATAGTGTAAAACTGGCATTTTGTTTATACACTTTTCAAAGTTATTATTGACTTAGGTGCTGAAACTTTGTGTGAAGCAGTGCTTTGGTCAAGTTAAATAAAAGAAATATTAGTACGGCTAAAGCTGTCAAACTTAATTTTAGTCCGCCCTATTTCAGTCGTTATATTCCACCACACATGAAGACTTCGTTTAAGAAAAGTTATTTCAGCACTAAGAACTTGCTCACGATTTACCTATCTCATATGCATGAACTACCAGTTGATTGACTCTCTTTCTTTCTTTTTAAGTTTTGTCTTTCTTTATGGATTCCTGACATTTCAAATTATGCAGAAACTGTTGAATTATAAGCTATTTCATTATGTCATGAGTGTATGGGGCATTGTGAAGTTAACGACTAAATATTGATTGACGTTTGTATTAAGAGAATAAGATAAGGATAAATGCATGTCATATTTCTTTTCAAATGATGTGGAAGAAAACAAATATACATGTACAGTGTATATCAACATAGACATAAGGAGTTGTCTCCCATAGACCTAGAACTATAAAGATTTATGTAATTTCTCCAGGTCACAGTGGCACCCATAACAACTATGTTTTGTCAATAACTTGGTTAATATTAGGTTAATTAGTGTAAATGTGTATTCATGTGGTTTTTTTGTTTAAATGTACTTTAATCATTCTAATCATTTTCTGTGCTTTATTTTGTAATTCATTTGATTGTATAGCTCAACTTTTGGGCACCATGATTGGTTAATAAAATTATCTATCTATCTATCTAAGGAAATCAACAACGCGTAGCCAGCTATAAAAGACAAACGGTAAACAGTTTTAACGAGAAAAAACCCGGCCTGACACGTATGATAATGAATTACACACCAACTTTTGTACGTGTACCTTTTTTCATTCCATTTATTACGATAACGACAGCACGAGAAGGTTAGGTTGATAATTATGTAATACTTGATTCACATTTGATGACGGATATGTTACAATTGTGATAACCACAATTACATCATCTTTTTCAATTATACTAACACTTTATTTTCTACATGAACACGCCTACACATAATGAGGTAATTTGTAGTATGCGAGTCAACTTTAAAGATTTACCGATATTTGTATTACGTTAGTATTGCGCTTCTATTTTGCAAATTTTAAAAGCTTTGGATTTTGTGTAAAAAAAGTTAGAAGGACGTTTATTGCCAAGTGTCTACCCCGAAAAGTGCCTTGATGATTTTAATAGGCGGGGCAGATAGTGACGTTCCGACATATTTAGTGAGTATAAATTGCTCTGAGAGGTTTATTTTTTAACATGCGCCTAAAAAGTGTTCTGTAGAGATTTCTGATGCTTATTAAACAAAAACAGGAGATAAAAACAACAAACAGAGTAGATGCACATGTTATTTGATTTGTTTAAATTTGATTTAATTAGCTTCCTCACACGGAATGATTATATATTTCTATGGAAATTTATCCCTTTCCGAACCCATTGTATAAAACAAATTAATCAACGTGTGGTTGCCGGTGATCTCAAAATATGATAGGATGATTTCAAGGGTCATAACCTTTTTAAGTAACTGGATGAATCAAAATGTGCTATCAGGTGTTGAGAAATCGACAATTCGTGGAATATGAAAAGCACTCGGAGGGGGTTTTCTTTTAACAAAATAAAAGAAAAAAATATTGTTTAATCATTAGAGAAACAGATTCTTACATAGTTACTTGTGGATTATCGATTTCTTTAAATCTCGATAGTTAAATTATAAATTTTAAAGTCCTCGCCGAGGATAAATCCGAGAATCCACTGGTACCAATGTAAGAATCTATATATATATATATATATATAGTGTACATGCTAATAGTTAAATGAAAGGCTTTATTCTACAATGTCATACACTTTTCCAGAAACAACGGTTCCAGATAATCGACCAATCAGACCACCGACTAAACCACCAACGATTCCACCGACAATTGGAACAGGTATGATTATCTGACCGATAACCGCTCCACCAACACCAGCAGCTGCAGCAGCAGCAGATCCAGAGATCTTTTTGGTGGTTTCTCTTTTGAATGTACGGTCATCTATTTTTTCTTCTTTCAATTTCTTTATCAAAGATTTGATGCTTAAAGCACAAGAAATAGCCTCTATGGGCACAACTGCAATTGCAGCTACTGCTCCAGTTGCTACTCTTGTCGTGGCTGTTGCGGCTGTTTTTACCATGAGGTTGCTTGATCCTTTCAATACAGCTTTTTCTATACCTATAATTGTACTCTGTACGCCTTTGTCGAAAACAGTCTTCACAGTGGCTGAACGATAATTACATACAGTGCTATCTGCTACATCTGCTAATAAACGGGGTCCTGCATTTTGTAACTGTTCACACGTGCCGTATCCTGTAATCGCCCATGTAACAAAAAATTCACAGTTGTTACTAGAGAATTTATAATCGTTTTCTCCGACTCTGCTTCTAGCTTTTTTAATGATTTGTGTCTTCTCATCCTCCGTAATTGGATATCCACTTCTTTCCACCAGATACAAACCCGCCTCGAAGTCCAAATGTTTAGATTTAAATTTACATGGATTTTCTTCCTCAGTTGTAAAATCTATTTCCTCCTCCTGTATTTCAGCTAAACCACCAGAAGAAATTGCATTTAAGACACCTCCACTGTTATGAATGATCAGCATTGAGTTATCTTTTACCTCAATTACTAAATAATGATGATAAAAGTTAAGTAATGATCTATAAACAGCAACATGAGAGCAGCGACCAACTTTTTTCTTGAATTGTGATATATTTTCTATTAGTATCCCGCCTGTTGGAACAACCTAAAACGTTAAGAAAACATAAAGATTAACATATCAAGAATATACTGATTGAAAAATGACACTAAAACAGAGTCATATTTAGTGTTAGGTGCTTGATTGTTTTAATTCGTTGTTAGTGGCTTTGAACTAGCTGCCAGTAACTGATAATACTCTCAGATCAGTACTTACTAGTGCCATTTTATTGTTTGGATATACAAGTACCCGGCCACGTGCACTTTGTGTTTTTTGTTAGTACCAATTCTATGAGTATCCTTCGCAACAATATTATTTCATTAACATTTTGAATAGTTCCTTTATCAGTTAAGGTGTCTATAATTTAGAAAAACATTATTTTATCATGTTTATAGCATATCTTGTATACATTTACAAAATTGAAACTTACCATTTTCCTTCAATTTTTGCAAATATTAAGTGCCTTTTTAAATTCTAGAGATAACCATACAAATGCGTTAATATCAAAGGAATATTTGGAAGCTCAAATGCAGTCTGCTTTTATATTGAACCCGATTGCCTATAGTTACTAGTTGGCGAATCAATATTTTTGCTTAGTTGGCTTTTCTGTTTTACCACGAACTGGAACATATTAGTGAGACGTCGAAGCGCTGGATTTTGAAAAGTCAAAATTACTCTGAGTATCGACAGGCTATATTTGTCAAATTAACATATCTAAATATAATTCTAAACCTTAAGATTTCAATAGCTGATAAATGGTTACTTTTGTTAGACGTATGTGTAGGGTAAATCAATATATTTTAAATATTTTACGGTTGCTTAACCATTGTTAATTTATTACAGATATGTTTAAATCAGTAAAATGTTTGCCATTTATATGTTTTATCGAAGTCTTTCCATAATAAGGTTATGCTTGTTGAATAGTATCTTATCCACTATAATATGAAATGAAATCTACCTTTTTAAGTTTACCAAACACGATCAAATAATATATAACCAATATCAAACATTCCCTATCTTTTTATACTTGCATGTGAATTTAAAGCTACATGGTTATAAGCAGCAAAATTAGCAGCACATTAACGAACATCGGCTTTCGCAACATTTCCACCAGTACAACCCCACATTTGCAAACCAAATTAAAATCTTTTGTTGTGCTTTTTAGTATGTTCTCTATAGTATAATCTAGTTATTAATAATGTCATTAACGAAATGTGCATACAAAAACAGAATTTGCTTTACAAAGTCGTGTTCTAGTTCTGGAAAGGTCTCTTGTCATTTGCCTCCTCTGTTATTGTAAATTCATGTCGTTCCATCAGATATAAACTGGCGTCAAAATTGAAAGATTTATATTCCAAAGAATTTTCTTTATTTATATTTTTCGCTAAGAAAGTAGTGAATTTCAAAGATGTAATCATTAAGACAAAACTGGTATAGTGAATATATCGCATAGAGTATATGTGTGTTTACTTTATCGATAGTATATATACAAGTAATTAAAGGACCATTAACCAATTTTATGCGAAAGATCGCAAATTTCATACTTTGATTGATTGTTCTTCTTTTACCAATATTGCGAATAGCTTGAAACGTAAAGAATAACGCGATTTTGTTCATCTGCCTGTTATCCCCCAAAAGAAAGGACCTCAGACTCAGTGTCTTTTCTGCTGGCAAGTCAACATAAGAGAATACTACAATGTTTTTCTAGAATCAGTGTTTACATGTGAAATAAATTTGATTCAACGTGTAATTGTTTTTGTTTTTTGTACATCTAACGTCTGATAAAGCAGGGGCGGATGCAGGAATTTTCGAAAGGGGGGGTGCTAACCCAGGGCACCCAGGGCAAAGGGGGGGTGCAAAACATATATCCCGATACAAATGCATTGATCGGCAAAAATAAAGGGGGGTGCGCACCCCCGGAACCCCCCCCCCTGGATCCGCCACTGTAAAGTACTGATATTACATAAATATATTAGTGTTTGAACCCACAATTTGGTGACTTTATTTTGTATAATATTTTGAAGCAATAAATTAGCACAGGCGAATTCATGTTCGAATTCGTTTAAATCAGGTTCTATCAAACTTTTAATTAGAAATAAAAAGTGGGCGTTTATTTTTTTTAAATAAAATGTAATAAAAGATATGCATCATATAAATAAACTCTATATAATCAGTTTTACAAATCTAAACGTTGATGTTTAATTGTCGTGTATTTAAAAGATTTTTAAATTTCAAGGTAAGCAAAACACATTGTCAAAATGGACTTCACATGTTTAACCCCGCCACATTATTTATGTATGTGCCTGTCTTAAGTCAAGAGCCTGTAATTCAGTGTTTGTCGTTTGTTTATGTGTTACATATTTGTTTTTCGTCTTTTTTATATATAAAAAAGGCCGTTAGTTTTCTCGTTTGAATTGTCTTACATTGTTTTATTGGGGCCTTTTATAGCTGACTATGCGGTATGGGCTTTGCTCATTGTTGAAGGCCGTACGGTGACCTATAGTTGTTAATGTCTGTGTCATTTTGGTCTCTTGTGGACAGTTGTCTCATTGGCAATCATACCACATCTTCTTTTTTTATATATTCAATAATGTACTAATACTAATAAATATAGAATAAAGGACTTTTTGTTTTTGATACTGACTTTATCACAGTAAAATACCAGGTGAGCCCAAAGGGCGAGCCTGATATTTTCTGTGATATAGTCAGTATCAGAAACAAAAAGTCCTTTATTCTGTTTATTGGTAATTAAAAAAAAAAAAATTACTACAATAATAGAGAAAATAACAAACGAACTTCTTTTTCGCGTCGAATCACGGCGAATCACACTTGACATCACAGGCTGCATTACGTCATTTGAAATTTTGTCACAGTGCAGTAAACATGGCGTTCTCTTGCACAAAGTATTGAAAAGGAACTTTTGCATGCGTTTCATTGATATTCTGCTTTGGACATGACTCGAACAATGGCAAATATAATGGTAGCATACCGGTAAGTCAGATTTCTTTATTTTTCACAAAGCATCAACATAGAGGGGGGATAGGAGGGTCCTGATCCCGAAACCCCGGGTTCAAAAACACGAAATCACGAGGTCCCGAATTTAAATCACAGGAGTTTGAAATCCTATCAATAAGAGGTTAAAAACATACCAAAGTCGACTATCTGTATCACAGTAGAGCTTCTCTCGAATTGGAGCTTCTCTCGAAGAGAGCTCTCGAAGAGAAGCTCTACTGTGATAGTCGACTTTAGTATATTTTAACCCCTTATTGATATGATTCAAACTCCTGTGATTTAATTGTGATAGTCGACTTTGGTATATCTTTAACCCCTCATTGATAGGATTTCAAACTCCTGTGATTTAAATAAAGTAAATCCCGATATCCCGAAATCACGAGCTTAAAGTAATAAAGACACCCGATCCCGGAGTCCCGATTAAGGTCATATCCCCCCTCGAGCATAGTAAGTCAGAACATTAGAATGATACGATATGAATTAGAAGATTTTTCATCGATCATCATTTTTAAGTTCAACGACGTCAAGTTATATTTATATTTTACTTAAAGCTGACTAATTTGTAAATTATCTGAACAAGCTCATTTCTTGTCTACTTCATAATTATTTCAAACATTTTAATAGATGGTGCCCGGGTTACCCCCTTTTTAAAATTTATCCTAGATCCGCATATGAATAAGTTCACTTTTTTGTTCTTTGTTCTATGAATATCTGTCTTTAAATTGACAATGAAACCACATCTTTTAAAATCGTATATGATGGTCCCATAAAAATGTCGAAAATGCGTAAATTTCATTTTTTCTAGCTTCTCTCATGCGATAGCGGTACCTTTTTGGTCACTATTTATGTGTTGCGTTTAAATATGAATTGTAACACTTTATAGTGACTGAACAGGAAAAACAAATACTTCTCAAGAAACAAAAAAAGAAAACTACTTGGAACGGCACCAGGCTATGTATTGGTATTGTATGAATAAAAACTCGGATTGGAACACCATGTACGATGTGTTAGTTGTACTTCATATATCAATTATAGATAACGCATTTTTTTAAAATCTGTCGGCTTTTTCATGCATTTTCTGTTCACATTTTCACAACAAAAAGGCTAAACTAACTTTGTGAAAGTTATAATCAATGTCAAGTGTTTCATTCGCCAAAAATCTCGTGCGTTTTTGCGATAAAAATCACGCGCAATTTCGTGAATGAAAGGGGAAAGTAGACGAGTCCTTACGCGTTGCATTCGGGCATGTCATTTGCGTACTAACCCAATAATTTTTTATCAGGGCCAGTCCACTAATACTGACATTATCAGCGAATACACATCAAAGGAAAAATGTACAAATTACCGATAAATAGAAATAAGATCCTATCGCCAAGAAGGTAATAATGTTCAAATGAAGTGGAACGTAGTTTTTCATTTTTTGCTATTCTTTTTCAAAATAATATAATTAACATCCAAGAAGGTTTATTCCTTTTTATCGTATATTCTATATTTTGATTACTAGAGTAAACAGAATATTTTTGATGCATTCAATATTGATAAATCGTTTATTGTATACCGTGAACAGATTGAAATTGTCCTTTTAATTTAAAAGAACAGAATGGACATATATTGATCTCTTATTATAAGTATTGACTACTATCATAAAGCAATGATATCGGGATGTTAATAATATAAAACTGTTCTTACCTATTCGAAATTATGTGTGGAATTATGTTGCAAAGCAAACAAAAACTCAAATAAAGAATAAATGTGTTCTACGAAATATATACCAATCTAGATTAAGAAACGCTCAGTAAAATTGAAGTAAAGGGGTATATTTGTGTTAGGCCATTAGTTATAGTTATTATTTTGAGTATATTAAAAATGCTCGATTTATTAAGTTAAAAAATCACGATACAACATTTAACGACAAAATCTTAAAACAAATGCCTTAAATTTTCAATTATATATTTGGAAAAGTAAATGCTACCAACAAAAACACTCACAACGTTAAGCTAATTGATTTAGAGAATACATCGAAAAGGTTTGATTGACCCAAATGACTTGGCAAAATCTTTACCAACATATTATGCCATTTTGTCAGTATTTATTTATATACAATCATGTAACTACAACTTCGAATTGTGAGAATGACACTCTCTATTTACCGTTCACAACAACGATTAACACTTATTATTGCCAATATATCTTTAAAAATGTAGAATTTCTAATTGCAATTTCTTTAATAAACAAATGAAGTCAGATTTTACAGAAGAATCAGCTTTTACTAAAGCATCATTTCGACTTGAGTCTATCTAAGAGTCCAATCGTGATTTGCTTGAAGATTTCTCTCGATGACGTTTTATCATTGAAATGATCCACAACACGTCTTATGAACTGAGTCTCATAACATAAATGGCAAAACAAATCAAACACTTGTAAGATTTTGTTTTTTGTCCATGGATTTGTGAGTTTTGAACAGCGGTATACTACTGTTGCCTTTATCTAACCTTGTATTTTTTCTTACGTCAATTTAGCTCTTCATTTTATTCAACTAACCTTTTTACACTAAAGATTTGAGTCCATTCATCGACGACCTTACATTTTGTCACGATAAATGTCACAATATCAATTTACTAAAACAAGGTTGTAGTTTATTTTTAGCTAATCTGAACAAAAGTCCTGTTTATAACAATTAGAAGATACGATATATTAACAAGATTGTTCTCGGAATTGTTTTGTCATAATGCCATTGGATACTAATAAGCAAAATATGTTCAACCTATATACGACAAAAGCACAATCAAGTCTTTTCTGAAATCTAACTTGTTGAAACGGGAACAGTTTATAAAGAAATATAGACTTTTAAAAATCTATAAATGTTAACGAGTAAGCAATTGAAAGAAATAAGTTATTTTGAAATTGCAGTTGCATGTAAATACATTATCTTTATTGAACATGTTGAAAACATGTGAGACAATTAAAAGAAGATATGACAATGAGATAATATAAAAATCAAATTTCTATCTATAATTGATATATATGAGTTACTTCAAGGAATTAAACCATGGACAAACGCCAAAGCTATCTTAGCCAAGATTACTTTCATGAATATCTTATGTACGGGATTAGCTTTGTTGATTTATTTTCATATCTGATAAAAACAGAATGTTGAAAACGCAGTTTAATGTTTTTTGCAGGTAAAATTAATTTTACTGTCATTTTCAATCAATGACTAGTAAGATAAATCAAAAATTTTATATCCTACAAACAATTTTTGATGGATTCCAATTTCTTTTAAGGAGGCGTTTCCTTATTCATTTACCATATTGATTGTTAACCAGGTGTAATTCATTTCAAGTGCAGATATTCAAATAACCGGTTAACTTTAACTTATCTTTTATTTTATGAAAAAAATATTAAGCCATGGAAAGGTGAAATGAGAATATTGAAAAAAAGACCTGATGAAAGAAAAAAATTGAAAACAACACGTTTGATAATTTCATTTGAAATCCGAAGATGTACCGAAACCGTTGAAGAGCTATATGTCAAAATACCTTAAATGATTAGCCAAATTCATCTTAAGCAACTTTGTCTGAGGGAGTTGAAACCTTAGTTTTTAATAATTTCTAAATGTATAAACGGACAATTTTAGTAAAATTTGGTAAATCTTGACTTGGGACAGGCGCAAACATGCCATGGGGTTAACCAAATGTTTTGTGAGATCCCTACCATCCCCATTTTCCTCTAGCTAATTCAGAATAAGGAAACACAAAGCGATACTCACAATTAAAAGTCAGATTTAAACGAATACCTACCGTTAGGTGTTTAGTATACTTCAATCATAAAATATAGAATAAGAATGTAACCCGTAACATGCCAACAACTGCTTTTAGAATAAATGTGTTCATTCCGTCCCAAATACTCTATGAATGAATCAATATTAATACCAAAATATGCTATCTTTAATGACTTGACAATAGTATCGAACATATCCGTTCCGAGTAAGTCTGTTTTAAGGTTAAGTTAGGTTTTGAGGTGAATGCAGACATGCTAGTGCTGTGTAAAGAAAGAAGCCACTTGTGAAAGGACAGAAGTTACATGTGAACATAATTTGGATTATGCATTTTGAGGTGGAGTATGGATTTGGTTAAGTTGAAAATGATTAAAAATATATATTATCACACAATTTGTACTAGTATGTACGTTTTTGCTTGGCCAATACCATGGGTGCAGGTTAAGGTTATTTATTTTTTATTACGTTCAAAAACGATATCAGCCATCGAAAATCCAGATCAGCACTTGAAAATCTATCCAAGCCCCTAACATCTATATCGTTCCCACGAATTTTAGGAAAACACCGTCATTAACTCACTGTGATACATATTTCTGATTTATTTCTTCAAATCTCTTTTTTTTTATTTTTTAAAAATGTTCAACATAATTTAATAAATAGGCTGTCTCTTTTTTCTAGCTGTAAAAGATGTGATACTAGTATATAGATTATTACATGGCATTTTCCATATTTGGCCTGGTATCATTCCTAGACTCTCATATCAAGCCAGAGGGCTTGCTATGGGTCGTTGGCTGAAACCCCGGACCATATGGAAAATGACATGTAATAATCTATTTATCACATATAAAAAAAGAAAAAGATAGCATATACAAAAATATAAAACAACACGTTTATTAATTTATTGCGTCCGAAGCGCTTTTCTGGATTTACCTTCATCAGGAACGCTCAAAGCCAAACATTTGATATCCGAAGATGTATAAGTACCGAAAATCGTTGAAGAGCTATATGTTAAAAATACCTAAAATAAATAGCCAAATTCATCTGAAGCCAACTTTGCCTGAGGGAGTTGAAACCTTAGTTTCATAATAATTTCAAAATTTATAAACGGACAATTTTAGTAAAGTTTGTTTAATCATGTCAGTACCGAAGCACTGACTACTGAGCTGATGATACCCTCGGGGACTGATAGTCCACCAGCAGAGGTATCGACCCAGTGATGTAAAAATCTAAAACAACACGTTTATTAATTTATTGCGTCCGAAGCGCTTTTCTGGATTTACCTACATCAGGAACGCTCAAAGCCAAACATTTGATATCCGAACATGTATAGGTACCGAAAATCGTTGAAGAGCTATATGTTAAAAATACCTAAAATAAATAGCCAAATTCATCTAAAGCCAACTTTGCCTGAGGGAGTTGAAACCTTAGTTTCATAATAATTTCAAAATTTATAAACGGACAATTTTAGTAAAGTTTGTTTAATCATGTCAGTACCGATGCACTGACTACTGAGCTGATGATACCCTCGGGGACTGATAGTCCACCAGCAGAGGTATCGACCCAGTGATGTAAAAATATAAAACAACACGTTTATTAATTTATTGCGTCCGAAGCGCTTTTCTGGATTTACCTTCATCAGGAACGCTCAAAGCCAAACATTTGATATCCGAAGATGTATAAGTACCGAAAATCGTTGAAGAGCTATATGTTAAAAATACCTAAAATAAATAGCCAAATTCATCTAAAGCCAACTTTGCCTGAGGGAGTTGAAACCTTAGTTCCATAATAATTACAAAGTTATGTTTGATACTTTCAACAAAATTCAGAAAAACATTTAACGAAAAAAACAAATGCATCACAGTGAGTTAACAAAGTTTTGTGAAAAGTTAAGCAAATTATTAACAAAAAATATAGTATTTAACGACTTTTAAAAAGTGTTACATTTCCAATTAATGATGAGTAAGAATAAACCATATCGCTAATATGATTTGGAAATATGTTCCGCTTGAACTTTTGATGTCAAATAACAATCACTTTTCCATTGTGGCGTCATATGTTTTCTAAATCCTTTATGACGTAAACGTTTTACGGGAACTTTTGTAATTTCTACTGTTGATCTGTTACCCTTTTTTTCTACTACAGCAGATTTATAACTTTCTAAATGTCTTTTCATTGTGTTCTCATTTTTCGTATGAATTGACATGCATCGTCATTTGCTCTGTGAAAAACCTACTCTGATCGTCTAGCTGCTTCGAATGACAACTTGTCTCCAAATAGATTTTGATTGACAGGTAACCGGAAGTTAAACTCGGGGGCTCGATATGGATTTCGAGGGCTGATATCGATATTGGCCCCGAGGGCTGATAACCAACCTTGACTTCCGGCTATTATTTACCATGCAAAAACGTACATAGTAGTACAAAATGTGTGATAATCTATAATACCAACTCTTCGTTAATTTAAATCCTCTTCACATCGCTTGTTTACGAAATTTGCTAATCTGTTTCAAAATAACAAAGCTTTTTAGAAGACAGTTATAACTGATAATGTTTCAATAATGGAAGTTTAATAGCAGAAAAGAATAAAGATTCTCAGTCCTTGTTTTTGCGGTTAAATCCATTGGAATTTTGGCGGAAATTTATTCACTCTAGATTAATCTTGAATTTAGCAGATATACATATTTAAAGGCTTTTTATGGATAAAGTCAAAGGATTCCAAATATCTGACAAACAAATCAAAAACCAGAAGAGCGCATATCCTTCACTTTATTTCAGATGTAAATGCAAATGTTTTACCCAGGCCAAGGTTTACATGCCAAACATTTATCCCCTAATTTCTCATCAGTAACATTCTTTAAAATACATGTAGTTTATAATTATATGACACAAAGAGAACACTTCCCCAAGGGTGACTGGGGTATAGAAATATGGTCACTTTGGTCGTCTCCCGACCGGCAGTAAAACGCTTGCCGAAGTGGGGCGTCTGTTTGGTTGTGCGGGATGTATAAAGTTCACAGTCACGTCCGGTCAGAAGGGGGACGTTAAATCCGATGTCTCGTGTTAAGAGAGTGCCATGCTGTTTGCACGTTAAGAACCCTTGCAACAACTCTTTGAGGGGTCCGTAGGTGGCCGGCTGCAAGGCCAAATTTCTGTCCCTGTCCAATATACCCTCATTTTCCAGTGGCAGTCCAAATTTATCCGACCATCATCCCAGATGGCCTCTATTGGATCAACCTACCTATTGTTTGTGTTGTGAGCTTGTTCTCGTCCTGAATATGCATGAAATATTTGCCACTGGACGTTAAGCAACCAACAATCAATCAATCAATCAATCACAAAGAGAACAAAATCATCTGCATAGTTTCATGGTTTCAATGCATCTGATAAAAAAGTAGCTACAATGTATTCAGATAAAAAGTATACTTTTCAGGCCGATGGTCAATTATATTTTTATATCTTTTACCGTATGTCATTTGAAAACATATATATGAGTAACAGGACGCTTCGAACATGTAGTTTTTGTAACCCTTTAGGAGCGTCTGATATCAACCAACTTTGTTTGTCGGTGCTCGGTTTCCTCAGTCTTAAGTTTTATATGGTGCGTATGTATGTGTTTTTCTTCTTGGTCTTTGGATAGGTTTGGGTTTTTTTTCGCCATAGTTATGGCAGTTCGTTTTTTCACCAATGATTTAACGTACTTCGTTTTATCTTATCATCTTTGTTATAGTCAGTAATATGCCATGTGCTTTTCACTCGTTTTTTTAGTTTCTTACGTTTAATTTTGTCAGCGTTCATGAACCTCATTTTGCATATGAGATAACGTTTTTGACATTATGATGATAATCTTTTTTTACACTACTCGAGCACCGAGCCTTCATTAACATATAGCTTTTGGGTGTCGATGTGTTGCCTTTTCTCGTCAGATGTATCTAAAATTGTAAAACAGGACACAATGAAAAGTGGCAAGTAGATAAGGCAGCAACCATTTGATTTTCTGGGGGGGGCTTTTTTTTTTCTGTGCAAACTTTTTTTTTCGCCTTCGGCGAAGAACAATCTATTTTTTTAGCGACAAACCGAAGACAATTTTTTTCTTTCAATTTTAGCATTACATATAGTGGCAGCTGAGGGTGAAACAAACATTTTTTTTTACTCAGGGTCCAAAACAAATTATTTTTTTCACCAAAACCTGGAAACAAACTTTTTTTTCCAAAAAAACCATAGCCCCCCCCAGAAAATCAAATGGTTGCTGCCTAATGCACCTTTAAGATCAGCTATTTTGTCCCATCAATTTTAATTTGATTATACACGTCTTAACAACATGAACAACTGTTTGTCTTCCTTCCTTATATCAACAAGACAATGTCATTGTTATTAAATCTTTAATAATTTTTCGTTTATTCTTGCAAATATAAAAAAGAACTAACAAGAGAATAAAACAACTACCTCAAGCAGAATGATTTAAATTATAAAAGTTAGTCTACAATGTCATACACCGTGCCAGAAACAACTCTTCCAGATAATCAGTTCAACGACTATACCACCCACGATTCAACCGACAACTGTTCCGGAAATTTCTTTGGTAACCTCTTTTTAGAATGCACGCTTATTGTGTTTTTCGTATTCCATTTTGTTATACACAGAATTGATAATTTCAGCAAAAATAGCAATTTGTTTTGGTAGAACTGCAGCTTCCTATTCTAGATGTGGCTCTGTACTTGTATGAAGTTCTAACTGCTAATAAAATAGGAAAACAACGCCTTATCAATGTCATTCAGCATCAAATTTTTTCGTTTTTTTTTTATTAATAAAAGACACATAATCGAATACCCTTGGTGTATAAAAAGATACAGTTGGAGAGCTGTATGAACAGTAAGATTAATAAAAGATAGAAAAATATTTCTGATATCATTTGCATATCTATAAATACTTGAATTGGATTGGTTAATTATAACTTTTCTCTTGGTTTACACTTCGATAAACCATGTTTCCGAAACTATCTTCGTTATCTTTTCATGCGAAATTGCAGGGATACTGGAATTTTCAGCAAATTGAGATTATAAAACAGTTGCATAACAGTTGTTTCTATTCTTATGCATATAAAACAAAAACAGAAATAAAATAAATGCCCTAAAGCTTCGAAAATGTATAAAAATAAAAGTTAAGTAAAATTCCGCGAAATTTCATGAAGGATTTGGCGAATTTACGTCATGGCAAAACGCGACATTACACGAATGATAGTTTTCAAGGAGAAGACTATTTTGTTACGTGTACGCTTCAAAGTTAAATAATTTCTAATTAAAATGAAGATTTCCAGGTAGGTGATATTTCATTTTAGATTCTGTTTCATTTATCGGACATTTATGGTTTTGAGAAAGTCAAGATGGCGGCGTACTCCTTAGTTACGACATGCCATTGTGCTTTTGATGGTAAATATAGTAGCCATCAAACAAATAATGTAAATTAATAATCGCGTATGTTTGACTGGTTCATTCAACCTATGCCAACATTTTGAAATTTAGGTATAATATTGTGTGAAAAAATGTTGGTATAGGTTGAATTATTTGTTACAGATTAGGTGTTATAAAAACATAAATTAATTAGGGGCTAATCCATTTACAACCAGTTTAAACCTAACGTTAAAGTATACTCATTCAATATACAATTTCTTTGACAAGTACTAGTGAAAATGTAAGTAATTGTGTGTGTTGAGGATCTCTATCAGAGGCGGATTTAGAAAAAAAATTTGTTGCTTATATAGGGAATCATTGAAACGTGACTGGAGCGGGCCCTCTCTTAGGTTACTCAGTGGGCCCCCACTTATGAAAATTTATGGATCCGCCAATGTCTATTGTAATTTAATATTATGAAATGATGGGAAAAAAGAGGATTTTATGAATTTCTATTTAACTTGAGGAACAATCATCTAGTCATATTAAATATCTATCGGTGTCATTTTTATATCATGAATAATATAAAAATATTTAATGATAAAAATATTAAATTTTATATAATATAGATTCCTTCAAATACAAGGGCATACAAAACTATTGAAACTTGTGTATTTCATATATACTGACTAATGTAAAATAACTATTTTAAATGTTCACTACATGTATTAATTCCAACAAAATTCACTAATATGATTGTCTCAAAAGTCATAATATAAGATATGATGCTGCATCTGCACAATCATGTAGTGTCATGTTGTTATTCTTGAGTCTCTTTGGCCAGTTTCACTAAACTATCTAAGGAATAAGACACGTCTTATGATGGTTTTACGGCATATTCAAGTCCTTAGTGGGTTTGTTTTAAAGTTGGTCACAAAGTAAGGACTAAACAAGAGGTTTCTAGTAATGGTCTTATGATAGTCACAAGTTTGTTTATAAAATTACTCTATATTTTTATATTAATTTTGCAAATTATCTTATTATTACCTAATTATCAATTCGGATGATGGAGTTTCAAATTAGAGACACAATATGTAACCAGAAATCTCACAACTCAAAATAACGAATAAAAACAAACATGGAGTACTTTAATTTCTAAACTAAAACAAAGTAAATAAATGGTGCACTGTCCCACTGGAAAGTTGCTGCCTATAATTTTAATGTATATCGATTTTTTTTCTCAGAAAAGAAACAAATAAGTTCAGAAATTATTAATAAAGTAATAACCTTTTTATGATAAAATTGTTTTTCTCTGTAAAGTTACCCTGTTTAACACATTTCTAAAACATTTATTATACTTCACATTTACATATCTCAAACTTACTTTGTTCTATGGAATCGCTTAAAGCTGTATGCGCCTTTGTTTTATTCTGCATCAAGCAAGAACTTGTTTTATTCTGCATAAAACAAGAAAAGCACATGAGATAAATTTAATTGGAAGACATGAACGGAGTTTGTCGTTTATATTGAAATCAGATGTCGATAGCAACTGATTGACAAGTCAAGATACATCCTGACTTAGATATTTGTGTTTTTCAACGAACTATTATTCGATATAATCAAAACGTTGAAATTTTGGTTTTCGAAAATCAGGGGTAAACTGAGAATAGAAAAGTAATTTGTGTCAAGGCCCATTATTTAATTAAAAACTAACCCGTAAGATTTAATTTTTTGTTGATCGTGTTGGGTTCAATTATTTGACGTATTATGGTTTTGCTTTGTTTTCAAAATGTTTTAAAGTTTTACCTAGAAATGGATCAGTACCGAGTATGTTTATCACGACCGTTAGTAAGGTTATTTGTGTTTAAAAATGTAGTTTAGTACTAATTTGGTAATTTATCACGATTATGTTCACATTGTCAATGATCATAATAAGATCCTAGTAATCAAAACTATACTTTCAAGTATTTCTTTATTGAAAATTTTCAAGTCATAATATAAAATATGATATACATCTTTATTTCGTTTTTACACTTAAATCTCAAATTTGGAGCCGGACTTATGCATTTAGAAATTTTTTAAGAAACTAAGGTTTTCAGCTCATTAAAAAAATATCTTACATTGATTTGGTTATTATCTTATGTCTATATGGTCATAAACATATAATTTTTCAACTGTATCGATTATTATCTGTTCCTGGCTTATTGAGTCTTCTTGGTCAAAGTAGTCTTCTTGTGTTGAAATATTTTCTGTAAGGGTTAGCAAGTATTGATTTTAAATATATTGTATACTATAGTTAAATCTTGTGGGTGCATTTACCGATTCATTCATAAACGTATTTATTGATCATATAGATTGCGACATCGGCGTGGTTCTTTCCAAACTTTCATATTATCATGACATTCGTTCATCTTTTATCATCATATTCCCAATATATAATCTATCAGGAAGATGGATTTGAGAATGAACAGAAACAATGTCCACGTAATTCATCTATATGTATAAAGACTGCTGTTTGAAAAGGGGTACATACACATTTTCATAAAAAAATATAAATTAACATGCACTCATCAAACAGCTTTACACGTAAGAAAACAATATATATAAAGAATAAACCATACATCTTTCAAATCGCGACCGCTTCAACTTATGATACTCGTTGAGTATCTTAATGATTATTTGAAAGCAGTTTACTCTTCCGCTGTGTATTTTCATCAGATAGATAACTACAAAGCTTCTGAAATTAATATGAATTTGTTGAAAGTAAGAATTAATTTCAATAAATATAAGGAAGACTTTAAACTGAAAAATAAACAAAGTCAAAGCAAATTAAAATGTTGCCTTCAAATTTTCAATGTTTTGTAGTAGTAACATGATAAGTGCAAATTGTCGTGACAAATGACAATAAAAATACTTATTTTTTTTGGCTTGCGTTAAAAGCGTTTCATTATTTAACTTTAATGAATATGAAATCAATTAGTAGTAAATGAATGCACCATGTTACAGTTATCAGAAACCACAGCTGTTGATTTTGATTTGTAAACAACATATATGACCAAAAATAACAGATATTTTAAGTTTATATTAGTTTTAGCTTCACAGTTTATCAATCATTATACTAACTTCAAATACATTGTCATGTTTAAATGGAGACAAAAAATAGAAAAGAAGATACCAAGATTAAAAAATTGAACAACGCAATGGTAAAAGTAAAGAAGAAAAACCCACATAAGAAAATAACAATCATGAAACCATTTAACAGAAAACTAAAGCAACAAGAATCGCAAATGTTACCTTATCAAAAAGACGAAAACCCGATTATCTTTTTATCGTTCTATAACTGGTCTTTTATTTATCCCTAAGACAGTTTTACGCTTGACGAAAGCAAGCTTTATAACGTCTCATCTCGCATTGTGACGTCGCTGATATCTTCACCTGTCACATTGTGACGTCGCTGATAAGGCCAGGTCTCGTTTTGAAGTTTTGATACGAGAATTACAGAGTGACAGAGCAGGCTTATATAGGCTAAGGGAAAAACGATAAATAGAGTTACCTTTCGTCTTACTTACAACATGCATTACATCTCTGTATACGATAGGTTATTATCAGTCTATTCCATTGGTAAACCATGTACAGTGAAACCTGTTTTAAAAGATTACTAAAAGGAGAGCCAAAAAAAGTGGTTTCATCTGACAGGTGGTCTTTTAATACAAGTTAAATCTATTTAAAATGCACAATAAAGGGATTTAAAATTAATGGTCCTATAACACAGGTGTTTGCTTAAAACAGGTGGTCTCTTTAGCATGTTTGACTGTATATACAAAAAAAAAAAGATGTGATATGATTGTCAGTGAGTCAATTCTCCATTTGAGACCATGATAGTTTTAAGTAAACAAATATTGGCCACCTGACGGCCTTTCAAATTGAGCAAAATCCATACTGCATAGTAGTAAAATATGTTTTAGATTGAAAAACACTTTGAAGTGATAAATCTAAACGTATTAAAAGGCAAAATTCATGGCCAATATCTAGATAAATTATTGTAAAAGAGGGACGAAAGATACCAGAGGGACAGTCAAACTCATAATTCGAAAATATACTGACAACGCTAAAAATTAAAAAGACAAACAGACAAACAATAGAAAACTAGACACAACATAGAAAACAAAAGAATAAGTAACACAAACCCCACCGAAAACTAGGGGTGATCTCAGAGGCTCCGGAAGGGTAAGCAAATCCTGCTTCACATGTGGAACTACGTTGTGTTGCTTATGTTATAAGCTGCATAACAGTCCGAAATATTCAATACTCTAATAGTATGCATCTATTATTAGAACATATGTTTTTGTTGTGTATGGTCATCTGAAAATATATAAGCGTAAATGTTAATTTCAATATCAAAACAATATTGCCACATCATGTGCTTTTAAAAAAACTAAAATGTATAGACCTTGAACATGTTGAACTGGCTACGAGAAAAGACGACAGATTTGTTAATCCTCCGTTTTCTAAATAAAATATTGTACAAATAAGTTTCATATATAGAATAAAAGTACAAATTTTAAATTTTTTTCTGTTTCTAACTGGGATTATGTATACATGTATACATATCTTTGATTTGTTTACATGATAATATTAACTATATAATATGATTATGCAGTATTTTAAAATGATGGACCATTGACAGTTTATTGAAACATATAGACATTCTTTTTTCCGATAATATTGTACAAAAAAGTTTCATACTTAAATCGATGTACGAATTTCAATATTATTTATGTCTTTATTGAAACTGTAATTAATAATATACATTATACATCTTTTTGATTGACTAAACTGACATTTAAACATTGACACTTAGAGTTTACTGGAACATATAGACATATTCTCAAACATTTATTCGGCCGTATTGGGTGTATTAATACTCGCCAACCAGGCATGGGGTAATCGTAATAAGTAATCGTCATCAGCTGTAATCGATTTCATTTTCCAGTGTATTACTATGTAATCAGTAATCATGTCATTTCTGATGACAAGAAATCGAAATGTAATCGATTACATTGCAAAAACATATGATTACTTGATGATTACAAATCTTGTATATATATGCGTGAAAATAGTTTTTGATAGACAATATGAAAATGTAAAGCATGAATGAAAAATCATGAAATTAGTATTCACTATGATGGGACTCTTTTCAATGTGATAAACATTGTATCATCTTTATAACAACTTTTGTATAACCAAGCGTTTTATTTTGTTAACAGTTTATTAAAGGAATTTGCCTCTCCAGTGAGATTGAGCTCTTATGGTATAATAATATGCCTTCAAAGCATTTTTGTTCCTTTATTGAACACTTCTGATATTAACTCCTATTTCATATAAGTTTGCCTAATATTTTGATAAAACTATATTGAAATTAAAAAGCAGAAAAAATTTAGTTCCAATTTGACTTTGATGGTCGACATAAATGCATGAGCCAACTTAATTGGAATTTAAAACCAGATTTAATTTTATTGACAATTTGAATAAATTTTGTTTTCAATAAATGTTGTAATATATATATATTTAAAATTTGTAAACAAAAAATGACAATTAACCTCCTTATATAAATTAATTTATTGTGAAATTAAAGGCAATAAAATTTAAATATACCCAAGCCCACCTATTGTTTGTTAAAACAAATGGAACTAGTGATTAACACCTGTACACACATTTATGGACAAGACAAGACAAGAGAATTATGTCCCCACAGACAATAAAAATATACTTAATTGATTTTTCATTATTTTTCCAGGTTGGTTTGTTAATTAGGCAGTTGGTTAAAATTTGTAGAAAAAAACAAAGTTATATCTTAAACATATAGAAAGGATACTTATCTATAGCTACATGTATGTGATCAAATTACACTGTACTTGTCTCAGTTCTTTAAATAAGATGACAAAATTATGGCTTTAAAAAATATGAACAAAATTAGATTTTTCATGAGGATAAAAAGTTAAAAGAAATTTTCAATATTGCAGTATACAATGTAATCATGAATTCTACCCATCACTTAACGAGAACGTTGTTTACAAAATAATACATTGTATTAACATTTAAATGTAGCATACTATTAAATGACATGTTTTTAATATCGCGATCTATTGATAACAAGTTAAATTGTTCCTTTGTTTTGGTGTTTAAATGCACACCATTATTTCAAACGGCGTTTAATTAGATGTGCATCTTTACAATACATACCAGGTAGATTGTATAACGTTTAACTAGACACACACTATGGGTTCGTATTAATAGTTATGTTTTTGATTGATCCTTTGCAATTAATGAAAAAAAGAAAACATCAAGTTAGCGTATTAATTTCATTCGTCCGGAGCTCACAATTTTCTACATTTGAAAATCCTGTACCAAGTCAGGAATATGACAGTTGTTATCCATTTGTTTGATGTGTTTTATCATTTTATTTTGCCATTTGATTAGGGACTTTCCGTTTTGAATATTCCTCGGAGTTCAGAATTTTTGTGATTTTACTTTTTACATCATTAAAGTTGGTGTAACAAGAGGTACACTACCGTATTCAAAAAAAATATACTTATCAACTCATTTTGTTACATCGGATACTGGAATTGAAATATGAAATGTGTCAAAGAGAAACCAACCCGACCAAAGAACAGACAACAGCCGAAGGAATGAAGAAATATGCCACCAATATGTCATCATCACAGCGAAAAAAATCCTGCATCTGGAGGTTAGGATTCAACTGGCCCCTAACTTTTTTTATACAAGTTCATTAAATGATAACCAATGATATGCATTTTTTTGTTGTAATTATACGCAAATAGTTATAGTAGACAAGAGATGGCTATGTCATAGCCTATAAACGAAAACATATTGACATAAACACTCTTAAATGTTATAATTAAAGAAAATCATGACTGTCAAACAAGTCAGATGTTTAGCTAGCTATAAAGAACAGGTTTAATCCACCATTTTCTACATCAGGAAATGCCTGTATCAAATCAGGAATACAGGAACAGGAGTTGTTTCTCTTTAATTTTATTTTGTTGAGCTTTTGATTTTGGCATTTGATAATGCACTTTGGTATTTTACTCTTAAATCCCTAAAAAAAACGTGGAAAGCAGTCCGCATTGTATGAGTAATGCTTTCGTATGATTATAAAAAAAACAAATTAGTATTAGTTATTGGATGTAAGGCGTTTTCTGATTTGCTGACAGTGTGTGTATATGAGCTCATAGACATCGTTTACTTTTCTACATTGGCTAGAGGTAAAGGGCCTCTGGCCTTTGGTAGTTTTGTATGACTTTTAATTTTAGTTTCTTGTTTATAATTCAGAGTTAAGTATTACGTCCATTATCACTGTACTAGTATAGCTATGTTTAAAGGGGCCAGCTGAAGGACGATATGGATGCGGGAGTTTCTGGCTACATTGAAGACCAATTGGTGGCATTCGGCTGTTGTCTGCTCTATGGTCGGGTTGTTGTCGCTTTGACACATTTCCCCATTTCCTTTCTTATTTTGTTACTTGTCATGTGACAGCTGAGACGTCATCAACGTTTTTCATGATTTATTTTATCTTTAAAAGAAATTAAAAATTAAATTATTAGGATTGATCGTAAGACTTTTCTGTCTGTTCGAAATGACATAAACAATCTGGTGCATACTTTAGAATAACTCGCTGCGGTGTTTTTTCAGAAAATAATATTACACTCATTTCTCAAGTATTAACTTATTTTAGGTGATATAAGGAAGAATGACCTATTTGTTGTCGGAATCTCTCTTGGTGGTGCTGTCACGTTTCAAATTCTTGTTATTATCATTTACTGTGTCATGAAAAGGAAAAGGTAAACACTGTATTAGATCAATACTAAATACAAACTGAAGTACATACCAAGACTTTTAATAAAAAAAGAATGATTATGAACACCCGAATTCCTTGCTCAAGTTTTTTTTTCAAGTTAAAAAGGAGCATATTAACTCTAGAACGGTTTATGACTCACATCAAAATTCAAGCTCTTCCTGCGTGTTGAAATTTTAGCATTGTGTTTCATAAAAATTACATAAGACAAGCTTAAGTTGGAGTACGGAAAAAAAAACTGGAACGGACGGATGGACGGACGGACGGTTTAAGCTTAAGGTAACACTAAATGCCTCAATTGCCTACGGCTATTGCATTAAAAAGAAGGTTCATATACCTATACACTATTTTAGAAAAATCTATGTTCGCCATACAATTGTATCTGAGTGTTATTTTCTCCATAACCGCATGTTTAGGAATAATTAAAACGTTATAAAAGTGAAAATGGAAATAGGGGATGTGTCAAAGAGACAACAACCCGACCATAGAACAAACTACAGCAGAAGGTCACCAACAGGTCTTCAATGCAGCGAGAAATTCCTGCACCCGGAGGCGTCCTTCAATTGGCCCGATAACAAATATATATACTAGTTCAGTGATAATGAACGCCATACTAAACTCCAAATTGTACACAAGAAACTAAAATTAAAAATAATGCAAGACTAACAAAGGTCAGAGGCTCTTGACTTGGGACAGGCGCAAACATGCGGCGGGGTTAAACATGTTTATGAGATCTCAACCCTCCTCCTATACCTCTAGCAAAATTAGAAAAGTAAACGCATAACAATACGCACATTAAAGTTCAAGAAAAGCCCGAGTCTGATGTCCGAAGATGTAGCATGATATTTTGCGCGATATAGAACATAAGATTCATTGCATGCTTGATGTTTGCTAAACATCCAATGGCAAATATTTTTAGAATTATCAGGACAAGAACGAATTTATAATCAATAGAATGAGTAAGTTGTTTTCTTTTCAGCTGGTTGCTTAACGTCCAGTGTCAAATATTTTATGCATGCTTAGGACGTTAAATAAGTGAGCTCTGCGTGGTATATAGATATAAGAAGATGTGGTATGGGTGTAAATGAGTCACAATTTGTAAAAGTAAACCATCATTGGCCAACGTAAGGTCTTCAACACGGATCCTTGGCTCACAACGAACTGCAGACTATAAATGACTTGTGTAAAATCAATCAAACAGGAAAACTACTAGTACCAATATAAAACAAAACGAGAAACACTTATGAACCACATCAACATACGACAACCACTGAACGTCAAGTTCCTGACTTAGGATGGGTGCAAACAAATGCAGTGGGTTTTAACGTGTTTTGATAGGTACCAACCTTCACCCTTACCTGAAACAATAGTGCAACATCACATCATAAAAAGACGCACTATAAAATAATGCCTGTTTAGTACGTGAGCTTTGTGTGATATGCCTGCTAGAAAATGGCGATAACTCTTAAATGTTATTGAATAAAAGAAGGTTTAAAAAGTAGGAACATATATTTGGCCCCGTAACAGATCAAATAAGGATCACCAGACTTTCATTTCAAGGGTACAGTAACGTGCAGATAGCATGACACTCGTCAATGTTCTTATTTAATTTGACGCCACTGCGTATACGAACATTCAGCAAGACCACACGAACTCCCAAATTAACAAAGAACTAGCATCAAGACGGAAAAAGTCCAGATACAGATTTTTCACGCATTTCTAAGCTCGGTCCAACTTTTGTTTTGTTCCTGTGTTGACGGTATCACTATGACTTTAAATGAAGAACAGCAATAAAAGCGCTGTTCCTTTGCTTTGTTAAGATGATTTTTTTTAAAAAGCAGGACATGCGTTTTGAGTAAAAAAAACTAAGGCAGACTGAGAATCTTTGCAAACAAAAGGAGGATGACAATCTATATATAAAAATTCAAATAAACTAATAAAAGAAAAGGCAGGACCGCATAGAGTGGAAAAAAGACAGGTCGGAGTTTGAAACTAAAAACAGAAGAATTTTTGATCCTAGCCCTACCATAAAAATCAAATGAAAACTCCCTTAGCTAACAAAAATAGACTTTTTTTTAAATATTTAGAATTTTGTATAGCTTTTCAATATTGTCGGCTAACGCGAATAGTCGATTCTTATGATTTATCTATGTTATTTTATAATTGATTGATTGATTGTCAATGTCTTAACGCTTCCTTTTAATGCATCATTTGGACTATTTTGTATAATCCATTTTTTTACGTAAGAAGCCGGAGTGCCCGGAAAAAACACCAACCTTCTATAGGAAAACTGACAATTCTCATCATTTAGTATTGGAGTCGAGTGGACTCGCACGTGCGTAGTTTGAACTCACAATGACTCGCTAGTGATTACAATAGAAGAACTGCTTAGACCACTTGGCCACCAACGCCATGATTCTATAATTCAGTATATAATCTTAAAGAAGTCATCTAACTATATGGAATTACGGGGAAAGATTGAGTTATAATATATAAATAACATGAATAACAATCTGATATTTTTAGGGAAAAAGCAGAAAAGAGAAAAAAAGACCATGAGACATTCATAGCATCAATTGAACATAACGTGCAATCAACGATACACAATGGTGACGATACTAACAGCCACGTGGTACAATCACGCGAAACAGTCAATCAGTACTACGAGAGAAGAAAACAGATTAACAGTGAAAAAAACAAAGCAGAATTTATTCTACTGGGGATGATATGAAGTTATTTAGAAAAATAAATTATTTGATTCTTTATTATCCACACATATGAATGCCATTTAGATTTTACAAATATTCATACAACTATTGTCATTCAAGACCGTGTTTTACCAAAACAGAGCCATCGATAGATGCAGGATCATAAACATTGAGTAGTTACGATAGTTTTCCAGTCAGACGCTACAAAAATCCATAAATCTTAAGAAGTCTTGTGAAGTACGAGATTTTACAAATATCTATATAACTATTGCCATTCAAGACCGGGTTTTACCAAAACAGAGCCATCGATTGATGCAGGATCATAAACATTGAGTAGTTACAGTAGTTAACAGTCAGACGCTACCAAAATCGACAAATCTTAAGAAGTATCGTGAAGTACGATATTTTATCAATTCTATACTGAAAAATCAGATTCATTTCCCATATACAATATACTGTTCCCAGATTGATTGGATAAAGTTCTGAACACGTGACCTTTGTTTTCAGACTATGATGTTTTTTATCGCCCTTCATTGTTTGTTCCTCTGTGCCGACGTCAATGTTTTGGTGGTGTAAAAGTTTGTATGTTTTAATATGCCCATGTAAATATAAGAGCTTGAAAAGTTCTATAATTCTATCTTACAATATTTCGATGCGTATTATAATTTGTACGAATTACAGACCAAAAACAAAATTTTGTTAAACACATTTAAGTTTTTTGATTGGGTTAAGTACTTAGTTTATAATAAGAAATATTAATTCGCATTAAAAGAAGTTGTGAAGGTTGACATGCTTTTGAACCGTTCGTCTTGCGGTCATAATTTTGCTGTCATCATGCATACGTCTTGATAATATGCGGAGTATTCTTCCAATTTGAAAGAAGATTCCCATCCACCAATACAAGTATCACTCATGAGTACGATACTGACACTACAGTCTTAAAATAAATTCGTATTTTACAAAATCAAAAGTGAGAAGAAAAGGTCATAATACATTATTTTCCAATTTATTTCAAAGCATTCGGCTGCATGTTATTGAGGACAAGGTCAATGTTATAATAACACAAACACATATTATAATGACGAAATGCACATAATATAATGACAAACGACAAATATTATAATAAGAAAAAAAAAACGCATATCATATAACAAAGTGTACATATTATAAAACAAAATGCACATATTATAATGACAAAAACTCAAATTATAAAGACAAATAACACACATTTTTTGACATATAATGTATATATTATAAGGCTTAAATTGTTTCAATAAATATTAATAATGCTACATTGAAAACAAAAATTCAACAAGAATTTAAACAAAAATCACCGGGACAACAAACAAAAACAAAAACAAAAACAAAACCTCTACATTTTTGTATGTAAAAATAAAAAAAGCAACAGCATAATAATAAATAAAAAAATACATTTCAGGGTAAATAACGTAAATAGTGATGAATAAAAAGTATTAGCAATATTTAAAACAACCTTTATTCTATATATATGTAAAATATGTCGTTTATCACAACGGCCATTATTTCAATCTGTTAGATATATGCATACAAAATTTATTTTGCTGTCATCTTTTAAATTACCATTAATAAATATTAAAAGTTTTCCTTTGCAAAGGGAATCAGATATTTTTCACAGACTTGCTTCACATTTTCTGACATTGGTTTGGGTCCACAAAAGAATACCTTCTTCTTTCCCTTTCTTTTAGATACTATTTCGGATAAAAGCTAAAATAAAGAAAAAAAACCCATCTAATATGTATTTGGCGATTTTTAATTAAATATACATTTTAGTGTCAGGTGTGTCATGTGTTAAAGATGACTTTTTCTAGATCTGGTAAATTTCAACTTCCCTTTTTTAGATTTCAAAATCATAGTACATGATTAGTCTATATTTCTATGCTTAAATCTTTGAATTCTAAGACTATTCGGAATTTAATGTGTCCTCTTTTGATGAATGTAACCTACCGAATTAGACTTGTAACCGGGATTGTACTAATATGTGCAATACGACAGGTGCCAAAGGATCTGTTTACCCTTCTGGAGTACCTGAGATTATTCAAGCTTTTGGTGTGGTGTGTGTTGCTTTGTCTTTAGTTTTCTATGTTGTTTTTTATGTACTTGTCTGTTTCCTCTTTAGCCATGACGTTGTCAGTTTATTTTCAAAAATACTTCTGGGATCTTTCGACACACTTTTTTGGAGACTACGTATTTTTTTTAAATTAAAAAAGATAAGTATTGCATAGTATAGTATTGTTTTGTTTTGTTTGTTGGCTTGAATTCTACAATTTAGCGACGTAAGGGGAGATTACATTTATGAAAAAGAAAAGAAAACCGTGACAATTACACCATTTTCACGCATGCGTAAAAGCAGCAACAATATTACCTTATCCCAGTCAGGGCGACCTGGTTGGGTACGAGCTTCTAGACCTGTAAAAAAGTCTTTACTTTCTCTGCGATGAGCCAAGTCTAAAGCCAGATGCAATCCCACTCCTTCCATGTTCGACTTCTTGACTGCTGACGTCATGAACAAGTGTAAATCAACAAGGTTATCTTCCATTGAACTAAGCAAGGCCTGTTCTGTCTCAAGTTCCTTTAACACATGCGTAAACCATTCGAAACATCTCTGGTCTCTATTTACCCATATGAAATCTACCTAGAAAATTAACATTGCATATTAGGGAAAATAAAACGCTTGTTTGAATTCAAACATATGCACAATGAAAATGGCGGACATTAAGACGCAATATACAATTGATGTAGCAATTTCTTTAAATTATGATATTGAGGCTATACAACTATGAAAATAATAATATAGTGATAACTAATGGTCACATGTTTGGAAAGCCGTAAATATCAAAACAAAGGTATTATCTTATGCTAAGACCGCTGGGAGTACATATAAGCTGGCGATATTTTGCCTTTTCAAAATCAAATACATAATAGGTAAAATTTTCAGAAGCGTACACAAGAACGTCGTTATTGGGTAACAACGTCCTACACAATTGAAAAAAGACGTGATGTTGTTTTTAAATTAGGAACCGAACAATGAAATAACCAATAACTTTTTTTAATTCTGAGACGACTAATTACGTTCATAGTTTTGAATAACAGAATGTACATATTTATATTAGTTTACCTTTTTGGCGTAGCGGGTTGTTAAAAAGTGTGCACCCCTCTTTTTACATGTGATTTCAAATACACAGAAACAATATTGCAGTCGATTGTTATGATTTGATTTAAATTAATTCTATATTCCTTTTTCAAGGAGAAAATCATAAACAAAGAGACGTTGATAACGTCACAGTCACATGACAAAAATGATCTCTGTCAGCTGATATAGGCAAACAGCTGTCAGCCAATCAAAAGACGTGTTATAAACATCCAAAATTAAACTATTAGAATCAAGAGATTGAAATTTACTTACCTTTTTTACTCTCTGTAAAGTCTCTGTCGTATCATTGTAATAACAATGACTACAATTTGGACATTTCTGCTTCCTTTCTCTTAAAGTGTGGACTAAACTTTGAATTATTGAGGCCATTGGTGTTACTCCTATCCCTGCAGCTATCAAAATGGAATGATCGGTATTCAATGCCTCTCGTGAAGGGCTTCCGAATGGTCCATCTAAAAAGCACTAAAAAGTAACACGATAAGTATTTTATTATTTTTTTTATTTCAAAATACACATTATGCATAACCATTGGCCATGTAGGTAGCCAAAAGCGAATACAGTTGTTATAAATCCCTAAGTTATTGACAAAAAGGTTAACCAATCCTGTTCAGAAAGTTTTTATTAAGTTTTTCCCCTTCTGATTTTGCCCTTTTCAAACATTTTCAATCATTTTTTGCAGAAATGATACAAATGACGTAACGTTAAATAAAAGTCCATATGTGGTCACTTACCAGATATGATTACAATCAATTATGTATGTTAACTTACTCTGATTTGAATGTTTTTCGATTTCATTTGTATTCGTCTCTGCTTCACTATACCAACCTTCAACGATAAAATTCAAATTGCATTTTTCTAGTTTAGACAATTCGTAATGCTAATTCATTTTTGGTATACATTATCTTTGAAAATATGTTTGCTTAGCAGTAAACGTCAGCTATGTTGAAAAATGAGCTTTTTTGCGATTCAAAGCTGTGTTATGCTTGAAATCGCTTTGTTTTTGGTTGGGTTCGTGTTGCTTAGTCCTTAGTTTTCTATGTTATGTCTTCTACACTATTAATATTCTGTTGGTCTTTTTACTTTTAGTCATGGCGTTGTCAGTTTATTTTCAATTTATGAGTTTGACTATCCCTCTGGTATCTTTCGTCCCTCCTTTATACCAGTAGTGGTATCCTTTTGGGCGTTTTGGTTTGAATTTGTTTTATGCATCCGTCTTTGTATTACATTACCGATATCTAATACTTATAAATCAAGTTCACCTCATCAATATTTGACAATCCTCCTCTCCTTTGTCTTTGATTTTTGGCAGGTTCTAAAAAATAAGAATTAACCATGTTACATATTGAGAAACGGATCACATGCATTCCTGTTATCTATGATAAGTTTATTTATAACCACTTGGTCGATCCCACTGCTGGTTGAGATTTATTTTCCCGAGTGTATCACCAGCCCAGTAGTCAGCACTTCTGTGTTGACTTGAGTTATCATTGATATGTTTATAATAATAAATTAACTGTTAACAAAACTTTAAATTTTGGAAATACTAAGGCTTTTCTACCTCAGGGTTAGATTACCTTAGCTGCATTCGGCAAACTTTTAGAAATTTTTGGTCCTCAATGCTCTTCAACTTCGTTATTTAATTGACCTATTAAACATTTTTGTTTCGAGCGTCACTGATCAGTCTTTTGTAGACGAAACACGCGTCTGGCGTAAGTGTAAAATTTTAGTTCTGGTATTTATGATGAGTGTATTCATAAGTAGACTTAACCTAAGTGCTCAAGTAATGTAGACTTGTTATCTTTGTCTACACTAGGCTTTCGTCATGTTGCTAATGTAAAAAGAAAAAAAAGTTAAAACTCTTAATCTAGCGTATCCATGACGAGTTTGTAAAAGGTTGTGAAACATTTCTTCTCATACGGAATTACTTTAAACCAATTACATGTAGTCGGCTGTTTAATGATTTATCATCGATGCTGTACACCTTCTTCTGTATTTCAAATTACAAGTACTCGCGTAATGTTGAGGTTGCTCGCCACTCATATATGGTTTTAGCTATGTATGCCACATTTTTTTTGAAAGTTTTCGTTTTCAATATTGTTCAACTTCATGCTTGATAAAGTCTTTAAATATTTTTGATTTGCACACCTTTTGATAGGGATATAACGAGTATCTAAGGTATCATCTCATGTTTAACATGTTGAGAGTTTCCTTTTGGAACTCTGCGTTTGACTGACAGTTTTTCTACGTCGCTGGTTCTCCCAAGATGGAGCGGTCTACTCGACACAAGCAAGTTCATCGCCATTAAAAACAAAAAGGGCGTAAGGAAGCTTTGAATATCAATAACCAATGATATATCATTGTATTACTGACTTATAGTAAAGTTATGAAATTGACAATCAAAATATAATCTGTAAATTCAATTTATGAAAAATGTGAACAAATATTTATTGCTGGATAACAGTGCTTAATTTACAGCCACTTCTTTTCAAACAGTAATATCACCATTTGTTTACTAAACTGATACAGATGTTTACTTTAATCAACCATGATACATGTACACATAAACCCATATTAACTAATTTCATTCTCTTTTCAACATGTTCAAAACGTGTTTATTATTTTTCTATTTGTCTTTTTTCTCTTTTATCCGTGGCGTTGTCAGTTTGTTTTCGATCTATGAATTTGACTGTCCCCCTAGTATCTTTCGCCCCTCTTTATATGCATTTCAATATTAAAAGATTACAATTTCTGTATTCATACTATTTCAACAATTCCTAAGTGTATCAAGTCCACGTATAGGTGTAATTTAATATCATTGTTTTAAAAAAACATTTGTCCATCTTACTTCCTCAGTAGATAAAGTCCGAATGGGTCTACGAAGAAATGCGCGTCTGGAGTATTACATTATAATCCTGGTACCTTTGATAACTATTTACTAGCATTTTAGGTGGTCATGTATGTCAAGTCAGCATTTTGTATCGTGAACACTTTTTATTGACCTAATGTTATGTTCTTACCATCTGAGCCCTTAGCAGTTTCTGTTATATTCGATCTCGTTCTTCCCGTGATAGATTTGATCATTTCTAACCATGAAAACGACCTTCTATGACCTACATCCGGGTCATATTTGGAAATGAATTTATACAAGGCATTTGTCCAGTTTCCTCTCTTCCGAATATGTAACCATAGTACATCTGCCAAAGAAAATCAAATATATATGGTAGAACATAACACTGCGGGGAGACAACTCTGTAAAATCTGCTAAACGTTTTAATCAAGTTCTATTATTAAGGAAATGTTAAGACTCTAAATGATCAAAATAGACAACTTTCGAATTCGATGCATTTCCGTCGAAAACTCTGGTTTTAGTGAACATCATTCGTGCGTTTAAGGGCATCGTCACTTCCGTTCCACTGTTGAGCGAGTTGTTGGAAAACAATAATACTATAATGCACGAATTGTTCGGCAAATTAAATTTTCATAATTGACAATCAGCACTGCAGTAATTAGGGAATTGTGATTAGTACTTACGAAACAAAAATTATTTCTAGTTTATCCTGCACAATGACGATCACTAAGACGCTTGATGAACGTTAATTGTGCAGGGAAACAGGCGATCCACTCTATCTTGTAAATGACGTCATAAAGGCGCGCATAATTGAAGAGTTGTTCCAGTGACGGATGAACTCGAAAGTGGTCTATAAATGTTGATCAAACTGATATATATCCGATGAATCCTATTCAATTTTCCGATGTGTGTGGTTCAAATTTTTGGAAATTTTATATTTTTGTAAGAGGGTCACTGTAAATATTTTGTCAAAGTTTTATGAAAATTAAACTAGCCAAATTTATTATAGTCAAGGTTTTGCAGACTACCTTAATATAATTATCAAACTTTAGGTATGCTGTTTTTTTTCTTATTGGTACCATTAAGCGTCAAATCTACGTTTTATTAATACTTTAATCTATTTTAAATTGCTCAATTCTCAATTTATAATACGGTACGTGCCTTTTATACTAGTTAAAATCATGTTTTCCCATAACAATTTAAATTTCGTACACATAAATGAATATTAAAATGCAATTAATCAAAACATATTTTAAATTAAGACTGGGAAAAAAGCAATTGTTAAAGTATAACTACACAAATATAAATGTAATCTTTCAGAGTAGTTTTGTAGTTAGGTATATATTTGAAAAAAAATATGTTTCGTTCTTTGATATACATATACAAAATTGCTAAAATAAATGTAGTACTGTGCGTTACCTGAATGTTTGAAATAATAAAAACAAAAAAAATGTTTTATCAAACAGTTTTGTTTATTAAAAAACACATAATAAGTACAAGTTCTCAGTTTGTACTTAAGTGACTATCAGCACATAACAAAATAAACACTGCTCACAATATTGATAAAGCTTTTCAAAAATGTATTCAACAGTGTTTTATATACCCTTCATTTCCGGTGCACTGCTGATTGTAAATGGATGAAACTCATATGGAGAAATCTCCGGAATCTGTAAATATAGGTAATCTCCAGGTTTGAAATCGAATGTCTTAGGTCTCGATATTTCTAGATGGGTTACCTGATCAAGAAAAATACAGTTTAATTTAGAGATTTTACAATACAAGATGTGTCCTAAGTTTCAGAAGGCTACCAGTAATGTACAACTCACATTGAGTGATAAAAAGACTGACATAAAAGTCGACTGTATTAAAAAGTTCGTTGATTGAAGATTTTCGTTTCACATTCATCTACTAATAAATAAATTCCCTTAAATAAGACCGAGCCATGGGTGATATTTTCTTTTACACCTTGAACTTGTTTTGATTTTTGTCGGTTTTTTTTCTTATTAACTTACATCAGCCGAGAATCACTTTGTTTCTCCGAGGGCTATCAATCTGCTATATCCCACTCCTAGCTTCGTGTTATCTGAATAATTATACTGGATGTTCCATTATTATTCTTTTTACTATGAAACCTTAAGGTACTGAAGTATGAATAACGTACATGATAACGTTACTGTTATGATAAAATCTACCCAAGAAGAGACTGAAAATGTATTTTCAATTTTGACAGTCTGTGGAATATGCCTCAGGCCGAAACGTAGAACCTGACCATTTGTATATATTAATCGAGGTATATTCAAAAACGTGGTCTTTAGAATTATCAATTTAATATTGGTCTGCACAAGAGGGTGACATTAAAAAAATGTCCCCCGCTTAGCCATGGCAGTAAATTATCTCCTTCGTATTAGCTTATCAAAATAGTGCATCTAAATGTAAAATATAATGACATTCAATTTCATATACAGCAAAACCTGGCTAAACCGAATCCTGCATAAACGGAAAACCTGTCTAAACAAACATGTTCTTAAGTACTGTCATATCAAATTATGTCCGTTATGAACCTGATAAAACCGAACGTCGGCAAAAAATCGAACACAATTCAGAAGAGGTTCAGTCTAACCAGGTTTCACTGTTATTATATACGTACGCTTCCATGTAACAGAGTAGCTCGCTGAATGTACGTTACACCATAACGTATTTGTTTAATCCATTTTAACCTGTAAATCTGTTCAATTAGAAATAAACATCCGGGCACCAGAATCCATTTCCAGAAATCTTGACAATGGAAGATCAACAATATCCAAAAAGGAACACATAAAAAATGTACTGTGAAAAATAACTGAAATAAAAGAAATAAAAAACATTTACAATCAGCAGTAAAACGGAAATGAAAGATATCACTTTGATTATTTATGTGAAAAGATTTGTCAATATTTTGGTTAGTATTTTTTTTTGGTTACGTGTCGCCAATCTCTTAGATTTATAAGAACACAACGGGTACTTGTACCTATGAAGTATTCCTTCTAAACAGAAACATTTGAGAGAACAAAGTTTATTTTACTTAATAGAAACTTTTTAAAACTCTTAATAATGATTTTTTATTCCAGCCTTGACTTAATTTGTTTTGAATTTAATATGCATTTATGTTTACATAATCTAAATTGTTAAGGGAACACTTGATTTTAACTAGTAAAAATGAAATATAAAAGGCACAAACCGTTTTATGAATTGAGCATTAAGCAATTAAAAAAAGATTAAAGTATTATTAACATAAAGTAGAGTTGACACTAAATTATATATATTTTGCTATTTACAAATAGCATATTCTGAAAATCGGAAAATAATAGTAAACAAGATTTGAAGTTTCTTATAATTAAAAACAGCACTTCGGATACAATATATTAAGTTTTGATATGTACTGCTGGTTGATTCCCCGATGATACTCTTAATAATGATTTTTTATTCCAGCCTTGACTTAATTTGTTTTGAATTTAATATGCATTTATGTTTACATAATCTAAATTGTTAAGGGAACACTTGATTTTAACTAGTAAAAATGAAATATAAAAGGCACAAACCGTTTTATGAATTGAGCATTAAGCAATTAAAAAAAGATTAAAGTATTATTAACATAAAGTAGAGTTGACACTAAATTATATATATTTTGCTATTTACAAATAGCATATTCTGAAAATCGGAAAATAATAGTAAACAAGATTTGAAGTTTCTTATAATTAAAAACAGCACTTCGGATACAATATATTAAGTTTTGATATGTACTGCTGGTTGATTCCCCGATGATACTCTTAATAATGATTTTTTATTCCAGCCTTGACTTAATTTGTTTTGAATTTAATATGCATTTATGTTTACATAATCTAAATTGTTAAGGGAACACTTGATTTTAACTAGTAAAAATGAAATATAAAAGGCACAAACCGTTTTATGAATTGAGCATTAAGCAATTAAAAAAAGATTAAAGTATTATTAACATAAAGTAGAGTTGACACTAAATTATATATATTTTGCTATTTACAAATAGCATATTCTGAAAATCGGAAAATAATAGTAAACAAGATTTGAAGTTTCTTATAATTAAAAACAGCACTTCGGATACAATATATTAAGTTTTGATATGTACTGCTGGTTGATTCCCCGATGATACTCTTTAGCTCATAAAATCAGTGATTCTGTTTTGACTTAGTTTATTACATAATTGTCCATTACAAAAGACAAATTATCATAAAACTAATAAATTCAAAAACGCTTCGGAAAAGTTTAATTTAGTGGATTTCAGTTCCTATATTATATCATTTGTGGGCATATGACTGTTTAAATAAACTTATATATAATTAGCATTCAAATAGTTTTATTTGGGTTATTTTTATGATGATAAACATGATAAATACATAAAAAAAATATATGATTTATAAAATATTGTATTTATTTTTAAAGGAATGTAATTAATTAATTCCTTTTTTAGTTTTTTTTTTTTTTTGCCTTCATTTTCCCCTTTTTACTAGTATTCATATATTTTCCTATTTTTAATGTCTTTCTTTTTTACTTTTTTTTTTACAATTTCGAATATTACCAGTTATAATGTATTCCAATTATTGACATTGTACATATCTTATATTTTTTTATATATATTGTTTGTTTATCAAGTATATTATCACCCCTACTTTTTGGTGGGGTTTGTGTTGTTTATTCTTTAGTTTTCTTTGTTGTGTCATGTGTACTATTGTTTGTCTGTTTTCCTTTTCATTTTTAGCCATGTTGTTGTCAGTTCATTTTCGATTTATGAGTTTGGCTGTCCCTTTGGTATCTTTCGTCCCTCTTTTATGCCTCAATTGTTAGAAATATTAAAAAAACCGTGTTATTTATTTTTTTCTCATACAAAGCAGCGTTCATTCCAAATATCATGTTTTGCATCAATTGACGCTCTCAGTATACTAGTAATTTAAAGGTCTCTCTATCTCAATTCTAGTTTTGTTCTAAAATCTTTCATTTTATATAACACTAAAATTTTATAAAAGATACAGGGTTTTTTTTATTGCACAATGGTTGTATATGTAGGTGCATACGAATAGGTTGCTCCAATATTTTTTTTAAATTACATACGTTAAACTTATAAACTAATATATTCATAAAATTACAAGTTTCATTCCTAAAAATACGATCTGAAGATTTTTTATCTAAATTTTATATACTTTGTTTTTTCGTGGTGTCGTCTACAGTGATTGTTATAATTGACTTTTTACCGGTTACAATCAATACAGAATTGAATATGAGGAACTGATACCTTAAAGACATTTTATTTCGTTTTATTTTGCAAAATAATTATACATTTTAATTGAAGAAATGAAGTACAAACGTCCTTAAATTGATAAATATACAACAAAGTGAATATCCGTGGAATAAACGCCTAATTTCTGAGTTTCAAACACGTAGCCATATGCATGTTTCACACAGTGAAAATGATTTCTCATCTTACATATTTTATGTTATTATTTCATGTTTAAGTTAAAATGATGATAAGTGTAATTTCAAAGTACATTAATTTTGATATACATAGATAAGATGATATTCTTTTTAATCACCTGAAGAAAGTTTTTTTTATGGTGTCATATTATATTGCAAGATACTTTAACAATCACATTACAATGCCTCATTAAACAACAATTTCGTCCACAATCTAAATAAACATTCGACCTTGACTAATATTAGAATTGCAGTTATGTTTAGATCAATTTCTCAAGTTTTCTTTATGATTAAGTAAACAATAAGGATAAGATATCAACAAACAATTTTAACAATTTTTTTAATTTGCTACATTATCTCGTAAACATTTGGAATGATGCTGCACACTAACAGCTGTGTCCGTCCAAAATAATCATTAAAATATATACAAGACACAGGAGTTGATTTCAATGAAGTGGGAAGGCGTCCTTCACATTTTCATTCATTATGCGGTACATTTGTTATTTTGTCATGTTTGTCTACCTCAGACATTATACTTCTTTCTACTTCAGTCATTGATCAGCCGAATATTCATTTTTGTCTTTGCATTTGTTTTATTTTTATCTTCATTATTCTTTATTTTTCCTATTTATTTGATTTTATTCCAATCATTTTCAGTTCTTTAAACCCTATCTTAAACCTTGATTATATCCAATTTTCATTGGCAAATGTCAAAATAAACTTTACAGGTTTTGTTGAGGTCATTATTTACTCTGATGAACTAGTTAGGATAATTTGTCTACTATTTTAAAATTACTTATATAGGAAGATAAGCATTCTAGTTTGTTATTGCTTAATTCATTTTATGAATATTGAATATCTTCTTTATTAAATATTTGTTTGTTTTTAGTGTGATAAGGATTATAACACAATGCTGACTGCTGTACCACTATTCCTAACATTTTTTCTTATTATGTCTGTTTGTTTTGTTCATGCATCGTTGTCAATATATATGAAATTTGATGCTACTGTCATACAATTGAGCGGTTCAACCAGCTATACAACCAGAAACAATCCTCCATTTTCTACATCAGGAATATGACAGGTTTTGTCCATTCGTTTGTTGTGTTTGAGCTTTTGATTTTTCCATTTGATAAGGGATTCTCAGTTTTTTTTTGTGATTTCACTTTAAACTACTCTTTTGAGATATAGGACAACACATGTCATGTATATTAGCTTCGTTGTGATAATTGTCAACATCATACTCACTTCATAAAGCCTAGAGCGAATACATGGCAACGAAAAAATTACAATTATCATCAAGATGAACGCTGCAGCCCAGCCAGTGATATATGCTGAGCCGTTTAACAACCCATACTGTGATTCATCCGTTAACAAAATTGTTCCAACTGGGAGCTCTGTCGACAAACTTGATACCACATCTGAAAATATATATCATTCTTTTTTGTTATTATTTTTTCGTTCATTGTGATAAATTGCACCGCATCATTAGTATACCCTTTTTAAATTATTGTACTTAATCTATATCATATGTTACGATATGTAAACAGCAGAGTTTCAAGATAAGGATTGTTGTGTGTATGTGTAGATTTTTGTTTCCAACTAGTATTGTAAGTGATATTGTTTAATTTTAAGTGGTATAACGGAGTAACAGAAAGCAACATATTATCCCAGATTCTGTAAAAAAACATATCTTTTCGGGGCCTTTTGTAGCGGACTATTTGCGGTATATGGTTTGGCTCATTGTTGAAGGACATATTGTGACCTATTGTTGTTACCTTCTGTGTCAGTTGGTCTCTTGTGGAGAGTGGTTTCATTGGCAATCATTCCATATCTTTTTTTTTACTCATACATCAAATATTTTTTTTTAAATGTTGAAAAATTAAAAAAAAAAAGAATCATAAAAAGTAATGGTCTCAAAAATCTATGGATTAACTAAGGTGAGACAAAAAAAAAACTATAAGTTGAAAGAGTATAAGTTTGGAAACAAAATAGGCTAAAAATAATGTTAGAATATGGAATTTATTTTTGAGATATATGCGTTTTAAATAATGGCAGAAAAAGGATGACAAGATTTTTTTACTTTTATTAACATTTGTATTTTTTGAGTCTCAAATTATAAGAAAAGAAGGCTAAAATCTGCTTAAATCTTGGCAAATGACCATTTATGAGCTATTAGAGCTTTATATGAAAAAAGTTGGTGTTATGGGGCAACATATTTTACAATGTATTGAAAGATAAAAAAAACCAAGGTGTCAGAAAACACAACTAAGTACATCCTCAAAACTCATTCTCTTGAAATACACTTACAAGCATTTCCAACTTGGCCAATCGTGTGAACCGTTGTGTAAAGAACAATCATTATTACTACATATTTATGGAACAACACATGTTTGTCGAGTGGAAGTCGTCTGCCAATCGTTGTGGATCTCACGAGATTTATGGTTTGTCGTAACATCAGCACCAATACAAGAGTACAGTTGAAATTCAAATTTTTCCCGCAAATTTTTGCAGTTATAAGGAATCTATTAGAATCTATGTTTTTCAGTGCAGCATACCCACCAAGAGCGATGCTTATTGCAATATACACCAATACTAAAACAATTTTTGATGTGTTGCGTCGAAGATAGACCATAGACCAATAGTGAGAAAATTGAAAAAGCCGTCTTTTCTTTGGAATGTTACACCACTGCGTCACACTGTGAATAGAAAATAAAACAAATCAAGCTCTTGGTTTTTTATGCCCCACCTACGATAGTAGAGGGGCATTATGTTTTCTGGTCTGTGCCTCCATTCGTTCGTCCGTCCGTCTGTGCGTCCGTTCGCCTCAGGTTAAAGTTTTTGGTCAAGGTAGTTTTTGAAGAAGTTGAAGTTCAATCAATTTGAAACTTAGTACACATGTTTCCCATGATATGATCTTTCTAATTTTAATGCCAAAATATAGTTTTGACCCCAATTTCATGGTCCACTGAACAAAGAAAATGATAGTGCGAAGTTCAGGTTAAAGTTTTTGGTCAAGTTAGTTTTTGATGAAGTTAAAGTTACATCAACTTGAAACTTAGTACACATGTTTCCAATGCTATGATCTTTCTAATTTTAATTCCAAATTTAAGTTTTGACCCCAATTTCATGGTCCACTGAACATAGAAAATGATTGTGCGAGTGGGGCATCCGTGTACTATGGACACATTCTTGTTCTTTTATAATTTTCAACATTTTGTCTTGTAAAAAGCCTTCTTAACGATTATCTATAGTTCATAACATTTATGTCATATGGTAAGTGGTTGAAAGTTGTCTGATTGACAATCACGCCACTTCTTTTTATCTATTTCATATCTTGGTGATATTTTTCATACATTAATTTCATTCATTTCATACAGCTTGTATTCATTACGTTCAGCTTCATATATTAATTCAATTAACTTCATTCATTACATCCAATTCAAACAGCTTGTATTCAATAATTTCAGCTTCATACATGTACATTAGTTTCATTAATTTCATACATTTCATACAGCTTTTGACGTAGAATCTGCTTTACCTTCGGGATCATCTAAGATCACCCCTGTGTCTGTTTGTCTTTTTTTAGCCATGACGTTGTCAGATTATTTTCGACTTATAAGTTTGAATGTTCCTCTTGTATCGTTTGTCTCTTTTCTAAACGGCTATTAATATTATGAAATAAGCATGTTAATGACTGGGATTTCGTTAGTAACAAGCTCTTTTCATATACAGTGAAACCTGGCTAAACCGAATCCTGCATAAACCGAAAACCTATATAAACCAAACATGTTTTTAAGCACCGTCGTATCGAATTGTTGTGAACCTGATTAAATTGAACATTTGCCTACTCTGAGCAAATTCTAAAGTCCTGAAGAGGTTTATTTTGACCAGGTTTCACTGTATTTTCATACCTAAACGTTACATTGTTGATGAGACCAGGGTGTTTTTCGAGTGCCGTTTGAAAATCATCAAATAATATTTGACCGCTATTGTCAATGTCTGCTTCCTCAAACAAAACTGTGGTTAATTCATCTACATCCTCATCAGACAAATGTAAAGAACTTTCCTCAGTGCAGGATTGCAGGACTGTTTTTAGGTCGACCTTACAAATTGATCCACTTCCTGTATAAAAATAAATACACTAAAATGTATTAAAAATCTGACAAACATATTTTTTTATGTATGTAATCTTTACTATAACCCGATATACACTCTTGAAATAACCTCTACAAGTTTCTGTTCACACTTATACATGTATGGACCTGCTGCAAGACAATGCAGCCATCTTTCATCATAATCAGGGTTTGAAGGTTTTCTACAGTTGATTAAACAAAATGCACGGAAACGTTATGATATTAAGAGAAGTCATTATTCAAAACTGAATTTTTTCTCACCATAAAATTACAATTTTACTGTCAAGCAAATTATCTATGAATAATACCAAAGCTGACCAGGGAAATACATGAAAATTGATCGTTTCAAAATCTAATACAATCTTTGTAAAATGTCCATTTGACAACGAAACGTTTTCATTGGCTTAAAACGTATAAACAGTGAAACTTCATCTAATGACGTTACACCTTTTTTTATAATTTTTACTTTGGTTCGTTTAAAATAATCATATCAGTTCGGACTCTAAATCGTTGATTTTTTTCTAAATATACAAAGGATTTGGTCTGTAAGGGCCCATTTTGGCCTCAAATTTCAGGTTTATCTGAAGGAAGATTTTGTACAATTTTTAAGCACTTACATGTCTACTTCAGTCGATTTAATTTGTTCATGTGAACTATTTGAACTGACTTAGTCATTGCAGACGCTCATATTCATACTAAGATATAAAAAATCTATTAATTATGCATATATGTCCCTTTTCAGATAGTATTTGTCAAAAATGCAAGTGGCCGCATCCGTGTTTACCCTCAACCTACATGTATGTTATGTATTATCATCAAATATTACTTACATTTAAATTTTAAGAATGATCGAACACGAATGCGGCCACTTCCATTAAAGACGAAAACCGTCTAAAATTTAACTGAAATGCTAAAATTGTGAAGATTTCAGTAATTTAGCATGACTTAATTATGCCATTTATTGATATATGTGCATTATATTGTCAAAAACAGTCCATATTTATGTAGCAGAAGTATTCTACTTTCCAATAAATAGCAAAAAGTTTACATTATAATAGCTTTGAAAAAATGATATATTTGTGGGCCAAAAGAAAATCTTACTGAACCTACTCCTTTATTACAAAATTGTTGCATCAATATAAGCAATATATTAGTAAAACTATCTTGTAAAAATATCTTAATCATAAAATGATGTGATCTTCATTTATTTTCGTTCATACTTCCAATTTCTATTATAATTTTTGCTACCGCCAAAAAACTATGATGCATTCCAAATATTAATTCATACAATATCGCCGTGGGAGAAAATTCATGTAATATTTGACCTAATATTTGCGAATATTATCATTTAAAGTTAAAATTTTGAAATATCATGAAATATCAATTAAAGATGAAACACATAATACAATTGGCTTTTTAAAAATTTTTATCACTTTGCCATGAAACTATAAAATTGAAAGAATAAATGAATTACATAAACATTTAGGGTTAGTAGACTTTGAGATCTGTTGATCTGATTGTAAAACTTAATCTTTTTTATGGATTATTTGTATAATTTTAAAATGTCAATGAACTTATAATTATATAACATTTCTATAAATAAACTCATAAAGTGTATGCTAGAACATATTTTTGTCTCGTCATCGAATGAAGAGACCAATACTATGCGTGATGTACTTTAATTTTCTATATTAAGTTTTATAAGACCTTGGGATAAAACAAGAATAAATGATAACCTTCCCCTTTATCAATAAAAGAATACGTGTTAAAATCTGATGAGTCATTGACTTTTTTCGTGTTTTACTAACATCACGCGAGACTTGAAAAAAAAGAAAGTCAATGCAAAAACGTCCATGTATACGTGAAGAGTTGTGTCACCATGAACTTTTGTACAAAGAATTTTAAGGGAGTGTATATCCATTTTATTTAAAAAAATGTAGAATTTGAATATTATTTTCGAAAAAATTAACTTTATCATATTTAATTAAAAATGAACTCACCCTACATTAAGCTCACAATATGTCTTTAGAAGAAGAATGCATTTTTGTTGAGGCACTTTTTTCTGTTAAACTGGTAGGACAAATAGAGGTAATATCGAAACAAAGAAAAAAAAACCTACTGAATTACAAAATTCGCTCAAGTTTTACAATTATTGTTTAGTTTAAGTGCAGTTTATTTGGAAAAAAAAACATGAAAAAATATGTCACCTATGGGCATGATGAGTTAAAAAAAAAGATATTTAATAATGCCAAAAATGGCATTGTTGCACTAAAGGGATATAACTTCGAGCTTTTACCATGATATAAAATTAAAAATATCTGGGGCAAAAACGAATCCATTTTGTTTGGTTGCATGTTGTACCATATCATAAAGTGACAACTAATATAATATTGTAAAAAAATATTTTGTAATGAAAACAAAATATTAAACTTTTTTTGCTGTTTTTTTTTTTATCCCAAAGGCTCCATTGTACGTTAATTTTTTCTGAGATAATTCCATATAAGTGAGAGGGTTAGCTAGCTATAAAATGACGTCTTGTCCACTATTTTCTACATAAATAAATACCCGTACCAAGTCAGTAATATGACAGTTGTTATCCATTTATTTGATTTGTTTGAATTTTTATATCTGCTGTTTTTGTTCACACATTGTTGCTAATATATGTTGTGTTTGTGAATAGCGAGTGCTGGTTTTAATCAGACTGAATATTATGACTGTCATACAAGTGAAAACCAAAATTTCATCCGGCGTTTTGTCTCTTTCTACAGAAATACGCCGCCAGAATAGTTTAATTTCCTTTATCAGAAAAAGTATATTTTAAAGGCGTTATATGATTACCGTCCGTGTCAAAAACATTAAACAAAAACATAAGCTTCTGTGTTGGAGTTCCATTCTTCAGAATTTGTAACCCTTCAATCAGTTCAATAATATCGACATTTCCATTTTCGTCGACGTCGAACAGACCAAAAAATCTTGTAGCAAAAAATGACTGAAAATAAAAAAAGGACTCATTCACATTGATTTGATTTAATACTTAACATTTATACATAAGACGATGAGTCTATACCTCTGCTGGTGGATTATAAGTCCACAAGGGTATCATTTTCACAGTTGTCAGTAATTCGGTAATGAACAAACCTTTCTAAAATTCCGCTACCAAATTTGAAATTATGAGAAAATAGATTTTAAATCCATGGTAAAGATTATCATACGCTGATTTTGTTTTTTTATGGTCTTATATTGCATAAGAAACTGACACTGTTTAGTTTTAAAATTTGCTTGCAAATATGTAGCTTCGAGCTTCCTGCTGAAGACAAATAAAAAAAGCTCTTCGCACGCTGGAATCTAAAAACATGTTGTTTTTAATTTTTTTAGGCGCAGAAGTAGTTAATTGATGCTTCTTTTGTGTATGTATGTCATGTTTTCTTTCCAACGTGGTGTCCTTCATTCGTTCATTGTTGTGTTTAGTCCTCGTGGTATACAGATGGGTGCGGTCCTAACCTTGACAAAAGTTAACTTAGAGTTAACTTGTTGACTGCTTTTTAAGTTAACTTAAGAATTTTTAAGCAGACCAGCAAGTTAACTTCGTCTACGGTGGACCAGACCTACGGTCCGCTTTTTTATGACTGCTGCAGACCTATCGACAGGTCTGTTCCAGACCAGACCTGTGGACAAGTCTGCTTTTGACCATTCCTGAGGACAGGTCTGCCCCAGACAAGACCTATGGACAGGTCTGCTCCTGACCAGACCTGTGGACAGGTCTGCTTCTGACCAGACCTGCGGACAGGTCTGCTTCTGACCAGACCTGTGGACAAGTCTGCTATTGACCAGACCTGGGGACATGTCTGCTTACGAAATGTTATCGTTTTTGCGACTTTTCATATCAGACTTGAGCTTTATTAAAATATGTATAAACAACATTCGCATTGTTCTTCCCAAGAAGGCCTCTGATAGCAAATGTCTTTACTCTACTAGACATTATTCATAACAACACAATTCTTTCTTTTTTTTATTTTATATATTCTTATAAACATTAGTCAAAATTTACATAGAGCTATCATATTTTTTCAATTAGAAGGCGGATAGAAATTAGGGTTATCCAACGCATCGGAACAACATTCGTATATCATGGGATATCAACATCTTTGTCGACGTTACTTCGTTCCCCGTTTCTTACCTGTCCCTTCATAATTTTTACTTTACGCATTTATACATGCAGGGATATTTCATTGTTATTCTACTTGTTTGGATTGGATTTACTATTCATTTTCCGCAGAATATTCTAACGAAATTGTACAGTTACAGTGTCCGGATATGTACGATGTGGTAAAACTACCAACAATCTCGTCAAATTCGTCAGATTTGTCGAGAGATTTGTGCACATGAATGAAATAGTTGTCACTTGACGTTTAACTACAAACAAAATCAATCAACCGACATAATAGATTAACAGTATACTATTACCAGAAGAGAACCTCAAATACATTTTTTTATTAAAAAGCACAAATGAATTCAGACATGTTAGTGTTGGTACATGTACTAGGATGATGCGGCCTAATAGTTTCGTTTTACACACACTAGTGACTGTTCAATATTGTGAAAACAGAGATGAAACGCTGACATTCTCAATGTATACGGAATAAAATTGCATTAAATGTTTTCCTTATTGCTTACATTTGCCGTCTACTAACATGTTCACAGGAGTGCCAGGAGAAGACATAATTAGGCGCCATCCCAACAGCGGTCATTTATTTTTTACATTGAATCCAGACATCAAAAATATTGCTGATTTACTATGCAGATATATATATAGATTTTTAAATTAAAGCTAGTGCACATATGCAGGTCAGTTTTTGATCAATGCATGCAGTCAAAAAATTGTGTTGTATAAGTCAGTATGAGGTATCAAATCTACTAAAATTTTGTTATGTATCAATATTTTTAATAAAAGGAGGACATGCTGACATCCAAAATTAATGCGAACAAAAATTTGTTGTTATTATATTGCAATATTACTGTCCATTGTACTATATATTGAATCCTGACATAAAAAATATGGCATATTTACTATGCGGGTATACCTGGTATATAGATTTACAAATTAAAGTGCACATATGGTCAGTTTTGGTCAATGCGGTCAAATCATTTTGTTGTACAAGTCAGCATGAGGTATCAAAACTACTGAAAATTTTGTTACGTATCAATATTTTGAATAAAAGGAGGACATGCTGGCACCCTAAATTTATACAACAAAAATTTGTTGTTCATGTTGTTATTGTATTGCAATATAGCTGTCCATTGTGTTATACATTGAATCCTGACATAAAAAAATATGGCTGATTTACTATGCTGGTATATAGATTTACAAATTAGAGTGCACATATGGTCAGTTTTGGTCTTGGTTAATGCTGTCAAATTATTTCATTGTACAAGTCAGCATGAGGTATCAAAACTATTGAAATTTTGTCACGTATCAATATTCTGAATATAAGGACTTGCTGGCACCCTAAATTTATGCGAAACAAAAATTTGTTGTTATTGTATTGCAATATTGCAATCCATTGTATTATACATTGAATCCTGACATAAAAAATATGGCTGAATTACTATGCGGGTATATATGGTATATAGATTTACAAATTTAAATGCACATATTGTCAGTTTTGGTGGAAGTGCTCAAAATATTTTGTTGTACAAGTCAGCATGAGGTATCAAAACACTGTAATTTTGATACGTATCAATATTTTGAATAAAAGGAGGACATTCTAGCACCCTAAATGTATGCGAACACAAATTTGTTGTTATTGTATTGCAATATTGCTGTCCATTGTATTGTACATTGAATCCTAACACAAAAAATATGGCTGATTTACTATACAGGTATATAACTTTACAAATTAAAGTGTACATATGGTCAGTTTTAGTTGATGCGGTCAAATAATTTTGTTGTACAAGTCAGCATGGTCAGCATGAGGTATCAAAACTACTGAAATTTTGTTACGTATCAATATTTTGAATTAAAGGAGGACATGCTGGCACCCTAAATTTATGCGAACAAAAATTTGTTGTTATTGTATTGCAATATTGCTGTCCATTGTATTATACATTGAATCCTGACATAAAAAAATATGGCTGATTTACTTTGCGGGTATATAGATTTACAAATTAGAGTGCACATATGGTCAGTTTAAGTTGATGCGTTCAAATAATTTTGTTGGACAAGTCAGCATGAGGTATCAAAACTACTGTAATTTTGTTACGTATTAATATTTTGAATGGAAGGATGACATGCTGTCACCCTTAATTTATGCGAACAAAAATTTGTTGTTATTGTATTACAATATTGCTGTCCATTGTAATATACATTGAATCCTGACATAACAAATATGGCTGATTTACTATGCTGGTATATAGATTTAGAAATTAAAGTGCACAAATTGTCAGTTTTAGTTGATGCAGTCAAATAATTTTGTTGTACAAGTCAGCATGAGGTATCAAAACTACTGAAATTTTGTTACATATAAAAATTTTGAATAAAAGGAGGACATGAAGGCACCCTAAATTTATGCGAACAAAAATTTGAAAAAATATGGCTGATTTAGTATGCTGGTACATATAGATTTATGAATAAAAGTGCTCACATGGTCAGTTTGGTCAACATGGTCAAATAATTTTGTTGCACAAGTCAGCAAGAGGTATCAAAACTACTGAAATTTTGTTACGTATCAATATTTTGAATAAAAGGAGGACATATGTTGGCACCCTCAATTTATGCAAACAAAAATTTGTTGTTATTGTATAGCAATATTGCTGTCCATTGTAATATACATTGAATCCTGACATAACAAATATGACTGATTTACTATGCTGGTATATAGATTTACAAATTAAAGTGCACATATGGTCAGTTTTAGTTGATGCAGTGAAATAATTTTACGTATCAAAATTTTGAATAAAAGGAGGAAATGCTGGTACCCTAAATTTATGCGAACAAAAATTTGAAAAAATATGGCTGATTTACTATGCAGGTATATAGATTTATAAATAAAAGTGCACACATGGTCAGATTTGGTCAACGCGGTCAAATAATTTTGTTGTACAAGTCAGCATGAGGTATCAAAACGTAACTAAATTTTTTTACGCATCAATATTTTGAATAAAAGGAGGACATGTTGGCACCCTAAATTTATGTGAACAAAAATTTGTAGTCATGTGTTAAAATGATGCTTTCCTCTGAAATACGTCCTTTCATAGATATACATATAAATAAAGTGCAAATATGGTTGAATTTGATATGGATTGGAATATATATTCAGTGTCCGTTATCATTGTAACCAAGATCGTTTTTTAATTTATAGATTGGCAGATTACAGATAAATTTGTGTTACAAGCAACGTTTTATGCGTACTTTATTTTCAAATATTTGTATTAAATCCTGTTTATATAACGGAAGTATTTGTTTTACTTTATTTTCGATGATTATACTACGAAACAAAGATATTAAACAATATTTTTAAAAAATCGATGTAGAGCGGTCCTGGTTACAAGTTAACTTAGTGTTGAGCAGACCAGTCAAAAGTTAACTTGGGAACAGGTCTGGTTTCGATCGGATTTGTCAAATCAAAAGTTAACTTAATATGTTAACTTTGTGGCAGGACTGGTCTCGCAGTTAACTTATGTTAACTTTATGGCAGGACTGGTTTCGAAGTTAACTTATGTTAACTTTACGGCAGGACTGGTTCGAAGTTAACTTATATCAATAGCGGACCTGTTTCGAAGTTAACTTTTTGGCAGACATAGAAACAGTACTGGGACCAAGTCCGCTTTTCAAGTTAACTAGATTTTGGTCCTAGGACTGGTCAGAGCAGTCCTAAATCCGGTCACAGGTTAACTTTGACCAGTCCAAATGACTGGTTATCAAGTTAACTTGCTGTACAGGTTAGGACTGCACCCATCTGTACCGATTGTTAATACATTTGTTTTACAAAAACGCTTGAACACATATTTTATATGTATCGGTCTTTTCTAGACTTACCTTATTAAGAGCCAGGGATTTTTCGAAATTTTCTGCGCTTAGTTTTCCATTGTCAGCAAACTTGTCGAACTCCATTTTAATCCAGTCAATCCATATATTATCTTCACTGAAAAAAAATGTTTTCATTTACTGAATAACCAAATAAGTAGAGGACAACCATTCATTCTTTTTTGCATGTAAAAAGTAAAAAATAAGGATGTTTAGGAGCTGCAAAAAAGCTTTATTAAAAAGAATTATTATTGTACATTATAAAAGGGAGGAACTATTTGATTTCAAAATTGAAAAATAATTAAAAGACACACGACTTATTTTGTAGTATTAGTAGTTGTTGTCGTATTGTGACCAATCGTTCCCCTACAAAAAATCCTGAAATATATAAAGACCGGAATATACAACGAAAAGCATGTACATCCTCTATTTAACTAAAAGGGGCATACCAAGAATCGCCAAACCACCTTTAATATCTTAAATAAACTCCACCTAGAGAGGGAATCTATAGATAATTAAAAAGAATTGTTTTTATAGTCATGTCATTAAAGGAGCACTGCCTTCAGAGTTGATGAAATGCTAATAAGACCAGTACGTGTCTGTAAGTCTGTAAATTAGCACTGCCTACTGAGTTGATGAATTGCTTATGATACCAAATCCGGTATCGAATTAATGTCAGTAATTATTCGATCAAATTATTGTGTTAATTATTTTTAGATACTCGTGCACAATACGTGCGGGAAATGTTATACCAAATTATTTGAAACTAAAACAATCTAGATAGACTTTCCGAGTATTCTAGATAGTTATTGACATTAAAACTTCTTTAGTTGCTCAATTGTATGTACAAAGAAAAGAATAAAAGCTATATCGTGTAACAAGGTGTTGGATCATAGTTTATAATCTAAACAATTAAGAAAGTAACTATAAACCATACACCTTTTTATCTTAAATTTTCAGTGCACTTAAGACTCATATTTCAAATATTTTCCTTCATTTTGTATATATGAACCTTTTACTTTTCAAAACTTAAGATAATTCCAATCGTTATTAAAGTAATAAAAAACCTCAAATTAAAAAAAAAATGATGCATTGTTTTTTATAACTAAATAGATAGTTTTCATTATACAACTTATGTACATATACTTTTTTCTGAGGAAAGTTCTTTAATTTGTCAACACTTAGAAGAAGCTTACTTATTTTTAATTGCTTGCTTCCAGGAAGCAATTCGCCGACATATTTTCCGTGTGCATAATGACCTGAGTGTAACCCTCTACGTAAAAATCCAGTGATCGCAATACGCATGAATCTGTCATTGAAATAAACAATTATCTGATTGTATATGTTAAACACGTGCTCAATAACCATGCTTTGTGTTATATGTTTACTATAAGGTGACAATCGGTCAACTTCGGCTTCTAAACACATCATTTAATGAGCAGCCATATTTGTTAAATCATAACAGACAGAGAGATAAAAAAAAAATGACGATTATACGATATATTTGCGTAAAAAATGATAAAATCGTGCACAGAGGCCTACGTTTATGATATATACATGCATTGGTTCAAGAGTTGGATAAACATTATTTTTCACCACTCACTGGTTTCATATGACTTTAAAGGTTTTTGGGATCAATGATTCAGCTGCATGTTATCGACACAAGTTTTATAACTTTGATATCTGATCACCCAAAAAAAAAAAAACACCGGTATAAAACCATCCAACCCCTGCGTTTCCAATTTACATATGTGTGCACTTGTGATACAACGAAAAGTAATACATTCCATGTGTTTTATTTTAAATTTAGTTTTAAGAGTGAATCATTAAAAAGTCTGCATCATTAAAATTAAAATTGAAATACAGTCAGTGGTCAAAAGCGAGTTATCACACACAAAGTGTTCAATCACTTCAACTGAAATTGATATTGATAAAAAAGATATTATAAGTTATATGGTTCACTACTGACCCCATACGGATCCATAGAGGGTTAGTAAAATCCATAGGGGGTGAGGTCAGTAGTTAACCGTATAACGAATTTATCGGACGCTGGACTTTTTCTGCGGCGTTTTGTTGAAAAATAAACAATGCAACACAACAACATTAATAGATGACGTCGCCATTAACGCGTCATGAACCCCATATGAAACTTACTAACCCCATACGGTCTCATAGAGGGTCACCACGTGACGGCATTTAACCAATCACAACGTGATAATTCATCTGTGGTCCGATAATACCAAGTAACTGCATAACCAATTTGCATCTAATAAATATCGTGAGATGTCAAAATGCTAAAATTATTTTTTATTATATTTGGCCAGGAAATTATACAGGCTTTTTCTTTTCCTTCTGACATGGTGAGCACAAAGAAAAAAGATTTCTGGAAAAGTTTGCGTTGCATTCTGTCCTAATTAAATCTTAAGTTTTGCATTCGTGTTTAACACATTAGAAAATTAAAGCAACCCTCGTGAAAATTATGGCCAAAAAACCAATAAAACTTAAGAAATTTATTCAACTTATGGCATTTATTTTATAAAAATTGGTTATCAGTTGCGTTGTAATATTTTCTTAATACATATTCATTTTAGTTTAAAATAATAGGTCATTTTATAAGTGGGAATTCACTTGCTGTATATCGCTTATTGTTTAGCCCGTCTGGGAAGAACATACATTCTGCAATATTATGTGAAAATTCGCAATCCGAATTGACATACATATTGTGTACATTGATAAAAAAAAATTGTATTTATTTGTTTCTTAAAAAGTTACAGACAGTTAGGTATAAAATAGATAGTTTCTTATTTTGTTATAATTTTTGTAACTTGTCCACGTGATCGCTATTCTATTTAGTTTTTATTCTGTTTATGTTTTTGGCAGGGGGTGAATTATATGAAACAACAAATGCTTACCCTTAGAATCATTAATCTTCAGTTTTTGTTTTGTTTGTGTATAGAGGTTAAATCTATTGACATAGCTGTTTTTGGTTAAATTAAAGTCGGTTTAAAAAAAAACAAGCTTTTCATAACTCTAGTATATATTGATAGGGGATAAATAATTGAACCAAAAAATCCATAAAACTTTTTTTGGCTCCATTCTTACGTGTATTTCATAAGAATTATACGTTGTGTAAATGTGCACTAAATAATTTGAATTAAAAAAAAACATCATTAAATATAAGATGAAGGGAGTATTTTATTTGGTACATGTTGACTTAATGAAATCTTCCTATTTTTAAAGATTACCTTTCAGGTCAACAAGACAATACAACGGGTGTGTTGAAATTATTCATATTTCAATTATAACTATTTTAATTCTGTTTTATCTCATTAAATGAAGCAACTTTTAAAATGCTTTTTATTGGTTGGGTGGTTTTATGATTAAGCAAAATAATTAACCAGGTTTTAAAAAAGTACGAATAGTTAAAAATTAGTGTATCAAGATTAAAAAAATACTATTTTTACCTTTCAATCTACTTTGATAAGTCGATAGGAAAATGTTTCACCAATAAAAGCCGTATAAAATTTATTTTAGAAGCGTGCATTGACTTCGGTCATATTTCAAAGCAGTTTCTTCTAGGTCGATATATAAAACATGTACTTCAACGTTCTAACTCATATTAAATATAGAAAAAAATATGTTTGTCATTCCGACTCATTTTATTTATGGTAATTTTACCTTTCTCATACATACAAGGCGGTCTGAGGTATTTCTTATTTTTATCTTTCTTTTAAAGAATCTAGTACTGCCCATATACCAACGTTCACAGGCAAGAAAGATTTGTTTTATGTATATCAGTAAATTTAAAACGATGACCACAATTTAAAAAAAGAGTTTTGTTATCAGTTAAATAAAACAAACGACTAATGTTATACATGATAGTATTTCACTTAAGGATGTATTTTTCTGACGTTTCAGTCTCGTTGACATCTCGTTCTGAAATTATTTCCACAACGTATGATACAAGTGGAAAATATCAATGAATTTTCAAAATATTATAATCAAACATAACTCTGTGAAAATATTGTGTATTTACAATGAATGGTTTTTGATTAATCAAGTTTTCAAATTTTACGACCAATCAAGTCAGTCTTTTTAGCCAAAATTTTGAGGAAATGGATAAGGGGTACAAAAAATGATTTGAAAATAATCATGTACATCCCATACAATTTTAATGTCTTTTAAAATTTCTTAGATATGTATTTTTTCAATCGTTTGTAGCAAAAAGATTGAAATAACATACATTTTGTTTTTCAATTTTTTTATTTTCTGACTTGTTACAGGTATTTTCTGACTTGGTACAGGTATTGTCGTATGTAGGAAATGGTGTGTTAATTTGGTTGTGTAGCTATTCAAAACTTCAACTTGTTAAACATTCGCAAAACATTCCTTATAAGAGCATATGTAATCACAACAAACATGAAAGTAAAAAGTAGACTTCAAAAAGCGATTAGAATATTCAGAGACATTTTCGCGGGCTCAAGTTATCGCTTTTCTTTAGTTTCTGTGAACAAAGCGATAATTAAGCACGTGCGAAAACCCCCGATATACAGTATAAGCCCGAATGGTATCAAATGACATAAAACGGTAACAATATCTGATGACATACCAATCAAATAAAAGGTTATACATTGTACTTGCGTATAGTATGATTTAAAAACAAAGATTATATTTAAAAAAAAAATGAGTTTTTTTAGACGAAACGCGTGTAAGTCGTCAATGAAATATATCAATCTTGGTATCTATGATGAGATTATTAATAACCACTGCATGGGTCGATGTCAATACTGTTGTTTTCATTCCAAGAGGGTATCATCAGCTCAGTAGTCAGCATTCATAATTATAAGTTGACAAAACTTTGAACTTTTGAAATACTAAGGCTTTTCTACCTCCGGAACATATTACCTAAGTTGTATTTAGCTAAAACAGGATTATTTGGACTCAATGCTCTTCATCTACTTTCTTAAATTGGCCTTTTAACATTGTGTTGTTCGAGTGTCACTGATGAGTCTTTTGTAGACGAAACGCGCATCTGGCGAAAATATAAAATTTAATCCAGGTATCAATTATGAGTTTATTTGGTATTATCATCAATATCAGACCTGTTCATCAATATCAGACCTACATATCAATATCAGACCTACACATCACTATCAGACCTACACATCAATATCAGACCTGTACATCAATATCAGACCTGTATATCAATATCGGACCTGTACATCAATATCAAATTTACCTATAACTAGCAGACGTGTACATCAATATCAGACCTTTACATCAATATCTGACCTACAAATAACTATCACACCTGTACATCAATATCAGATCTGTACATCAATATCAGATCTGTACATCAATATCAGACCTATACACCAATAGCAAACCTACACATCACTATCAGACTTACACATCACTATCAGACCTACACATCAACATCAGACCTACACATCAACATCAGACCTGTACATCAATATCAGACCTATACATCAATATCTGACCTACTTATCACTATAAGACCTACACATCAATATCAGATCTGTACATCAATATCGGACCTATTCACCAATATCAGACCTACACATAACTATCAGACCTGTACATCAATATCAGATCTGTACATCAATATCAGACCTATACACCAATATCAGACCTGCATATCAATATCAGACCTACACATCAATATCAGACCCGCACATCAATACCAGACCTGTGCATCAATATCAGACCTGTACATCAATATCAGACCTATACATCAATATCATACCTATACATCACTATCAGACCTTTACATCAATATCAGACCTATACATCAATATCAGACCTTCACATCAATATCAGACCTTCACATCAATATCAGACCTATACTTCAATATCAGACCTACACATTAATATCAGACCTGCACATCAATATCAGACATACACATTAATATCAGACCTACACATCAATATCAGACCTACACATTAATATCAGGCTGCACATCAAGTGTTAAAGCAGATGAAATTGAGTCACACTACTGTGAGCATATATTTTAAAGTATATAAGAAGAATCATTTTCAATCAATTACCACTTATCAATAAAATTGAGAATGGAAATGGGGAATGTGTCAAAGAGACAACAATCCCACCATAGAAATAAAAACAGCAGAAGTTCACTAACAGGTCTTCAATGTAGCGAGAAATTCCCGCACCCGGAGGAGTCCTTCAGTTGACCCCTAAACAAATATATACTAGTTCAGTGATAATGAACGCCATACTAATTTCCAAAATTGTACACAAGAAACTAAATTTAAAATAATACAAGACCAACAAAGGCCAGAGGCTCCTGACTTGGGACAGGCGCTTTAGATCTGTACACGCTCTCCTGTAGTGTTCTATTGATCTGCACAAGCTCTCCTGCAGTGTTTTATAGATCTATACAAGCTCTCCTGTAGTGTTCTATTGATCTGAACAAGCTCTCCCGCAGTGTTCTATAGATCTATACAAGCTCTCCTGCAGTGTTCTGTTGATCTGTACAAGCTCTCCTGCAGTGTTCTATTGATCTGTACAAGCTCTCCTGCAGTGTTCTATAGATCTGTACAAGCTCTCCTGCAGTGTTCTGTTGATCTATACAAGCTCTCCTGCAGTGTTCTATAGCTCTGTACAAGCACTCCTGTAGTGTTCTATTGATCTGTATAACCTCTTCTGTAGTGTTATATTGATTTGTACAAGCTCTCCTGCAGTGTTACATTGATCTGTACAAGCTCTCTTGCAGTGTTCTATTGATATGTGCAAGCTCCCCTGTAGTGTTTTATTGATCTGTACAAACTCTCCTGCAGTGTTCTATTGATATGTATAAGCTCTCCTGTATTGTTATTTTTGAGCTGTACAAGCTCTCCTGCAGTGTTCTATTGATATGTACAAGCCCTCCTGCAGTGTTCTTTTGAGTTGTACAAGCTCTCCTGCAGTTTTCTATTGATATGTACAAGCTCTCATGCAGTGTTCTATTGGTCTGTAGTAGCTATCCTGTAGCGTTCTATTGTTCGACTGTACAAGTTTTCCTGCAGAATTTTATTGTTCTGTACAACCTCTCCTGTAGTATTGTATTGATCTGTACAATATCTCCTGTAGAGTTTTATTGGTCTGTATAAGTTCTCCTGTAGAGTTCTATTGGTATGTACAAACTCTACTGCAGAGTTCTATTGATCTGTACAAGCATTTATTCCTGTAGTGTTTTATTGATCTGTATTAGCTCTCCTGTAGTGTTCTATTGTTCTGTACAAGCTCTCCCGCAGTGTTCTATAGATCTATACAAGCTCTCCTGCAGTGTTCTGTTGATCTGTACAAGCTCTCCTGCAGTGTTCTATTGATCTGTACAAGCTCTCCTGCAGTGTTCTATAGATCTGTACAAGCTCTCCTGCAGTGTTCTGTTGATCTATACAAGCTCTCCTGCAGTGTTCTATAGCTCTGTACAAGCACTCCTGTAGTGTTCTATTGATCTGTATAACCTCTTCTGTAGTGTTATATTGATTTGTACAAGCTCTCCTGCAGTGTTACATTGATCTGTACAAGCTCTCTTGCAGTGTTCTATTGATATGTGCAAGCTCCCCTGTAGTGTTTTATTGATCTGTACAAACTCTCCTGCAGTGTTCTATTGATATGTATAAGCTCTCCTGTATTGTTATTTTTGAGCTGTACAAGCTCTCCTGCAGTGTTCTATTGATATGTACAAGCCCTCCTGCAGTGTTCTTTTGAGTTGTACAAGCTCTCCTGCAGTTTTCTATTGATATGTACAAGCTCTCATGCAGTGTTCTATTGGTCTGTAGTAGCTATCCTGTAGCGTTCTATTGTTCGACTGTACAAGTTTTCCTGCAGAATTTTATTGTTCTGTACAACCTCTCCTGTAGTATTGTATTGATCTGTACAATATCTCCTGTAGAGTTTTATTGGTCTGTATAAGTTCTCCTGTAGAGTTCTATTGGTATGTACAAACTCTACTGCAGAGTTCTATTGATCTGTACAAGCATTTATTCCTGTAGTGTTTTATTGATCTGTATTAGCTCTCCTGTAGTGTTCTATTGTTCTGTACAATCTCTCCTGTAGCGTTCTATTGGTCTGTACAACCTCTTCTGTAGTTTTATATTGATCTATACAATATCTCCTGTAGAGTTTTATCGGTCTGTACAAGATTTCCTGTAGAGTTCTATTGGTATGTACAACCTCTCCTGATGAGTTCTATTTGTCTGTACAAGCTCTTTCAAAGTGCTTTATTGATCTGTACAAGCTCTCCAGCAGGGTTCCATTGATCTGTACAAGTTCTACTGTAGTGTTCTATTGATGTGTACAAGCTCTACTGTAGTGTTTAATTGATCTTTGTTATATTTTTGAAAAGGATCATAGTTAAATCTTCATTTTGGCAGAGTATAAGAAAATTCTATCTCAGGAAACTTATTCCTATGATCCACCTGAATGAACCGTCGACAAAACTCATCTGATATTTTTTGAGTGAGCGCTAGATATTGTTTTTTTTTTGGAGAGCAGATGAAAATTGTTGTAATGTATGTAATAATTAACCAGGGATCTCCATGGATGAAAATTGAACGATGGGGGAACTTTCACCATTACAAACTGTGTCTATGCCGTACAGTGTAGCCTGCCGTACAGTGTAGCCTGATCGAAAGTATTTCATTCATCTATGTAAGGAATGGCGAACAGGCTGATACGTATACATTGCTTATCTAAGTTATATTTATTTGAATTTTCATTATAGATGTTTTATAAGTATCACTGTTTTTATTAATTGACATTTGTAACCATTTAAATGTCAAGCCTTCATTGTCCCCCTTAGTCAAAATAACTAAAAGCTGTCATTAGAGTTCCTATGTAGTTTTCTTGCTATTTTTGGTAATTGTTATGGGGGTTAAAATCACGAGGAAACAATGTCGAATTCAGAAGCTATGAACCCATTACCGGTATTGCTGACTTGCAGCAACCACTAAACAATTCGTATGGGTTCTGTAAAAGATTGAAGAAATTCGTAGAAGTAACATTGACAAATGAAAAGGCTTATAATGACTTCATCTAATAATTTAATTTAGGATGTAACGCGTCTTCTGATTGGCTGACGTTTTTTTGTTATCAGCCCATCTAATATCAAAATAAGCCACTCGTCATATTTTTTCTAGAGTTATCCGAATTTTTAGTTTTCCGTCATAACTCGCAGATATTAAACAAAAAGACTATAAACAATTGTTATTTGCCATCACCACTTTGCATGTGACGTTACAATCCTAGTTTTTGTTATTTGTTTACATGTATTGCTGCATTTTCGGGTGTACTAATATGATTTTAATAGATTGAGGAAAACTCACTTCTTACAAATAAAATTGGAGAAAGGAAATGAAGAATGTGTCAAAGCGACAACAACCCGACCATATAGCAAAAAATAGCCGAAGGCCACCAATGGGTCTTCAATGTAGCGAGAAACTCCCGCACCCGTAGGCGTCCTTCAGCTGGCCCCTTAAAAATATGTATACTAGTACAGTGATAATGCACGTCATACTAAACTCCGAATTATACACAAGAAACTAAAATTAAAAAGCGTACAAGACTAACAAAGGCCAGAGGCTCCTGACTTGGAAAGGCGCAAAATTGCGGCGGGATAAACATGTTTATGAGATCTCAACCAGCTCAACATGCCAGCTCTAGACCTTAATTAAACTGATTGAAAGATTATATCTTCATCAGATGAATATCAGGCACAATCCCTCCCGTTAGGGGTTTAGTATCATAGTGTCATAAAATACATGAGTAGAACATAACCCGTGTCACTCAAACAAATGTTTCTTTAAATAAATGTGTTTAGTTCCGATGCAAAAACCCTATAAGTGAATCAATATTAAAACCAAAATATGAAATTTTAATGACCTGACAGCAGTATCGTAACTATATCCCTTTTTAATAAGTTTGTTTAAAGGTTTTGTAAGCTTTTGAGGTGCATACTGACATGTTTGTGCTTTGTAAAGAATATTACCATAAGACATGTAAAAGATTGGATGTGAAATACCGGAACGTATAAGATGTCTGCATGTTGAATTATATTTACGAATTATTTCCTTATACCGATGATAAAATTTAGTAAATGTTTTGACTAGTTTGTGATATCGAAAACCCTGGTGTAGTAATTTTTCATAAATACATAAATTTCTCTTGCTAAAATCTAATACCTTGTTACAAACACGAGCGAATCGTACAAGTTGAGATACAAAAACACCATAAGATGGTGATAAGGGAACGTCACCATCTAAACATGGATAATTAACGATAGGAACTGAAAAATCATCTCTTTTATCATAAATTTTTGTATTGAGCTTCCCGTTAATGATATAGATATCAAGATCGAGGAAAGGGCAGTGGTCATTGTTAGTATTAGGTTTATTTAAAGTAAGTTCAACAGGATAAATTTCTTTAGTATACACACTGAAGTCGTCATTATTGAGAGCCAATTCAATATATCATCCAAATATCTAAAAGTATTGTTAAATTTTTGTATCAAATGTTGTTTCGATGGGTCTTTGCTAATTTTAGTCATAAATTGTAACTCATAACAATACAAAAACAGGTCCGCAATAAGTGGTACAGTTAGTCCCCATTGGAATTCCAATAACTTGACGATATACGGAAGACTGCATAGTATTTTTTAATCAATAGACATTTGAATTCGTGGGTCAACTGTAACCACGAAATTCAAGAAAATTAGTATCAAACGAATAATGATAAATCCACAGTAACACATATTTACGTTTACGTGTTCTTACATACGCACGTAAAATTATCCTTTCTATTGACAACCCTAATATTCAGTTATGGATATAGATGGTATGTCTTAGTAAAAAAATAGTATACTCAAATGAAGGACTAATCCTGCTGGAAACTCTCTATGTATGTAACCGTTTTTCATTGGTGTTAAACTTACGAAATGACCATTTGAAAAATCATTAACCGGTTGTTAAAGACGTGTTTGAATATCTTATCATAAAACCGAAAAAAAACAAAGCATTTAGACTGAATTCTGACTTTTTTGTTAAATAAATGGATGAATAATAAAAAGAAAGTTATGTTTTTTTTATTTATTTATATAGTATAAATGTTTAACATATCAGTAGTAAGCTGTAGAATACATTTAAATGTGTCTTATGTTAAGGTTCGTACTGTATTGAGTTTTTTATAATTTCTGTATTTTTGTTATTTAATTTTGGCAACATTGTTCCATATTACTGTAAAACCTGTTTAAACCGAACTTCGGGACTTCAGATTTTGTCCACTTTCAGCCGATGTTCCTTCTTATCAGGTTCAGTCAGGTTTCACTGTAAAATTGACGAAGGAAATGGAGAAGGTATCAAAGTGACAACAACCTGCAATATTTGACTGTTCAACGAAGTGAGAAGACCCCGGAGTCGGGCTTTAACTGACCCCTAGATAAAGTTGTGTACTAGAGAAAATGGACGTCATACTAAACCCCATAACATATGAATGAACTAAAATTAAACATTAGGCAACACTAGAGGGCTAGATGCTCTTGACTTAGGACAGCAACAAAAATGCAGAGGGATTCAACATGTTAAACAAACCCTCCCCTAAACGTCAAGACAACGTAGAAAAGAAATTACACAGCAATACACACAATAACACGCAGTTGAAAAAGTCCAGTGCCAAAATAGGTAACAAAAAAAAAAGAAACTAAGCGCACAAAGTTAATGATGCATTGATAAACAAAGGACCTCTAGCAATTCTTGAAATTCTAGCTCCTGACATCAATTAAACAAATTGATAAAATATGTCTTCATCATATAATCATATGAAATTACAGACTCGGTGTGTACTTTAATTAATTATCAAAGGTACCAGGATTATAATTTAGTACGCCAGACACGCGTTTCGTCTACACAAGACTCATCAGTTACGCTCATATCAAAATATTTTAAAAGCCAAACAAGTACAAAATTGAAGAGCATTGAGGATCAAAAATTCCCCAAGAATTGTGCCAAAAGCAATTAAGGTAAACTATGCCTAGGATAAGAAAATCCTTAGTTTTTTTTTTATAAATTCAATGTTTTGTAAACAGAAAATATCAAGATATTTACAGTTTCTTTTAAGTCCATAGTAAGTTTTTATTTTTTATGTAGATTTATTTCATTTAATCAAACGTATTACTGTTGACATGTTCATACGTATAACTGTTGATATGATCATACGTATTACTGTTGATATGATCATACGTATAACTGTTAATATACAATTTTTAAAAATAAACTCCAGAGAAACACATAATATAAGTAAAAATATTTTCTCAAAGTTTCAAAAGAAAAATATCTAAAAACTACCGTTAATACCATATTATCAAAATTTTTAGATTTTCGTTTATGCAATATTAAAATATTTATGTTTATTAATGAATTCTTTTTATCATTTGCTATATTTGTTTAAAAAGATACTTTTTTAAAACCATTTATTCATTTTTTTGGAAAAACAAGTTAAAACAATCAAATTATCAAAAAGAAAGAATATGACAGTACGAAAGAAGAAAAATTATGATATTTTAATAAACTAAAAGATAAATCAAATTCAAACAAAGTTTTTGACAATTACTAAATAGTTATTCAATTTATAGAATATACAAAAATTTCACATATATGCTTAAAAGTATTTAGTCATAATACATAGTTCGAATTCCTTTTCGAATTCCAATTTAGGACCCACAATGCAGTTGCTAATTTCTTGTATTACATACAAATATCTCTGTAAACGTAAAGATACAAAAAATACGAATAAATACCTTTCAACTTGTACCGTAACACCGTCTGATTTTTCCTCAATTTTCATAATTTCGTCTTTCAAATATTTGTTCATAATGTGAATTAAAACGTTCAAAATTTGTAATATTTGATTATTAATACTGAATTCTATCTACTCTCATTTTACAGACGATTACTTTTATTTTGTAATTTGCCACGCATGCGTGTCTATTTAAATTACAATATGTGCCACTAAAACTACCGATCAATAGGGCAGAACCTACCCATTGGATGATTTTTAATTTGTAGAATATTCAAATATTCAAAAATATTCGAATATTCATGAATATTAATGAATCATTTTCTCTTAATAGTAAGCAAAAAACCTTTAATGAATACTCTACGTTTGATTCATACTATTTCAATTACAACATATATATACATAGTCAGAGACTTTTGTTATCGGAAACGGTATTTTTAACTAGAATAACTCTTATGTTGGTACATAACACTAAAGGGAGATAACTCTGTTATAATTAGATGAACGTTATAATCTGGTTCTATTGTTAAGGTAATATAAAGCTTATAAATGATCAAAAGTAGTGTTTTAAAGTTCTTTTTTTATGTTTGTCCAAGGGTCAGAGTTAACATTTTGTGAAAATTTAAGGAAAATAAAGGATGTATTTAGTTGAGGCTGTGGAATAACTGTGAAATGTTCGAACTCCTTTGTGTTTTTCCATACGATACAACGTAAAATAGTTTGCCCCATAACACCCATTTATCTTTTAACATAAGACTTAATAGCATAAAAGGTCATTTGACAAAAATTAGGCAGATTCTTGATTTTCTTATCTGTTTGAGACCTAAATTGTACTAATGCAAATATAAGGTTAAATTCCGAGTCAGCATTTTCCCGCCATATCTTATAAATCAAATATCTCGAAAACGAGCTCCATGACCTATCAATATTTTATCTTTTTTTATCCTTAACTAATACTCGTCCAGCTGGAAGTATCAATTTTGAATTCTTAAATTTTTAAATTTTACCTTAGACCACCTAAGTACACCCTTAAACGAGCCAAATTGATTTAAGTCAAGGTGTTTGGTACCAAATTTCAAGACTTAACAATAAAGTATGTAGTAATTTACAGTCATTTCAAAAACCGGTGTGATTTCAGGTGCTCCGGAAGGTTAAGCAGATCCTGTTCTACATTTGACACCCGTCGTGTTGCGAATGTTATTACAAACACGGTTAATAATCTAGCTCGGTTTGTCACATTCATGAAAAGGGAAGAGGATTGTAGTTACGACGTAAGAAGCACATTCGAGATCATCTCTTAAACGGTTATTCCATAACGGTCAACAAACTCGTGATGGCGTCCATAAAATTTATAGATATATATATACTCTGTATCGAGGCGCTGCTAGAATTTTGCAACATAGAAATGGAAAGTTAACAAGTGAAAAGTTAGTATACCGTTGAATGATTATACATAGGGGGTAAAACAGACAACATTGTACATGTGTTATAATCGCAATCACTATATAACAGACAAGTGTATAACAAAGAAAAAACATTAATGCATATAAACAAAGCAAAGAAAATAATAAAATAACAAAATACAAAAAGATATCACAGAACAATAACACAATTGCGGGATGTATCAGTACAAAGCCACGTCATATGTAACAAAAAATGTAGTGCTAAGCATTGCAATCCTAAGATAATTAGAAACGTAACTCTAAAAAAATATTATGTCTTTTTCTATTCAAATTATCTCGTCACATAAGTTTGTCATTTTAGTGGTTATTTTAACATTGCCATATAAGCGGGATGGTTGAGAAGCCATAAAACCAGGTTCAATCTGAACCAAATGTTGAATATGGCAGTTGTTTTCCATTTATGTTACATTTGGCGTTTGTTTTTGTAGCAGTTCAGATTTTTTTTTATGTTGTTCTGTTGTTTGTCTTTTATACAGTGTGATGTGTTTCCGTTGGTTTTGGTTTGTGACTCAGATTTAATTTCGTTTTATTGATTTTTGACTATTTTAAATCGGAATGCTACTGTTGCTTTATTAATCCAGTGGAAGTTGTTAGTTGCTGTACTATCAAACTTTATTTTCGTTTCAGCACGTTGTGAGATGTAACAATATTGTCATAGTTATTGTATGTTTTCACATTTTTATCGATTTGTTGTGATCTGAGCGTCACTGATGAGTCTTATGTAGACGAAACGCGCGTCTGACGTTTTAAATTATAATCATGATACCTTTGATTAGTTTTTACACCACTGGGTCTATGCCACTACTTGTTGACGTTTCGTTCACGAGGCTATCACCAGTCCAGTATTCAGCACTTCGGTGTTGACATGAATTTCAATTGTAAGGTCATTTTCATGAATTACCTGTTACCAAACTTGGAATTTTCCCAAAAGGTTAGGTTTTTTTTATCCGAGGAATAGATTACCCTAGCCGTATTTGAGACATTTTTAAGGGAATTTGAGGTCTTCAATGCTCTTCAGCTTTGTACTTGTTTGGATTGATAACTATTTTGATCTGAGCGTCATTGTTGAGTGTTATGTAGATGAAACGCGCGTCTGACGTATCAAATGATGATCCTGGTACTTTTGATCAATATTTCTCTTTAACTAGTAAATTATTATCTATATTTAAAGATTGCATTGCACTATTTACATTTTTGTTCTACATACTGTCTGTGTGAAGAAAGATAACTCTGTTTGCCTAACGTTTACATAATTGTTTTAGATATTGTCTGTAAGACTAAAACTTTTTTTTCCAGTTGAAACTCGTGTTCTGGTAAAAGAACGATAACCCAATGTTTACAATATAAGAACACAAGATTTAATACTGTATACAACTAATCTATTACACTAAGTGAAGTATTACATATTTCTTTTGTACAATTTTGCTGCTGTACTTCGTAAATTATTCAATAAAATTGAGAACGGAAATGGGAAATGTGTCAAAGAGACCAACACTCAAGCATAGAGCAGAAGGCCACCAATGAGTCTTCAATGCAGCGAGAAACCTCCACACCCGGAGGAGTTCTTCAGCTGGCCCCTAAATAACTGTTTTTAACATCCCGGTAATAACCCCACGAGACGAAGCCGAGAGAATAAAAAGTTTAGCTATATCGCTTCTCCATGCATCTTTTGTTATCTACATGAAATGTTAACAGGTAAAACAGTAATGACAATTTTAAAAAGAACTTATTGAAAATAAAGAATAATATGTTAATTTATGGACATACAGTTTATTAAAGCATTTTAGCTGACGTTTTAAATTGTGGTTGCTCAACTTAAGTCATCAAGGTCGGTGACTTCATAAACTGTTTCACGATTCTGATCCCAAGATCGATTTGAATCGACTTCACCATGTATTTCTATTGTTTTACCAGTTAATCTATTCGGAATATTTCCAGTGTACATTAATTGATTACGAATATCGCCAGTGATTCGCCTGGTCGATATCTGGCTATGAATTTCGTCATCGGTCGAACGTGTATTCGTAATATCACTTGTGGTCGATGATCGAACTTCTAGATATTGATGATTTTCGCTTAGATTGTCTTCATTTTGTTGATCTTGATTGTAAATATGACTGTCTCTTTTCGCTTCTGGGGTCTCGTAAGTTTCTTGTTTATCCTCGGTCGATATCATTCGTCGAATAGAAGCTATAATATCTGTACTGTAAAATTTGAATGTTATTAAAAGAGAAATTGCTAATGTAATATATTTAAATGTACAATGGAACGACACGATCTGCTAACTACTATGTGTACATACTTAATTAAAGGTATAAATATATATAAAAAGACATACTTTTGTTAAAACGGAAAGATTTTTCATGTTTTCAAAATATTTCTGCAGCGATCAGAAAAATTCAAACTTTGAAGAAAACAACGACGAAAACAAAACCTATATAAGCCTAGAAAATCAACATGCAGCTAAAAAGAAAAAAAAATATCGACGACAAACAACTACATGCACATTGTACATAAGGATAAATCACATGACTGTTAATATGACAACTATCAATCAAAGTACATATTGCGTGGATTTAAACAATTATAGCTCACCGTACGGACTTCAACAAAGGGCAAAACTTATAAATTATGGGCAACATATAATGACAAATAAATCTCCTCACATTTCCCATATCATTATTCCTGCCTCGTTTTGGGTGGTGCAAATACTACATTGAATTTAAAATAGCATCAGTTCTATATACATTTTGACAATGTGTATCAATTGACAAGTATAACTCTTTGAATATACCTCTCGCCACAAGTGTCATCGTCCGTATTAAATTGTGTGCAGCGACAACCACTAGAACATTTTGAAATTTATAAAAAGCACTTCTCATATAAACGACTTGTTAAAAATACATCGCTGTTTTTCGGTAATTTTTAATCAGGTGATTAACTTCCAACGTGGTTTGTTTTTAACTACTTGTAAAGTATTCCTACTTACTTTGTTTTAACATAGATGTATACAATGATTACAAATATAGTCAGGGTAGCAATTCCAGCTACTGAACCCCAGAGGATAATAAAAATGTCAACTCCATCGTATACTGTGACGCCTGTAAGGAACATTAATTTGTATAAGTTATGTACTATATTCAAATAGCATTTCAGTTTAGGGTGAAGGTAAGCTTCTGTAAAAATGTGTAAACACGCAGTATTTGTTTGCATCAGTCCTAAATCAAGAACCTTGTGTTCAGTAGTTGTCGTTTGTTGATAATATTGTGTTTTGTTTTAATAATGATTAGAGTGTTGGTTTTCCTGTTTTGTTCAGGGAGACAACTCTTTAAATCAGTTATGTGTTTGTTAAAGTCAAGTTTCATCAATGTTTTCTAAGCATTTACCTGAAACAGATTGGAAATAATCTATGTAACCTAGAAGCTTAGAATATATTTATGAAAATGGTTGACACAAACGTACTGATGATTTTAAGAGTTATTTCCCTTAACCTAGGTCTACCTCCTTAAATTGGTTAAAACTATAGTCATGTACAGCTTGCTGTTCGATGTGAGCCAGTTTTTCGTGTTAAAGTCTTCATAACTTTGACCTATAATTGTTGTTAGACCTTTTGACTTGAATGGAGATTTGTCTCATTGGCACTCAAGCCACATCTTCTTATTACTGTATAATGCATCATACGATAATTTAGATCAATCTTAATATTTCAAGGCAGATATCCATCAAAATGCGATTTTCTATGTATATGTAATGTACAACCATCATTGTCGTCTTCATTTTAAGTATATGTTTTTGTAGTTGAGCCCAAAAGGATAATAAAATGACGCCTGTAATTGAAATTTAAGTTGTTTACGATAATCACATGCCACAATAAAGATTTCAATTGAAATATAAAACACAAAATAGTTTTAATCTTTCCGCATTTTATTTACATGTTCGATTGTTTACTATAAACCCGCCTTCTTCCTGATCCTAATACGTTAATTATAATGCAGATTGAGGAAGTATGACGAGACACGACACATTTTGTTGTTAAATTGTACACGTTATACTATTATGTAAATATAAATCCAACAATTTAAAGATTGTCTCTTCTTTATAAAATTTTGACTCAATGATTTTATACTAGCGTTGTTGGCTGTATGTATAAAACAAAAGGCAAGAGTAGTATACCGCTGTTCGAAAGTCATCAATCGATTGAGAAAAAAACAAATCCTGGTAACAAACTAAAACTGAGGAGAACTACGACACAACAGAAATACAAAAGTAAAATGTAACACTAACAGAAACGAACTATAATATAATATAACAATGGCCTTTTTTCTGAACAAGACATTTAAAAAAATGGTGGGTTGAACCTGGTTCTGTTGCTAGCCAAACCTCGCACTTCTTTAGATGTTATATGTTTGCGATCGATCTTATTTTTTCTTTAAGTATACGCAAAGAAAATAAATCTTCATTAAGTAAATAAATCGTGACACAACTTTATTTTAAATTCTGAATACACTATTTTTTCACATTAGTGACTATTTTCATATGACCGTTGGTGAATGTTGTAATAACATGAGTAAAAGGACGGGCGTGTTGAGCAGGATGAACATTTCTTGATCAAATTGCACAGCACCATTATGTTTTTGGCATTTGACAAGTTTAGACTAACATGACAAATAGGCGCCAATCAATTGTCAAAATTTGGTCTTCTTTTCTTTTATTCATTCAATGTTTGAGTGGATGATAACATACGGCAGTTCATTGATAATGGCTAAAATTCTGTGATTTGGATTTTGCACACGTCACGTATTCATTGTGTTTTTAACAGATTCACAGTACTGAACTGTTGATAAAAAAAATTCAATTACAAAAAGTATTATGTCATAACCGAGGATGAGAAGAATAAAACAATTTCAAAGTGTAAACTTTCAAGCTGTACAAACCAAACATATTAAGTTATGTATTTTTCTCTTAAGTTAATACATACCTAGCACTGGTGCTAAAATCACTAATGATATAAAAGATTGCAGTAACATTTTGTCAAATTTTCTTTTAGTAAAACGTAGAAAATAATGATTTTTGTCAAAATATATTTAAGGAAGTAAATAACGACCTAATTCCTTTGTCCACAAACAATTCACATGCTTGTGTTTACATTTCTAATTATTTAAATAGCTTATTTTATTTTTCATTGCATCGAGATTTTCTTAAACATTAAAAAGCCATTGTGTTTTTTTATATGTCATCTTCACAAATTAACCATAATCAATTTGGCTTCTAAACTGAATGTATATGTATCATGTATCTAAACCAATTGTTATGTGTTTTTATTGAAATACAAATCCTAACCTGCTTTCTTTTTTGCCTGCTTATTCTTATAATTCGTTTACAAAATAGACAAATAGGTGGGATATATATATGCATCGCTCGGAAAGATATGTTTAATACATAATGAGAACACCCCCCCCCCAAAAAAAAATAAAAATAAAAAATCAATCAATAATAACAAATTAATGTAAGAAAACGAAAAATACCAATATGAAGTTCACTTTTACGATTTTCATTACTTTACATTTATACAATGTGTTTTAAGAGTTATTTCAGGTTGATTTGAACAGCATCTCAACACAGATATTGTGAGTTCAAATCCCGCCCGTGCGTTTAACATCAATTGTAATAGACAAGGATTGGCATATTTTGTTGCCGAAGGGACTGTTCTCTTTGGGCACTCCTACTTTCTCTGTTAATAAAAATGTGCCTTCATGATATAGCCAATAAAGTCAATAGTGCTAAAATTGGGGTTAAACATCAAACAATCAATACATCAATACATAAAAGGTTATTGGTTACGAAATGTTTAATTCAGATTTAGATGTAATCGACATGTACTTTATAAATAATTTAACAATATGTACGAAACAATCAAGAGAGGTTACAAAAGTTACAAGCCAGAAGTACAAACACAAGTATTTATATTGTTTTATAAATGAACAAGGCTTCTTCAGAACTGTTTTTTTTTTAACTTGACATAAGTTCAGAGAATCTAACTGTTTTGCGACGTTTTGTCAAATATGCAGTTCAAAACGCTTTTTGTTTTTGATGGAAAAAAATGTATTCAAATATATAACGATATTCGTCACCAATCTGTCGATTGTTACATAGACTGCAAAAGCGGTCTTCTCTGATCACATTTTACATTCTTCCTGTTTCAATCGGCAACTTAGTATTAGTCGTTCGAAATCGACAAAAAACCATAGCGTCTTTGAAGTCCAAAATATCAAAATATTCCTCGTTGAAAGGTCTGATAAAGTAGGTTTGGGATGTAGTACATTCAAAACAATGCTGGGCCTACAACCAATCAGCCAAGACTCAAAACAGCCAGAGTTATCCTTAGACAAGTTTACCCTAGTATGACTGTCAACTTTAATTTGAGATCATTACAAGGTTAGGGAAAACGATCAATTTGATGTCATATATTTTATATGTCTTTTTGGTTAATGGTAATCTTCTCGGAAGAAATGTAAATTAATCTTTAGAAACAGTGTACAATTGTTAAATCTAGAAAGTCTTGAAAGCGAATTCAAATTTTAGTGTTTGTTTTTCTCCCGTTTTTTTCTCTCATTGTATATTCAACGTTGAACTTTAGATATAAGCAATGTAACGTTATTGTACATTACTTTTACAAATATCTTTATGTACTACATTTCACTTTTACAAAAATGATAAAATGCTTCTCAGCAATTTTACATCGTTGTGATGTTAAGTACCAGTACTAGGTATGTATTGACTTAGGAGAATAATTTGATTTTTGATTTTTATAGCTTAAAAACAGTTTTGACAGTCAAAAGTGTAAAACATTTGTTTTCACCTCTTCATTAAAGTATTACATAGATATAGGAAGATATGGTATGAATGTCAATGCTACGACTCGCCATCCAAATAACAATTTATAAAAGTAAACCATTATAGGTCAATGTACGGCCTTCAACACGGAGGCTTGTCCCACAACGAACAACAAGGCATAAATGGCCCCAAATGACTAGTGTAAAACCATTCAGACGAGAAAAACCAAATTTCTAATCTATGAAAAAAACACGAGAAACGAGAAACACGTATAAACTACATAAACAAACGACAACTACTGTACATCAGATTCCTGAATAGGACAGGTGCATAACTGTATGATAACTGTTATTATTAAGTTATTATACATTACTTTTACAAATATCTTTATGTACTACATTTCACTTATACAAAAAATGATAAAATGCTTCTCAGGAATTTTACATTTTTGTGATGTTAAGTACCAGTACTAGGTATGTATTGACTTAGGAGAATAATTTTATTTTTGATTTTTATAGCTTAAAAACAGTTTTGACAGTCAAAAGTGTAAAACATTTGTTTTCACCTCTTCATTAAAGTATTACATAGATATAGGAAGATATGGTATGAATGTCAATGCTACGACTCGCCATCCAAATAACAATTTATAAAAGTAAACCATTATAGGTCAATGTACGGCCTTCAACACGGAGGCTTGTCCCACAACGAAAAACAAGGCATAAATGGCCCCAAATGACTAGTGTAAAACCATTCAGACGAGAAAAACCAAATTTCTAATCTATGAAAAAAACACGAGAAACGAGAAACACGTATAAACTACATAAACAAACGACAACTACTGTACATCAGATTCCTGAATAGGACAGGTGCATAACTGTATGATAACTGTTAGTTACTAAGTTATTATACATTACTTTTACAAATATCTTTATGTACTACATTTCACTTATACAAAAAATGATAAAATGCTTCTCAGGAATTTTACATTTTTGTGATGTTAAGTACCAGTACTAGGTATGTATTGACTTAGGAGAATAATTTTATTTTTGATTTTTATAGCTTAAAAACAGTTTTGACAGTCAAAAGTGTAAAACATTTGTTTTCACCTCTTCATTAAAGTATTACATAGATATAGGAAGATATGGTATGAATGTCAATGCTACGACTCGCCATCCAAATAACAATTTATAAAAGTAAACCATTATAGGTCAATGTACGGCCTTCAACACGGAGGCTTGTCCCACAACGAACAACAAGGCATAAATGGCCCCAAATGACTAGTGTAAAACCATTCAGACGAGAAAAACCAAATTTCTAATCTATGAAAAAAACACGAGAAACGAGAAACACGTATAAACTACATAAACAAACGACAACTACTGTACATCAGATTCCTGAATAGGACAGGTGCATAACTGTATGATAACTGTTATTATTAAGTTATTATACTTTACTTTTACAAATATCTTTATGTACTACATTTCACTTATACAAAAAATGATAAAATGCTTCTCAGGAATTTTACATTTTTGTGATGTTAAGTACCAGTACTAGGTATGTATTGACTTAGGAGAATAATTTGATTTTTGATTTTTATAGCTTAAAAACAGTTTTGACAGTCAAAAGTGTAAAACATTTGTTTTCACCTCTTCATTAAAGTATTACATAGATATAGGAAGATATGGTATGAGTGTCAATGATACGACTCGCCATCCAAATAACAATTTATAAAAGTAAACCATTATAGGTCAATGTACGGCCTTCAACACGGAGGCTTCGCTCACACCGAACAACAAGGCATAAATGGCCCCAAATGACTAGTGTACCTTTGATAACTATTTTAATCTATGGTCATGATGATGAAGATTTAACATGAAACCCGGTTTTGTTTTGTATTTGGCGTTTGTTATCCTCTTGAAACATTTAATTACAAATCGATACTATACCACCTTTTACTGCGTTTCATATTAATATAAACATTTCTAGAACAGCTTTCACAGCGCCAAATATTTTCCGTTTGATAAGTAAAGACTTATAGGAATCAATTAATTGAACAAACTGTAAGGTCAACAACAAGCCAAAAAAAAACAACAACAGACAAATCAAAATATAGCTACATCAGCAGTTCATAACATGGAGAAGGGATGGCCAATTTTCAAAACGTATACTTTTGTCTAGTACGAAATGACAAAATCGTATGGCGCAAGACATTATGAAAATAAAAAATCTATCCGAAAAAATGCATGAAATATTTGGGTAAAATAAGAAAATCATTAAAAAAGACGGATATTGAATATCCATCATGACAAATAATCAGTTCACAGAAAACAAAAGAACACAAAATGCAAACTCGTAACCGATCGAGATAAATAAAAGCAAGATATAAAACGAAAACCGATAGAGAAAACATCAACTTTCAGAGAAACCCACCTGAACAACAGATATACTGAAGTGCAACAATCACAAACGATAATGCAACATACATACTATCACTACACATCGATTTGACTTCCTGGATTTGAGGCGCATAAGGGGAATAACCTTGACACAATTGAATGCAACGGTAAAAAATAAGTGTTCCTTTCTTTTTAATAAAGTTTCGAGTTTAATATACTATCTTAATAGCACCACAATATAAATTGATCTGTTCTTGCGAATCTACTGTACCGCACTAACAATTATAGGTACCGTATGACCTTCAACAATGAACAAAGCCCATTCCGCATTGTCAGCTATTAAAGGCCCGTAATGTCAATGTTAAACAATTCAAACGACAAAACTTACTGCCTTATATTAGAAAAAAAAGAACAAAAACAAAAATGTTATACATAAACAAACGACAATCACTGAATTACAGGCTCCTGACTTGGGCAAGGCACCTTCATATAAAATGTGGTGGGGTTAAACATGTTAGCGGGATTCCAACCCTCCCCTTAACCTGGGACAGTGGTATAACATTACAACAAAATAACGGACTTTAAAAATTAGTTGAAAAAGTCCTAACTCATCAGATTGACAACAAACAAGTGGACGTGGCCTGGTACTTGTACATCCCATCAACAAAAATACATTATGAACAGAACTGAGCGTAAAACCATTTGCACAGGAAAACCAACAAACCATCAACAAACGTCAGAATTCTGACTAAGGACAGGTTAAAAAAGTTGTAGATGGTTTAACGTTTAAATAGGTACCAACCTATATTCATATCTATAACAATAGTGTCATAGCACAACATAGCAAGACTAACTATAAAATATCAATTATAAAAGCTAATTTCATTCAAAACATCAACTATACTCTATGGTCCATATCTCAAGAAAACATTTTTACTTTAATTTTTCGGACATATTGGCTGACGTATCTTGTGCACTTTTAGGATGTTTGTGTTTAACAATATCTTAATTTTGTATAAATTACAGTTCTTGACTATTGACTTCTTCATCAACGATAAAAATAAAAACATATTAACATAATTATCAATAATTATAAACAGTTGTTACAAAAGTACTTCAATATTGTCTGAAAATTGACTAGTAAAATCATTAAAAGTACAAAGTAGCAACAACCTTTCGGTAAGTTATTGAACTTTGATATACTTTTACTTTACATTGGCTAGAAGTATAGAGGGAGGGTACAGATCTCATAAACATGTTTAATCCCGCTGCATTTTTACGCCTGTCCCGAGTCAGGAGCATCTAGCTTTTGTTAGTCTTGTATTATTTTTAATTTTAGTTTCTTGTGTACAGTTTGAAGTACTGAACTAGTATATATATTTGTTTAGGGGCCAGCTGAAGGACGCCTCAGGTTGCGACCTTCTGTTGTTGTCTGTTCTATGGTCGGGTTGTTGTCTTTTTGACACATTACCAATTTCCGCTCTCAATTTTATCTATCTTCAATCACGTACACACATCAGAAAATGAATAATAAAATTTCTTATTGATTGACTTCCATATCAAGGATGAAAACAAAACATAATTTAACAAAAGTATAAAGATTTCAAATCGCCACGTTTTACTCTCTGTTTAAAACAAATCTCTAAATTAGATCTGCTTTTGTGAAAGTTGTAAACATGATCAGTATTTGGGTTGAGCACGTTTACAATCAAGTTAAGGATTGCTCGCCTGTCATGTTTTAAAATTTTGTCAGATATTTGAAATCCTCTGGTTATATTCATTTTATTGCCTTACATTTCTTTTCTACCACAAACCCCCATTTTTTTATATACAGTTTACATGTATAATTATTAGCCATTTTTAAAAGTCTTATAAAATACTTATTATTTTTAAAAGGTTTTGAGAACTTCATTTTGAAAATGATAATGCTGCTATGAAGAGTCCAGAGGGAAATTTTTTCCGGAAAAAAATCAATGGCATATATATTGAAAACAAACACACGGACCTATGTTTTTGTTATGCGTTTGGTTCCTATATAAATCCTTTATCATTATATACTAGTGTTATGAAAAGCTTGATATTTTGAAACTGAGTAGCGAACTTTCTTAATGTTTAACTAGATATGGTACGTAAGGATGGTTTATATCAGTAGTATTGTATTTATATTTTCATTTCAACATTAATGAGAAATAGTAAGAAGTTTCGTCAGTACTATAAAATGTCATTTTGAAATTTCGCTATTATCTATCTTCAGGTGTTACAGATATGTACATGATTTCAGGGGTTCGAAATACACATTTGTTTTTACTCGCAAGTTGTATGTACAGGCAAAGGTGAATCGATATACATATATATTATAATTCAACACATTCTACAGTAATATTGAAGAATTGTGATAGAAAGATTGATTAAATATATAAATGATTGATATATGCGTTTTAATTGATATGTGTTTGTAATGTGTGCATATTTGTATTAATTTGTTTTGTACTTTTATCTTATTTCATAGAAGTACTCTTAACATTTACTTTACGTAATGTATATACTATCTTTTGAACGTGGTTTACTGTCTTATCAAATCATGTTTTGCAGGAGTATTGCCTTTCTATGTGTGGGACTCTGGTGGAAATTAACAACAAAGAAGAAAACCAGTTCATTTATTCAGTTATTCAAGAACGTGGTAAGTACTTGTATTTTGTTAATTAATCTTAAAATAAGATATAAGCCATAGTATTAAAAATCAATAACTTAATTAGACAAAAACGTAAATCTTATTTTGACATGCAACTTATCAAAAGGTCCAACACAAAAAACAACCCAAAAGACCCAAAAAAATCGTAGCATTAAGCTTCTCAATTGTAAACTGTCTATTTCTTTATAGGAAAATACCTCCAGCGTCTGCATACGAAATATGTACTCAATTGCTTTAATGTTTCGGAGCTTGTATTTCCTTTAAACATTTCTATACTAGAGAAATTCTGATTACAAATTACCTTTTACATCAAGAGTGATAGAATATCTGTATTTCACGAGAAACATGACAGATTTCACATATATATCATGATCTTCTTACCCTTCCCTGTTTTTTTTTTTGTTTTTTTTTTGTGAGGTTCCGATTTATCAGTATTAGGTTTTTATTTGTATGCTCTGTTTACAAATGATAGTCTTTATATTGTGCTTAGTTATTTTTTTTGTCTAGGTAGTGTCAGTGTATGATCGATCTTTCAGTTTGAATGTTCATATGCTATATGTGGTTAACGCTAATTTTGAAAAAAAAGTTTTAGTATTGAATTTGCTCTGGTTTTAAATTTTATAATTTTTCAGTATCTGTGTTGTTTTTACTTAAAATACTGCAATTGTAACACTTGTGCATGTTAAACAAATTTCGTTGTAGAAGGTTCTAAACACAGCACAAACAACATTTGCCTAAAAGCCAAAAAGAGTGAAAATGTATACTTTAACAAAACGCATTTGACTAACAACTAGTCCGGTTACGCAGTTCAGTGGCAGATCCAGAAATTTTTATAAGTGGGGCCCTATTGACTGCCTAAGAGTGGGCACGCTCCAGTCATGATTCAGTGATTCCCTATATAATCAAACAAAGTTTTCCGAAAAGGGGAGACAGGCCCCCTGGACCCCCTCAAAATCTGCCTCTGCAGTTTGGTTGTCCACGATTATAGTCCTTACCAATTTCTTTATAACCTTTCCAAATTTATTTCTCCATGTTTTATGCCTCAAATAGCAAGAAAGGGAAGAAATTACACTGTAAAGAAATTTGGGTCATGAATTTTAAAGAAAAGTAGTATTTGAGTCCAGCTGAAACAAGTTAAACAAATTAGCATTTAGGAAGCTGTTAAAAGATTTCAGGACCCCTTAACATAAAATTGTAGAAAGTTTGAGTTAGAACCGATGAAGTTTTCTATAATGTTTCTATAATTTGTAATAACATGGAACTTTATATTAATTTTATATATATATATACTTGATATGCAGGTGCTGTTTTAATATTTTTACAGACAATGTGCACAATTGAAGCATGAGATCAATATTTGATGCATACTAAGCTGTATTTATGGACTAACTTGTTTTATGTGGAATAGCTGAAAGTTTTGTTAACAAAGTCAACACAATTTAAAATATGTGTCTACTTTACCAGCTTTATTTCAACTATTTGTTGTAGTTGTAGAGAATTTTCGTTTTTGGATTGGATTAGAGTCAAGGAATGGCATTAATTATGAGTGGCAATCTAAAAATACCACAGAATCAAACAGGTTTGACGATTGGAAAGAGGGAAATCCAAATGACATTGGAGTTGACACTTGTGCTTTTATGTGGAGTTTAAAGTGGTATGACACATATAGAAGCCAATGCAAGCGTAATGATGAATATTTTATATGTGAATCAAGGTAGGATATGTTATCATTTTTAATAGTTATATATAACTGATTTGGTTTTTTTTTTCATTTTGTTTTTAAATAAGATATTTCTTTGTATTAAATCTACTTAATCTGATTGCTCAACACAAAACACAAATAAACAATACACAAGCACGAATATAAATATGCTATCTAGAACATGTTAAGCAAAAGTATTTTGTCAATTGATCTTACAATAAGATATATGCCATTGTATTGAAAATTCTATAACATCTATGAGATTAAAAGAAAAAAATGCCATTCAACGTATACTATTTAAACTAATGATGTGTATTACAAATGACATACTCAAAATTACTGGACAGTATTTCAGAAAGAACCAATTTCCCAAATTCAATTCTTAAAAATTACATTCAATGCCACTGCTAGTGGAGTTATTATTCCCCGAGGGTATCACTAGCCCAGTAGTCTTCACTTCTGTGTTGTTATCATTTATCATTGATATGGTCATAATATAAAATAACTGTCAACAAAACTTTCCATTATGAAAATACTAAGATTTTTTTTTTCCTACAGAATATATTACTTTAGCTGTACTTGGCCCAATTTTAGGAATTGTTGGGCCTAAATGCTGTTCAATTTCGTACTTAATTTGGCCTTTAACATGTTTTTGTTTCAAGCGTCACATGTCATGGTGATAAATCTTCTGAAGACACATTGCTTTATATACAGGTTGTCTTCACAATGACATATTTAAAGCATGAGTCTTTGGTTTTAATGGGACAAACATATACTCATATACAGCAAAATTGAATACTGTGAAAATTATTACAGATGGTCTGATGTAGAATTATATAGATGAAATATAATATAACAGGATTTTTGTTTTCTCGTTTGTATTTCCCCGACACATGTGATACTGAAATAATGCCAGAAAACCTAGGTTATCATGGTTACTACCCTGGGCAAACAAAATGCGCTCAAGATCAAAAGAAAAATGAGGACTTAAATTGTCGTATGGTTAACAATACATAACATGATCATACATATGTTTACACTTTCTTCGTACGACTACCTGACTATGTTTTTATTATATGCATTAATAGAGCATAGTCCAGTATAGATACCAGTAACTCTTATTATTTTCTAAAATTTCACCAATCTCTTCTTAAAATAACACATATCTTATTTTCTACTTTGCAGGTTTGACTAACTACCATGACGACAATGACCAGCTCAGGAGAACATACCGTCAAAATAAAATCTCAAACAAAACTTTATAACTGTATAGCATTGTTTTTTTGTCATGCCCCTCTCCCTTCGAATATGTGCCATTTGATTTTGTAAGATTATTAGAATGATGAAGTGGATAGGAGATGACGGGGTGGTATGTGTGACTTCATGAAAGAGAGGTGAACGTGAATCAAGGTGGAAGTAGGCGGGGTCAAGGATGATTCAAAGGGACTGAACCTGGGGGTTATGAGTTAAAACAAAGAGATCAATGTTTTACATGAAACTTTGACATGCCATTGGTTTGGTCGTTTGAGATTATTTAAGTTTGTGATGTAGATAGTTCATAGCTTACAATATGTGATGTAATTTTCTCATTGATACATGTCGTTGGTGTGATGTAGATTTGCTAACATCGACGCCATTTATGTCTCCTGTGGATATTAACAACATCTGTTATAATACTACATCTTCTTATTTTAATGTTATACATATATAACTTTGGATTTTTCTTGGTCATGATAAATATTTATCAAAGGTACCAGGCGTATGATTTAATACGTCAGACGCGCGTTTCGTCTACATTAGACTCATCAGTGACGCTCAGATCAAAATAGTTATAAATCCAAACCAGTTCAAAGTTGAAGATAATTGAGGACCCAAAATTCAAAAACATTGTGCTAAATATGGCTAAGGTAAGCTATGCCTGGGATGAAAAATCCTTAGACTACTGGGCTGGTGATACCCTCGGGATAACGTCCACCACCAGTGGCATCTACCCAGTAGTATAACTAGTTATCAAATGTACCAGGCTTACAACTCAATAAGCCAGACGCGCAATTGTCTACATAAGACTCATCAGAGATGCTCAGATAAAAATAGTTATCAAGCAAATCAAGTTCAAATTTGAAGAGCATTAAGGACCAAAAATTCCCCCAAAAATGTACAAGTACGGCTAAGGTTATTTTTGCCTAGGATAAGATAATCATATTTGATAAAACTATAGTGTTGAATATTTTCAACATTATTCCCATGTATCCGACACAACTGTATACCTATTTTGTCTGAACATTATACTACAAACATTGACAGCGCTGTGGTTATTGTTAGATCAGATGTTAGCAACCGGAGTTCCTGTTATTGCCGCCAAGGTCTCTTCAATGTGTGGATTGCAATATTGATATTCAAGGGATAATGTGTTGAATTCGTATTTCGGATTTGTTTGTAAAACATCCACACGTATCTGTTTTTCAAATGAAATGTTATGGCTTGAACTATCGTAACGACGTGTATGCTTATGTTTTTATTAACAATAAAACTTCTGTATTATCGCAGTATCAGTTTATCAGATTTTGATTCGATGAAATAAATTTGACACACTCTACAAACTGTTTCGTGTCTGGAGAGACCACATCTTGTCCAAGACCAGTAAGGTCGATCACATATTTTAAATGATTAGACCCGACATAATCCCGACAGTACTTAACTTTCTGACTTTGGTCTTTGACCTTTACGATATTCACAGCTTGCAATATTCAGTACTCGATAATCTTGGTATAGTTTGACATGGTCTCGACAAATGCTCGACCAGTCTTGACATAAACATAAGTTTAGACTGGTTTGAATCCGCCTCAATTATATATTGATTTAACAACGTGCCAGGTTATTTCTGTAAAATACGGAATGAGACAGAAATTAACAACTAAAGGTCACAGTACGGCATTCAATAATGAACAAATATCTTCATCAAACTCTACAGCTATATATAATTTGATCTTAAAGATTTTAAGGTTGTTTTCGAGTTTGATTTATCAGTTTCAAATTTAAGGATGTGATGCATACATGTAGGTAAAAAAGCTGGAATTTCCATTTATAGTTTAATGAACATCCAAGTTGATTATGAGTAGTTAAAATGTTAAAATGTTAAAGGTTACTATCTGAATTTTTCAGAACTTAAAAAAAGATATTTTGAGTTCTTTGTCATCTTCATCTTATTTACACCATCTCGAGAAGGGCAGTATCGCAAAAAATTTGAAGCCCTGCTTTGTTAACTTATATAAATGATGTTTATAATGAAGATCCAGCTATATCACCTTGTTTGTGGAGACACTTATGAGGTTTTGTATTCAATACAGTGATGTCTTTCTATCCGAAATAACTTGTTGTTTTTTTTTGAAATAATCATCTTTTTTTGTGCCATTGTTTCGTAAACAGAAAAATGTGTTACAGTCATTTTGTTAATGCATTTTTTACATTTTATCTTGAAAACTGCAAACAATAGATAGACCGCTTAAAATCACAATACCAACTTCAAAGTTATGACTCTGTTTGAATTATAATCTGACAGACAGACTTATCAAACAAACTTCACCATTTGTTTTTTTCTCTAAATAGTTTCTTGCAGGTTAGGTTACTTAAACGTTTACGTGTCAAAATTAAAGCTTTTTGTCCATCATAATTGATTTAATCAATCAATTTTTGAATATTATACTAATAAAGGGTAAATATTTGATGTAAAGAAATTAAACATGTATGTACACATATGTTACCATATGCATCAGACCGGACGAAAAATATCCATGACTACATAAAATCAATATCAATATGTACATACAAATCGTTGTTTTTTCTAACAACAATTGATTTGATGTTCTATCAGATGACAAACACCTGTATATTGTTTCACACAAAAGTCATTTAGTTTGTGTTTATAAGCCTCTTCCCATTATTGTCAAGAGAGACCATAATTTCAATGTCTCAATACACTTGTTTTCATATTACTGACTTCAGACTTCGAAATATGTACTTTTTAACAAGATGACCTACTCTGACATTAAGGTCTTCGGTCAAGTAAGAACAACTATAGCAAGTCACAATAAAGGTTGCAATATGTGCCAAACAATTATATAATGTTTTAACTGCGTGTACATTCACACGGTTTCGTTACATTAACAAGGAGTATATAGCATAAAGTATGTACAATTAGAACTTTTAACCAACGTCATTTTTTTTCATTTAGTTTTACCATTTTTCAGCTGAATGTAGCGTTCTAGCTTTCTTTGTCACATATTACTACCTTTATTGTCACTTCCTAAAGTTTTTCTCACTTGACCGATGACTAACATGTCTAACTACAGAGTAGGTTATCTTGTCAAAAATTACATACTTCGAAGTCAGAAGTCAATAATATGAAAACAAGTGTATTGATACATCGGCATTATGGTATCTCTTGTAAAGAAGGTAAAAAAGCGTTACAAACATAAACTAAATGTGTGAAACAATATATGAGTGTTTGTCATCTGATGGAACATCAAATCAATTGTTATTAGTAAAAATACTGATATGTATGTATATATTGATATTAATTTGATGTAGTCATGAATATCTTTCGTCCGGTCTGATGCATATGGTAACATATGTATATACATGCTTAATTTCATTACATCAAATATTTTTCCCTTTATAAGTATTATATTTAAAAATTGATTGATCAAATCAGTTATGGCGGACAAAAAGCTTTAATTTTGAAACGTTACCGTTTAAATAGCCTAACCTGCAAGAAACTTTTCCGTAAATCCAAGTTATAAACAAGGGGACTTTCTGAAATTAGTCCGAACTGGAAAATACTTCAAACAGAGTCATAACATTTAAGTTTGTATTGTAATTTTAAGCGTCCTTCTTCCGTTAGCAGTTTTCAAGATAAAAACCAAAAATGCATTAACAAACTTTTACCCACGTTTCCGTTTACGAAGAAATAGCATAAAAATTAATATTAATAAGTTTGCACGTTATTTATAGGTTGTTTCCGACATCACTGTATTGGATACTTAAATAGCATTAATGTCCTTGCAAAAAAGTGTATATTACTGGGTATTCCGTGTGTTCTAATAAACCTGTATAGCTATCTACATTATTCAGATAAGTTTTTTTTCAGCTATCAGAGTGGGGCTTTAAAGTTATTTCTATTATATAAAACTGCCTTTTTTAGGGGTGGTGTGAATCACACATGGGTAATAAAGTTATTTTGTCAGTTCGGACTTAATTCAGATAGTTACCTCTAATTTTTTTTTTTGCTTTTCCTAATCAATTTGGATTGTCATAAACTGTATAGCATAAAGAGCTTTCTCAATAATTGATTTTACCGAATAATTTGTTTACCTTTTAAAAAATCCTTAAATGTAACAGCAATACATCAAACGACTAAATGACCCGGTATTCTGGAAATTGAGATAGTTAAAGCGTTTTCCGTAAATCTAAGTTATAAAGAAGGGGACTTTCTAAAATTAGTCCGAACTGGAAAATACTAGCTTTTCTTTACTTAATAGTCAATTCATTTTATTTGACAGAAATGAATCAAACTACCAAATTACATGGCATTTTGTAAGATCAATAAATGATAGAGTAAGATAGGCTGATTCAGACCAGTCCAAACGTATGTCAAGGTCAAGACTGGTCGAGAATGAGTCAAGACTGGTCCAACTTTCGTCGAGACCATGTCCGACCTTCTGCTTTATCTGTTCTTTGGTCGGGTTGTTGTCTCTTTGACATATTTTGCATTTGCATTTTTATCTTTATTAATTAGTCAAAACGAAAGGCCTTGGACTGTAGTTTATAGTTTTTAACCTAAAGAACACGGATATAACATGTATAACAGGTCCTATTTTATTACCAGGGTTTAAATGGTTTTATTTATGAGATTATAATCATGGTAATATATTGGTAGCATTTAATGGCCACTTAATGAGTGACTATGCAGTAGTGTATTATTGGACACAATGTAGCATTTAATCGTGACTTGCTATATATGATTAAGTTGAATTGGATTCATCAATTTCACATAAATGCGTTAAAAGTTTTGTATTTGTTGAATGTAGCCATTTTATCTTATTTTCTACATGTATATTCCGTTTTATGGATTAAAGTTATATCCCTTTGATCATCGTTTTGTCTTTGTATTTATGAAAAATAAGAATATGTTGTATGAATGCCAATGACACAAAATCTACACGACAGACTAAAATGACACATACATTTCCAGCTATAGGTCATCGTACAGCCTTCAACAATGATGAAAATCCATTATGTCATTATGTTTTCTTATCTATGAACGTGAAGAGAGATTTATTTATCCCATACAAACAATCATCTTTAAAACTTGACAAGTGATATTAATCCGTGTAAGAACATTTGACACTTACTAGTAGGTGAAACTTATGAATTACATATTTCAGTTTGGAGGCTCACCCAATTATTGTAATGTTAAAGCTAGGACGTAACATTCAGCTGAAGAATGGAAAAATCAGTTGAAAATAATAGACTTGGTGAAAAGTGCTTATTGTAAAGAGTATGTGCTTTATATTCCTTGTTGATGTAACGGAACTGTGCGAATGTACAAATAGTTAAAACAATATAAAATTGTTTAACACATATTGCAACCTTTGTTGCCACTTGCTATAGTTTTTTTACTTGACCGATAACCGAAATTTCTAACTACAGAGTAGGTCGTCTTGTCAAAAATTACTTACTTCGAAATCAGAAGTCAGTAATATGAAAACAAGTGTATTGAGACATTGACACTATCGTCAAATTAATGTAAAGGAGCGTTTTAAATACAAACTAAATGAGTGAAACAATATACAGGTGTTTCTTATCTGATAGAACATCAAATCAATTGTTGTTAGTAAAAACAACGATTTGTATGTATATATTAATATTGATTTTATGTAGTCAAGGATATTTTTCGTCCGGTCTGATGCTATGGTAACATATGTGTACATACATGTTTAATTTCATTACATCAAATATTTTTCCCTGTATAAGTATAATATTCAACAATTGATTTATCAAATCAATTATGGGGGACAAAAAAGCTTTAATTTTGACACGTAAACGTTTAAGTAACCAAACTTGCAAGAAACTATCGAGAGAAAAAAAATGGTAAAGTTTGTTTGATAAATCAGTCTGTCAGATTATAACTCAAACAGATTCATAACTTTGAAGTTGGTATTGTGATTTAAGCGGTCTATCTATCGTTTGCAGTTTTCAAGATAAAATGCAAAAAAGCATTAACAAAATGACTGTAACAGTTGTTTATGTGTACAAGAAAATGGCACAAAAAGATGATTATTAAAAAAAAAATCACTCTATTTCGGATAGATAGACATCACTGTATTGAATACATAAACTACAGAAGTGTTTCACAAACAACGTGATAAAGCTAGGTCTTCCATGTGGTCTAAACATCTTCTATCGACATCATTAACATCAATTAGGTTATTAAAGCCGGGCGTCAAATTTATTGCGATACTACCCTTTTTAGAGATGGCATGAATAAGATCAAGATAATAAAGAACTCCAAATGTCTTTACTAATTTCGGAATAAGACCCAGTTTACACCTGCAACGAAATTGAATCAATTTTTATTTGAATCGATCTTAGAAAGACCAGTTCGCGTTTAAATTGCACAAGCAAAATCCATATCGAGATCGATCTTATTTAATCCAGTGCGTTAACACTACAACATAAAACCGGTCTGACCTTTATTTTTTTATATATAAATATAGCATTCATCTGCAAAAAGATTGATTGCGATCGATATAAGCGTTTACACCAAAAAAGATCGATTCAAATAAGATAGTTCTTTTTAAACCCACCTCTAGAGGTAGACTGTTTAAGTCCGATTGAAGATGGAGCTTACCCGTTTACACTGGACCTTTTATCGATCTTAGTAAAGATCGATCTTTTTTGTCAGTGTAAATGGTGTCTTATTCAGATAGTAACCTGAATGTTTGTCTCTAATATTTAATTAACTGTACATTTGTATTCAGATATCGCAGATCAAATTTATTCGTTCATTGTTTAATCATACGTTTTTTGATTGAGTTAAGTCTGCCAATTGATATTTTATCGTATGTTTTTCTTTGTTGTGATGTTATGCTATTGTTTCAGAAAAAGGGAGAAGGTTTGGATCCATTAAAACGTTTAATCCCGCTGCAAATGTTTGCACCTGTCCTAAGTCAGGAATCTGATGTACAGTAGTTGTCGTTTGTTTATGTAATATATACGTGTTTCTCGTTTCTCGTTTTGTTAATATAGATTAGACCGTTGGTTTTCCCGTTTGAATGGTTTTACACTAGTAATTTTGGGGCCCTTTATAGCTTGTTGTTCGGTGTGAGCTAAGGCTCCGTGTTGAAGGCCGTACTTTAACCTATAATGGTTTACTTTTTAAATTGTTATTTGTATGGAGAGTTGTCTCATTGGCACTCACACCACATCTTCCTATATCTATTTATTTATTTTTTGTAAACTATTCACAATCAACATGGATTTTCATAAAACTATAAAGCGTATAGAGCTATCTCCATTATATATTGATTCTACTGAATGTTTATCCTTTTAATCAAATCCCTAAATAAGACAAGCAATACACCAAACGACTAAATTATCTGCCATTCTCTAGGATCAATGTCTTCATCATATGTATATCAGGCACAATCCCTCCCTTTAGGGGTTAAGTATCATACTATGATAAAATATACGAGAAGAACATAACCCGTGTTATGCCAACAACTGTGTAGAGCTATTTCACCTATGACGATCTTGTCAAGTTCATGTCAATTTCATTAGCAACGCCACGTGGCTCCTCAGTTTCTAGCGATAATTTTCCATCTTAAGCGAGTAGCACGATATGAAAATTATCACAAAAAGGGTCAAAGAAAAAATGCACAAAATAGCGTAAATGCGTTATTATACATTCATTTTCGATGCCAAACATCGTACGTGGTTAGATATCAAGTTGACATATAAAATAATACAAAGTTTTGTTCAATTTGATTGATAATGAGACAAATCTCAACAAAAGACCAAAATGATACAGAAATTAACAATTATAGGTAACCGTATGGCCTTCAACAATGAGCAAAGCCCATATCGCACAGTCAGCTATAAAAGGCCCCGAAATGACAATGTTAAACAATTCAAACGAGAAAACTTACGGCTTTATTTATAAAAAATTAAATGCAATACATAAACAAACGACAACCACTGAATTACAGGCTCCTGACTTTGGACAGGCACATACATATATAATGTGGCGGGGTTAAACATGTTTGCGGGATCCCAACCCTACCCTTAACCTGGGACAGTGGTATAACATTACAACAAAATAACGAACTATAAAAAAAAAACCAACAAACCATCAACAAACGTCAGAATCCTGAATAAGAAAAGGTTCAAAAAATTACAGAGGGTTTAACACAACATAGAAAGACACACTATTAAATATCAATTGAAAAGCTTAACACCAACTATATTATATGGTCCCAATCTAGAAAAAAATGTTACTGTTACTTTTTCGGTCATAATAGTTGACGTATCTTGCGCACTTTTATAATTTTTGTGTCTAACAATATCTTAATAGTGTATAAATTATTCTTCTTATTTATTGACTTTTTCATCAACGATAAAAATGAAAATATATTAACAAAATGTTCAAGTAATTATACACAGTTGTTACAAAATTATGCGAAATTATTGCATTGTCTAGAGTTAGTAATAAAATCCTTAAAAGTACAAAGTAGCAACAACCTGTCAGTAAGTTATTGAACTTTTATAGATACATCTATCTGTAATCACGTACACACATCAGACAACGGATAATAAAAGTTCTAAACTATTAATCTCATCCCGGATGAAAATAAACATAGTTAAACAAAAATATAAAGTTTTAATTAAACAAATGTTATAGAGTGTTTCGGATGTTTGAAGATTGACTAATCAAATCATTGAATGGCAATAGTAAAGTATTGAAAAGGGGTATTTATATACCTATACCTATATAACATATTTTTGTTCTTTTGGGACACAACAAAGAAAGTATAATTTTTTATTAATTATTTTTTTAGAATAATTTAATGTATTCTTAAGAAGTATACATTGAAAAGTTATTCATTCATTACTTCATTACAGGGGCAGTAAAAAAAATATGAAAAAATACTATAATGGATTAAGTATCAAACATAAGACAGAGTCAAAAATAGTGACAAATAAAAGGGTAGAAAAAAAAACACTCATGTGAATAAAAATACAATGTTAGAATAGAGAACTAGAAAAATGGCTGTAATAAGATTAATTGTCAAACAGGCAACGCGACTGGTGCCACATGTGGAGCAGTATCTGCTTATCCTTCTGGAGCACCTGCGATCACCGAAAGCTTTTCTAGGATTCGTGTTGCTATGTCTTTAGTTTTCTATGTAGTGTTGAGTTTGCCTGTCACTTTTTGGTATCGTTCGCCCCTCCTTTATATGTTTTAAATAAATTACCATGCATGGACTTTATAAGTTTATTTTAGGTCTGATTTAGTGATGTATCAATACAAAGAATTTAACTTTTATGTTTACTATTTGTTTAGCTTTGTATTTACATTATTTAGACAAAATAGGAAAAATGATTAAAGTATTGGCAAAGATGCTATACCTTCCTAAACACCACAAACGGTTAAGTTCAGACACTTTTTAAAAGCAAAACGAAAATCCAATATCGCTAAAAAAGACATCTTATTTGTTTCCGCTTAACTTTCGACATCCGGAATTTAAGGCGCATAAGGGTATTAATATTGACCCAATTGAACAAATGTTAGATAGAATGTAAACAATGTTTAGTCCATTTTAGTGAACTTTTTAAAACATAATCATAATGTGAGCTACTATTATATCCAAGTCACAATTTGTAAAAGTAAACCATCATATGTCAAAGTACGGTCTTCAACACGAAGCCTTGGCTCACATCAGACAGGTGCAAGAACCTGCAGCTGGTTTTAGCGCTTTAATATGTACTTAACTTCGCCCTTATCTGAAACACTAGTGTACTATCACACCATAGAAATAAAAGAGGGGCTAGAAATAAAATACACCATATAAGATATCAATTGAAATGGCTTCTGTCGATCAAAAGACATATTAACACAGGTGAATATACAATATCTTCCGAATCTAAAAACATTTTTACTTTTACTTTTTCTGACATAATGGTTGACGTATCTTGTGCACTTTTAGGATGTTTGTGTTTGACAATATCTTAATTTTGTATAAATTATAGTTCTTATCTATTGACTTTCTTATCAACGATAAAAATGAAAATATATTAACATAAAGATCAATAATTATAAACATTTGTTACAAAAGTACTTCAATATTGTCTGAAAATTGACTGATACAATGATTAAAAGTACAAAGTAGCAACAACCTTTCGGTAAGTTATTGAACTTTTATATACGTTTACTTTTCTACATTGGTTAGAGGTATAGGGGAGGATTGATATCTCATAAACTTGTTTAACCAAGCTGCATTTTTGCGCCTGTCCCGAGTCAGGAGCCTCTAGCCTTTGTTAGTCTTGTATTATTTTTAATTTTAGTTTCTTGTGTACAATTTGGAGCTTAGTATGGCGTTCATTTTTACTGAATTAGTATATCTATTTGTTTAGGGGCCAGCTGAAGGACGCCTCCGGTGTGAGTATTTCTCGCTGTATTGAAGACCTGTTGGTGACCTTGTGTTGTTATCTGTTCTATGGTCGGGTTGTTGTCTCTTTGACACATTACCCATTTCCATTCTCAACTTTTTCTATCTGCAATCATGTCCACACATCAGATCATGGATAATAAAACTTCTGATTGATTGACTTCCTGATCAAGGATGAAAACAAAAAATAATTTAACAAAAGTATAAAGTTTTACTCAAACAGATGTTAAAGAGGTTCTGGGATCTTTAAAGATTGATTAATTAAATCATTAAATGACAGCTTTGGTAAAAATCAGGCAAATAATTAATTCAAATTAATTAATTTATCAATTAAATATTCAAATTATGGCAAAAAAAATCCCACTAAGTATACTTTCCTATTTTTATGTTACCGTCTTCCTGAATCAGAAATAATAAGTCATTTCTTTCTGAGTGTCTTGTAATTCTGTGATTCTCTACATCACATTTGGATACAATAATAGTATATTACGGACAAATTCCCCTCGATTGGCCCTTTCTAGTACATTTCAATCAGATTTTGAATCAGATACCGGAATAGGAACATGAAACAAATGTAAATCCAAATCGATAAAACAGGGAGGTAAAGGGTTATTTTCGTTCAACGTGTTTTGCCAAGGTTATTTCACGGCGGCTGTGAAAAAGGTTCGTTATTCACCGTGCTTCGTGGAATTAGTATAGAGATCAACGTGAAGGTAACTTTTAATTGTTCGTTCATCGTGAAATGGCAATTTTATTTCGCAAACTTCCATTACAATACCCCCCTCTTTTACGCGCCTCATACAAAAATTGTTGGATTTTTGTTTGTTATGTTTGCATCACAAATATTTGAACGCTTTGTCATTCATTTCAACTTCCTGAATATAACTAAGCTGAATCTTCTGTGTAGAAAATGTTGATCATTACTGTATACAACATACTTTACATGTACACATGTACACGTGTAATTTTAGATGTACTATGTACATGTGTAATGTTACATGAACACATGTACACGTGTAATTTACATGTACACATGTACACGTGTAATTTTACATGTCGAACATGTAGTTTTGTAGTAATATTTTTTTTTACATGTCTCAAATATTTTGGTAAGTCAATATTTGTGCTTGTAATTTTTGAAAAAGAAGAAATGGAAAATACTCAATTATTATTGAAAATTACTGATTTTTTTTAGATTTGTCCGATTTTCCCTTTAGACGTCTGGAATGTAACTCTGTCATATACCGACGAATATATGACAAAACGACATAGATCCTCGTCTTATAGCTAGCCGCTGTGATTAGTAATTTAATTGGAAATCAACGCATTCCAAGGCATCGGGACAAACACTTACACAAAATGAGATCCAGAACCTTAACAACTTAAATTATTGCTGATCGAGTTATGTTCAAGTAAAATACAGAAGGTAAAATTTAAATATTATTATTTTTGACCCCATAAGGTCAAGACTCAAAATGGAATATAGTCTAGCTAGTTCTTTGCAATGACTCCCTTCATTTAGGAATTGAACACTTTTTTGTAAATGTATTAAAGTGTATAAGCGTTGACTGATGACATTTTTGATTATGAAGCTTGCACTATCAATGTTTTTGCAACTTTATAACATTTCTTTACTTAGCATTCAATACTTGGGGGATAATAACATTTTGTTTGCTGTGATCACGAAAATTGATTTCGATTTAGGTTTTCTTATGTTTATTATGATTTTTTGAGGCGGAAGCATGTATCATCATGAATGTTATATTTCATTCTAAAATGAAGATTAGTTTCAGAATGACGCTATATTGCTGTCAGCCATATAAAAATACACACATGTAATGTAATGTTATCTTTCTTTTACATGAATCTGTCAAATATCAGTATCTATCTTATTAAATTGCTATTTAGGATGTTCTTGGGTGAGGTCTAGAAATTGGTGTCAAATGTTTGGACTCCTTTGGGTTTTTTTTCGGTCAGTAAAGGATAAAATGGTTTTTTCAATTTGTCATTTCATATAAAACTTCACAATTCTTAAAACAATCATTTACACACATTTAAGCAGATTCTAGATTTCTTTTCTTTCGAATTGAGTCCCATCTAATATCAATGTAAATATAAGGTAAAAGTCTCAGTCATCCTTTTTCTGTATTTTTATAAAAATCAAATATCTCGAAAATGAGCTCAATCGATATTTTTAGCCTGTTTTTTTTCCTAAACTAGTGCCCTTCTAATATGAAATATCATATTTAAATTCTTGTTTTTCTTTTGAAATCACCTCAGGATACATTTAAGGCTTTATACTTCTTACATATTTCGTGGAAATCTGTGAAACCTGCCAAATTCATTTGATATTTATTTCTTGTAATGAGAATTTGAATTAAAATAAAATGATTTTCACCTAGATGATAAAAATGTACAAGACCTGAAATGATCTCGATCAGGATATCGCAAACGGGCACAAGGCGTCATTTTTTTTCGGAAGACAAAGGGTTAATTTATGGCGTCCGGAAAAACAGCATTGCGTTAGGAAAAAAGTCGTGGCCTCTCACAATGCTCAATTGCTTTAAATTATATAAAACGCTCATTTAAGATCAGTGTCTTCAGGCATATCAAGAAAGTGCAAAAATTGAGCAATACAATAAAAAAAAATACTTTAAAATCTGCTAATATTTACTTAAGATTTTGTAATATACAACATTCCTTTAAGATTATCACTTGTAGCATAGCTTTTGATAAATTCATCTATTGACACGATATTGTATTTCTATTATTATTTCCTAGATACGGTAGCTCCTCAAAAGGAAGCTATTAAACACAAAGTTCCAAAAGGTGAAGTTGAAATCATCCCTATGTAAATTTTACGGTTATTATTTTATTGGTTGACCTTTCTGGAATAACCTTTTCACAGAAGATATCAGATACGTTTCAAATGTCGTAACTACAACCCACTTCCCGGCAGCATGAATGTTACGAATTAGCCTACTTATCAGGTTTGCAGTTTGAAATAACACGATTCTTTTGTAGAATTACTCTAACTACCTGGTCTTATATTTCCATGTTCGTTTTACAATTGTATTATAATTTTTTTTTTCCTATATTTTCAGTTACGTGTTTAATTGTCACATAACCTTAACTTCTCGTGTGGCTACTTATGATATACAAACACATGTAGCATTGTTAACGGCAGAAATAGTAGTGTTTCGCTTGATTGAAGATTGAAAAATTTTAAAATTATTTTATCTCAACAAGAAATAAGATGTCCAAGGACTATCAAAATGCGTAACATGTAATTGTCGGATTGGCCATAATGTAAATTGTCAGATATTTGCCTAGATCAATACCGGATGTGACAAATGATATTGAGTATATATACTGGTGTCAGTTGGTTATATTTACAACAGATCAACGTGTTGAATTGAATCAGTAAAAGCGTCAACGATGAAATCATTAGTTCTCACCATAACCGTTCTTTTGGGATTGTTACTTGTTCCAGCCATAGAAAGTAAGTTTTTCTTTATTTTTTCATATACACTGGAAGGCAAACTACTTCAAAAGTATACTTTAAGTTCATTTAACGTAACAATTGATTAAAATGTTCCAAGGGTTGAAGTCTTAAAACTTTGCTCAGTTTTCAGAGTATAACAATCATGCTCGATACATGAAATCCAGCATTTCGATTGGTTGATTTTGAGGTATGAGTTCAAAAAACTGACTGAAGTTTTATGAATTAAATGACAGGAGAACATGGTTAGTAATTTAAAAAAAAAAATCTTTCATGCTATCTAAAATTATAATAGAATAGTACCTTGATTGCACAATTATACATTGTTTCCATACAAATATTTCACATGACATGCTTGAAAATAAGCTTTCGTTACTTTAATATTGATAAACATAAACATAATTTCAGTGAAAAGAAAAAGATGTCACAAAAGACCAGCTCTAGGTGAGTAATCACATACTTTCATTGCTAACCAAATGTTATTGATATATCAGAACTATAAACAACTGGCATACATATTGCAAAAGGGGGCGAAAGATATTAGAGATCATTAGAGGGACAGTTAAACTTAAAAATCGAAAATAAACTGACAACGTCATGGCTTAAAATGAAAGAGACAAACAGACAAACAACATTACACATGACACAACATAGAAAAACTAAAGAATACGGAACACGAACCCTACCAAAATCTAAGGGTGATCTCATGTGCTCCGTAAAGCTAAGCAGATCCTGCTCCGTATGTGGCATTCGTCGTGTTACTTATGTGTTAACAAATCCGTTTAATAGTCTCATTCGGTAGATCACATTCGAGAAAGGGAATTCAAGCTTGCTATAAATGCATGTTTACTTCACTTGTTTTATGTTCTCTCTCTAAATATGAATTAAACTTTATGAAAGTGAGGCTGATTTCTTCTTTGTTTACTAATTTGTAAACAGGTATTGATGTTGTAAATGTAAAACTATGTTTTAAAAGGTAAGTATATATAACCCGAGACACCAATATAATTCCAAGACCTTTGCACAGTGGATTATATAAAAAGTGATTAAAATTACAACGCAACGTTCACTGGTGAATACCTATTACTGACATGTTTACCTATAATATGTTTGTTTTGTTTGCACACCATTATCGGTTTAAGGTAATTGTTTACGATGGTCATACAAATGAGATGTTTAGCTACCAATAAAACCAGGATTAATAAATTATTTTCAATATATGAAAATGCCTGTACCAAGTAAGGACTATGACGGTTGTTATCCATTCGTTTGATGCGTTTGATTTTGTCATATGCTTCGGTGTTCAGTATTTGGGTGATTCTTGTTACTCTTGTGATTCTTTTTTTTTGTATCTGAAGTTGAGTGTCCAGATCCATTACCAATGACGTGTGCACACTGGAACATTACTGTAACCACAGGAGAACGATATGCTGGGAACACGGGACAATTGAACTGCTCAACGGGTTATAGTCTCATAGGCAATAACAGTATAACTTGCTTAGCTTCCGGCATATGGAGTCCGATAATTGCATTATGTAATATTACATGGTTTATTTCACTTGAAAGTATTTTTACGATTTATCTATATTCTTGTTATGTAGCAAAAGCAAAAACAAAATATTGTGTTCAAAAGAAATAAAAGAGTTGATATACTTATGTTTTAATGCACTTTGTTAAATCTACAATTGCTACATCTATTTTGAACATATGTACACAATTGAGCACAAGCAAGAATACAGTCGGTATTATGCAATGACCTACTCGAATTCTATTTCCTTTATACTGCAACATGCATCTGGTGAAAAGTCCGTCAAACTACAAAAATAAAGTCCACCAGAAACAAGAATATTGATAAATATGATGTTTTTTTAAACTAACTGTACACCATACTGAACTGTGTACTAATAATACGTTTGTAACCCCCAAGTGTCGTCTTTAACCTGGTATTGTAAGTATATATATTCATACAATAACTGAAAAACATTTCGTCAGTTATATTATATATCAATTTGATATAATACATCTTTAGGTGTTCAAAATTATAACGGCAGAATAGATGTACGTTCATTCAGAGGTACAACTTACATATATGTTAACAACGGCCAGAGTTATGAACAGGCAAAGGTGAATATGTTTACATAACTTTATTTAACATAAATTGGATATATTCATTACAGTTAAATAAAAAAACATATAAATTAATGTTGATTTTAAACATAGGTGATTGACATATTTATTTAGGTATCCATATTCGTGTTAATTTTTTGTCTGTTTGTTTTCCTTTACTATTGTTCCTATCTAATTGAAGTACTCTTTTTAATTAATTTAAACAATGTATACAGTATGTTTTGAACGTGAGCCAATGTCTAATTCAGTATGTTTTCAGGAGACTTGCACTTCTATGTGTGGAACTCTTTGGGAAGTGAATAACCAAGAAGAAAAACAATTTGTTACTTCAGCTATTAATCAAGTTGGTTAGATTTTCTTTATCTATATGGATCTTAAAATTAGAAACATACTATTGAATTTTTTTTTTAATAGAATAGGATAACAAAGGATGCGGTCTTCGCGACTACACATGCCAATACAACAGTCAAGTAACAGGTCAAAGCAGATTTGTTTATCTGACCCAAAATTAAACTACCGTTTGGGACAACTCTGACCGCAATTTAAATCAAGAGATTATAAGATATAACGCATTCACATGATCGGTCGAATCAGTTCGCATAGAGATCGGGTTTTGGTCTTGTTGGTCTGTGATTAGAAAACTATAGAAGCCATAGTGATCATCAAGCAATTAAGAATGAGTCAGGTTAAACTGGACCACCAGTCAAACTGGATGGAGTATATCGAATATGTTAAATCGTGCAATAGTCGAGGTGATGGATCGCGAGTACTCATCGGTTACTTATTAATATTTAATCCAATCTATACACGATCCTTTTCCGACTAATTCGACTGCTACTCGCAAAATCCAGGATCTTTTCTCGAGTGACTGGCTTTTTGGTTCTAACTAGAATATTTGTCACATGTCAAAAACTCTTGGCTAGAAAGTCACCTGGATCACGACCAAGATATACCTCGTCGTACATTCCATACGTATTGTTTTCAACTTTTCTCTTGTCGATTGAGTCTCCCGATCTCTAAATCTGTCTTGATCAGGATTAATCGAGTTGAATTCATCGGCAGTGTGAACTTCGATTAAACAGGGGACTAAAGGAGTTCTGAACCGTGTAGACGGGGCAATTGTTAGTGCTGCACTGTTGCCAACTTTATAACCTAATCCACCAGCACAGTCACTAAAAAATACAACATATTTATAACATCTTATTGCGAAACGTAAAATTGCATTCATGTTTAAACGTGTGAACTTGCAAGTTGCAGTATGTTGGTGAGACAGAAACACAATATATCATCCCACTAAATAACCATCAGTCATTTTATACAAAAGAAAGAAACTGCCAAATCACAAGTCATCTTTTAAGGGAAGGTCATGGTTTTATAAACGTCACATTTCAAATCATTGAGAAAAACATAATTAGGTTAGAAAGAAGAAAAAGAGAGATAATGTATCAATCAGTTACGAACGGGAGGACTCAAATAACTCAACATGGTTATATACATGTAGTTTAAGCAACAACATATTTGCATTTGTTTATATATATACTTAACATTTATAACTTGTCAATATTTATATACATATAGCTATTTTGTTACTACGTGTTGTAGGAATGAGACACCCATGGATAGGATTAGAGTCAAAGAATGGCACTGATTATGTATGGCAATCTGGAAATACGACAGTATCAAACGCGTATGAGGACTGGGATAATGGATACCCTATACGGCATGCAGTGGGCAGTTGTGTTTTTCTTAGCCCTTATAATGATAACAAGTGGGTTGACGCCGTGAAATTTCAGTGCGCATGGGAACGACAATTTATATGTGAATCCAGGTAGGATATGTTAAGTTTATTACTGGACTTTTAAGCATTAATCCTTAATTCTTATGGCAGATTTTTTTTGTAGTCAGTTAAAATTAATACTTCCTGAAAAGGATTTCACATCATTGATAAAATTTGATATTTAGATACGAGAATATTCTTAACCTCTAAAAAAGCATTGTTATACCTTTATTTTAAAAAGCAATATCACAACTATAAAGGATATATGGAAATTCGAAACTACAGATTGAAATAACTGTTATGAAATTGACAGACAGCCTATGAATCTGAAAAATTGTATTTCCGAATTCCCTAAATTTAACAGGCATTTCCTAAAGATTTCTTTTGCGAAAACAAAGTTTGCGTAATAATATGAAATTTAAGATACCAAATGAGCTTGAGATTATGAACTTTAACAACCAAACAATAAAACCAGCAAAGTTAAAACTCAAATACATATGCGTATGCTTAAAAAATAAAGATGTGTCTTCAATCTAGATTAGGTGAGAGGAAATTTTAGGAAACATTTGACGTTCGGGACATGTTTTGTCGGGATTTAAAAAGTTGAAAATTGAAAAAAAGTAAAGAATTTCAATTGAGATCTATGCTCAATATTTTATGTGTTTAAAGAAATATGAAGATATCAAATGCATGGATGGAAAATGCCACATTTGTTCAAATGACACCAACCAAAAGTTTTTTTTCAGTGTTAGTAAATCACAGTTAGTTTTAAACAAGCTCCTAGAAATACTTTAAAAAAGGACATGTTGTTACGTCAAATTACACGACTACCCAAAATTAACAACTCAATTGACGTATAATCCACCAATTGATATATATTGGTATAGACCAATTGACGTATAATGCAGTTTTTTTTTAATATAATGGTAGTGTGAGATAGGAGCATCATTTTGTAAATTATAACCTATTTTTTGACATTATTCAGTCCTCCAAAAGTTTCAGTTTTGTAAAAAAAACAGCTGCATCTCTTGAGAGAACCACACTTATTTTGTTACAACATCTTTACTTTTTACCATGATCTACTTTTAACAATGGCAGTCAAGTATTAACAAAGAGCTCCATTCACATGTTGAGTTGTACTCATAATCACATTACTGCAGACAGTATTGATGTCCTCAGGTGATTCAGGTAAATTTGCCAACCAAGAATTGACAAGATAATATTAGAAGAAACTGCGAATACAATTATTGATTAAATGTAATATGTTATGTCACTTTACTTAACACCTAATGTTGACATGCTTTTGTACAATAATATGGTTTTAAGAAAACAATGCCCCATTGATTGAATATGCTTTGAAAAACAAAGAATTATATGTCAAATGATCTTTACCATTATATGTCAATTGGTGGATTATACTTTGATTGATCTTTACCATTATATGTCAATTGGTGGATTTTACTTTGATTGGTCTTTACCATTATATGTCAATTGGTGGATTATACTTTGATTGATCTTTACCATTATATGTCAATTGGCGGATTATACGTCGATTGGGTGGTAATTCCTGACCTGTTAGATGATTGTAACATTATGTGGATATATTTTTGATACTAATATTAAGTGGACTTCAGTTTCAGCCTTCAATTAAACCTGGATTGGTGGTCTATTATATTGAATGCCCCTCACCTACGAGCCAACTATCGGGTAATGTGTGAAATAAATTTAAAAAGTTTAGAAAAAAAGAGATAACACACCGCCTGATTGCAAAAATTAAAAAATTAAAAATAATGATTATTTATATCGTTTATAACTGGAGTTTATCTCTTTCCTCATTTTCATTTCCCCCGTCAAATGAGATTCTGAAATAATGTTAGAAACTCAACCTTACTTTCCTCGACAATTTAGGCTTTACGAACACGTGTTTATTGATAAACTGCGCCTAAGATTAGAAAAAATTAAAAGGAGAGACACTAAGTGTAAACTATGGTGTAAGAGACCATACACTTTTAACTTATATATCAAATATCGCCGCGATATAACCTTTTTGTGCTAATGCGGCGTAAAGCAACCAACAATCAATCAATCAATATATATCAAATAAAGATATAGTACAACGGCAGTAATTACCTCCAATTAATGAAGTATTTTGTCAATTAGCATTTGCATAGTCCAGTCCCTTACTAGATACTCTTATTATTTACATTTCATTATTTGATTTTAAAGTATGAAAACTATAGTTTCCCCTCCAACGTATAACTTAAAGTTTCATATCTATTTTGCAGGTTTAATTAATTACCATGAGGCCAATAAACAGACAACAAGAACATACATTATAATAAAATCTCAAATAAAAGTTAATTATTGTATAGCATTATTTTCTGCCAAACCTATCTACCTTCGAATTTCTGGCACTTGATTTGGTCAGAATATTAGGATGAGGAGATGGATAGGGGTATAGGTATGACGGAGAGGAATGTAAGAGTCAATGAAACACAATGTTGACTGCTGTTAACTCTATTTTTGACAATTTTACCTATTATGTCTAAAAATAAGATGTGGTGTGATTGCCAATGACACAACTCTCCACATCAAACCAAATGACACAGACATTAACAATTGTCAGTCACCTTACTCCCTTCAGTAATGAGCAAAGCCCAAACCTCATAGTTAGCTATAAAAGGCCCTAAAACAACAATGTTAAACAATTCAAACGAGACAAGTAACGGCCTAAATTATGAACAAAAAATGAACGAAACACAAATAAGTACCACTAAACAAACGATAACCACTGAACTACAGGCTTCTGACTTTGGGACAGGCATAGCTATACAGCATGTTGCGGGTTTAAACATGTTAGCGGGATTCCAACCCTCCCCCTAACCTGGGACTCTGGTGTTTGTTTTGTACACACAAAATTGTCAATATAATGTGATTTGATGCACCTGTCGTACAAGTCGAAGTTTTATCGAGATATAAAACCAGTTTTATACCATCAGTTTCTACATAAGGAAATGCCTTACAAAGTCAGGAATATAATAATTGCTATTTATTTGTTTGATGTGTCTGAGCTTTTGATTTTACCAATCTATTATGGACCGTGAAGTAGTGGATGTATGGTGAGGGAAGTTGGAGTATAGGAACGAAAGTGAGAGTATGGTAAGAAAAGTGAAAATATAATGAAGGAAGTATTAGTTTGGTGAGGTAAGAATCAGTATGATGAGGGAAGAGGAAATATGGTGAAGGAAATGGGAGTATAGCGAGGATAGTATGAGTACAATGAGGGAAGTGAAAGTATGGTATGGGAAGTTAAAGTATTGTGAAGGAAATGGAAGTATGGTGAGGGAATTTGGAGTTTGGTGAAGTAGGTGGATGAATGGTGAGAGTAGTAGGATTATGATGAGAAAAGCAAAAGTATGATGAGGGAAGAGGGAGTATTGTTAGTGATGATGGAGTTTTGTAAAGAAGATCGAGTAAGATGAGGAAAGTGAAAGTATGGTGTATTATGAGGGAATATAGTAAGGGGAGTTTGAGTATGTTGAGGGAAGTGGGAGTATTGTAAGAAAAGTGGGAGTATTGTCTGGGAAGTTGGAGTATAATAAGAGACGTTGGAGTATTATGAGGGAAGTGCGAGCATGGTCAGGGAAATGGGTGTATGGTGAGGGGAATAGGAGGGAAGTTATATTATAGTTAGGGAAAAGGAAATGGAATTATCGTGAGGGCAGTAGGAGTATGGAGGGGATATGATGAGAGAAAAAAGCGAATGATGAGGGAAATGGAAGTATGGCTAGGGAAGTTTGAGTATGGCTGGGGAAGCGGGATTATGGCTGGTAAAGTGGGAGTTTGGTGTAGGAAATAGGATCATAGTTCGTGAAGTGAGATTATAGAGATGGCAGTTGTAGTATGCTGAGGGAAGTGGGAATAGGGTTAGGGTATAGATAGTAACATGAGTTGAATGGGAGTATGGTAGGGAAGTTTGGAATATTGTGATGGCAATATGAGTATGCAGAGAGAAGTTGGAATATGGCAGTTATAGTTTGGTGATGGAAGAAAGAGTATGCTGAGGGGAATAGGAGTATGGTTAGGGATGTGGAAATATGTTCGGGAAATGAGAATATGGTTCGGCAGTGGGAATATGGTGAGGGAAATTGGAGTATGGTGAAGTAAATGAGAAACGGTGAGGAATAAATTGTAGTATGGTGATGGAATGATATATGGTTTGGGAAATTAGGAAATGGTGTAGGAAGAGGAAGTAAGGTGAGGGAAGTGGGGTATGGTAAAGGTAGTGTGAACGTAGTGAGAATATCATGAATGTAGTAGATAGAGGCAACAGTAGTATACCGCTGTTCAAACTCATAAATCCATGGACAAAAAACAAAATCTGGGTTACAAACTAAAACTGACGGAAACGAAATATGGGTAGATATTTGGGTTGATGATGATGGAGGTGGAAGTATGATTAGGGTAGAAGGAATATAGTTATGAAAGTGGGATTATGGTAAGGGAAGTATAAGTATGGTGAGGAAAATTTGAGTATGGTGATCGGAGTGGAAGAATGTTTAGGGTAGAAGGAGTGTAGTTTTGTAAGTGGGATTGTGGTAAACATTGTAAATGAAGTTGGAGTATGGTCATGGCAGTGGAAGTATGTTTGGGGTAGAAGGAGTATTGTGAGGAAAGATGGAAGATGGTGAGGGCAGTTTGAGTGTGGGGAAGGAAGTAAGAGTATGGTTAGGGAAGAGGGGATATAGTGAAGGAATATGAGTATGATGAGGAAAGTGGGGATGTGGTGAGGCAATTAGATTATGGTGAGGGAAGTGGGAGTATTGCAGTGGAACTGTATTTTTAAAAGACAGATCTACAAAATGAACGTAAAATGTATAAGAGTGTTTTATTAAGAAGCAAACATTGTTTAGATGTTCACATTTGGTACCTTCATGTTCGAGTTAAGTATGTTTGTTTTATCCTGAGACAAATACACAACTATACAATTCATTAATTGGTACATAGTGCAGTTATCACAGAGTATTTAAATTTCTTCTTAATTGTATTAACTTATTACTCCAGGTTAACTGTGAATTAAATATTTATTACTAGTAATAAAATGAAAAATAAGGAAGAATAAGCACCGATTTTGAGCCAAAAGTGAGATGAAATGAGGAACCTGAAGACGTGATAAAAAGCCGAAGTTTATCGATTGTCACATTTGTAAACAATCACCAAAGAAGCATAACATGTATAACATGTACACTAACATATAAAATTGAGAATGGAAATGGGGAAAGTGTCAAAGAGACAACAACCCGACCAAATAAAAAACAACAGCAGAGGGTCACCAACAGGTCTTCAATGTAGCGAGAAATTCCCGCACCCGGAGGCGTCCTTCAGCTGGCCCCTAAACAAATATATACTAGTCCAGTGATAATGAACGCCATACTAATTTCCAAATTGTACACAAGAAACTAAAATTAAAATAATACAAGACTAACAAAGGCCAGAGGCTCCTGACTTGGGACAGGCGCAAAAATGCGGCGGGTTTAAACATGTTTGTGAGATCTCAACCCTCCCCCTATACCTCTAACCAATGTAGAAAAGTAAACGCATAACAATACGCACATTAAAATTCAGTTCAAGAGAAGTCCGAGTCTGATGTCAGAAGATGTAACCAAAGAAAATAAACAAAATGACAATAATACATAAATAACAACAGACTACTAGCAGTTAACTGACATGCCAGCTCCAGACTTCAATTAAACTGACTGAAAGATTATGATTTCATCATATGAACATCAGGCACAATCCTTCTCGTTAGGGGTTTAGTATCATACCATCATACCATATATGAGAAGAACATAACCCGTGTCATGCCAACAACTGTTTTTATAATAAATGTGTTTAGTTCCGATGCAAAGACCTTATCAGTGACTCAATATTAACGCCAAAATATGCAATCTTTAATGACTTGACAACAGTATCGTAATTATATCTCTTCTTAATAAGTCTATAGGTTATTTCTATGATGAAACGATGTTTACATTGTTGACTCTCTCTACTAATTTGTTTGTATCTTCGCGCTTGCGTAATTGCGATCTGCGGATCTTTAAATGAAAGGTCACGCTGAGGTCACTGCACACGAAAAGCATGTCGGTAAACTGTTGGCTGGAAAAATCTGGAAAAAATACATTTCTTCTTAATTCGGACAAATTAAATAATTTTCTTCGGAAAAACGTACATGTACACACGTTTAATAATGAAAACATGCCAATTAGTTATATAAAAAAAAATGCTTATTTTTTTTTTATATTTGAACTTATATATGACTTTGAGTTAAAATCTTTGTAACAAATATTTTAGCAGAAAAAAATTTACAGTGCTGAATTTGGAAAATTATGGTTTCTAATATATCTTTTCCTAAATCACGTGCCCACGTGGCTACTCCCGGTAAATATGAAATCATTCCAGCTAACAGTAACAACTACATATGATATTTCTCCGTTCAAAACCAGGGAGCCATAAATGATGTAACTCTGTTGTATTTTGTTTTATAGTCCGGCGGCTACAAGCATATTTCTGACGAATTGTGCACATCCTGCTACAAGCATGAATTTTACCATAGACCTTCCGCAACTATTTGTCTTTTATTTCAGATAGGGAGGTATTTGAAAAAAATGTCTCACTTCCGGTAAAATTCAAAATGGCGGACACCATACTGAAATCAGCCCTATATCGAAGGCTAGTATGTGAAAAGGTGTTATTATCATGATACTAACATAATATTTGGTACCAACTTTTGTTATATACTACTGTTGGATATATAATATAGATAAGATGTCTTCAAAAACCCTACTTCCGGTAAAATCTAACATGGCGGATATAGTACTAGAATAAACTTTTTTTTTAGGGAGGGTAATTGAAATGTGTTTTAATGTAATGCTACTATCATTACATTGGACAGGAACCTATCTTTTGTGCTTCTCATGGATACAATGTATAAGACATTTCTTTAAAAACCTTACTTCCGGAAATATTCAGAATGGCGGACATAGACAGATCAGTTTTCTATTTTAATATTCAACTTTTTTCAAAATGTAAAGAAAATGTTTTTGTTGGGGTTTTTTTTTTTTTGCTTGACATTAAACTATTGGTAGTTAGTTATCCTCAAAACAACTAATTTTATTCTATTGTAAAGTTTTTAAATCACACTTCCGTTAAAAAAAACCCACCAATATGGTGTAAATTTCAAAAATGAGACTTAGATAGATTGGTTAAAACAAAATGAAATTACTGAAGTACTAAAACATTTTTTTCAAATTACTACTATTTGGCTAAAAATACATGTTTATTCACAGTCACCACCACATGCAAACACAGCAGTGCACGGGAGGCCCGATTTTCCACTTTAACAACGACCGCGAAATCCTTTGGATCTGTATATGTATGCATACGTTGTCGATACCAATTATGGCTTTAACGGTTTGAGAGAGCGCCGCCGATTTATTGACGAAGCGTTAGAGCAGATTTGATGTTTTCTACGCTTGATGCATGCACTACAGTCGTCTAGCTGATTCGACGCGATCACTGTCTTTGTAAGATGGAGTATTGTGGTGTTTTGCTGAGTGGAATGTCAAAACACTTAAAGTGATTCTTTACTTGCTTTTTCACAATATTTTTAGCGTGGTATTCTTCGAACTTCTTGGCAGTTATGATTCTCATAGGACGTCCTTTTTTTTTTAAATTTGTCTGGTTCAATAGCAGGAATCAGCCCCTAAAACACTTTGTACATAAATATCAACTTCTAGCTTGTTCGTCTTGCAATTATCTGGAGGTATGGTAGTTCCAGTTGGGCAAGCATATTGGAGACACACCTGTCCTTTCTTGACTTGTAATCTATGGTGATAAATCTTGCAGCTTGCCGTTGTATCCTTTCTATCTTATTTATGTTTGTTACCGTGTAGGGGTCCCATACTATGGATCCATATTCAATCTTTGATCAACGAGCGAGATGTAAGCTGTTTGTTTGCAATCTTGTGGGCAGTATTTCAAGTTTCTTCTTTGAAAGCCTAGTGTTGAATTTGTTTTCTTTGCCACTTTAATATGTGGGTGGTCCATTTGAGGCCTAGGTACGGGTTATATTTGACTTGTTGTAGTATGTGTCCATTTAAACTGTAAATTTTATGGCTTTTCTTTCTGATGCTTAGGATGTAGCATTTTTTGGCATTGAACCGCATTCCCCAGTACATCATGTACATCCACAATGTACAAGCTTCTGTCAAAATGATGAGGCCTTAGAAAGAGTTATTTAAAAGTTATCATCTTTGTCCCTTCGCCATCCATTAGAGTCTGATCTGGGTAGCATAAGAGTCAATTCCCAGCTCGTCCCCCTGAACATCTGCCTTAGTAAATTGCACGTTTTACATGCTAGAAAAAACTAGACCAAGTTGACAGAATACCCTCAATTAGTCTTCCCTTTTGCGCAAATAGTTATTTTCTTGATTCGCTAACCGTGTTAACCCCATTTGATAAGTTTGTGTGATCTTACAGTTAAACCTCGGTGATTTAGGCTGATCAATCATCATTCTTTATTTCAAAATCACATTTTCAAATGTCATCCATGTCTACCACGCAGTCTTTTTTCCTTTTCAAGCAATCAGAGAACCATATCACAACTGGTAAAGACATGAATCACAATAAGTATGTGTAATCACTCATTGCCAGGTGCATTTGAAAGGTCATTGGTATATATTTATTCAAAGCTTTTTGCCCTCCCAAACACAATCCATAGTTCGTCTACCCCTGTCAAGGAATAGCGAAACTGTAACGACTATTCGTATCGTGACTCGTTTTAGTTCGTGTTTCATTGCATCAGACACATGCACCATGATTCTATTGTCAGCCCCTTAATGTGAACATTGTGATAAACTTGAAATACATCTCGAGGTAGATAAGATAGAATATCATGAACATTTGTTATAAGAAGCAAGAGCTACATTTAGGGGAAAAGGGAATACACAGACGAATCCAGAGTCAAAACAAGATTACGACAATAAGAAAGAACTTTTAAGTTTTCATTCGCAACAGCTTGCTCAATAGATTTTGAGGAAAGGGTAGTTGTATCAACAATTGCTCAGGATGTTCTGTGTTATCCACCACATGGTGATATTTCAAGCTTAGCATCATATTCACGTGAAGAGGCTGACAATTGAATCAAGATGCATGTGTCTAATGCAGTGAAACACAGACCTAACTGAGTCATGACTCGAACAGTCGATACTGATGTTGGTGCCATTGCTGTTTCGCTTTTCAGTGACATAGGGGCAGACAAACTTTGGCTTGCATTTGAAAGTGGGAAAAGCTTCAAATATATATCTATCCATGACCTTCCAAATACACTAGGCATTGAGAGATTACACGTTTGCTGGAAAAGGAACTGCGTTGGTGACATGGATGGTGTTTAAAGATGTGACTCTATCATTTAGAATGATGATTGATCAGCCAACATCAACAGATATGAATTTGACAATGTCATTGATAGAACGATACGTGGTTTTGTTGTAAGATCGAACAAACTTATCAGATGGGGTTAACGAAGCCAGAAAAAATGTGTTTTCGGAAGAGGAAATACTAATTGAGGCTATTCCCACGACTCGGTCTAGTCTTTTTCAGCAAGTAAAACGTGCAATATACCATGGCGGGTGCGAATGAGTAACAAGCTTGGTATTGGTTCCTATGCTAACTAGTCCATCGCTTATGAATGGCGAAGGGGAAAATATGATCCATGGGAACCCTTTTGGACAACTCATTGTGAGGCATCTTCATCTTATCAGGAGCTTGTACATTTTAGATTTAAGAAACAATACCACGATCTTTGTAAATTTGGAAAATAAGCTCTCCCATTTTGAATAAACATGTATTTACGGCCATAAATAAGTCATTATAAACTTAAGATGTTTAAAAACTTTAGTGATTTTATTTTTGTTTAAATCAGTCTATCCAAATCTATACACCGAAGATATGGATTGAGGACTCATCTTTGTAATTTACGCCATATTGTTTTTTTACCGGAAGTGTTAATTTTGTATTTAAACATATGTAGCTGAATAGAATTAGTGGTTTTGAGGAAAGCCAAAAATTTAATGAACAGCTAAACAAAACCATTTCAGTTAAATTTTGAAAAATGATTAAAAAAAAAAATGAAAATGAAAAATTATCAATATTTCTATGTCCGCCATATTGAGTATCACCGGAAGTAAGAGTTTCAAAAACATATGTCTTATACATTGTATCCATGAGAAGCACCAAAGAAAGGTTCCTGCACAATATAATGATAGAAGCAATACTTTAAAACACATTTCAAATACCCTCCCTTAAAATAAGCGTATTCTAGTATTATATCCGCCATGTTGGATTTTACCGGAAGTAGGCTTTTTGAAGACATCTTATCTATATCATATATCCAAAAGTTGTACAAAACAAAGGTTTGTATCAAATATTATGATAGTAGCATGTTAATAACACCTTTTCACATACTAGCCTTCGATATAGGGCTAATTTAAGTATGATGTCCGCCATTTTTTATTTTACCGGAGGTGAGAAATTTTTTTCAAATGCCTCCCTATCTGAAATGAAAGAGAAATAGTTGAGGAAGGTCTATGCCAAAATTCGTGCTTGTAGCAAGATGTGCACAATTTTTCACAAAGCCGCCGTACTATAATAAATGTATCTAATATTAGCAGTTATGTTTCAAACAAATTAGCTTATTTCTTTTTTATCTTACATTTAAGAAGAGATTATATTTCACAAACAAACGCAAAACATCTATGACGTCAAATTGATCATTAGCTTTAGCCTCAATGTCATGATCCAAAACTATAGTTGACAGTTATACTAGTGCAAGCTTTTCTAAGGATAGCCTTGGCTGTCTTGTTCGTTCGCTGATTGGTTGAAAGCACAGCACTGTTTTGAATCTGCGACGTTCCTAACTTACTGTATACGACATTTTTTAGCACTGTCGGCCAATTTTTATTACTAAAGGAAGCAGGAATGTCCAATGAAAACCACAGCCCTTCGACAGCAAAATCTTGCGCAATCCTTGTCCATTACAATTGAAGTTGTTTAGTTGTCAAGGTGAAATATAAAAAAACTATAATGGAGTTTCAATTGTTAAAGAACATCTCAATTTAATCAACAATAAAATAATCTATTCAAATCGTTAGTAAAGGAAATGTAAACATAAGCATATGCAGTGTTTGTTGACAAAGGAGTTAAGTAGCTGGTTACTTCCTCAAATATTTCGTTTTACAAATATCCTCAAATTAACGTACTGCATTTCATTTAAACAAAATATGATAACATGCTAGCATACTGCGGACTTTTATATCGTAAGTGATTTTTCACGCGTGCTAGGTATGTATTGAATAAAGAGAACAATACTATAATTTTATTTTTTGTTTGTATTAGTGGGGCGGCTTAGTACCGAAATTTGACATAATCATGCAAATGGTGATACAAGCAAAGGATTTGGCATAGACGTTCATTAGGAAGTACTTTATCATATTAGAGGGGTAGCCAACATGTTTTCGATTGTTTTTACGTCGGCCATCTTGAATTCAAAATTGACATCATTTTTGCTCAATCGTGGAGATTGAAAAACTGTTCTTACCATTTTCAACGCTATATATGTCATGAAGACTATTTGAAATACAATAAAATGATATGAAAATATGTTAAACAGACAACAATTGTAAAAAAAAAAATTTGGGTCGAAAAAGTTCGTACACTCGAGTGAAATAATAGTGGTATAGATATACGATCAAAATTTCCGTTTGATATATCGGTAATTATGTTAGATGCTGGAGGAATAATTAGTGTAATAATCTACAATATTTTCAGATGTATTCCGTTTTAACAGCTACATGAACACAATGTTGTACAGGTGAAGCCAGTTTTGTAACACTTACAATTACCAGAACAAGTTTTCTTGAAGCCAAATTTGTGTAACTCCTGGCAAGATGCAGCAATTGCTGCTAATTGTGTCCAATGAGGAATCCACATTCCATCTGCGTTCTCCTAAACCCATCCCCAATCACCAGGACTAGGTAGATGTTGATCATGTGTGACTGCCTGTCCCCATACATGGCCACCTCGGTATGTAGCTAGTTTGGTATGATCAAGCAGTGCAGCTCTAGTGGGTCGAATGGTGTCATACTGTCTTTGTTTGCGTGCAAATAGTTCAAGTCTGGATTCGTTGATGTCAAATGTTGTTGTAGTTCTGTCGTACATAAATACAACAAATGCCTCTATCAACTCCATATCAGCGTCACTGACCAATACAGGTTTCTTACTTAATCGTTCAAAAACCTCGGTTACATCATTAAATATTTCCCACGTCATGCCATCTCAATATGTAATCCACCGAACGTAACAACGAATTTGTTTTCACCGTATTGATTTGGCCATTCCCGTTGAATTTGCTTTGCCAAAACAAATAGCGGTTGGTCTGCTGTAATCACTGGAGATTGACCAGGATTAAGAAACGACACAACATCCCTTAGCTTATCCATCGAATGTTTTATGGTAGCAACTGAGTGAGCTTGTTCTTGAAATAATGACATTAAGCAGCTAAGACTCATTACAACAGTTGGTCCACGTCTCTCTGAAGAATGAAATGATGACCATGAAATATTTTCGGACATAATATCTTCACTTGTTAACCTCACCGTATTTAACCACTCATACTCATTTTGCAAACTCATGAATAGATAATTGTGGTTAAGTATATTATTAATATCGTCAGGCAGAATGAGAGGTTCTGGTTTTGTTTTAAGATATGCGGGTTTTATATTAATATAAGCAGCAGGGAGTTTAGGTACCTTTTAAGATTTTGGTTTATGTGTAGGTAATATTAACTCATCCCTTCTAACACCGATATTATCTTTAATTGGATGTTGAAAAATACATATTCCAGTCCCATGAAAAGATGATTTTGATGTTGTTGAGCTTGAGTTGTGATCTATGTTGTCGACTGCAGCAGTGGTGAACACTTTGCCCTTTAATAAACAGCTTCACCTAGTTCAGTTGAAATTTCCCGTAACCGATCGTAAGAGATACATAACCCATGTTGAAATAATGTATCTATAAGATGTCTTTTCCTGAAGAGTAACAGTCCAAGATACACACAAGTAACAGTCCAAGATACACATAAAATGGTGTCTCACGATCAGCTGAATGTCTTTGTTGTACTGTAACCTTTTGGCTGTTTGGGTGATAATTAAACATTAAAAGTAGGGCCACAGCTAAGTCAGACTTTGTAGAAACGTTGTCTAACTGCGATTTGATATCAGGTCCATGTTCTATCATTTTCACCAACTGTAACAAAGGTGGGGGTATGCTATCATCGATATCTTCAGAAACCAAGAATCCAGAAAATGTTGTCTTCGTTGTAGCTAATTGGCAGCGAATCATTTCGGCCGTCTTTGCCATATGCATGGTGTCATTATAATCACAAGCAAACGCTATAGCTGATCCTATATCTTTTTCAAACATCAAAAGTACATCTCTGCCCTTTAGGTGTGCTTTCAAATCTGGCATCTTTTGCAATAGCTTGTCCTTCAATCGAGTAGAATGTACCTGTGCAGAAGAAGAACCAAGCTGTGCCAATCTTTCCTCGTACAGGTTTGCCAGGTCTGCTAATCGAAACACAACCGATTCTTCAGCTAGAGTTTCTTTGAGTTTCAAAAATGTATGTGACCAGCTCAGCTAATGCAGTTTCTTTCATTTTAGTTTCCTCCTGTGTGCAACTGCTTTCGATCTCTGTTTTTTCTCTTTGATCTCTCTTTGTTATATACAGCTGCGAGACAAGACGGGTGATACTTCATCTCTTGTGCTATAACATCACCACTACTCAGCTTTGCCAACAGTTGTTTATCCTGAAGAGCTGTTGCAATCCACTAGTCGTTGGTTTAGTTTCATTGTCATTAGTTTAAACATATTTTATTGTTCAAAATGACAAAAGGATCAGACACAAGTTTTACAACTTAGTAACGTCTTCTCCAAAACAAATACAATATATACACATTAATTAATGAACACATCAAATATTACATACTAACAAATAATTTAAGAATAAAGACATGAAAACAAAAGGAAACTTTTTGAAGCGAATCAATGGATTTTAATCGAGTGCATCCTTTTACAGTATAAATACGACACAAACACACCTAATAGTTAGTGGAATTACCTATGCGCAAATTTTGTTCTTATGGACATGATAACTTAAATAAGTGTGTGTGTTTTTCTCATAATAAAGCGTGGGATCTTAATATATTATCCAAGTTTTCGAAAAGGATGTCAACTGCACACTGGTAAGTATAGATTTGAAACTTATTCTTATATTCTTTCGTTAAAATCCATTGAATCTTTATTGATAACAAAACTTAACAGTAAATATTCATCAAGATCATTCGATTATTGTCATTACATGTATATAGAAATATCTTTAATTTCATGTGTTGTAAGCAGAATTAAGGTTGTCAATGCAGAGAAAAACGTTTGGTATTTTTTATATACCTTTGAATAGATAAACAAATAATATCATTTTCTTCAGTACGTAAAGCATCATCGCCAAATAATAATAAATCGATAGTAATATTTACATTAAAGACATTAATTTCGTTAAACATCAGATTTCTCTGAGCTGAAAAATTAATACAATATAATAGATAGTGTTCAACATTTTCGTTAATAAAACCACATAAACAATTTGCATTTTGTATCAAATTTGCTTTGAACAAGTCAGCACGCAGTGCGCTACATCTGTTACGCAGCCTTGTGTGAAAAACAGAATGCAAACGATCTCCTAAACAACCAAATCTCGGAGATTTATTATTTCTATAGTATAGTTTGTGCAAGGTTAATTTAAAAAAGGAAAATGTAGGAATATGTCTTATACTTAAGTCTAAAGAGTTCCACAGTGCAATAGATGACGGCAAATAAGACTGTTGATAAGCTGATAAACGATTTACGGGAATAGTAATATTTTGACTGTTACGCAAATTATAATTACAAATATCTGATACAAAATCCGGAACCAAATCGTGTAAATAATCTGGCGCTTGGTTATTTATAATCTTATAAAACATAGATAATTTTTTAACCTCCCGTCTGACGCTTAATTTTTCCCATCCCGTCTCTAAATGGGTAAAACGGGAAAAAGCTGACAAAAAATCTTTGGACTCTTTTTTTAATTCAGTAATGAAGATAGTTGATATTCGAATACAACATTTTAAAGAACATTTTACCCTCAACAAAAACTATAAAAACCCTATTTCGCGTATCAAAAATAAACTAACAGAACTAGCCAAGGAATTTGTTTTTGTTCCGGCTGATAAAGCTGCTAATAATATCATTATTGTTTGACGTAAATTTTATATAGAGGTTCTGCAAAAGGAAATCACCAATTCACCAACATTCCAACTGACTTCATTTTCAGAAAACGACATCTGTAACAAACATAAACTTTTAGCTACTTCTTTACAAGCAGAACCTAACACAATGAAAGTCCCAACTATGTACTGGCTTCCGAAGCTGCACAAAAAACCTTACAAATATAGATTTATTTCATCTTCCAGCCATTGTTCAACTACTAAATTGTCTGTTTTACTTACTAGTACACTTGGTACAATAAAAAACCTGATAATAAATTGTTCAAATAAGGCCTTTGAAAATAGTGGAATTAATTACTTTTGGAGTGTCAAAAACTCGTTGGAAGTACTTGATAAATTGCATGCATATATTGGTGATTTTGAATCTGTTCAAAGTTTTGATTTTTCTACCCTATATACCACTTTGCCTCATATTCTTATTAAGAAAAAATTCACATCCCTAATTAACTGGGCATTTAAAAAGTCGGAATGCGAGTACATATGTTCAAACTCTTTTAGATCATTTTTTAGTAGCAATAAACAAAAGAACTATGTCAATTGGACATGCTTTGATACTATTTATGCACTTGAATTTTTACTTGATAACATTTTTGTTCGCTTTGGAGATTCCGTATATCGTCAAGTTATTGGAATTCCAATGGGGACTAACTGTGCACCACTTATTGCGGACCTGTTTTTGTATTGTTATGAGTTACAATTTATGACTAAAATTAGCAAAGACCCATCAAAACAACATTTGATACAAAAATTTAACAATACTTTTAGATATTTGGATGATATATTGGCTCTAAATAATGACGACTTCAGTATGTATACTAAAGAAATTTATCCTGTAGAACTTACTTTAAATAAAGCTAATGATAACAATGACCACTGCCCTTTCCTCGATCTTGATATCTATATCATAAACGGGAAGCTTAATACAAAAATTTATGATAAAAGAGATGATTTTTCATTTCCTATTGTTAATTATCCATTTTTAGATGGTGACGTTCCCTTGTCACCATCTTATGGTGTTTATATATCTCAACTTGTACGATTCGCTCGTGTATGTAACAATGTATTTGACTTTAGCGAGAGAAATTTATGTATTACTGAAAAATTATTACACCAGGGTTTTCGATATCACAAACTGGTCAAAACATTTACTAAATTTTATCACCGGTATAAGGAAATAATTCGTAAATATAACTCAACATGCAGACATCTTATACGTTCAGGTATTTCACATCCAAAATTTTATGGAAATATTCTTTATAAAGCACAAAAATGTCAGTATTCTCCTCAGAAACTAACAAAACCTTTAAATAGACTTATTAAAAGGGGATATAGTTACGATACTGTTGTCAGGTCATTAAAGATTGCATATTTTGGCTTTAACATTGATTCACTGATAGGGTCTTTGCATCGGAACTAAACACATTTATTTCTAAAAAAACAGTTGTTGGCATGACACGGGTTATGTTCTTCTCATATATTTTATGATAGTATGATACTAAACCCCTAACGGGAGGGATTGTACCTGATATTCATATGATGAAGACATAATCTTTCAATCAGTTTAATTGAGGTCTGGAGCTGGCATGTCAGTTAACTGCTAGTAGTCTGTTGTTATTTATGTATTATTGTCATTTTATTTATTTTCTTTTGTTACATCTTTTGACATCAGACTCGGACTTCTCTTGAACTGAATTTTAATGTGCGTATTGTTATTGTTTTACTTTTCTACATTGGCTAGAGGTATAGGGGGAGGGTTGAGATCTCATAAACATGTTTAACCCCGCCGCAATTTTGCGCCTGTCCCAAGTCAGGAGCCTCTGGCCTTTGTTAGTCTTGTGTGATTTTAAATTTTAGTTTCTTGTGTATAATTCGGAGTTTAGTATGACGTCCATTATCACTGTACTATTATGCATATTTTAGGGGCCAGCTGAAGGACACCTACGGGTGCGGGAATTCTCGCTACATTGAAGACCCATTGGTTGCCTTCGGCTGTTGTTTGCTCTATGGTCGGGTGGTTGTCGCTTTGACATATTCACCATTTCCTTTCTCAATTTTACTGTTCCGGCTAGCGTAACTTGTTAATCTTGTTACTATTCGAGCAGCCTCGATTTGGATATTTTCCAACCGATCAGAATTTGTTTGTCCACAGTTATCCAATATTTCTGACGAATACTCCAAAATTGGCCGAATAAAAGTCATATAAATTTTTTCCAAATATTCCCTCTTAAGTCTACATTTTAGTTTTCGTAAAACATTAAGCTGCTTGGAAGTTTTTTCTATCAGCTTATCAACATGCTTACTCCATTTACAATCACTACTAAATATGACACCAAGATGTTTATGCGTATGAACTGGCCCTAATGTAGTGCCATCAAAATCAAAAGAATAATTACTTTGTATAGTTTTCATACTGAATATCATAATATCTGTTTTATTTGGGTTAAACTTCACTAGCCATCTGTTTGACCACGCATTTAAATAAACAAGATCTGTGCTGATTAAATTTTTTAAAATGGATTCATTAGGAGCAGTATGACCTATTGAAGTGTCATCTGCAAAAGCCTCCTAAATCCAGAAAAAACATCAGCTATATCATTAATATGTATCAAAAACAAAACGGTCCTAATACCGAACCCTGAGGCACACCGGCGTTTAATTTTCCAAATTTTGAAAGTGAATCTTTTAAGACAACTTTCTGAGATCGGCTACATAAGTAGCTTTTTAACCAACACAGCAAGTCTCCTTTTATACCATATTTTTCAAGCTTGTATAGTAAAGCCTTAATCCAAACCGTATCATATCAGCAAATGTAATGCTAGTAACTAGCTTATCATTTAGCGCCAATAATTTTTTTTTGTAAAGTTCAATTAATTGGTGCGTAGTGGAATATCCTGGAATAAATCCAGATTGATACTTATACAACAGTTTATTTTCATGTAAATGGTTAAAAATATTTTTGAAAACAATTTTTTCTAATAATTTACTCACACATGACAATAAGGAGACAGGCCTGTAGTTAGAAGGTAGTGATTTGTCACCACTTTTGAATAATGGAATAACATATGCAATTTTCCATTGGTCGGGAAATACTCTCTCATGAAGTGATTTATTAAAAAGTAAACATAATGGTTTTGAAATTTCATTTCTAACAGCAAGTAACATTCTGTTGCTAACAATATCTGGTCCTACCGCTTTGTTTGGATCAAGCGTGGAAATAATATCAAGTACATCTTGTTCACTAACAATTATCTGCGAAAGATAATCATGACAGCGATCATCAAATTCCGGTAAATCTTTATTAGCATCATCTATATTAGAAATAGAACAAAAATATTTATTTAAAATCTCAGACTTTTCTGTTCCTTCATACGCAAGGTTAAAGTTATGATCCGGGTCTCTTAGCGGAGGAATATCATGAGTTGGTCTGTCGCTTTTAATTAGCATATTGATGGTCTTCCAATACTGTTTACAGTTTGCAACTTTAAGTTCATCCAAATTCTCGTTTATAGTCGCGTAAAAATGCTTTTTAGCTTGCTTTTTTAAATTATTAACTTTGTTCCTTTGTTGCTTATATTTATGTTCAGCAGATGTACTATGTGAACGCATCAATTTTTTTCGAAATCTGTCCCGTTTTCTCGTTTCCCGTCTCAAATTTGAATCAAACCAAACTTTATCATCACATCTTATAGTTACGTCCCTTGTAGGGATACACGCAGATGCTATATTAATAAAAGTGTTAGTGAAATTCGTAGCAGCAACATGAACATCACTTGCATCAGAAATCAAATTTTCCCAATTAGTATTAAGTACTTTTTGTTTCATCAAGTCATAATCCCCTCTTTTATAATCCCATATAGATCTAATATATGTTCGACTTTTACTAAAACCACAATCAATTGTGACATATGTTCCATCATGGTCACTTATACCTCTATCAATAGGTATTGTGTCTTTATCTAAAACTGGTATAGAGTCTGTAACTAAAATAGGGTTAAGTAGTGACTGTAACTAAAATAGGGTTAAGTAGTGACGAGCTACTTGTTCGTGTGTCAAAGTGCGTGGCTTTGTCAATTATGTTAATCAGGCCATTAATAAAAATAATATCTCTAATACTTGACGGTAGATCAGACATAAAATTTTTATTCAGATCACCTAAGCAAATTATACAATTATTTTCATCAAGGGCGTTTTTCAACATTTGATCAAAGTATTGCCAGAAATAAACTGTAGATTGCCTTTCCGACCTATAATTTATATGAATCAAAATAGATTGAAGTTTGGTCTTTAACTCAAACCACATACTCTCAATTTCATCATGCTCTAAATCTTGTCGACGGATTATGTGAACGTAATTTTTAAAATACATGATAATACCACCACCATGGGAATTTCTGTCTTTTCTAACTGGTGTTTCAAACCCCATAATAGATATATCGTAATCAGTAATATTAGAGTCTAAATGTGTTTCTGTGAAAAATTCTACATCATAATCCTCAATAATATCGGCAATATAGTTCTGTTTATTTCTAAGGCTTCTAATGTTGCAATGGAAAATTGACAATGTTTTCTCGGAATACTCGTGTGTGCGTTCAGGACCCGGGTTCGGTTCAATGTCACCACATATTAATAATAAACATAAAAGCACTAAATAAAAAGCAATCAAATTACTACAAGTTCTATATAAATTGCGTATATTTAGTTTAAATCTTGAAATCATCTTTATTAATTCTGCCAGCATATCATTTAAGGAAAAACAATACCGGTAAGACTAATTGTCTCTGACGGTATGACAGGAAGCGTACAATGATTGCAATTTTGCCATCTTTAATTTCACCAATTGGATGGGACCGGCCAATGTCTCTTGTGTTCAAATTCAATTTGAGATTTTTATTACAAATATCAAGTACAAGTGCATCAGTGTTAATAGGTTTAATTATATCACCATTATCGTCAGTTGGAACTGGAACATTATGAAATCGCAAGCTTGTTCTTCGCGAATATTGTTCCTGTTCCTCAATTCTGGCCTCGACCTTGCCTAATTTGGTTTTTAACATTTTCATTTCCTCTTTATATTTATGAAGTTTTACGTCTTTAAGAATAATAGCATCTTTGTTGTGTTTAATACTTAGCAAGTGAGGCTGCATGCATTCATCAACTATCTGGACAATTTTGGGTTTGACCATTTCAATGACCTTTTCTGTGATAAGAGGGATGATGAATCCATAAACCCTTGATTTTTTAGAGTAGCACATACAACATCTGATAATTTAAAAACCGTTTCTTTTTCAACAGATGATATGATATTCTCAGTACTATCAGAATTGGGCAAGCTAGGGTCACTGAGTGAAGTATCAAGGTTGACAAGTCTGGCAAGTTTTTCTACTTGTTGCATTGACGGGGATGAATTATCAGGACTACTAGATGGTTGGTCTCTTTTGCCACTGTGCTTTGGTGTATTTTTAAAGTAACTGACAATGTTAGATTGTTGTTGTTTTTCTTTAATTACCTGGTCAGCCATTTTGTGTGTTGTGAACTCCAATATATAACAGATATAAATGAAAAATCTAGCAAAAGTCACTATTTGGTCATAAATGAATCTGTTCGAACGAATATAATATACTTTTCACATAATGTCTAATAAATTTTCAAATTATATCATAACATATTACACTGGAGGATATAAATTTCTCTCTTTTTAGTCTCCTCAAATTTTCACACCTTCATACTCAAGGGCAGATAATCGTTTTCATTGTCATTGCCTCTCTTAAGACAGATAAAGGTCACTCTTTATCACAAATGAAACATTTATGCACATTTTCAACTGGATTTTGTTGTTGATCTTTAATAGAACAAGGAGTACACCTAAAATGTTTAGGAGACGTACAATCACTAGAACTTCCATATGTAATCGGTGACATATTGCGTTTCTGGGCTCTCTCAAGTTTAGTATTATTGAACTTTATCCTACACAAATTATGGTACTCGGCATTTTCTTTTTCCATTGTGCTTTCAATACCCTCTCCGTAGTTTAATCGCCGAATATCAAGAGGGATAGGGAGGGCATTTAATTCATGAAAAAGATGGATATGTTTGCCTAACGTTGTATATCCTTTGTCTGACGATTTCAGTAGCTATCGGTCTGTTGTGACCTCCTGACACAAACAACATTTTATCTAATCAGTGTCCCAACTATTTGCTGAAGAAGCTGATAAGCGAATTCTTTTCACCATTTCAAAAACTAAGAGCACGAAGAGTGTGTGTGTCTGTAGCATGAATAAATTTACGGACCACAGAGAAACGTCACAGGTAAAATTCTAGAAATTGTATAAAATTTAAGATAACTTTTCTAATTATGTTATTTGATGTATTTACAACAGTATTATAATAGAACTGTGTTAGTAATAGGGATATAATTCCTTCAAATCAATATCCCTTTAGAATTGCAAATAAAACTTCGTAACTAAAAATATGAACGGTGGATAGACAAGTACCGAGACACGTCTCATAACAATGAGAAGACACACTCTCAAAAAGGTTAACTATAATAAAATTACTCCCTCTATTGGTTCATAACCTATTGAACTTAATGAAGCAATCGAGAATTAGTCGAAGATTTATGGAATATAACGCCTGACATTATTTGGGTTATTAAACAGTCATATTCGGGATATTCATAAAACCAGGAGTGGGTTATCGAACGATATTTGACCGAAAGTGATACTTTATCTTATATAACAATGATTTACTCCATTTTGTAACATTTTGGATACAATATAAGCAAAACGGGCCATACATATGATGTCTGTTCCCTGTGAAGACGTCATTTCGAAAATCCCAGATGGCCGCCATGATCGGCTGATTTTTTTTCGTGGCTACCCCTCTTATATGATTACATACACCTAAAGGCATGTTCCTTAAAAGTTTCATGCTTGTATCACCATTTGCATGATTTGTGTGATAAGCTGCTTAACTATATAGCTTGAAAAACGTTTCGATTGCTCGAAATTGTATATATTTACCTATATCTTCATTGTGAGATACTTAATGTACATTTTTGGTTTCAATTATTTGATTTATTTCAATTTAAATCTGTTGCAGTAATAATCACTTAAATATTTATTTTGCTTTAATTTTGATGTATGTATATACAGCACATAGCACACACTGTACTTCTTCGTTGTACTTACGGTACATTAGATGTAAACTGCTAGGATCCCATTTTGCAATCGTGTATTTATTGTGAGCAACATATACTTTGTGTACTGTGGATTTATTTATATACGAGGGTATTAATTTTCGTGAATTGAAGAAACATTGCGTTTTGTGGATATTTGATTTCATGGTTTTGCCAATCACTTCATACAAAGCCTATAAAAAGAAAAATATATTGTTGAACAATTTCACCTCTACCCACGAAACCCACAACAATCGGTTTTCAACGTAATAATGAATCCAAAGCATAATATCAGTTATATATATAATATTTATGTCAAAATCCTTGCTCAACACATCAACTCCGGTGAACCTAATAAAAGCATTTCGAAAACGTGACGAGTTAATCAAAACATGGTCATATGAAAATAGTTGGCAATATGAAAATAATGTATTGGAAATTTTAAAACAATTGTGTCACGAAATATTGTCTTTGTGTATGCTTATAGTAAAAAAAGATCGATCGCAAAAACTCTTTCAGATCGGTTTCTTTTGAATCGCAGAGTTATTATTGTGAATCAGATCATAAAATCCAGTATGATACTATTTACTTTCAAATGTATTTTGCAAACAGTTTAATTTACGGTTTTTGTGAATAGCCTTGTGTGTCGGAATCCTGACTCAGCTTTGAATCTCCATTGCACCTGTGAAAAGTACAAAAAACTCTAGAGTCCTATTATATAATTAAAATGACCAGAGCTAATGAGGACAAGGACGGATATGTTCCTGTTCCTCAATTCGGGGAAAAGTAATGTTTTATAAGAGAGAAAAGATAAAACAACATTGAAACATATGCCGTTTGTATCATCTCAAATTCAACCTTATATAGTAAAGCATAACTCAACCGACCAATTGAGTTGCTGTTGAGGAATTTGGAATGATAGAAATTGTAGGCTTCCCGGAGTTTCACCCCAGCAAGTCCTCTGTCCTGGGGCCGTTTGAACCTTTTGACCCCTTGCCGGGGTTTAAGCATACATGGCTTACTTCAAACTATATTTTTATCTGCTTAAGAAAACATAATTCAATTACATGTATCACATTTAAAGTAGAAAACGGTCGTTCGTAAATAATGTATTTTAACCCCGCTCCAACCCCACACCCCCATCAAGAAGATTGAGAGAAGAAAAAAAATGATCAACATCTAACTAATAAGCCTACGATAAACTGACCGCGCCAACTTTCTTCGATTCAGATTCATGCAGTTTTTAAAGCTTTTGGAGACCTGCTATGAAATCCGGTGTAGTTTTCACTCTAACATCACTTCATTGATTGAAGAAGATAACAAATATACATACATTCACTATACAGTCGATTCAGATAAAATATTTAATTTTAATTTAATCGGAATCGCTTCATTCAATTTAATGTCAAACTTCTCAACTGAATCCAATTACTACTTAATTATGTTAATTTTCTCCCCGTTGAGGGACAGGATTTCTCGATTTTTTGGGCCTTTGGGTAAAATCTTTTAAAAAAATCAATTAACGTTATTTTTTTATATTGCATTCAATTTAGTTCTTCGTGATGTTTATGACAACATTGATAACATTGAGAATGGAAATGGTGAATTTGGCCAGGCGACAACAACCCGACCATAGATCAGACAACAGCAGAAGGCCACAACCGGGTCTTCAATGTAGCAAAAACTCCCGCACCCGCAAGCGTCCTTAAGCAGACCCCTAAACAAATAGGCATACTTGTTCAGTGATATTGGACGTCATATATAACTCCGAATTATACATAAGAAACTAAAATTAAAAATCATACCAGACTTACAAAGGCCAGACGCTCCTGACTTGGGACTGGCACAAAATTGCGGCGGGGTTAAACATGTTTTTTTAGATCCCCCCCTCCCCTATACCTCTAGCCAATGTAGAAAAACGAACGCACAACAAGACGCACAGTACACATAAGTTTAAGAGAAGTCCGAGTCCGATGTCAGAATATGGAACAAAAGAAAATAAACAAAATGACAATAATGCATAAATAACAACAAACTTCTAGCAGTTACTGACATGCCAGCCCCAGACCTCAATTAAACTGATTGAAAGATTATGTCTTAACATATGAGTATCAGGCACACTCCCTCCTGTTATGGGTTTAGTACTATATCGTCATAAAATATACGAGAAGAACATAACCTGTGTCTTGCCAACAACTGGGTTTAGTAAAAAAAGTGTTTAATTCCGATGCAAAGACCATATAAGTAAATCAAATATTTATTCCACAATATGCAATTTTTAATGACCTGACAACAGTATCGTAACTATATCCCTTCTTAATAAGTCTGATTAAAGATTTTGTTAGCTTTTGAGGTGAATGCTGACATTTTTGTGCTTTGTAAAGAATATTACCATAACAGATTGGATGTCTTTTTGTGAGGCTTTGAAGTCCAATACCTATAGTTTGTGTAGTTAAAATAAAACGTGTAAAAGGCAAATAAATTAGTTTAGTTCACCATGAAAACCTTGAAAACTAATACCATGTTTATTTTATATCTTTTGAGATAATCTGTGAGAAATAGGAATTATATTACTTGATTTTACAAAGTTACACACATATGGTCACTAATATTTTTTCTTTGTATGCTCGACTTCGATACATTGACCTGATCGGAATACTAAACGTTTCATATTTGACTTTTTAGAAAGTGGTGTATACTTTGATGAATGTTAAATGGTACAAACCGATCTTTTGACTTTTCTTTCTTAAAAGTTGCACCAATATGTATTCCCATTAAACCCGATCACTGAAAGAGGTTTTCTAAAATGGACGTTAAGTTAACATCTAGATGTTCATCTTTAAAAACAAAATCAATAGGATAAAACACTATAGGTTCTTTTAACAACGACTGAATTGACTGAATTGATCGTCAATCTATAGAAAAATTTGTTTTCAGCAAACGAACTCTCTTTCTTTTAGAAATGTTTTTAAAATTACATTATACAATAACATCCTACTGATATCACCTACAAGGTAATAAAACTTACTAAATAAACACAACAAACCAAATCATAAACCTTAAACAGTAACCGACTTTACAAAAAGTCAAACGCCTGAAAACAGACGGCCTTCACAAATATTGTGATAAACAACAAGTGTTAACCATACGTGAATTCATTTTTTTTAAAAGACGAACATCTAAATGTCTTCTCCGGTACGGCTGAGGCATAACAATGATTGAAACAGAGCTTGCATTTTCAGATTAAAAATGTTCTTGATAACGTCATAAAAACACAATTTTGCACCATTCATTCTAGATTTGTGTGGCCTTCCAAACCCTTCGTTTTTTTAGCTTAGCTTTGCTCGGTGAAAAAATGTTTGCCAATAGGTGTAACACCACTAGTTTGGGCCGGCCAGAAAGCACATACCAGAAAGTAGTTCATATTTAACACAAAATAGTTCCTACGCATGAGTGTAACTTTCAAAATATGTAGGATATTTAGGTATTTTTGGCATCAAGTGAAAGCCGAAGGACTGGTGATCATTGTAAAACACTTTTGGATTTTTAATTTTAAACATTAAAAAAACTGCACCAAATTTTAAAAAGAGGGTACATTTTGTCTGTTTGTTAGATCTGAGGTACCTGTTTTGGTACATCCGAAGTTCCGGGAACCAGTTCTTTCTTATATGCCATTAAAGGTATGTTGATTTTTTTCAGTACAAGACACAATAAAGTGTTGCTTTGACATGCAATGATTGCCACTTTATTTGAAATTAAAATGAAAGAGGTGTGCCTGCTTGAAATGGAGGAACTTAACATAGAAAGCAATGGAAATATGAAGTAGTGGTGTACTTCCAATACTTTAAAAGAAAGCTATTTCATACAGCCCAGCTTTAATCCCGTGTATGTATGCAATACATGTATATGCAGTTTAAACATCAGAACATTCATTTCAGCATAGAATGATAAATGCATCCATATTCAATAATGCATAATGATTGGACTATGCATTATTTTATTTTATTTTAGAATAATTAAGGAATTTAAAAATTGTATGTTTTCAAATATTATAAATAAAGTTGTGAAATGAATAATCAGCCCCTTGCTGCAACAGTGCAGAATAAATAATATGTCCTCTTAGTCTACAAATATAAATAACCGACCCAAAATACACCCTCCTAGCCCTCTCCAGAATATTAAATGATCGTCCCCCTCAACAGTTGCTAGATCGCAACAAATGTGTAATGCCAACCAATAACCTTCATATCTTTAAATGTAAATACTTAAGATAATTCGTTCGTACGGAGCCCCGCTAGGGTCATGTAAAAAAATCTATTGTGCGCACAACTTGAGTAAAAAAAATTCTGTGCATGTCCCTAGTGGTCCGTACGTTCGTTACTTATATAAAAAATCAATAAATCTTTATAAAATTATTTGTGTTTTATATTTTAAGGTCGCTCTACAAATAAGATACATATAGCATGTATAGGCAAAACATATTGCAACTTGTTGCAAATATATTCGGGTTTTGGGGAGACAGTTCCAGTTTATATGAGCAGGATATACGCCAATACTATCAGTTCTACTTATCTTTCGAATAATAGACAGACAAGCATTTAAGTTAAATCTAACCAGAATGGTAAGCTCACATTTATTTATCATTATACATTATGTAAATAATTGTTTTTAAATTCTTTTTAGGGGGATAAGTGCTTTACATTATTCGAGATTGACGTACTTTTGTATAGTCTTATCTATAATTAGTTGGATTCAAGGAATATAAGCCATGCTTTTTTAAATAATCGAATCGTGTACTTTATTTAATCAACGCTTTTTAACGGTTTCTGGCCAAGTTTACAGTTCCTATTTGTTTATTTTTTACAATTTTGAAAAAGACAATACTGATGAAACATGATATATAATAAACCGTTTGATAGGCTGTTTTCTGAAATCAGTTTGACGGCTTACTTTTGAATCCAATAACAAAACGGCTCATAGTGATTGTATATGGATTATTTTAAAAGTTTATGATACATGTTTTCCTTATTTTCAAAAGTTTTTAATTTGAATATTAGAAAAACAGAAATTAGCTGTATTGGGCCAATTCCAAATAATTTTTGGCAGTTGGGTATGGGGAGATTTTTTTTATGCGTAGCAGAAAAAAAATATCATAAAAAACTACCTACTTAAGGTAGATTCATGGTATACTGCCATCTTGGATTGAACAATCACAGTAAAAAATCGGTCAAGACATTTGCCTAAATCTTCAAATTGAAAGACAGATTTGCAATTTAATGGTTAGACTGTTTAATTATATAAAGAAAACTTGGCAATTCTTTGTATAATCCAAAATATTTTAACAAATATAATTTTTCTTACTTTAAGAATCATTTTTTTCAAAAGAGCCAGTTAAGGAAAGATAACTCTTTTAGTAAAAAAAATATACTGGACAGATAGGGAATGTTTTTCTTTTTACTTGTAGCAAGAAAACAAATTCGGTGTCACCATTTTTTCTTTTTATTTTTTTAAAACATTATACAAAACCTATCTTTTCATAATTTATTTCAAAATTCTATCTCATAGATTTTTTTATGCACACAAATGTGTTTTTCCATTAACAATATAACCAAATTTAGGCAATTTTCAGCGACTCATAGCTTGAAAAATAGCAGGGTGACCCCTCCTTTTTATTATATTTTTGAAAAGAGCATATTAAAATCTTCATTCTGGCTAAGTATAGAAAGTTTTGTCTCAAAAAATATCTACTTATGATCTACCTTAAATTTAGGACCTATCAGATATATAGTGTCTGTTCATATCTGAAAATTGACCTAATAGATTTTTTTTACCGCAAGGGGTGTACCCATCACTTCAACCAGTAAAAAATACCTTCCAACCCTGGTAAACTGCCATTCAGTACATACTATATGAATGCATAGTGTATTCCCGATACCATACACTACAAACTGCTCAGAGTCTGAATTGACCAGTTTTTGTGCTCGACTAGTAAAATCGAGCACAAATTTTACTCGACCAGTCTCGACATTGTCTCGACTGTACTTAAGTGTACTCGACTAGGTCTCGACATTACTTAATTAGTCTGATTCAGTACTTGATGATCTTTGTGTAGTCTGAAATGGTCTTGACCAAGGCTCGACCTGTCTCGACTAGTCTCGACTCAGTCTCAGCCAGTCTCGACCTGTCTCAACTAGTCTTGACCTTTAAATTTAGTTTTGATTGGTGTAAATCAGCTAATATAACTAAATTAAATATTGATCTTACAAAATTCAAGCTTATTAGGTTGTTTGATTTATTGCTATGAAATGAAAGAATTTAATTTTGCAATAGGTAAAAATAAAAATTATTATATAAATTCAGATAGGCATCTTCAATTCAGACAAAATAGAGATAGTATATTTTATTTTTTTTTAATAACTTTTTCAAATCAACTTGGATTTTCATCAAACTATGCAGCTTTCTTAGATATATATTAAGCTTACTGTATCCCAGGTCATTTTGTTTTTTGTTGTACTGCTGTCAAGTTTCAGAATTAAATTAACAAAATTTAGAATCTGAGCAGTTTGTAATGATATACTGTATGATACGAAACTGTTAAGATACCACAGCACCCCTTAGAACTGACATAGGCATTTTTGAACCCCTAAGATGTAATTATTTTTACCTTGCAAACTATTTACTGCTGCAAGACCTTCAAAAGTTTTTTGTGTATAATTGTAAGTGTCAGATGAAAAAAAACAAAACAAATTAAACCCCCTAAGATGTATACATTTTACGCCCCTCAGAAAGGACCATTCATCCCCCTTTGGCAGATATTAACTTGAATGGGCCATTATACTTGAACATATTGAAGGTTTGCTACTGTCAAACGTAATTTACTCAAATATTCAATTTTCAGAATGTTCCAACTGACAGAGAGAAAATACCAGATTTGTCGGCGTGTAAGCAACGAGTCGGTTCCTGCTATCATATTGCTGTCTATATGCCTTTTCTTGAAATCAACTATATGGTTATATATCACAATGTGGGAGGCCTATCCAAATCTCTGGCTTCTTTTGGATTTGCTGAAATCACAGAAGAAACAATACAATTTAAAACCGAAAAACCTTTTCTACACCAATTAAAGTCTGAACATTTAGATTTTGATTCCGATGTATATATTATAAACAAAACAAGATACCCAAGCACTAATGATGAAAAGAAAAAGGTTATTAAAAGAGCAAAGAAACGGCTTGGACAAAGAAAAAAGATGTTACATTTTCTAGCAGGAACTGTGAATGGTTTGTCACATGGGCAATAACAGGGTTCGGTGAATGTTAACAAATCAAAAATGCAGGAATAGCAGGTCTGGCAGCAGATTTAGCTAATAGCACTGTTCGCAATAACGGTTCAGCAGGAGCAAAGATTCTCTTCGACAAAGGCCTACAGGGTACAAATATAGGTACATAAAATGTGGTCGCTTCAAGTGTTATAAAAATATCAACCATAGTGGTTGATTCAGCCACCTCAGCAACGTCAAATATCGTAACTGGTCACAACTGCAGCTCTACTCTTAGAGGCTTTTCTTGTTTCCATTCCATGTTGTCTTTGCATGACAAGAAGACAGATAAACAAATAGACGAGCGTACTTTTGAAAGAGAGGTCACCAAAAAGATTTCTGGATCTGTATCATCTGTCGGTGGCAGTGTTGGAGGAGCAGTTATCGGTCAAATGCGTATTCCTATTCCAATCGTCGGTAGTTTGATTGGTCGTAATTTCTGGAACATTGTATGACTTACGTTACTAGTTAGATATATAAAGAGGCATGACATGATGAATGGTATCCAAAAGACTATCAGGGCGAAAAAAACATGGTGAAGATTTGTAAAATAGACTTTGTAAACACAATAAAGTTTGGAAACCATATATTCAAGGTTTTGATTTAACGTGTATACCTTTAACAATAAATTGTTATCTTATAACCGTTTGGAGTACTTACAAAATATGTAAAATATTATCTGAATATTGAATCTCTCTTTTCCAAATAATAGCATCAAACTCTTTAAACACGAAAAAGGTATTCACAGTAACACTGTTTCCAGATCTGGTTCATCTCAATAAAACTTCGAATATCGCACTGTGAGTTTAATGTTTAAATTGAGGTGTCGGTAGACGAAATAACTATGATTGACATACATTGGTAGGATTGCTACAGATGATTCCAAAAACAAAAGTAGACGTGTTATACACAATTGTATAGAACTAACATTTTATATTATCGAAATACGAGTTTAGTATCTTGTGTTATAATAAGACATATAGGATTGTTTGTTTCAGAGACATGTGACTGTGTTCACATTGTTTGCTTTGGATTTTCGATTCATTCTGTCTTTGTCCATTTTCAAGTGTAAAAAACAGGAGCGACATATACCAGGCTATTGTTTCACAAAGATTCGTACGACTTACGTTTACGATTAAACTTACGTTAAGCGTAAGATTTTACCTACGAGTGTTTCACAAAGGTGATCGCAAACGTAACGTAAACGTAACGTAGACTTACGATTATAATGGAAAAGGGGTGCTCTCTTTGACAGCCGCGTTCATGTCTATAAAAAGAATCGTTCTTTCAAAACCAGGAAGAAAGTAGACTGTTTTCATACCATCGTATTTTGAAATAGTTATCAGTTTTTTTTGTTAGTATAGTAATGGGGTTTAGTGAGGTAAGCATGATAAGTGTCCAATCTAGTTTTAAGAAATATTTTGCTTTGATTTTATTAGAAAATTGACTGGCGGAGGTTGTTTTTTTCATGCACGGTCTGTTTTTGCTATTGTTGAAGAATGATGAAGTCATACAAAAATACAGTTTCATTCATTGGGACTTTTTTTACTAGAAATTATAAGTATCTTTGAATGTTATTTATCAACAGGTATAAAATTTGTTAAGCATTGTGAAAGTTTCTTGTGCGTGTCTAGGTTTTTTTTTGTCAAGGAGAAACCCACTGGCAAAACAACAATCAATTATGGAAATGTAAAAAGTATATGCATATTTTTATTTCATATTTTATAACGCTATGCGGTGCATTTGTTTCTGTCCCATCCAACAAATATAATAGTAATAGTCATCAGGACATTAAAAAAGCATAAAATATATTTAAAAAAAAGAAGATGTGGTGTGATTACCAATGAGACAACTCTCCGGCCATAAGAGACAAAAAATAACAAAGAAATTAACAGTTATAGGTCACCGTACGTCTTTCAGCAAAGAGTAAAGCCCATACCGCATATTCATCTATAAAAGGCCCCAAAATCATACCTGCCAACTGTCACTATTTGCGGGGGATTTCCCCCATTGAGGCGCCCAAGTGGAAATTTTGTAGGAGCAATTTTGTCCACTATTTTAAAGAAAACAATTAATCTAACAATGGCTATGAGCTTGTTAAAGCACGAAGAAACCAAAAAACCACATTACAATATATTTGAAGGCCCCTTGTAGGACTATAAGAACCATCTTTCACGTAAAATCCCCATGGGCATTTTGAAAAGTTGGCAGGTATGCAAAATGACAATGTAAAACATTTCAAACGAGAAAACTAACGACCTGATTTATGTAAAAATTGAACAAAAACAAACATGCAACGACAACCCCTGAATTACAGGCTGACATGGGACAGGCACATACATACATTTCGCGGGGTTAAACATGTTAGCGGGACCCCCCTTTTAACCTGGGACAGTGTCAAACATAACAACATAAGAACGAACTATAAAAATTAGTTGAAAAAGGCTTAACACATCAGATGGACTAAAATTCATCAGATGGACTAAAATTCATCAGATGGACTAAAATTCATTAGATGGACTAAAATAGAAGTGGACGTGGACGGGTACTTGTACATCCCAACAACAAAAAGATCCTAGGTACAATCTGAGAATACTCGCAGTTAAATGACAGTTAAATCAAAGCCTCCAACAACTAATAAAAAATCATGCATCTTAGACTAAATCACCAATCCGTACACACCCAACACCCAATTTATTTCGTCCAAAGACGTCATAAACAGTCAGAGAAAAACATGACCTTGTGTAAAAGCAAACATGTCTACACTCTAAAAAATGTGTTTAGGGCCTAAATATAAACGTATACATGTTACGTGTAATGCATGTGTAATACGTTCTTATCCTATATATGTTCTTCTCCTAAACATGTTAAGGATACGTTTTTTTTATTATTTTTTTTTTTTGTATCTAAGAGTTGTAACTTTCCGGTCAAAATTACTAATTCATTTGGGTCACTCTTACTTTTTTAATTTGTGTATATATAAAGGGCGAATCTTAATTAAATCCCGCTGATGCACAACCCTTTGTCTCAATTTCTTTACGATTGCGCTATGATCGTGAATTCAGTGTTCCTCTAAAATGAGGAATCAAGAACATAAGAGGGTTGTGGTTTTCTTGTAATATGTATTATCTAATTTGTTAAAAAAAAATTGTAATCTTTTAAGACTTTATAAATTTTTCTCATTATTCTCTATTCTGCAAATTATTCGCTATCCTTATTATTTTGGCTTTTTTCTCGGCTTTTTATTTTTTTTTCCATTTTCTGTAATGTTAGCCCCTTATTTCTCTTTTCTATAAACTCCATTTGAACCTTCATATATTTGTTATCCTAATTTCAGGACCAGTCAGCAATTTGTTTCTAAACATTAATGTTGAATTAATAAATCGATTTAACAAGAACCGGTTTATGCATATGTATCCATATCCAATCCCTGCTGGCACTTCTAAAACCAATAAGTTAACATCACACGCACTTTAACTGACATTTCATTGAACACTGACTACACACACACTTAAGCTAGTGCAAACTTTTTGGCAATTGTTTTTATATTCTAATTTGAGCATTTTCGAATTATACGGATGCTAGCAGATACATGTGGTAAATATACTAAACTAGAAGAAAATTGTCAAAGATACAGAAACGTGGCGTTAAACATCAGCAATAAATCAATATGAATACTAATAATATAACTATATCATAAAGATCATCGGCAATCTTTTGTGGAATACGAGATATATCCTTTGTTGTATTGAGAACTATTTCATCATTACATTTGTCTCATAATCTCATACATTTTCGCCATATATTAATTCTTTAAAAAAATGATAATTTCGCATTTTGTCTCGGTCAAGGATTTTATAGTAAGTAAATCCTTGTATACAGGTGGAGACCGTCAAAAGTTTTGTTCATACATGAAGAGTGTACTTTGATTTGTACTTTAACACTTATGTCGTAACATTTGTCGAATGTGAACAACTATAGATTGTAATAAATAATTTAATTTCCTCATAGACGACAATGATAGTCTTTTTCGAAATACAGACTAGAAAGTTGATTATTTTAACGAAAACTTGCTATAATTACAGATATAATATTCGGAGAGTATTTTTTAGTCTAAAAAAAATGTAGGTTGTCGTTACTTTTCTTAACGTAATGTGTATACTTATCTCCCATGCATGGGGGGGGGGGGGGGAGGGAATGGCTATTTATCACCGGTATAAAAAACACACACACAGACCCACACACGTCCTGCGTTTGTCTGGTCACGCATTGTCTTTCACGATCGAGATAATACGTTTCCCAATCTTTCACTGTCAATTTTTATGAAAAATCAACAAAATTCAGTGCTTTTAAAAACACAATAAACGGTTTCAAGGGGAAAAAAATTTTATTTCATTGTTTAATTGGTCACACTAAAGATTCAGTTTCAAGTATATAACTATATATTGAAATGTAGTCATTATAGGCTCAACATGTGTTCATATTTTAATAAATCCCAAAGACTTGTGTTGCGCCTTTTGTGTTTTCTCCTAAAGTACTGCATATTTTATTTATCCAATTGCACATTGTCATTGAGAAAGTTGAATCATTATAACAGACATGTTTTTTTTCCGAATTTAAAATTAAAATTTCAATTAAATACATTCACAATCCCGAATCACAATTCTTGACCACCGTTGGGTATTCTTTCACGATCATTTCTCTTGATAATTCGAATAACACCCGTGTTCTGTTACCGAAGTGCGAACTTGTATTTAATTCTTCTAAGCGGGAAGGGGAGGGGCAATGAAATGTTTTCAAAATAGTTTAGCAATTCTGTATACAATGTATGAACACACTATTTTTTACGTGGAGATGCATATTCAAGAGACAACCTACCGTGCGCTGCCTATACAATAAAAAATTGTAATATTTTGACACAGAGAAAATAATTTCGCTCGGGCTCATTTCTTAAAGTCACAAGAGAACTCAAATTAAAAAAAATGATGCATATGCTTTTTTTTATAACTCAATGGATAGTTTTCATTATAAAACTGATGTACATATACTTTTTTCTTAAGAAAATTCTTTAATTTGTTCATATTTAAAAGAAGTTTACTTTATTTTCAATTTCCCCGACATATTTTCCGTATGCAAAGTGACCTCAGTGTGCCCATCTCGTAAAAATCCGGTAAAAATACGCATGAATGTCCTTAAAATAAACTATTATCTGAATGTACATGTTAAACACATGCTCAATATTCATGCTTTTTGTTGATTCTTGACAAACAGGTGACAATCGGTAAACTTCGGCTTCAAAACACGAACTTTAATTACCTGCCATATTTTCACAACAACACTGACCGATTGAAAAAAAATTACGATTATACAAAATTTATGCGAAAAAAAATGATAATATCGTGCACAGAAGACCAAGTTTATGACGTTTGTATGCATTGGTTCAAGAATTGGAATAACATTATTTTTCACTGGTCACTCGTTTATTATGACTTTAAGATCCAAAATTCTAAGTTTCAACAAGATCGTGACTTCGAGGAGAGTATATTTATCTGAAGCTGAAATGGAGTGAAGGATTTTGTTTTTGTATTTGAAAGATAGTTGAATTTATTTTCTTTCATCAAGGTTGGAACTTGAAAAATCAAAGAAATTCTAATGTTTCCTTCCATCCACTTGGAATACTTAAAAATAAGAATCTCGTCACCTAAATAAAATAAAATTGAAAATGAATAAATTAAGCATATTTAGGATTGGAAAATTTAGGATTCTTACAATATTCTTAATTTGATAAGTATATTTATAGACATAAACAATCCAATAATGGCAAAGTGAATTATAGTTTTCAAACCTATAATTATTAGAAAGATCCAAGCAGGTATTGAGTACGGGGTTGAAGCATACATTTTATACCTAAAAAAACGCGAACCTGATAGAGCGCAGTGCAACTGTGTAATTAGTAAATTACATTGAAACTATGGATTGATACCAATACATTCATGTACTTATAAATGATTGTTTTCTCAATTTTTGGACTTTTCTTTGTGTTTAAAATAATCGTAATATATATACAAAAGTGTCTATCAATAAAGTACATCGTCCTCCGCTGTCAGTGTATAACCGTCCGCAGTACATGCATTGATAGATGGGGAAAAGGGGGGGGGGGGTCATAACTAGGATTGTAATTTAAAAGCTTGACATATATGTATTTATTGTTATCTTCATGAATTCCGTGTAAAACATGAGTAATAAATGCTGTGGAACTAGTAAATATTAAGCTTTTATAATTTTCTTCTTTTGCTGAGTATTTAGTACAAGCACCGTGACACGACGTACCGACCCCCTCCCTATTCTGGCTCCGTATATAGTGCTGTGCTAGCTCACTCACTTCTATGTTTTTATGGTCAAATATTTCGACTATTGGAAGCAAGATACTGCGTTAAGTTAAAGGAAAAAAAGTCAAATGTACTGGAAAATACGATTATTTCAGGAATTTTTAGTTTCAGTTACTTATGATTGGGACAATACAACATAAAAACATGTATTGTAATGATCCAATGACACTTATTTTTCTTTAAGATAATGTAATGTTGTTGATTTTAACAAATTGTCGACAGGTTAAATAACTACGATTTGACTTACGACAGCTTGTTAACAATCGTAAGTTTACGATCAAACTTACGATAAAATTGTACTTACGATTGTTTATGAAACGGTGAAAAAATTACGATTTGACGTACGACCGACGTACGATCTAAGATTGTCGTACGATTCTTTGTAAAACGATGGCCAGAGGGACAGTCAAACTCATAGATTATCATGAATAAACTGACAACGCCATTGCTAAAATAATAAAAACACAAACAAACAAATAATAATACAAACGAAACAACATAGAAAACTAACTTTGGGTGATCTCAGGTGCTGTTTAAGGTGTTGTTTAATTATGTACCATTTTGTCAATTTAAACAGACCTACCCACACCGATTATAAATGATATTTGGGACGTCCGAAAAACGAACCCGTTCTGAACATAAATATAATAATTATCCCGGGATGTTAAGCTACAAACAAAAGCAATCAACCGACATATCATAATTTAACAGTATACTATTTCAAGCGTAGAACTTTTAATACTTTCTTTACACTTATTTTGGGGTACCAATTTTCGTGGTTGAAGGAAATTTGCATATTCGTGGATATTTTATTTCGTTGTTTTCATACATGTCTGCATACATTCTATAAGAAACAATGTAATTCGTTGAACATTTAAATTCGTGGTTCCACCTTAACCACGAAATCTACAAAAATTGGTAACTAGCTAATTTTAATGAATTCACAGTAAATGATCATGATAAAGTACAAATGAAACCAGTCATGTCAGTGTTCAATGATGCTGTTGAATATTTTGTTACAAACCACCCCGAACTGCTGACTTTAGTGACGGTTTATTACTACGGATACAGAAAAGAAATACTGGTTCTCTAAATTGATGCGGACAAGATTTTTTAGTCATTGTATTCCAATATTGCGCTCATCAGTATTATACAATCCATCCTCACATAGAAATAATACTGATTTAATAGGAGGCAATATATTTTTTACAAAATTATATATAATATTGTGCAAATAGGGTTATTTTTGGTTAATGCGAATAAATAATTTTGTTATACGATTCCGCCTTAGTCAGCCAAAACTACTAAACAAAAATTAAACGATTCAATATGTAGAATGACAACAGGACATGCTGGCACTTTAAATTGATGCGGACAAAATTGTAGTCATTGTGTTCCAATATTGCTATAATATAATCCATTCTGACATAAAAATATTACTGGATTACTATACTACTATAATTTACATAATGAAGTGAAAATATGGTCAGTTTCGGTTGATGAAAAAAAATAATTTTGTTATACAGAAACAGAATATATAAAAAGATAGTGCTATTGTCTTAAAAATGGATCTAGAAGAATGATAAACATTAAAGGACCAACAAGTAAATATCTAGAAATTTCTCCCGAAAATCAGTCACTTTTTTTGTTTTTCTTATCAGCAACATGTTATCCGAGTTTTATCTCACATTTATCTTTAAATTCTTTAATGTAGTTTTCTTTTAACCATGCGAAATTGAATTTACCATGCATGATATATGCAATATCTGACAAATTTTGCACAAGTACATGTAGTTTAAATAAAAAAAATGGTGACCTTTACTTTGTATTATATTTTGAAAAAAATTGATAAAAATAGAATTTTGACAAATGATACAATATTGTTTTAGATTTTAATTAAGATTTCCTTCTCCCCATTGAAAATCCACACTAACTTCAAAACAACGATTAAAAAAATGATTTTATAAATAAATATTTATGAACGATAAAGTATCAATGTTTTGCACTTTGTGATTCATCATTTTAAATCGTCTTAGTATTAGTATAAGGTACGATTTAAATTAAGTTAACACTTTTGCAGACGGTAAATAATTGCTTGAAGACGATTTTGAATTGAATGAAATTATTGTTTGTTCATTGACTATTTTAATAGATGAAATACAATCTGTTTGTATTAAAAGTCCTTGGGTTATTGAATACGGCAAATATATCTGATGCAATCAATATAAAAGGCGCATACAAAAATGTTTTATTTATAGTATGAGTTTATTTTTTCAGTCCACTTATTTGAATAGCCTTGATGAATTACTAAAACGGTTAAGAGGGTTAAATAACTAACTGCAGACATATATTTTGTATCTGTGTAAATGTTGGACAAACGCCAATGTTTATTTCATATCTTTTTGGGACTTTCCTTTTTTAATATTCCTCAGAGTTAAGCATTTGTTTCATTTTGCTTCCTTTAGGTTATTTTTTAGAAATGCTTATATATCATGTATATTCCTTACATACATACAGGCATTGTATTATTAGCGTTTTGTTAGGTTTGAAAAAATATCTCTTCTTGGTGCGGATTTTAACTCACAACTTGTTTTTAGAAATTTGGAAAGATACGTTTTGCACCATTGTAATTGTATGTACATTTAGACCTCTTTCAAAAAAATCGAATTCAACCAGAATTGATATAATTAACTGTGTAATTTATAATAACGGCTAAAATAGATATTAATTCATAGTAAGACAATTTGTCCTGATTAATAATTTAACATCTTTCAGTTTTTAAGAAGCGTAATATTGACAACGAATGAAACAACTCAGAAGCGAAAACCAACGGCTATATTTATGCAATAAAACAATAAAGGAAACACAACGATGTCATCTGAAAGAGCAGTGAATAAAGGCTTATAATGACCTCGGACAGGCGAGTTATAGATTAACATATTTGTAGAAACACATTCCAATCAACCTATGCGTGTTTAGCGGCAAACAATTCTGAAAATTTGATGAGTGCTTGGATCGACTGATCGGAAAACATCTTCATGTAAACAAAGAAAGAAAAAAAAAACAATTACCACCAATGACTTTTAGAGTTTACGCATTTACTGAAAGCTTATTAAATTATGTAATCTTAACATTATTTTAGATATGACCAAAATACTTCAAACTATATAACGTCTCAATGAATTATTTGCATCATTATGGAAGAAAAGATGACAATTTGTTAAAGGCTCAACTTTAAATGGTTGACACCTCATAACTGAATTGTAGACACATACAATATCCCCAAACGGTAAATTAATTATTCGTAAACACTTATAATGTGAGCTGCATCACATAGCAAAAAGAAAAATCACAAAAATACTGAACTCTGAGGAAAATTCAGTCGATAGGTCCCTAATCACATGGCAAAATCAAATGACAAAACACATCAAACGAATGGACAACAACTGTCATATTCCTGACTTGGTACAGGTATTTTCAAATGCAGAAAATGGTGGATTGAATCTGGTTTGATAGCGCTAAACCTCTTTTTTTTACGACAGTCTCATCAAATTCCGTTATATTTACAACGATGCGTGAACAAAACAGACAAAGTAAATGAAATAGTCAAAATATGGGTACAACAATTTTACAAAAAAGCACAAAAGTATCTATCAAATTAAAAACACATTCATTGCTTCGCATGTCTGATGTCAGAAAATTTATACGTCACATAGGAAGAAATTTTGGTATCCAATGTTTACATTTGTACACAAAACAGTTTTATCATTTCACATGGGAATCATATGTAAGAAAACATAAGCAAGTTCACGTATACATATACATCTATATAGGTTTTTTTATTTTAAAACATTCAAACATTATAAAGAAAAGCTGAATAATGGTCTGTATCGTCGGGGCCTAATACCGCCGCAATATGTAAAACAATTACAAACTATGTATAGAGATGTTTTTCAACCCAAAATAATTTTAAATATTTATTGATATTCATTTGCATATAGTCGATTTCCATCCGACGCAGCTCAAATATATTAACTAATGTTCTCTTTTATATAGAAGTATTTAATTAAGCTGAGCTCTTACTATTTACCTCCTGGTTAAATACTTACATTTGTGATTTATATTCATTTAATTAAAAAAAAGAAAAAAGGAACAGTAATTTGAAATTCAAATCGAAGACTGATGAACCCCATGTTAGGTTTGAATTCTGCTGTTGTGAAATAATTAATCAATCTCTTTAAATATAAGTCTTTTTTATACTGTTCACATTAAAACATTTGTGTCTGTCTATTACTTATACAAAATATACAAAGAATAGTATGTATGAGTTATTGCAGAAGTAGATTTGATACTTTTAGCATGTTTAGTATGGCGTAAAAGATATGTTTTGACAACTTTTTTTAAATTTTATCTGTGTTACAAAATAAATTATCCTTATCCAGATATGAAATAGATCCTTGTAGCAAGCCATGACTTAGATAAGACATTTCAACGATTGCATAACAAATAGTCATGCAATCCGAATTTATCTCAAGTTTTTTGTACTCGAATACTTTAACCAACTTATTATCATACACATAGTCAAAACAGATACAGATCTTCATATTATAAAGATTCGAAAAATATAGGGTAACGTATAGAAATATCACAAAATTATCACAAATTAGCGTGATGAATAATAGCCTTTTCAAATATATATCACTTTATATCATACACTGCATAATAATTAACAAAAACAACACAATCTCTATATAGGTTGCACTTTGAAAATACAGCTTTTTCTTAAACCACGCCTCTGTTAGGGAAATATTATTAGAAAATGAATTTTATTGACGTACTGATTCCTAGTTTTGATCTTTACGTTTCGTATCGTAGAGTCATAACTTGGGAATGTTACCAGTAAATTTTAATATGCATACCAGTCATTTGGATTCAAAGGGGGGTTCGGGGGATGGACCTCCTTATATTTGAACGATCAATGCAATTGAATTGGGACATATAATTTTGAAATAATTTGTCCCAAATGTAGTACAACACACTGTTAAATATTATTGAGAAAGCGCAGGTGGGAGTTTTTTAATTTTCAGTTATTGTCTAAAAGAAATGCACTACGAAATAAATGTTGTCTCGGACCATATTGTGAATTAATATACTATCCGTTCTTGTTCGTTGATTAATCAATGTAAACAAGTATAGGGTTCAGCATCGCTTGTAAGTTAGTTATACACCTCGGTCCACGTTTGTTTTTACCTATTTTTTAACTATTACATAAATGAGTGCATACATTCCTCAATGTTTATCTTATGTTTGGGATATGTTTCTTAAAAGATAGTGATAAACCTACACTTGGACAAATACAGAAGTATTCAAATGTCCCCTGTAGTTTAGGCCTTTGAATGTATGAACCTGAAAATGTTAATATTTCCTTCGTAGGACAATCTACATCGATGAAAATGGGTATATCAGATAAAAATACGATAAAACATGAATTGAATTAAAAAAACATAAAAACAAAAATAACACTAACTTTATCAGTGATACTGTTAAAGCTATTTAAATAAATGAATTCGAAAGAGGAACAATTAAGCAAAACCTGTAACATAAACCTCTAACATAAACATTTTTCTTTCCAGCATTTGATAATAAAAAATATTCATACGAGAAGTCTCGTAGTTAAGGCCACTGCATACACACACAAAAATCGAACTAAAGTACCCAAAGAACATGTTTTGAATAAAAGTACATGACTGAAGATTTTGGTAAAATAAGTGATTTCTTCTCCAAGAAAGTCAGCATCCACCTAATTTTTCATAGTAAATCATTAAAATAAAAAGTGTGAGTTCTAGTATCACTATTAAATTCATGATACTATTTTTTCTAATTCTCTCGCAATAATGAGAAAAAAAAATGTGTCGCTGTGCATTAGTTTTTAAGTAAACTGTTACGTTTAAGAGCACGCATATGTGTACAGCTCAGATTGTTGCATATCATAGAAACACTGAAGATGACTTTCGAATGAACGATATATCAATTTTATCATGCATATGTCAGTTAGATAAATGTTAGACAGTTACTAGTTCGCAACCAATTTGTAATCCGATAGCCTTTATTTCTTTCATGTATAAAGAGTATAGTTTTTTTTCGTATTGCATAATAAAATCAATAAACAGCGATTAAATCACATGTATTCGAAACTCATTGGTCATTAAATAAAATATATAAAGGCACAATGCAACTGCTTTTAGTCATTATTACCTGTTTTGTTGTAAGGAAATAACCTCTTTATTCAAAATGGCAAGTAAAACTTAGAATACTATTTTAAAATTATGTTAACTTTTTTATTTAAATTTAGCTTGAATGATTGCGTTTTATATTGTTTAAAATGACGTTATTTATAATGGTCTTATACATAATTTATTGGACTCAAAAATTATAGGCCAGTCTTTATAGATATAATTTGGTCGTTTACTTTTATTATGGAACTAATTTTGACTGCTTTTGACCAAAAGCACAGTTTTTGTAGCTTTCTATGACTGTGAAAAAGATACATGTAAGGTTATTGCAGCCCGATGTAACAAAGCGTATGAAAGTTTGTTTTTTACTATCAGTTTCCGCTTACGGTTGAAGTCAAAAAGTTATGGTAAACTGGTGCTCAGAAGTGTTTCATGAATATTTCAAAAGATTTATCTAATAGTATTTCATTTAAATGTCAGAAAAACCGTAACGCACTGTACTACGTAATGAAGGAATGACACCTTCAAATTGTTATTAATCAGTATTTACTTTTCAGAAGGTTCCAAGAGACGGAGAGAAAATACCAAATATGACAACGTTCAGGAAACGAGTTTGTAACTGTTCTCATATTGCTGTTTACAGGCCTTTTTTTTAAAATTTTTCATCACTATATAGTAAAAGAGATATGTATGAACTATATGGTGATAATTCACTATGCAGGTGACTTATCCTCATTTTTATCTTCATTTGGGTTTGCTGAAATCAAAGAAGAAACTATTAAGTTTGTACCCGAAAAGACCAATGAAACCATGTCTGTCTATTTGGACTTTAATTCAGGTATATACCTTATAGAAAGATTTGACTATCCAAGAACTGAGGACCAAAAGAAAAAAGCGATTGAAAGAGCAATGAAAAGGCTTGGAGAAAGTGATTATAAATTTTACAGCAGTAACTGTGAATTGTTCGCTACATGGACAATGACAAGAGCGGGTGAATGTGAGCAAATCGAAAATGCAGGGCAGTTGAAAATTGTAGCAGCAGATATGGCCGATAGCACTATTTGCAATTATCGTTCAGCAGGAATAAAGACTGTTATCGACAAAGGCCTGCAGGCCACAATTATAGGCACGGAAAGTGTTAAGAAAATATCTACCTTAATAGTAGATTCGACCTCCTCAGCCACATCAAATGTCGTAGCTGGTGCAGTTGCTTCAGCTGTTGCGGCACCCATAGAGGCTTTGTCTTGTATCCATTCCATTTCGTCTTTGCATGACAAAAAGACAGATAAACAAATAGACCAGCGTATTTTTGAAAGAGAGGTCACCAAAAACATTTCTGGATCTTTAGCCTCTTATGGAGGCAGTGTTGGAGGGGCAGTTTGCGGTCAAATGCTTATTCCTGTTCCAATTGTTGGCGGAGTCGTCGGGGGAACAGTTGGTAGTTTGGTCGGTCGTCTTTCTGGGTCCGTTGTGTCTGGAGTGATGTATGATATATGGGGTAAGGATTTCTTGAAGCGTACAATGAGAAATATTGGCGAAAATATTGGAATGGTGGAACCATTGTTATTAAAGTCGGTAGAATAAACTTTGTAATCAAAATAGAATTTTAGGAAATATATATTCGATAGAGTAAACCATATATTCAAGATTTTTATTTGACGTGCTTACCTTCATAATAATTTGTTATATCAGTGGACTAATGATAAATTATCTTAGCATATCTTTAAAACGTCATTACAACATAATGTATGTAAAACTGTCCGTATAAATCTGATCTTGATAACGTATACTTCTTACTAAGCTAGCTTACCATTTAGACAAATGTTAAATGTTGGATCTGTACTGATTGATAATTTAGACTTATATATTTATATATTAGTTGTTATTGGCTTTGAAAAAGCTGTCAGTAAGTGAGAGACCTCGCAGATCTGTACTAAATGTCTTTATTTGTAAAGATGTACTATATCCGGTTTGTTCATATGTGTCTGTTATTATTTTCCATCGGACCGTTTCCATCTGATAAGTGAATTAGTTTGCCAACTGATTTTTATAGTTCTCTCTTTATGTTTTACTGTTACACCACTGTCCAAGGTAACAGGGATAGCGGGGATCATGCTAACGTGTTAAACGCCGCCACATTTTGTTTGTTTGTGCCTATGCAAAGTTAGAACCATGAACTTAAGTGGTAGTCGTTTGTTGCTGTGTTACAATTTTTGTTCCGTTCATTTTGTGTACATTACTTAAGCCGTCAGTTTTCTCGTTTGAATTGTTTTACATTTGTGATTGCGGGTCATATTATAACTGACTTTGCAGTATATTCTTTGCTCATTGTCGAAGGTCGTCCGTTGACCTTTAACTGTTAATTTGTGTGTCAGTTGGTCTCGGTGGAGAATTGTCTCATTGTCAATTATACCACATCCTCTTTTTTATATTTACGAAGAAGCTAATACCATGAAGAAGGAAAATCACCTTGCATTAACTTTCTTGTGTAAATTATAACTGCATATAAACCCATCTTTTTTCTCTCGAATAAATCATTTAGAAGGGAGAAACTGTCAATTACATTTTGTCCGAAGCGACCTACTCAAGACATGAAAAAATGTATGTGGTCCCGTTATTGACATATTTATGCAACAAATGACCATTCGCGTGATCTCTACGTGATCAATTGGTGATCTTTGAAAAAAATAGTAGTGCATATGAACTTTCCATTCTATGATAGAAATATTTAAGAGTTCTAATGGGAAATTTGCATTGTCCATGTTGTATATATTTACAGAAATACATCATATAATAGCGAAAAAAGAGAAGATGGCAAATTGCAACAAATCTGGTTTATTTTTAAAGTTTTAATAACGTAAACTCGAATATAATTTTTATTAATACCTCATGAAGATTGATAAAAGCCTGAGTCTCTACTATAATTTCACAGTTTATTATATGCATAGCTTACATTTAGACCTGTATGCAGAGTAAATGCATAATACATCTATATGCAAATTTTTCATTTAAATAGTTAACCAGTGTTTATTTACGTTGTGCAGTCATAAAAAACAAGTAAACAAATACAAACTAGTGCGTATTTTTGCGCCTGACCCAAATCAGGAGCCTCTGGCCTTATTAGTCTTAAATTATTTTTTATTTTAGTTTCTTGTGTACAATTTGGAGTTTAGTATGGCGTTCAATATCACTGAACTAGTATACATATTTGTTTAGAGGCCAGCTGAAGGACACCTGCGTGTTCGTGAATTTCTCGCATTGAAGACCTGTTGGTGACCTTCTGTCGTTGTCTGCTCTATGGTCGGGTTGTTATCTCTTTGACACAATCCCCTTTTCCATTCTCAATTTAAGTAACCTGCAAATACCTAAAGAAAAACTAAAACTAGTGTTTTTCATTAAGATGTACTAGATATTCCATAATCAAAGACACAACAGAATTGTTTTACAAATTCTATGCCCAAGGTGCATAAAACAGATAATTTAGCCTATTAAGTCTATGTTAATGTATGCCAACAATTACTTAGTTCTTTGAAACTTTAAGTGAATTCATTTAGTAAACTTGTTTCATGTAATTCATACATGCAGTTTTGTAAATATGGCTACGTTTAATTTTACCACTGCTTTTCATATATTATGCAAACTTATGTTAGGTATATAGTAAGAGGTAATTTCATTGTATCATGTGTAACACGATTTCTAAACTGACCATTTGAGGCTTTAATTGTAAATTTGTATAGATAAATAGGCATACAGTTAAATGTGGACTGCAGTCAGAGACATGATTGAGTACTTTATTAATCTTGAATATTCAATTAAGATTAATGTTGTCATGATATCCTACTAAACTTTACATTCATAGTTAAACTGTTAAGATACATTTGTAACCGTGTACAATTTAGTTTCTCACCTGATTTTGTTACATTTGTTAAGATTTCTAGAAGACGACGTACGCATTATTTTATGCTGAATGATTAAGTTTTTTCTACTATGTGACGTTGTGTTTGCATAGTACAATACATTAGGTATATCAGGTGTTTTTGGCAACTTGCATCTAAATTGCAGGGGAAAAAATCAGGGACAGATTGATGTGTTTTACTTTTTATTATAATTACGACTTTTGACAAATGCATACCATAGCTTTAGGTTTTATCTGTATAAAAGCATTAAAAAAGCCTTGACAGTTTAAATTACGCTACGTGTATACCGATGATATAAATTTAAGTAAATGGTTATTTTTTTTTAATTGATATAATATAAAATACAGAGAGTTTAAATTTTTACTGACCAGTATCTGGCGACAATAGTATGCGATTGACATACGACTAAGAAATCACCTTCATCGTTTGCATTCGACACTGACTCTAACTTGTTGTGTAAATATTTATGTATATTTTTTTCTGCATTTGTATTGTCAGACATAACTGCAATGGTAACTTCTTCATTACAGAATATTATAAGAGCTAGAATTTATAATCTATATGTTTTTAATTTGTCTTTTAAATAATGTATTGGCTTAGTTAGAAGTTTGTTATGAATTAAAATGATTGCATGAAAAGATATGTTTTATTGATTATTTTGTTTAAATTCTTTACATTTTGTAATAGCGGATAAAAAAAAATCGTGCGTTCTCTTCATATATCGACTTCGTAGATTTGGGAATAATACAATGTATAAACAAGATCCGGTATGCCAAAATAATATTACATAACTAGAGACAGATAACAAACAGACTTTTGCTAAATAAAGAAACAGCTGTTCGAAAGTCATAAATCGATTGAGAGAAAACAAAGCCAGGTCAAAATTAAAACCGAGGGAAACACATCAACTATTAGAGGGAAACAACGAAACAACAGAAACATTGAGGTGCAACAAAAATCAAAACAGAAAAACAACACAAACGGAAACTAACTAAGATAACAACTGCCATTTTTCTGACTTGGTACAGGACATTTTAAGAAAAAAATGGTGGTTTGAACCTTATTTTGAGACTAGAAAAACCTCGCTCTTTTATGACAATGTTAAACATAACACTATAATGACAACACGACATGACAGGACTATAGCATGTACAGTAAACAAAAATGCAAGAACATTCAGGACAGAGTAATACACAAATGAACAATATAATAGCACATTTCGACATGCTAATAGTCAAATATACCAGGCCCATAATTGAATACACAAGACTCACCAGTGACGCTCAGATCAAAATTGTCAACGTCAAAAAAGTAAAAAGTGGAGGAGCATTGATGATCAAATATTTTCAAAACAGTTGTGCCAAATACGGCTAAGGCTATATTTGCCTGGGATAAGAACATCCAAACAATTCAAAACTTAAGAGTTAATGATATAAATAGTAATAAAACATTCTTACTAAATCATGTAAATACCAGGTTTCCGTCTTAGGCAGACACATACAAAATGTCGTTTATCACCATATTATTTTAAACAGAATTTGTATATAATTATAATATATATAAACTCACCTGATTAGTTTGTTTGCTTGATAAAAATCAATATATTACGTAAAGATGTAAAGAGGATTTTAAACTAAAAAGTACATAATAGGGTGATACAAAAAACCAAACAACAAAAACCAAATGAAATTTGCTATAATAAGATTTAACAAGATGAAGAAACATAAACCAAATAACAGGGAGGAAAACAGGTAATTCAGACACATTCGGTTTTCCCACAATCGAGGATAAAATGACGTTGTTGTGTTAATGACAGGTAAACATATGCAAGTTTTCAGATTGCCAATTCTGGACATTTTTTTCCTATGTAGAAATATTACAGTTGTGCTTGTGCTCTGTATTTATCTTACCGTTTATATGAATCTAGTACTATAATAATGAATGCATTGTTGTAGTTTTCAGCTTGCATTGAAGGTAATGAACCACGTCTTCAAAGTAGTAAAATTGTAGGTATCCAATCAAAACTTAACACATATCGTAAGGTACTGATGATCCTCATAGATTATTTACATCATAAATAAAAATAAAAATCATGCGTATGATTCATTCTTGGTAGCCAAAATGCAATCCTTTTTATCTATAGTGTGGCATTGCCCAATTTGTATACTACAGATATTATCTTCAATCCCTCAGCAAGCACATTGCCTTTCTTTTGTTTCTTTTTATTGGATTCTTTCTTCATCCTAGTTTTTTTAAAAGTATTTCGTAAGCAGTTTTTATTCATATTTTCGCAGTTTTTGCAAAAGTCTTGTCGAAATGTTAAGAGACGATGTTCCTGCATTTATCGATCATTTTTACACATGGAAGAATTGATATCATGCAATTGATAAATTTGTCGAAGGTTTCGCTGAAGCTTTGAATTATTTGATAAAGCAATATTTCTCGAAATATTGATTTCGATTACAAAGCTAATACAACACACAGGGTTTCTTATGTATTTTCACTGAAAACGCTTTTAAATGAATTCAAGCAGTAAAATGGTTGTAAACATCATACATGTGAAATGTTCCATAAAGTCAGAATGTGAAGCAAACATGAATATCAGAGAGCAAACAAAAAAACTTGCGAAGCACAACTTAGCAGAAAAATTTGAAACTAAATTCAAAATCGTCCTCCAGATGAATTGTTGCTACAAAAACATGAAAAAGAAAAGAGCACGAGGATGAAGACGGAATTTCAAGACAAGTAATATTAAGTACGTTACTGGATTTAACAACTAAAAAAGTTTTTCATCAAACTAATTCATTAAAGAACGTGAAAGAAGTACAACAGATTATTGAATTATAGACTAACTTATTGGTGAATTGAAATAAAGAAAAATATTCAACAAGTGACTGTACAACACAGTAATTCACGAATGCGTTAACCATCAGGTTTTTTTTTTATCACGAGTTTATTATTTTTCGACATTTGATTTTTTTATATGTTATTCTTTCTAATACATAGATATAAGAAGATAAGGTATGAGTGCCAACGAGAAAATCTCCACCAAAGTCACAATTTATAAAAATAAACCATTATAGGTCAAAGTACGGTCTTCAGCATTGAGCCTTGGCTCACACCAAACTGCAAGATATAAATGGTCCCCTCCATTACTAGTGTAAAACCATTCAAACTGTAAAAACTAACGGTCTAATCTATATAAAACACGAGGATCGTGAAACACTTCTGAACAACATCAACAAACGACAACACGGACCATCGGAGTCCTGACTTAGGACAGGTGCAACTTATTGCAGCGGGTTAACAGTTACCAACTTTCACCATTATCTGAAACATAAGTGTACAATAAAAACATGGATATATTAAAGACAGACAGTGTCTAGAAATATTCAAAGCACATATTGTGGATCTCATACTATAGTAGTAGCGACCGACACAGGCATTATAAAGGAATGTACACATTTTCTTTCAGTTTTATTACGAGGCAGTTGCAACAGCAGTTACCTTTTACAAATCAAATCATATACAAGTTCTTCGAAATGTCATTTTTGTTACTCATGAGTACCGTAAATTCAAAATTAATTAGCAAAATAAATTGTTTTATATATCTGGTACCGTTTTGTTTCAAAAAGTCACTTTGACTGTCATATGGTAATGTAACTAACACTTTTTCATAAGATTGCGTACGTCACACTCAATCAAAATCTGTCTTAAATAAAAGTAATACTTATAGTTTGGATCAGTTTTAGCCATTGTTGAAATCTATAAGGAACAGTCAGATAAATATTTCAATAACGGTCATTAGAACAGTTCCTTTGACATATTAAGAACCTTTTCTGATAGAATTTATTCTACACTGAACAGTTTTTCTATGACAGTTTGAAACTTGAGACAGGTCATCTTTGCAACTGAGAACACAGTTGTAAAAATTTAGATGATGACGTTTTGTGTTCCAGAATAGTTAAACAGCTCTATTTATTATTTTCTTTTATCTGCTAGTATTCATGCAATACTATAATGTTACACTGGTGTGAAACGACACACTAAGAACATGATGTGTTATCTAAACAGGTTGCTTGTCAATAACATTGAAATAAAACGTAACAAGCTTTACTTTTCACTTTCTTCATTTAAAGAATAAAATGATGTGCAGTATAGTTAATGTCCTTGGCTAAAGGTGGTATGATTATGAATGAGACAGACATCCAACTAACAGTTTGCGGTTGTACTATTGTAAATACACAAACCTCTTTGTTTGGAAATGGTTACTATTCAAATATATTTTCTTCGGTTTACCTATATGTTTGCGGATAGGATCTCCATATTTTACATCAATTTTGTTATCAGAATGACTTAAAATAAGGGATGAGTAGTCCATAGATTTAGTATAATTTTAAACTCTTGTAATGATATAAATATTATAATAAAAAACTGATGTTAATCTACTATTCATTAGAATCTTTTCGAAACACATAATTGGATCATATAAAAACAATGTCTGCTCTCTATATTTAAGGTATATTTTTTTCTTTTAAATTCAGTTGTTTGGAGACCAAGCATAATTCATATAATAGAATATACCTACTTAAGGTATTTTGGCGTATAAAGCATTTGAACAAGGTTTCAATTGGATTATCACCCTTTTATCAAAGGGGAAAGAAGTATCTACCAAAAAAAAAGACTTTTGTGTGAATATAGTCCATATCCATTGTATAAGTGACGAGGATATTAAAATGCCACTGTGAAACCAAAAGTGTTCATTTGGTACAGATCTCCCTCCAAACAACCTGCAAACAATTGTTTCTAATAACGAAGCAAAACTATGAGTTGATATTCAAAAACATTAAGCACAACTGATTATACCATAACATTATATGAAAAGTGATTAAAAGATGAATGCAAGCAAAATAAAAAAAAAAAACATAAGGAATGACCAAAAAAAACCAAGTTGACCGCAGGATCTCAGGAAGGAATAAAACATATTGGTTCACTTGTAGCACCCGTCATGCTAATCATAGTATGTACATATGTGGTGATAAGTAGTTTCAAGGTTATCAAAATCGAGTTAAATGGCCTCGTATGCATAAGAAGCAGGACAGGTCTCAATATAAAAAAAAATATCAACACAATTAGTATATTCCTCATTGACGTAGTTCGGACACTCATGAAAGTTTGGGAGGTACATGAAAACATGTCATTGATTTGAATGCGTAAATTTTATGAGGAAATAATTGACAGGCAAAATGTAGCATATCAACACCACAAAAAGAATTTAAAAGACAAAAACGTGTACGACAATTTCTGGAAGTTAACAACCACATACACAGATGTTTGACCAAACAAACGACAAACATTTACGATCAACAGTTATTTCAACGACTTTCTTCGAAAAAATGAAATGTTACATTAGGTAGGGATATGTCAGCATAAGGCACAGAAGAAGCGTGTATTAGTGTTCCCGAGAACTACAAGACATAACATCGAATAGTCATTTGCCACCAGACGCAAGATATATTCAAATATGTCAAATATAAGCTACAAAAAAACAACCTCTGGCTTGCAAGACATTAATGCAATAACTTTGCATCTGTTTCCATATGATCACATGTACAGATCGATTGTGTATTTGCTGGTAAATTATTTTTAACGGTACTCTTTTATCTGTCGTACACGATATAAGCTACATGATATGCAGGCAGACTACCGATTATTACCAACGATATGTGACGTTCTTGTGATCAACTGAAATTGATGCGCAAAATTCATTAGTGGTGACCCTCACCTTTTTTTGGTTGGTTTTTAAGTTCATTTTCTTTTCTGAGTTATAACTTTTTTTTTAAATATGGTTTATAGATAATATATTTTTTCCTCTATGAATCTAACATTTTTTTTGTTTTAAGTCATATAATCATGAGACAAACGTTATTATACTCGTTTTTATTCTAAATTTATGAAACTTGATGCACATATATGTTTTAGTAGTGACGACGTAAAACTTGCAACTAGTTATCAATAATCAAACTTAAACGGTCAAATCGAACAGGAAACGGCTTAACATGCTAACTTACTGAGAAAAACAACATGTGTTTAGGTTTTTCAGTTTTTACAGTCCAATTTTCAAATCACAGTCCTTGCTGTAATTATATCAGTTGAGTCTATTTTAGTCCTACCTAGTTGACCACTCAACTAGACGACTAGGTATAAAAAATGCAAATGACTCGTCCAATTTTAATTTACCGCATGGACTGTAAGTGGAAAATAAATGGAATGTGTTTTTAAATCTTGACTATTTTATCTTGAAAAAACAAAATAAAAACAAATATTGCACGGCCTTATTCTGCAACCGTAGGAACATCTTGTTCTTAATCAAGTACATTAAAAAATTCAGACCTTATCTTTGCAAGTCCAGCACACAACTCAACCTGTCAACCTTTGTAGTGTCAACCTGTCGACCTTTTAGTCTGTCCACTTATGTACATAAGAACCGATTTACTTCTTAAGATAAACTGATTTACTCCTCTGTTCTTCCGATGGAAATACAGTACCGTTTATCCTACTTCACCCGACTTTATGAGGTGTAGTCACGTAGTTGAACTGCTTTTTGTCAGTTCGATAGAAAGCCGACCATGCAGTCCTATTTGTGTTTTGGTATAGTGAGGTCGATACATTCCCGCAGTCATAAATTCGTTAGTCCTGTCTGTTTATTTCAGATTTGACCGAGGCCCCTCCCACATAGATATCATTGTTTAGAGAAAAACCTTATGCTTAACGCATAAACTTGTTAAATTTGTAATTATGAAATCGATCATCTAATTTTTAATCGGAAATTGTGTTTTGTAGTCAAATTTTAGGCCGATAATCAAAAATAATTAAATAAATGATTGCCTCCTCTTTTTCTCGATATGGCAAGTTACGTCAAGTAATGTACTTTCGGTTCGCTCGAAACCTCTACGAGTCCGTAACTGTACGTCTAAGTTACTTGCGTTTTGTTTGAAACTTAAAATTCTCTATTCAGAATCAAATCGTTACGTTAGTGGAAAAGATCGATTACTGGGATGACCTGGAAAATTCTGGTTATAGTTAAACTTTAAATCATGTTCTTCGTCTGATCATTTCATGATTGAAATTTAGGTTTTTTTAACGTAAATAAAAATAAAAAGGTTATGTTTATTGTTTTTAATTTGAAATGCACATTTTCACTCGACAACGATGTAGGTGGGCAAACACTGATGAAAATTATGTTTTGTCTGATATGATTGTAGACGATAGCGAGTTTATGGTGAATCTATACAACTATATTTTTTGATTTAATCGCACAATTTTTTGAAAACTACCTTTTAAACTTATTGATCTAATGTATAACGTTCAAACTTAATCATTGCTATAAATAGCTTGCAATACTACTTATACGACAACGTCATTGTTTAATATCATACGACGTTCCGTTCTAGCGTGACTTGAGGTAAGTTTTCATATTTACAGGAATGTTCACTCGAACTTTTTTTTAATGATAAGTTTACCAAGTTAAACTAGATTTACAGCAATTTGTAAGTTTTAGCAGATTTGAAGTTTTTAAAATGGCTAGCTAGTGTGTTATAATTTTTATTCATAATCAAATAGAAAAATTATCTTGCTGACATTATACTTTGTAACAGGACTGTATCAGTTGGGATACGTTTCGTCTACCACGAGACAGTTAAATATTCATAGATAACACGCAAGACTTGTGTAGTTCCTAAAATACTTAAAATGTAACTGTTAAAGTAGAAAACTAGTACATGTTGTATTCCACGAGATTCGGTGAGGAAACTGTTTCCTGAATGATTTGTTTAACAACATGTAGACAACTTTTATATTTCTTTTTTTTATCGTCTGTTGAAAATGTGTTCTATCTCTGTTATGTTACCAGACATAATAGGTTGATTTCATGACACAAAAAAAGGAAATTCAGAGAAAATCAGAAACATTTGTCGCCAAATTTGAATCATGACCAATAGAATCGGGATAAAATTAACAACATGTTCATTATAAAAAAAATAATCACCGGTCGTGGAAAGTATAATTGTTCTATGAATAAGAGAACTAAATCTCCATAAAAACAGTTAGAGGCTGATAAAATATATAACGTTCGAAACTAGATTTAGTGTTTGATTTGATTTCAAACTTTAATGATGGAGTTGATTGGGTTCTACGTAAATTCTTAATTTATATTAGGTATGTGCAAAAATGAATAGATTTGACAGCATTGTAATCGAAATTTGAAAATATTAAGTTTAACATTTGCAGTTATGTTTTTTTCTTCAAGTTTTAGTAATACAACCATATAACAGCTCCTGATCTATGACTTGCTGCTGTATTATAAATTCTATCGTACTTTTTTTTATACTTTTGGCTTGATATGTAAAATATGTGTTGAAACTTTATAATTTTATATATTCAAATCAATTGCAGCGTCTTGATATACGACAATCAACCAATCAAGCGTTTTGAAATATTATCTTGAAAAACTGTAAAAGATGGACTAAAACTGCAAATGGCAACTTAATACTATTTTTTTGTGGTTTTGCCTTTTAACCAGAAAACTATGATTTTAAGAAGACATTAAAGATCGGCATGCCACCTATTCCATAACTTTTTTTTATTGAATTCGCGTTTTAAAATATTTTGAAAACTTCTTATTAAATAGATTGACCAGATATAACAGATACAAATGATCATGAATACAATATCTACACAGTTGCCTATAAATTGACGCGTCATTACCTTTAAATGTAGCAAATGATTAATCAAAATATACTGTATTATTTTGAAATGAGTAGTAATGTGTTCACCTATTCCAAATCAAACTTACACTAAATTGTAACTGATGCACATTTTAGCACCTGTCTTTGTTTTGTTGCATACGAATCTCTTATTTTTTTTTAAATGGAACTGTAACTCTTTTTAACAAGCACATTTGTTCATGTTTGATGAACTGTATTTATAAATCAATATGAAGTAACGACACAACATATATTTTTTGTGAATATTATGGCATTGAAAATCAATACTCTACAAGTTTTAGCTAACTCGGATTTCCTATCAATTAGTGTGTTTCAATTTAACAATTTGAACACTTTATGAATACAATAATGCAAGATTGTTTATAGCTTAATTTAAAAAAAAAAACAATTCAGAGATGAAAAAACAAATATCGTTGCCCAGGTCATTTGTAGATTAACTAAAAAAATATGGCTGCCATGTTTAATTTCGATTCTAATAGGACAAATACGGTTGTTTAAAAAATGAAGCGATGGAGGGGTTTCCTTTTGTATTACTGTTCTATTTTACTGCCTGTTAGATAAAGCTTAACAATCATAATAAACATATGGCTTGCATAAACTATATCTTACCGAATAACCGTTCGAAAAAAAAATGGTTTACTTCAAATTTCAACCATTTTTTATTTAAATTTTTTCTCCAAAGCTACCACAGTTGAAATTTCGTAACGAAGGAAGCGGCATTTTGACTTGCTGAAATAAGTAAATTGTGAATAATACAATAGGCAATAAATAAATCACCATCTTTGAAACTCCATGGTAATGCAATATTACCCAAATTTGGAGGGTTCATGTAAAAGAATGATCTTTAGCTTTAAAATTTTCATTTTTATGACGCCATGTTTTGTTAAGACATTAATGCATCAGAAAGCGTTCATGGAATTTAGCGAAATGTTATTTACTTTAGTTTTGTACATTTTTCCTAGCTTGAATGGATAAATTCCTTTTGTTATGCAGCAGAATAAGAATAAAGGCTCTGTACTTTTTTTTTATTGCAATTTTTAAACTATCGAAATCGATCGACATCAGGTTTGCACAAAGGTTACCCTTGAGTTGAGAACCTAGTTCATATCATATTCATCTTTCCCTGGAAATGATATACACGCATAAACATATTTATAATATTTAGTCTCACATTTTTATACCGGTAATCAGTTTCAAAGGACACAATTTTAGGAGTAAAAATATATCAGGTATGCGATGACGGGCTTTATTCTAATTTTGAAGGTTGCTCGTTTCGTCATTATGTTAATCATGTGTGAAGTTTGAATGAAAATCAGTTATAATGTTGAAAGTAGTGTCAACAATCATACATACATGTACATGTCATCGCACAAATTATGATCACTCAAAGGGTCAAATCCAACTTAAACAAAGCAAACGTACGGTGACCTAAAGGTGCTAATTTCTGTGTCATTTAGTCTCTTGTGCATAGCTGTATCATTGGCAATCGTCTTTTTTTTAATATATTTACCTACTTGGTTCAAAGTCAGATATACTTTGTCATTTTTATTAATGAAAATTGGTTTACTACATGTTTCGTTGTCCTCAAAACAATTTAAATGCACATACATATGAAAATAAAGAAATACGTTTTGACAAGAAAATCATTCTTATTTTGTTCCTAATTTATTGAAATGAAAACTGGTGTAAAACAATGAAACAAGTATATCAATTTGAATAAAAAATAAAGGTCTTAACATCACTACAGCACATATCGAATCGATAGTACGCGGCCAAATTATTGTTAACTCCAAAACATATTCCGAAATTTGTCAGATTATAAAACCCTATAATCCAAGTCTGGAGAAGAATCATAGCGTTGAATGAAGTAGATACGAAATTTTCAAATACGGTATAAAGAAACTTATAATTCATGACCTAAATACAACTGATTTTAAAAATCGATAAGATTGAATACTTAAATCGAGGGAGTCATAAAACCACATACACAAATTTAAAGGAAAAGAAAATGTTCGTTTAATCTTGTTTTTCTTTAAATCGAGACACAGTGAGATATATTTTGTAAACATGTATTGATATGATACAAAAATTGGTGTTTAAAGACACAGTCACTTTCAAAACCAGTTCGATTTATTAGGAACAAACAGTTGTCAACTTTGAACTTAAATGACTACATTATAACACGATTTAGATTGTAATTAGATATCAACGGTACCAGGATTACAATTGAATACGCTATACGATTTAGATTGTAATAGTTCATATTGATGAGTCTGTCTTGTTGATTTACATAAAAAAAAATCTTTCATATTTTTAAACAGTCAAACATTTTTATTTAATAACAATTCACGAGGACTACAATCTATCAATAATGCATCACAGGTTGGCCCTTTATGCTAAATAATTCACCATTTGCCCCTGTGAGGGGTAAACTGTTAGCATACAGGTCTGATCCATGTTAGCTGATATATGATATGTAAAAGTGTTTGCACACACGTCATATTAAAATGATTATTGCGTATACATCCGTGGTAGCATATAAATATATTGTGTCAGTTGATTGGCAAAGTAATGTCTTTCGTAATCATTCTGCAACGTTATATCCTATTTTATTATTAAACTACGTAATCGAAGCCAATCGGTGTAAATGGTAACTGAATAATTTCTTAACAAAATAAGCATTTGACGTGATACTGCAAGGTTGGGAAAATGAATATCTTCAAACATAAACAAACGCTGAAAAAACATTGTTGAAAGATAAAAAACTAAATGTTAGTAATGTTATCAATTAAATCTATCCAAACCTATCTAGTAACTAAAAATAGTTAAATCATGTCACTACTTCAGTTTTTCTCCGTTCTTTTACGTTGATACTTATAGTGTGGTTAATTACGGAAACGTCAAATATGTATCGTCACCAAGGGCGTTTCGATAAACAAACGAATTGCCTCAATGTGTCATAATAAAATAAGAATGATTGTGGGTTTTTATTATTTCTTAAGTTTATGTATTGAGGGGAAGGATTATGTTATACATTTCGTAGTTAAACTGCCTTTTAATTATTTTTTTTTTCGTTGTACTTGAGTGACTCTCATATCAAATAGAAAGCCAAACAAGTAGAAAGTTAAAGAGCATTGATGACCCAATATTCCAAAAAAAAATATGCCAATTACGGGTATGGGAAATGTATATAAAAAAACCATATAATTGATATTCGTGTCACCACCTAAGTGCTGGTGATACCATCGAGGACGAAACGTTCACCAGTAGTGGCATCGACCCAGTGCTATTAATGTTATCAAAGGTACCAGGCTTAAAATTTAATACGCCAGACGCGCGTTTCGTCTACAAAATCCTCATCTGGGACGCTCATATCAAAATAATTAGAAAGCCAAACAAGTACAAAGCTGACGAGCATTGTTGACCTTAAAATCCAAAAAGATGTGCCAAATACGGATAAGGTAATCTATTTTCAAAGTTTTGTTACAGGAAATTATGATAATAACCATATAATTGATAAATCCTGAATGACTTTATATGAGCGTACTATTCATTAATTGTTGATGGCCGTACTATGACATATAGTTGCTGAATTACAGTTCATTTGATATCTGTTGGATAGGTGTATCATTTGTAATCATACTACATCACCTCATTTTCATATTAAAAGTACTTTAATTGATGATAAATATTGGGTTTTTATGGTTTATAAATGAGAATATCTTTCTTTTAGACAGAGTATATACATTTGATTCTTTTATCGTATAGTTCTAGTGACTTTTATGTGGTCTAAAATAATCCCGCGTCATAAGCGTGTAATTGATTGTTGTCGTTGGTTCATGTATGTCATGTTTGTTTCTGAAAACAGTTTTACTTTAAATAAAGAAGTTAGTTTCTTATATTGTATTGTTTTATATTTAAATGTCAAGGCTTTGAAGCCAACCACATGATAGGTTAGATTTCTCATTATCGAAGGCCGTTTTTTTGCCTATAATTGCTCACATCCATTTTGGTTTAACATTAATGAATATTTGTAGTTATCTCATTGGCAATCACACTATATCTCCTTATTTTTTAAATAAAAGTAGCAAACGCCATATGAAAAAAAGTTAGATAATAAAGCGCTAATGTAAAATTCAATTGGCAAACACTAAGAAGTTTTAAAATATTACGCATTTGATTCTACTCAAAAATTTAATTAATTACTTTGTAAGCTTTACACTAATACTTTTGTTTCTCTTCTAGATTATACATGTTTGTAAACACGTTTTTTATTCTCGTTTGAACTGATCGTATTCAGAAAATGACACATTCATTGTATTTAAAGGAGCACCGATATACAACATGGCATGACATCTATTTTTATTCTTAGTTCAAACAAATTAAAAAAACTAATCTATTCAATTCATTATAATCTGACATTTTTTAAGAACCTTAGGTGAGATATGGGTCACAACATGTAAAAATACGCTGATTAATAATTGGGTAGTTCATGACTAAAACGAATTATAGTTAGTACTATTTTTTGGCCTTTTAGTTACTTGACGTATGATAGGACGTATGATAGGAATACTATTATTTGCCAGTTCTGATAATAAATTAAGAAATAATTCTGTCATGCCATGTCATGTCATTAGCGAGGTATTAAATGTTTACAAATATAATGCCTACCCATGTTAAAATGAGCATAGAGCAAGGCATGATAGAATTATTTCGATTCTAATAGGAATATTTTGAACTTTTGTACTTCGAAGCGGACCTATATAAGACGCTCGAAATGTCGCCATTTCGATTTGATAAACAAAAACGTCATAGAAAAATCAACTTTTTATCAATAAAAAAAAAGGACAAAAACATTCAAACTTACTTTAGAATGTTTTTATTTAATTACCTAGCGAGCAACACCATAAAAAATGTCCATTTTGATCTCTGGCGTTGTTCAAAATTCATATGACGTTGCAATTTCAATTGTGACGTCAATCACCTGCAGCCCATGTTCGAATTAGAACATGGCTTTATAACCAAAGCTAAAGAAGAACGTCATATTAGAATAAGAAATAATTCATGGAAGCCATAGATTGTTGGAAATTAACACATCACCTGGGCCGTGATATTCGAATTTTATCCAAAGCGTTAGCGAGGGATGAAATTAACGAGTATCACGGCCCAGACCATGTGTAAATTTCCAACTATCTATGGCTTCCATGAATTATTTCGATTCTAATAGGACAAATACGGTATGCTGTGTGTGTGACTGTTCTTTATATACTCCCCGTTAGATAAACCTCAAGCATTTTAATAAATGTATAGATTGCATGGATTATTTCGTGAATAACCGCTAGATAAAAATCTGTATAATTATGTTAATTCTCCACCACAACATTTGCCGTTTTTAATTTACATGTTTTTGTCGTAAGCTACCGTCAAATCCAAAGTTGATATTTCGTAACTAAGGAGCCGACATGTTGACTTGCTGAAAATAGTAAATATGCGAATAATGCAATACAATAGAAACTAAACAAAACTTACCTAAAAATCAATTTAAATACAATACAAATACAAAATTTGCGTAACAAAAAAACTTTCAACTCTAGCGTTTTCTTTGTATGACGTCATGTTTTGAAATGATATAAATGCGCCAAAATCAGTAAAAGACGGAATTTTAAGTTATTTACACTTTGTTGATTACTTCTTGATTTTATGCAAACGAATAAGAATACAAGTTATTTTGTCTTTTTTTAATTGCAAGTTTCAAAACAATAAAATCGGCAAAGGGTTTGCAAATAGGTTCCAATACATACGGATTTACGTGGAAAGTATATTATAATAGCCATTATTATGTATATCTTTTAGTCTTAGTATAGATATATCAAGAGAATTTTATCACGGTGTTGTTTACAAAGCGAAAGAAGCACGTCATATTAGAATGATAAATCAAACCCGTTACTTGAAGCTGCACAGCTTCTTCAAGTTATGATTTCATACCTGAACTTTGATTAATACCACAATTCCTTATGTTTACAATAAAAAGGTATCACACTTATAAGTACGTTACTCTCCGTTTGCTGACTGCTAAAATGTAGTAAATATGATATATGCAATGTAAGTTTACTGTTTTCTGCTCTTTGGTCAGAATGTTGTCTCTTTTGCACATTAAACGTTTCTATTTTCCATTTTATTACAGTAAGTATTTGATTCATACATTTGTTGCATTGTTTTTGGTAACACAGGGAATCCCTTTACTGCGTCATTTGTATCAAATTTTTAAAAGTATATCCAAAACTTATATATTTATGTGCTCGTGATACCTCTACCAAAACATTTGTTTACACAATTTTCGTGAACTTGTGGCAAACGAATAATAAAATACACAATTCCTCAGCAGGCTGATATGATATAAAAGGAAATAGATTCTGACTACTGGGCAGGTGATACCATCGATCTGGCTCGAAACGAACCACACCTGTACATTGGTATGTTCCTATATGATTAACAAAATTAACAAAGAAGATATTATTTGCAAGAAGCATGTGAAAACGTCATTAAACTACACAGACGTTAAAGAAAGGTTAAATATTTTACTGAAACCTGCAATTAAATTATGAATACTTGTGAATAATAAATCAACAAGCACTTTTCCCACCAATATGAAGCTTATTTTTATGAAATGTTCATGCCATTTTTATATATCTCGATCAATGAAATACTTTTCAGCTCTTTAAGAAAAAGTTGTTTTCGGCAAATTATAGGTTGAAATTTCAAGAATGTTGTTAACCTTTCTTGATTTCTTATTATATCATATTATGACAAATACTACCATGTTCGATGATGTCACAAGCACTCGATTTACAGATTCCACCACTATATGTCGTTGATTGCGATATTGTATCATTAATATCAGCTAAATATTCAAAGAAAAGGAAAAGCTCGGCAAGTTTCTCTTTTTGAAATTTAAAATGCAACTTTCTGGAGAGGAGAAATTTCATAACACGTAAGGCAGTGGTGTAATCTGTTTATTTTAAATCTATAAGTAAAAATCTTTACAAATAATTAGGTAATAAATTATCTAAAATAAATGTTGCTTTGGTCTGCATAGCTCTAATTTCGTCTCAATCTCATGGTTGTTTTGTTTAAATTTATTCCTGTTTACAAATATGAGCTAGGTAAAAGTCATAATATCAACATTGAAATATATCTCTTGGAAAACGTTATATAAAAAATCTCATTATTCTTTTATGTGAAACTTTTTCTGTCGGTTTTCCTAAAATTTGTAATTTCAAACACATGCATTATAATCGGAATTGTTTAATCGCAAAATTGCAGATCAAATGAGAAATTCAAATATTTGAGAGTCTCATATAAAGTTATTATTAAGAATGGTTTACTGAAATGATTGAAAACATGTGTTGGGTAAACATTTAAGCAGTTAAGCAACATTCTCTTTTGTCACAAAAACAAGTTTTATGTTTTCATTTTTAAAACTTTTGGTACTTTATTACTACATTAGTTTAATTCTTTTTATTTCCCAATGATTGATATTTTAATTAAGATAAGAAAAATCACAACTTAAAAAAGTACGCAATAAGTTTTTAAGAGTTGCTGCCAATAATGATTCATAGGTTAGTTACAGTGTAAAAAGGTTATTATAAAACGGCATGATTTAAGTTAAATAATAAAAATAGGTACATTCCATATTTTGCTTTTTTGAAAAATGAGACACAGCAAGGGACATTGTATACAATTTATATATTGAATTGGTACAAAGGGTGGTAACAAATGACAAATTAACTGTCAATTTCAGTTTGATTTATGTAAAACTAGTTATTGTTGATTTAAATATCAATGACCTTTTATAAAAGATTAACGTTTGTGCCTATTTGTCTATCCTGTTTATTTGAATACGAAATTACTTTTATAATATTTTTTTTAAATCCCTTGCCAATTTTTTGAAAATCTTTAAATGAGAAATTAATGTTTTGTGAGTTATACCTATGTATTGTAAAATACTTTTGAAGATGACTTTATAAATATTGTTGTATTAAGGTTGTTTTAAGGTCTCAAATTCATCTTAGTTTTTCGTACATACGACTGAAGTGATTAGAGAAAGATTTCATAAAAATATCATGAAATGAAAAAGCTATAAAAAAACCTACAAGAATAGCATTTTGACAATTTTTTTCTATAGAATCAAATTAACTAAAAAAAAAGGTGGAAGATTCCAAAAGAGCATTTACAATTTTAGGTCATATATGGTTCTCCGAAAGGTACCGCTACTATATTCTTTCTTGTATGCGTTGTCCGTTATATTGATACAATAGATATAGGAAGATGTGGTGTGAGTGCCAATGAGACAACTCTCCATTAAAATAACAATTTATCAAAGTAAACCATTATAGGTCAATGTACGACCTTCAGCACGGAGCCTTGGCTCACACCGAACAGCAAGCTATAAAGGGCCCCAATATTACTAGTGTAAACGGGAAAACCAACGGTTAAATCTAAATAAAAAACGAGAAACGAGAAACACTTATGAATTACATAAACAAACGACAACTATTGTACATCAGATTCCTGACTTAGGACAGGTGCACACATTTGCAGCGGGATTAAGCGTTTTGATGGTACCAAATTTTCTCGTTTTTTCTGAAACAATAGTATAACATCACAACATAGAAAAACACACGACAAAATATCAATTGGAAGGCTCAACTCAATAAAAAAAAAACGTAAATTAACACACTATGAACGAATAAATTTGATCTGCGATACCTGAATGCAAATATATAGTTAATAAAATATTAGGGACAAACATTCAAGGCCAAAAAGCAAACAAACAAGTATGTAAGTACATATTGGGTGATCACAATCGAGAAAAATAGGACAGGATCATTTTAGAAACATCGGGACTGAAATCGATTTTATCACAACTTTTTATTATGAGTATTACTGTTGTGAAGCTTAAAAAGGCTTTGGAAGTATTGATCTTGTTATACAAAAGCTCCCTGGTTTGATATATAAATATAATTGATTGGCTTGCACGGAGAGTTAACTCATTGGCACTCCTACCACATCTTCTTATAGCTATTCTATGCTTAGTGTTAAAGCAGTTTTAAACCAATTATATAATATAATTGTACGTATCACTTTCAGTGTCTTTAGTTTTAAACAATAAGCATAACTATTCTTACTTGAAAGTAATATCTACTTTCAGATCAAACATTCTTAGAATGTATCGAGATGAAAAATACAAAGATTTCAAAGCACGATTAGGAGATGACAGGGATGCCCAGTCACGATATGGTATGTTTAGTAATTGACTGTATGTGAGTACTTTTCTCCCTCCTGAAATCGATTATTACAACAAATCAATCTTATTGTTCAATAGTCGTTTATAATATTTTATATACATATATCTAAAAGTGAATGTGTATATTTGTTGATAATTGTAGAAACTTATGTCATACATTGTAGCCAGTATTTCAAGTTCCAGTCATGACACAATCCTATGGGTTCGTTGATTATTTGACATATATAGGGGAGATGCCACAAAAGTTCCCTATCGCACTTTTGTGTCTGTTTCAAGTCTGGAGTCTTTGGCCTTTGTAAGTCTTTTTGTAATCTAAGTTCATTTAATTGTTTTGGAGTTTCGCGTAATGTCTTTCTTCACTTAACTAGTACACATGTTTTAAGAGGCCAGATGGAGACCAACTCTGGTTGGGAAAATTTCTCGCCATTGGTGGCTTTTTGGCACTTATCTTTCCTTTGTTCGGGTTGTTGTCTCTTTGACAAAGTCCCAATTTGAATTCTTAATTCTATGACATTGTTTTTATTTCTCTAAAATATTTCATGTTTACCAGGACTTCCAACAAGTTACTTTCACCTTGCAATTAACTGATGTAATGACTTACATCTCCATATTATTAGCCATGAAATAGTTAATAAATCGAATGCAATGTTTCAAGACTTGTTGATGTCAACTAGAATGTTTAAAAATCATTAGTTTTTTTAAACAGAACAAAGCGAAATTCCCTGTTATTTTCAAATATATTGATGATATTCAGAACTTATCTTTCGATGTTTAATGAACAGTACTTGTGTATGAACAAAACTGTTCACCCTGCTCTAATTTTTGTCTTTATTGTCTACATTTGAATATTGTTTGCGTATAAGTGATAATGTTTTTGTCTTCTTTTTTCTTTGATTTTTATGCGACTGTCATAAGGTTTAGCTAGCTTTAAACCCAGGTTGAATCCACCATTTTCGACCTAAAAAATAGCCTGAACCAATTCAGGAATATCACATCTGTTATCCATTCATTTGGTGTGATTGAGCTTTTGATTTTGTCGTTTGATTAGAGAGTCTCCGTATTAGATTTTCCTCGGAGCTCAGTATTTTTGTGATTTTGCTTTTTTCCTTAGAATATATCACGGATAAAAACAATTTTTAAATGAAATATAAAACGTTTCAATAGTGTAGCTATACATTTTTACTTCTAGATCTATCTTCATACAGATTACGAACAAATGAAAATGAACGTGATCTTGTCGAAGCTGTACAAACAGGTATATCTTGTGACAACTTACTGTTATGTTTATAAAAGAATGCTTTGGACATATTGATATGAATTTCAAATGAAAAAAAATGTATTTTTCATCCACCCAAATAAGAATATGGTGCATATTGATTCTTTACTAAAATATGTTTGAAAGTAGCAGCATATATCAAGTAAATGAAAATCTAAAGTTACACTTAGAAATTCAATATATACCCTCACTTACCAAAGAGGAAATCCTAGATAATCATAGGTCTGTTCTATGTTCCTTTGTAATTTCAAACAAAGAAGTGGATCTTCCATTTTTACAAACAACGGTATGGTGCTGTGTCTTTCAAATTCTCCACGAAACCTCTTTCAAAATTATTAACAATCTATTTTATCAGCAATCAAAGCATGGCTTCAAAGTTATTGTGAAACTGCCTATTCTAGTAGATGTGTGAATCAGATGTGGATACTAAAAAAAATACAAAAATCTATTAGCGTACATACTAAGACTCTCTCATCTTGCAATATTATTAAAACATTTCACTTTTGTACACTTTACACAAGTACTCCCCATTCCAAACTAAAAGACAAATTGAAAGAGTTGGTATTGATTTGTTTCATATAAAAAGGGAGAACATAGATGGACTAATCTTTTCTTTGGGAGTGATACATCCTTCTTTGTAAAGAGTCACACTGGTTCAAACAAAAATTTCTCTGAAAACTGACAATATCAACAATTCCAGATGGACAACATATTTGTAACGTTTGAAGGACGTGTTGTTCAACAGACTGTCGAAATTCCAATCGGAACCAATTGGTCCTCTCTTCTAGTCGACTTGTTTCTTTGTTATTATGAGGCTGTTTTCATACAGGAACTTCTTAAGAAAAATATAAGAAGTTAGCAATATCCTTTAAATTTACGTTCCGCTCTATAGATGATGTTCTCTCAGTAAATAATACAAAATTTGGTGACTATGTTGAACGAATCTATCCAATCGAACTAGATATAAAGGATATTACAGATACAGTTAAGTCTGCCTCATATCTTGACTTACATCTAGAAATTGACAATGAGGGTCGGTTGAAAACAAACTTTTACGACAAAAAAGATGATCTCAGCTTCCCAATTGTGAACTTTCCATTTCTATGTAGCAAATTTCAAGCAGCGTCTGCATACGGAATATATATTTCCAAAATAATACGATAATCCAGAGCTTGTATTTCCTGTCATCATTTCCTTGATAGAGAGTTGCTGCTCACAAGGAAGCTATTAAAACAAGAGTTCCAAATGGTAAAGTTGAAATCATTCCTTCGTAAATTTTACGGACGCCATCACGAGTTGGTTGACCGTTATGGAAAAACAGTTTCACAGATGATATCTGATATGTTCCTTATGTCATAACTGTAATACCCTTCCGTTTTGACGAATGTTACCTATCGAATGAGACTATTTCCCGGATTTGTAATAAAAAAAGAAACACAAAGAGTGCCACATGTGGGGCAAAATCTGCTTACTCTTCCGTAGGACTTGTGATCACCCCCGTTTTTTTTTTGTGAGATTTGTGTGACTTAGTCTTTAGTTTTTTATGTTGTGTCTTGTGTAATATTATTTGTCTGTTTGTCTTTTTATTTTTTAGCCATGATGTTGTAAGCTTATTTTCAATCTATAAGTTTGACTGTCCCTCTGTTATCTTTCGTACCTTTTCAACAGTGCTTGAAAGTTCAAAATTACACTGCAATACTATTATTTTATAGGGATGAATTGCATCCAGAACCATGCAGAAAAGTAATATTCTGGATTATATCTAATTTAATTTGAAAATAAACCATTCTTTGTTATTCATGTTATTGTTTTTTTTTTTCTCTTTAAAATAGAACATAGATGTAAGCAAAAGCTTTATTTAAACTGGAATCTCTAAAAAGGTAGCTATACATTTTCTATTTATAGAGTTATCTTCACAAAGAATAGTCACAGATGCAAATGTATTTGCTCCTGTCCAGACAGGTATATTTCTTAAAATTTGAAATATTGTTTTCCGATAATGTTTTTTTGCAAGTACATTTTCCTACTCGTTTGAATTCGTATTAATGCAATTGCAATGTAACATTTACCAGTGACGAGCTATGCATCGATCTAGCATGTAGATTTATCAAAAAGAATAGAACATTGAAATTTAAAATTAAATCAGTCAAAAACCGATTTTGATCACTTTTGTTAATAGATTCTGCACACAAAAACCATGTAGGGAAAAATGATGATCTACATAATAATAAATGATATGAAATTAAACAGATCTAGATAAATACCCTATATATGATAACTTATCTTACCTCCTATAGATTTATAGAGATATGATTGGTTAAAGGACTACAAGTGGTGACTATGTATATTTGATATAGGGTGTCCTAAAATATATAGGGTTAGCAACCATACATGGTTAGTTACCATATGGGGTTAGTAAGGAGTTTATTTCTTTTCAAAACATAAATGATGCCACAACCCTTCATTAAAACAACACGGTGTTGAGGAAAAATCTGAAATGATTCAACAGACGAAGACATTAATGATGAAAGGTTGAAATAAGATCATAGAACATATTTAAGGCTAACAAGTTGTTATTGTTGACATAACGGGGTTACTTCCCTTTCAAAAAACGAAATCTGAAAGGATTCAACAGACGAAGTAATTAAAATATATGTAGTAAACGATTGAAATTAATTCATAAAACTAATTTAAAGCTTAAAAGTTGCTATTATTGCATTTGTTTTCTGTATAGACAAAGGGAAGTAGAATCTTAATACTAAGCATTAAAGACTTGATCACTTGTATTGGACGCTAGTAAAAATACCACATGTGAAGATAGTCGGTAAGATAAATTCGTTACACGGTGAGCTAGTGACATAATACGATATATATGGTGTCAGTTTATTTCATATGGGGATTCGAGCTTTGCTCTCACCTCATATGGAATTTACTTACCACATATATATCGCATTAGGTCACTAACACACCATGTAACTAATAATATGCTTACCTGTTATTTAATATTAATATGTACGGTAAACTAACATACGACAATCTTTAAAGATATTTATAGCTTGTTTCGATTGTGAATTATTAATCGTATATTCCAAAATACACATAAGATGATGATACCTTATTACGAGTCGATTGTAAAATATGGGATTGTAAGATGAATCGGTGATCCTTAAATTGACAGTTAATGTCCCTTCACATTTAACATTGTTATGTGTATTTGGTATTTCAAAGTATGGCGCTTCAGTCGAAATTGTTTTCCAACTCTAAGTTAAACAATCTTTAGCTAATCTAAGTTATACAATCCTTAGTTGATCTTGGTTATTCATCATATTAGTTTTATAATAGACATAGTTTTCAATTGTATTCTAAACTCCTTAATGCAATAATACTGTTTTCATATAAATTTCTATCTACACCAAATTTCGTTCTCTTTTGCACAACCGACAATAAATTAAATATGATGAATATTTGTTCTAACTTTTTTAATCTCACGAATATGTGTCAGCTAACAGAGTTTGGTGGGGGGAGGGGGGGATTGAAACTTACCCTTGACAAAAATCGGTCTAAGCTTATTTATATCTTTTCAGAAGTAATCGAGGCGGACAGGAATCAAGGAGAACGGAACTTTCGTAGTGAGTATTCATATTACTTTATAAACATCTATATATAAGATGTATGATATGGACGAAGATGCAGTTTACTCAAAATTAATCACACGAAATTTAAGTAGTTTTCAAGAAAATACATAATTGTTCTTTGAGAGAATGATTTGTCATATTTTTTTTTAGTTTTGATGCGTAAAAAAATATGTTATTTCATGAAATACACAGTTATTTTCTGAACTGAAATAAAAAAAAGTCACAATGTCTATCGTTTACTTGCCAGAAATTGAATTATTTACCCAATTATCGGGAAAGGTTTAAGTTTGCATTTGACTCTAAAATTGGAATGAGAACCAGAAGTTACTCAAAAGAAATCCTAAATGATTTAGAAAATACGTAATGAGTTTATTCCAACTATAACTATAAATATACTTGTTTTAAAGCAGGTACAGCTAAGGAGAAATTATTACAGTACGGAACCACCTTTTAATCAATATAGCATGTTTTATATTTATAAAATGGAATTGGTAGAACTACTAGATATATTCCAGTAATCACATGCACCAGAATGATTCCAATGGCCCTTTAAAAAAACATAATTAATATAAAAGCAGCATATATAAATGTCACGTTAGAAAGTATGAGAGAGAAGAAATACATTAACTGCAAAACAATTAATGCCTAAATCCGCTTTGAATTTGTTTCTTTTTAGTAATGAAGACATATAACAAAGAACAAGCTATGCGATGCATTATTTACATTTAATTTCAATCCTTTTTTGTCATTATCCGATTATTGTCATCAGATTAAAACACACTTCAGATAAAAACAAAAATATATTCAACACATAATAATGAAGCTATGCATTTTTCCCTGCAGGTATGTCTTCATATAGATTATTAAGAGATGAAAACAGTAGTGATTCTGTCCTAAAAGGCCAAACCACAGGTACATTTTATCGAACGTAAAAAAATAATAATTAAAGGACCCAGATTTTACATTGTAAGATGAATTGTTTGAGGTAAGAAAGAAAACCCCGGATTAGGTTATTTTTTAACTTTAATATTAAGTTATCACCTTTCCAACTATTTTATTCATGACAATTATTTTTACAAAGATTTGTACTTGATGTCTAGTACAAAACTTGTTTATAAAAATGCTAATTGCATCGACATAAGGAATTTACTTTTCTCCCGTTAACCACTATCAGAACCAAAACAAAAAGTCCTTTGTCCTTTTGTCCAAATGATAACATTAAACATGACGATGATTTCGGTCTTAATGCGGGGTTCACACAGCGCCGATTATAGCTTCCGTTTGATATCAGACAGCGCTAAGATACGAAAATCTAAAAAGTCGGATTACTATTCTCATTGATTTGGAATGTCCTAACATGGTCTCAAAGAAGTCGTCTACGTTCGTTATAGATTCCTATGGATCGGGAATGGTCCGGAGAGGTTCGCCAACTACCCCGACAGTTAATGCGGCGTTCACACATTGCCGATTATTGCTCCCGCTTTAGATCAGAAAACAATTAGACACGAAAAGTGAAAAAAATCGGATTACTGTCCTCAATTATCTGGAATGTCCTTTTAATGTCTGAACGCAGTCATTTAAGTTCATAACAGATTCCTATGAGTAGGGAATGGTCCTTGTAGTTTTGCGAAGCACCCCCGACAGTAAGGTGCGTCCCGTAACATTCGTGGAAACTCATCCGATTTTGTCTACTCGGATTACAACCCGGACTCTGTCGTGACAGATTCTGCTGTATCGAATTTACGATTTTAATCCGATCTATCAGAATCTGTTTCGATATAGTCACGATAGTATTCCTACTAGACACAATCGGATGACTTTACCCGAATAAAACGGGAGCACTTAAGCTTAGGTGACACATTCACGATTTTCACTGCCGTCTTTGACAGGACCATTCCAGATTAAAATTTATCAAAATTCTGTTCAAGATCATATGAATCGTGGATGGAAATTCAAACCTCAATTAAAATTTGTAAAAAAAAAAATTTAATCACGACAACAATCAGATATTGTTCAGGAAGCGTCGTTATTCATCTGTTTTCAAGCGAAATTGTCCCGATAATCCCGTTCTCGATCCCATTCTAATCAGATTTGTATCTTTCGCATGGTAAAATTCGACCGAGTCTGTCACGACTGCGTCCCGATTCTACAGAATATAATCCGACAGAGATCAGAGAGTGACAAGACAGTGAACCGACGCTGACGGAAGTTATCCGTTCGAAAACTGTCGGCATAATCGGGATGATTAGGTACTGTCGGAACGTAATCCTATCACGGTCTGCTCTATTGCATTGCAAACGGCTTTGTCTGGTCTCAGTTGTATTGTATTCTGTAATTGTCGGGACTCTGAGGTGGGTATCATTGACGAATTTAGAAATAATAACGGGTCTGTTTCGGAACGGTTTCGGCAAAAACGGTTCGCAATCGACAAGATCTGGATGCAATCTGGACTCAAACAGCAATGAAAAATTTCTCTAGATCATTCCCGTTCCATTGGACACCATCCCGAATACACAGAACATTGTTAGGAATTTGATCCGATACAGCAGAATCTGTTACGACATAGGCACGATTGTAATCCGACTAGACAATATCGGCTGAGTTTCCCCGAATGTTACGGGACGCCCCTAACTATCGGGGTGCTTTGCCGAACTATTCGGACCCTTCCCGACCAGTAGGAATCTGTTACGAACTAAAACGACTGCATTCAGACAAAAATAGGACATTCCAGATACTAATCCGACTTTTTCCCTTTTCGTGTCGTATCGCTGTCTGATCTCAAACGGAAGCATTAATCGGCAATGTGTGAACCCCGCATAACGGTGTTCTTCCGCCAGCATCGGTTCACTGTCTGGTGTTTGTCTGATCTCTGTCGGATTACTTTCGGTAGAATCGGGACGCTGTCGAGACAGATTCGGTCGTTGTGGACCATGCGAAAGATACAAATCGATTAAGAATCGAATTGAAAACGCAATAATCGGGACAAATTTGGTAATGAACGGCTAAAATGGAACACTTCCTGAGCAAGCATAGCTAATTGTTTTCGTGATTCAATATTTTTGTTTTACAAATTTACATATCAAGGACGGCAGTTAAAATAGTGAATGTGTGACCTCAGCTTAACTAACTACATGAATTTGTTTCTTACAACAGTAACATATTTATCTAACTTTGATATTATGATTGCATACTATTCGTTTGATATATTTCATTCCATAGATATATGAAAACTAAAATCAAGGACAATGAATTTTGTTTTGTAAATATGCATATGATTTAAGTTTTTATTGTCACAATATAATTCTATTTTGGCGTGTTATAGATTTCGTTTTACCTCAAGGGTTATAAGCTTTCAAATTAACCGATTTGATTCAATTTTTTATATTTTATTTATAACATACTGAAACATATATTCTTATTACAAAAAGTATAAAATCAACTATTAACAATGCATGGTTCGATACTATGTATCAGCATGTCGGATTTGTTTTTGTCTAGACGACATGGAATTTACTGTCGAGATTTACTTCGATTTTTGTAAATCGAGTAGTTAACCAAATGAATACTCTTTTCCCAGTTTGAATGATGACATTCTTTTCCTTTAAATAGCTGAATTCATGCGTAACCTAATTCCATCTAATGAGTATAATTGAATGTTACATGAATTCGGATTCAAAGAGGTAGATTTATCTACTTACAAGTGCAATTATTCGTCAGCGAAGTTTATTTGCTTATCTTGACAAAATTTAACCAAACGTGATGCTAAAATTGAATTATTATTTCACTACATATTTATTTTAATTTCATTATTGATTGATAAAAAAAAACATATTCTACCTTTGAAGGTAGAAACTTATATAGAAACAAACATATCATCAACACTTGAGTGCCTAAATAGTGTAGCTATACTATTGTTGTTATTTGATTTGCATTATGCATTATGTATTTTTACTAATAGGTCTATCGTCATATAGATTACGCACAGATGCAAACTTACGCGATCCTGTCCAAAACATCCAAACCACAGGTACATTTCTTAAAATGCAAGGCTTTTTCTAACTTACTTGCTTTATTTGCACTTTTGTTATAAGGTCAGGAATGAAACCTCATCTCCGGATGTCTTTTTAACTGTAATTTAAAAATTCGTCAGTAGAATTTTCTTATTCATGATATTCATTCCATTTCAAGCTTAGGAAATGAGGCATAATACAAGTGAAATTATTTGTTTAATGTACCACTGTGTACTGTCAATCAACCAAAATATCTGTTTTTCTCTCACATCAATCATTATTTGAACAGAAATAAAAAAGTCTCTGTTTCTATCTTCCATCGAATACAATTAAAATCGGACGAACTTTCTTTACTCCCTACAACGATTCACGAATACAGCATATATATGTCACGTAACATAGTTTGGGAGAGAACGAACATGACTGCGCTACTGTATTTGCATAAAAACTTGTTCTATTATGATTTTGTTTTAGAAGTAAATGACAACCAGATTAAAGGAGAAGCTATTTTTTATGGTGAGATATTTTTACATAACTTTCAAACTTTGTACTTATATAAATAGAACCAGTTTTAAATGAAATGAAGCATAAGATATTTTAGTAGCTCTTCAGAAGTGCTCAAGCATTTAGCAGAATGTTTATATATGAAACTATTGTGATTTACATTTTTTACAATAAATAATGTGTTAACTCTATGTATTTATCTTTCAATCAAATGCGAATTACATGTGTATTTTCTCTCGAAACAATAAATCAGCGGAATCGAATGTTTCACCCGAACATTATAATTCTTATGCTGTTTTCTAGTTATTATGTCTAGCGTATTCAATATTGGAAATATACAAACACAACAAATGATATTCATGGTTGTCCGTCCTCCTTTCACTGGGATAGAAGTTATATGGCGCCCTAATTGCTTTAACAAGCATTTGATCTTATGTAATGCACTGAAAACATTTGTCTGATAATATTTTTCAACATCTGTTTAACATTTGCCATACCCACGGCACAACATCAAAAATAGTAATTGTTAAAGCCATTGCTAACCCTGAACAAGTATGACAAAAAGTACAAACTTTGACAGAGATTGATGTAAAATTGTAAAAATTTAACAAAAGAAATAATTGACCTAAAGCTACATTTTTTAATTCGAGGATAACTATTTAGTGTCAAAAAGTATTTATTTTCTATAGTTAACACAATTATGTATATTTTTACGAACAACAATATTTCTTAAAATAGTTTTCAAAACTATATTCTGAATTTAATTAGGTCTTTCCATTTTTTTGGCCGCATCCGTGTTCATTCTAAACCTTTATATATGTTATTCAGTATCATCAAAGGCAACTAACAGTTATATATTAAGAATAACACAAATGCGGCCACTCCCATTTAAGACGAAACCCGTCTAAAATTTCGAAGATTTCAGTAATTTACCATAACTTAATGATGCTAGCACCCGATATATGTGCATTGTATTGTCAAAAAACAGCTTATATTTATGTAGCAAAAGTATTCTACTTTCCAATATATAACTAAAAATGTTCATTTAACAATTTTGTAAAACTGCTATATTTTGGGGTCAAAAAGGGGTCTTAGTTGACATACTCCATTGGTTAACTTAGGTGATGCGATACGCTGTTAAAGAAGATTTTAAAGTAAAATGGAATACGCATTTCATAATGGCTGTTGAAGCTCTAAATGGTTTTAAAGAGATTTTATAGTTTTTTATACTCGTATGCGAAATAAAAGGTTTAATGGGAAACTAAAGTTCGTTCTTGGGTCCGCCCGTCTGTCAGTCCGTCTATCGATCGGTCCGTTTGACACTTCGCACAATAACTTAGATTATTCTCCACTACGTTTAATTGCATTTTAACACAAGATTATGATTGATTCCAAAAAATGCTTTTAAACATTAGATTAGATCAAAATAACCTTGGCGTTCCAGACTTTGTCTATTTGAATCAAAACATTTTTTTCATAAATCAACCACTAAATCTAGTTTGGTTGTTTTGATTCCCTCGAAACATTATCTCATTGTTGGGGATGATGACAAGAAGCTAACTATCGATTTTATTGATTTTCTTGTTGTTCCATAGTCATTGGACTTCATCAATTTTAATATTTTTTTCACTGAGCACCTACCAATTTATGTATTTATTTACAAGCTAGTTGGATTTATAAATATAATATACTGTTTGATTTAGAAACAACAAAAATCGATAGTATATTCCAGAATTATGGATCAGTCAAATGAATATGATGGATTTTTTAATAGATCGTAATTTATTGCAAGCGAATTGTATTAATAGAACTGACTTAACGTAGAAGTCTAAAAATTTACCTAAAAATGGAGAGGATGTATTTTTCTTTACAAAACTGCTCTGATAGAACTAAATAGTTCCGATCAAAACAAGTTGAACCATTACAATATTAACAAAAATTCTATAGCCTAATGTAACCCACTTTTACTAGACAAATGGAAAAACAAATATAGTAGAAATTAGTCATTATAGGAAAAAAATTAAAAAGGATTAAATTTCAGAAGCATGATTAGATACTGCTCCATAAGTGACACACGTTATCTTGGTAATTAAAGTACAAACTCGGTGAAAACTCAAAAGGTCGTGCTTGGGAAAAGTGGACAGGATTTGGATTTAGACGTGGACAATTGGAATTTATCTGTTAATATCTGTAAAGCGGTCACAAAACGCACGGAGGCGTCCGTAAGATTTTAAAATTGATAGTTTTGCACAATATTCTTAATCTACGAACTTTATTTGGCCCTTTTAACCTTTTTTTTTTATTCGAGCGGCACTGATGAGTCTTTTGTAAACGAAATGATCGTCTGGCACAAATATTGAATTTGAATCCTGGGATCTATGATTGATTTATTTGACAAGTTCGTTTGAAGGGATAACTGTATTAAACATAGTTCTTATCTGAATGTGGTTTGATTGTTAAAAAACATCCCCGATACGTAACAAATATATAAAGAATAAATATATCAAGCATTCTAAAAAAAACAGTGAATCAGATTGATTTTCACATACAAAGTCACTAAACATGTTGACAATTATTTTTTAAGAACAATAGCAAAACCTAAGCTTTTAGTTTGATGTTTAGAATACTTTCCTAATGGGGAGAAAAGGCATATGATAATATTATAGCCAATGGAAAGAATCATAGACTAGAATAAAAACAAAACTATTGACTTTTTAAGTAACAATAACGATTCACGCCACCACTGAAGCGCGGAACAATTGCTGATGTTATCGCTATTTCTTATTTTAAAGAAGCTTAATGGAAGACCTGAACCCTAGCAACATGTTATTTATGTATTCAACGAGAAGGAAGATCATGTTTTTCCTATTTAGGCAAACCTAGAAACAGAACTACAGCTCATTATGCAATTCCTCCTTGGTAGTGTCTGTGTGAGGGGTTGTGAATGTTGAGTTTTCAAGTTAATTGTCGATAATTTATTCCTATTTATCAAGAATTTTACGTCATTTAATTTACACACAAACCATTTAGTTCCAGGCATATCTGCGGGAACGAAAACATATTTGTCAAGGAAGAAGGTGCAAAATATTTAGATAGCTTTGCAACAATTGGGTGGTCAAAGAAAGACCCATTCAGTGTCGACTTCCTCAAATGTCGTTAACCAATTCATTACTATTTTAAAGTTGTGTTTACAAATAACATTATTGTTGAATTTTGGTGACGACATTTCTGGTCATCTGATTACATATTTCACACAGATAAGCATTTTACAACGTTCAGGTCACTCTTTATAATGTGGTCAAGCGGATTTTATATAATCAGTAAACTAGTATAAATATAGTTAATTGAATTTAACTTCAAGTCCTCAATTTTGACACCCTGTAACACATGTTCCTTGAAAATGTAAGTTAGTTATGGATATGTAAAACAATAAGATATGTAATTCAAAGTAGGGAGTATTTTTCAGTCAACTGATTGATGATAAAACATATTAGGAAGTGGTGTTGTTACGACGTGGTGTTGTTATTGAGACCTTTCGAAGCAACAATTTACAAAAGACGATTTATCATCCATTATTCGTTTTGCTTCAACACTGCTGTATAGGAACAATAAGGAATCAAGTATAGTAGTTCGGAAAACGTAACCTTAGTCATGCTGGGTTGACATTAAATTATAATTAATTTTGGTTTTTCCTTTTTATGTTTGCTATTATTTCTACTAATCTGTTATTTTTATGATAATCAATCAATTGTTGTTCTCCTGTTTACTATCATCCCAGACAATTATTCAATTTAACCTATGCTCTGTCTTCAATTATTTGCATGCATTTATTTTTTTGCTTTTTTTAACAAGAAAAAAAACCTCTTCAGGTGTCAAACCACAAATTACTCTCTCTAATTTAGAACGTACATGTATGTGAAAGTAGGCCTATTCGAGATAAAAATAGAGCGTTTGATATTATAGTTTATTAAGCAACAAATTTGCAGAAATGAAACTTTTGGTGGAAGAGAACTAAACTAAGACCATTTTGAGCCAACAGTTACTTGTCTATGAAATGGTATTCAACATTGAGGATAAATGCGCTCCATAGTAAACTTATTTAATATTTCCAGAATATCAGGGTTATTTTTAATGGTACCTCTATTCGGGTGAATTCTTCTTTCTTATAAGATTTTAAAGGTATGATGCAAATTGGCATGTATAAAGGCGATACCTGTAAGATGCAGGATATACCTGGTTTCTAAAAAAAGTTAGACTTAAAGTAAAATATTTAGATAGCTGTGAAAATTGAAAAACCTGTTTGAACAGATAGGCATTTTTGATTGGTGGTCTGGCACCTTAAACAATACAAACATAATTATTTATGTGAATTTGTATTCTTATTTATCGTAAATTACGTGACACCAAAAACTTTGACTACGACAGATTTGACTCATTTTATTTTTTTTATTAAATGTTGAAAATATATTCACCATGACTTGGTGAAAAAAAAAGTTCAAGAAATTTGAACCATACAACGTTCATGCACAATTTAATTCGATATATGGAAATTAAAACTTTGATTGATCACCAATTGTGGACATAGAGAATCTTGATTTATCCTTACATGTACTAATACAATGTGATTAAAACATTTAGTTGATTTGTAAATAATAAGGTATCTTAGTTGTTCTGTCCCCCCTTTAACATTCTATAAAGTTGGCTGTCACATTACAATTAAATAATTGTTCTGAATCTCATTTTGGTATGCAATGCACATTTTAAAATTAAAACTAAAGACAAAACAGCAATCAGTTACATGTAAAGAAATTCATCAATGACCATATTTTGACTTTTAAAATCACAATCAACTACTCATAACGGATTAAAGAAATTTTGAAATTACCTTTCAAGGATTTTTTTTTACAATGAAATCAATCCAGTAAGAGGATCAACTCATTATAATATGTAACGAAAAGTAAAGTAAAAAAATGACATCAATATTGTATTAAAGTTATTAAATTTTCTTAGGGCAGTCCCTTACTTCCATTCTTCTTTAAACACATTTTCTTCACCCTACTTTTAAGCATACAGGAAGACACTTTGCAATAAGTTGTAAAATATATTGTTGGTTAGAAATTTATCATAAATAAACCGTAGGATTTGTTATAATAATTTGTGTCATTATATCATCATACTTGCCAAATTATATACATTGCAATAAAATTATGGTATATATTTGCTGAAATATATACATAGGTCTCACAAAGGAAAATGTATACCTATATGATTTCTTCTTCAATTATCACAATGTATTATACCCGGACAATATTTATCAAGGATTTGCTTATGTTTTTCATGTATCTTCTCTTATGTCATTGTTAAAGACTACAAAAAAGAAAGAAAAACCAATTCAACCTGTGTATATCGCATGCGTCCGAATCTTTTTTTGTTTTTTGTGCCTTTATCAGAAACGCACAAAGTCAAAAGTTTGAAAGACAAGAATACATAAGAACTGAAACTGTTTAAGAGAAAGTTGAATTATTATGAACCTTATTTGAATCTTTAAATATCGATGTGTGTGTACCCGATACTAGTTTGTGAACGTCCTATCTTGCATTGTAATACTATATATATTATTATATGTGAAGGTCCAAGTCAGTGTATGGCTTCTCGTCCTTTTCCGATAATTTAATCATGATGTCTTTGTGTCCTTCAAGTACCATGCATAGTCGCATTTGTCATCCTTGTTTAGGATTATTCCGTTTGTGTTAAAAGCGTCCGTATTTTATTTCTTTCATTGGATGGACTCTTTAAGTCATAGCCAATTTCGGGCCAAGTGAGCCAAAACGGGGGAGTCAAAAGAAATTGTCCTGTCCCAAAGTTCAGATGATTTTTGATACTTTTACCGTGTTTACTGAAATTACTTTAAAATATTTTACAAAAATTCATCCTGCAACAGTTTCAACATAACTTCAACCACGCTCTTAATGGTCGTAATTTCGCGGGTGTGTTTTTTTTTCAATTTTATATTTCTTGCAGGTCCTTTTAAAGGTCAGGTGACTACTATGCAATTAAATGCTAGTTTAAGGACATGCACACTTTTTTTCTAAATTTAAAGTGCAAGTTATCAACTTTTTCGAACAGGCAACATTGAAACCTCTGAAACATGATCAGTTTATCAGTTTTTTTAATGCATTTAGAAAGCATTTTATCTTTTTAAAAAGTGTAAATGTAAAAGAATGGCTCTTTTGTTTTCCCTCTAGCTATTTTTCGAATGCTTTCAAAGAAAACAAGAATATGAACAATATGCATCTATAAACAATTTATATGTTTAAGTTTACATTTGAATCATAGTGTAGACAAATACGATACCTTTGTAGGCCAGAGAGAATCAGACGACATTCGATTAGTTTTATTGGGAAGAACTGGATCCGGAAAAAGTGCCACTGGAAACACCATTTTGACAAAAAAGGAATTTTTGTCTAAGGCTTCAGGATCATCGATAACGGAACAATGTCAAATAGCGGTAAACCGAAAAGCTGGTCGCAGATATTTTGTTGTCGACACTCCGGGCCTATTTGATACTAAACTCGCGCATGGCGAGATTACACAAGAGATTATTCGTTGCATTCACATGTCAACACCGGGACCCCACGCATTTTTGCTAGTCCTTAGATTAGATCGCTTTACGCAAGAGGAAATTGATACCTTTACCTGTTTATTTGAATTATTTGGAGAGAAGATGAGTTCGTATGCAGTTATAGTCTTTACGAGACTGGATGACTTAGAAGACGAAAATACAAACATTGAAGAGTTTATAAATAACTCAAATCAAAGCCTCAAACATTTCATAAACAAGGTTGAAGGTAGATATGTTGCTTTTAACAATAGAGGTACAGAGGAACAAAAAAATCGACAAGTATCGAATTTAAATGAAACATTAGTAAACATGATACAGAAAAATGGTGGAAATCATTACACCAACAAGATGTATGAAGAGGCAGAAGCTCACTTGCGACAAAAAATACAAGAAGTTGAAAGGTTAAAAGCCCTAGAGAAACAGAAGGAAATTGAAAAAATTGAATCCAAGTTTAAAGGTACAATGTCGGCACTAAAATCTAATAACAATATGTTAGAAAAAGACCTCAGAAAACAAAAGGAAGCCAATGCAAATATCCAGTCAGAAAAAGAGAAATCACAAGCTATAATTCAAGGTATGCATCATGAAATGATGCGTTTGAATGAAAATCACGAAAAAGAATTATTCGAAGCAAAAAAAGAAGCAAAACGAATAGAGGAAATAAAAATGCGAGAACTGCAAATTAAAGAGGAAGAAAATAAAAGACAAATTCAAGCGATGGATGCGAAATATGCAGAAACCGAAAAACGGATGCAAATGTTAGAAACCCAACGACAAACAGCAGTACACGAGCAGCAGTACAATTTTCAAACCTCGATGGAACAAAGTGTTAAAGCTATAGTTCAGGAAACGCAAAGTGCACAAATGAAGAACTTTCAAGATATGTTGACTGAATCTAAAAAACAAACGCAAATGTTTCGTGACCAACATAAAGACTTAATGAAATCGTTGGATGAAAGCAAACAAATGGCTCAGCAGGAGAAAGAAAGAAACCAACAATATATGGAACATATGACAAGCGTAACTGAGCAATTACAAAGTGATTTGAGGAACGAAGAAAGACAAAGAGCACAACTCGAGAAACAATTCAGAGAGAAAAGTTGCTCAATTTCTTAAACACTTAAAAGTCTCATTTTTTCATCTTGTGTTTTGTATATATTTTTTTTTATTTTGATTTTTTATTAAGTGTTATAACATCCCTTTGCTATCTTTTCTTTCATAAAATAAATGATTGTGGCTAAGATGGAGAGTTGTCCCATTGGCATTAATACATCATCTATTTATGTATATCAAAGGAAAATAAAAATAAATCTGAATTGTGGTAACTAATAATTGAGGGAGGAAAGACGAGATCCTGACTACGATCCATGTTACTTATTTCTTGTCATCTGCGACATACGTTCTCCAAATCGGCGAATTATGGCATGGCAACGACCTTATTTCGTTTTGGCTCTCCTAACAACAGCTGTTATGTGAGTACAACTTCTAAACAAGAAACGTATAGTTAACTAACTTAGTTATCCTTCGATTAAGCATATAAAAATGTGACATTATACATAAGCTGAAGTTTTTCTTGAATGTATTTATACGTTTATCTGTTTATTTAACAAAGATGTCGTGCAATGCTCTTCTGCTTTTACTTATTGGTGTACGTTGCGAATAGTTTTTTTCTGAAATTTGTTTTTCTGCAATAATTGATTTAAAGTTGATTCCCATTGTAACTTTATAAAAAAAAATTAAGATTCTAAATGGGCAACACTAATAGCATCAATGGTCAATTGTACGGTTTGTTTTCCACTACTAGGTCTTTTTTAATTAGCCACCCAATTGAACAAAAGTAATTGTTCAATCATTTTTATTCGTTGTGTACCAATTTTCGTGGATTTCATGGGTACAGTAAATAAACTCATCATAGATACCAGGACTAAATTTTGTATATACGCTAGACGCGCATTTGGTCTACAAAAGACTCATCAGTGACGCTCGAATGCAAAAAAGTTAAAAAAGCCAAATAAAGTACGACGTTGAAGAGCATTGAGGACCAAAATTCCTAAAAGTTTTGCCATATCCAGCTAAGGTAATATATGCATGAGGTAGAAAAGCCTTAGTATTTAAAAAATTCTAAATTTTGTAAGTTAATTTATAAATATAACCATATCAATGATAATTCATGTTAGATCAAAAAGTGCTGACTACTGGGTTGGTGATACCCTCGGGGAAAAAATCTTCACAAGTAGTAGCATCGACCTAGTGGTTGTAAATAAACTCATCATAGATACCAGGACTAAATTTTGTATATACGCCAGACGCGCGTTTCGTCTTCAAAAGACTCAACAGTGCCGCTCGAATCCAAAAAAAGTTAAAAAGACCAAATAAAGTACGAAGTTGAAGAGCATTGAGGACCAAAACTCCTAAAAGTTTTTCCAAATCCAGCTAAGGTAATCTATGCATGAGGTAGAAAAGCCTTAGTATTTCAAAAGTTCTAAATTTTGTAAACAGTTAATTTATAAATATAACCATATCAATGATAATTCATGTCAGCACAAAAAGTGCTGACTACTTAGCTGGTGATACCCTCGGGGAAATAAATCTCCACCAGCAGTGGCAAATCACCAAATCAAGCATTTAACGAATAACAAATTCGCTATAGGCTTGTATGCAACCCTCTACACAACTATGAAATTATACATCCATGAACATGTAAGTTTTCTTTAATCCACAAACATTGGTACCCACGAAAAACATTAATCCACAGTAACATAAATATCCAGTAACTATTCTGTACTATTTCTTATTTTGAAAAAGAATATTCCTAATGCTGCAATTTTCTGTTCCGTATGAAACAATTCATTCGTAAATAATTTAAAAGTTTTTGAATAAAAAATGTAATCATTTAATCATTTTATGCAAAGCATGAATCGAAAAAATTACTCATTTTCTTTTGTGGAGTAGCGATATTTTCTAATATGAAACTATATATTTGCAGACACTTAATATGATATATCAGCCTTATCTTCCTGTTGAACGTCACGTGACAATTGATATTTAAAGCATCTGTCGAATTTCTTTTCATTCTTTTAGCATAGTTTTATATGTTGAATTTTAACTATTTGTTCTTGTAAATTACTTGTTTTTAATTTGTTTTCTTGGATTTCGCATTGTATATTACATGTCCGGGACGACGGTCACTTTTTATCTGTCTTTGTGTTGAATATAACTTTTGTCATATGTGAAATTATTTTCTGGTTTTATTGTAAACTGTACTAAATCGTATTGTCTCTCTAAATGTTTCTTTCAAATAATGACTAGTTATTATTTGTTTGTGTGACTATTTATAGTAAGACCTACGTTAACATCGAATTGTTAGAGAGAATAGTGACAGTAACCACATTAAATTCCCTGAACATGCTGAAAGGCTTCACTATTTCAAATAAAATTAATTAGTTATACGAATGTTTATTATGAATATATCATTGATAAAGAAATACCGAATTGATCAAGTCTCAGTCAAGCTCAGATAATATCCTACTCAATTCCATATACTGATAAATTAAATAACAATCAACGTTACATTGAGGATGTTTTCTCTTTGTTCTGTGAATTTAAGGATTTACTTGTGCTTAGACGAAACGCGCGTCTGGCGTGTATACAAAATTTAGTCCTGGTTTCTATGATGAGTTTATTCTACTAAAATGTATAACAAAGATTTATTTGTCAGACGAAATAAATATGTACAGCAAAAGTTGTCTTTTTTTCTGAGTTTTAACATTTCCTTTTTGCATGTAAATTGTTTACAAAAATCATTATCATTTTTATATGATATGCAAGCTAGGGCACCATTTGTGTCCTATGGACACAAATCCGAATTTATTTGCCTTTTTGCTTTATATGATAAACAAATAGACACTTTAAAACTCAAAATTATCAGAACACAAGGAAAAACTCAACAGACTGATTGAGCAGCAAAACAGAGATTTCCTAAATTATTACAAAGATTCATAATTGCGACTGTTCCTGTACAATTCCATTTTAAACGAAATATAACTTCTAAATGATTACCATTCAGGGTAATGTTTGTTTTATAAAAACATGAATCCAAACAAGATCCATAGAAAAAAAGTAAAATCACAAAAATACTAAAGTCCGAGGAAAATTTAAAACGGAAAGTCCATTAACAAAAACTTAAACACACCAAACGAATTGATAACAACTGTTATATTGCTGACTTGGTACAGGCATTTTTTAAAGTTGAAAATGGTGGATTGAATGTTGTATTATAGCTAACTCAACCTCTCAATTGTATGACAGTCGCATCACATTCCATTATATTGACAACGATGCGTGAACAAAACAAACAGACATAATTCATGTATTGGTAAACATGTCAAAAATAGTGGTATAGCAGTCGACATTGTGTTATAATCTTCATCATTAAAAAATTTCAAGCAATTATGTAACAAAGAATCACAAAATGGCATACAGCTCTAGCATATTAGCAAAAATTAGAGACAAGAATACACAAATTTACCATAGTACAATAACCCAATGACGGGATGTATAAGTACAGAGCCACGTCATATATGTAACAAAGAAACATAAAAAGGTATAAAGACAAAGCGCAGAGCAAAACTGAAAGACAGCATACGAACATGTTTCACAATAGCACAATATCGGGATGTATAAGTACATAGACACGCCATACATTTAAAATTAACACCAAAAAGCACACAGACAAAGCAAATTAGTTTTTTTTTGTAATGACATATGTTATGAAAGGGGAGGGCTCAACATCCTGTCAATTCAATGTATTTCTCTTATAACATAAACAAGGTCACGGTTTTTGCAGACTGTTTGTTACGTACTTTTATTAAATCTACTGGATTTTTATTTGTTGACACTTTAGTCTGGGAAAACATGCTTTATTTAGTAGTTGTTATTGTTTTGAACAAACCTACAATATTTGCGGGTTCTCTAAGATTTGTACGTTGTGTCTTTTGTCCTTATGTTAGTTATTTTCCGTCTGCTTTGTTACATGTACTTCTTATGTTTTGCTGTTAAAACATGCTTACCCTATCCACATTCTGTATGTGACTGTCGTAAAGCAAGAAACCGCTATGCAAGGGTTGTTGTTGTTTGTTACTGTCTATTAGTTCTCTTTTGGTTAAATATTATTTTTATGGTGGGTGCTTTCATAGGTGTATACGATATTGGTGTTTCTAATTATAGATAGAGGTTAGTTAACAATTTAAAACGGAAAGTCCCTTACCAAATGGCAACTTCAAAAGCTCAACAACATCAAACAAATGAACAACAACTGTAATATTCCTGATTTGGTATATTCAAGTTTAATAAATATGTCGAAACTTAAAGAAGATAGAATGGTTTCAATGATTTGCATGGCACCATGTTTCGTCCGTTTTTATTTTCTGTCGTTATATCCTCTTAGAATATCGTGTTTTGTATCTATTTGAACTTTTTTTGTATTATTAAGATATTCAAGTTTGACTGTTATATGGACTGCCTGCTCAAAACTGTATTGATTTGTGTTTTTATCGTTTGATATGTTTTACTATAAACGAAGGATAAGTGATTCTTAAAAAACTCGTCTGTTCATGATTAGAAAAATAAAATGCATGTATCAGTGGACGTTTTATGCATATTATGGAACCAAACAATTCATCAAGAATCAAAAGTATTGATTTCAAGTTACTTGAAGAGCATAAGGTCTATTGATTAATTGCAAAGTAACAACAACTTACTGAAAAGAAAGTTATACGTTATCCGAAAATTGATCTTCATGTTCAATACATAATTTGATATACATCATCTAAGACTGAAGTCTATTCAATTAACATTACTTTAATGACACGTGCATGAAATATTGTACTAAAAGCTTTATATCACTAAACTTCTATTGGTACTAGTACTAGTTGTTTACAATATTCGAACAGTCCTTTCCAAAACTGTGATATCTTTGAGTAATGTAAGTAATGTAAAGTGGTTAATGTTCGCCAATCATGATGTTAAGGATGCACTTTGATGAAGTATTTGAATTTGTGTCAAATTTTCGGACTCCTTGTTTTTTATCCCTACGATACAAGGTAAACAATTTTGCCCTTTAACACCCATTTATTTTTTCATATAAGACTTAATAGCCCATAAAAGGTCATTTAGCAAAATTTAAATAGATTCTTGATTTTCTTTCTTCTAATTTTAGACCCAAATAGTACCAATGGAAATATAAGGTAAAAGTCCGAGTCAGCCTTTCTCCGACCTATTTTAAAAATAAGATATCACGAAAAGGCGCTCAATGACCTATTAATATGTTTACCTTAGTTTTATCCTGATCTACTGCCATTACGGCTTATAGTATCAATTTTAAATTCATATTGCCCTGTTTCATTGAGGACGAAATTATTACGTTTGGTTTGCTTCTAGAAAAAGACGAACAAGGCGAAACATGTATCTTCGACAAAACATGTGTTACTCATTTGCAATATCTTATTCATCATTAATTGCAGTTAAACAAGTACCTTAATGTAATTCAGATCTTTACATTACTACTTCAGGTGATGGTGAAGATTGGCAACAATCCTAAGTCAGGAACTTATTATTCAGTGTTTATCGTTTGTGGTTCATAATAACTTCTTGTTTTTTGTTTTTATTTTATATAGATAAGACCGTTGGTTTTCCTGTTTCAATGTTTTCGCACTAGTATTTTTTGTGGCCCTAGCTGGATGTTCTTTTTGAACCGATTTTGAAGATCGTACATGTACTTTGACCTATATTAGTTTACTTTTAACCAATTGTGACATGGATAGATGGTTGTCTCTTATACCACATTTTTTATATCTACTTTTAATATATATTTGTTGAGATAGATGGATTGATGGATTGATACTTCAGCTATCAATTGGGGTACTAGGTGGTACGAATTGTGACCTGTTCTAGTTGATTTTGTTTCTCATTGATAGCTTTTTTATTTTGGTTATTTTATTTTTTTGATTGATTGAGTGTTACTTGTTTAACGCCAAAAGTACAAATGTTCAGCGTATAACAAGAACGATATTTCATTTTGATTTGTCTGATTACATAGGTTTTTTTTGACAATTTATCAACATTCATACTCTTAAACGAAAAAGTTAGTTATGAATAATAAAGGATCGATATTTAAAACTATTAATGTACTGGTTACTGTCAGCATCCAATTTTAAATTTGAAGGACGAACAGAGAAAACCAAAATTGTAAATGCCAATGATCATGATCACAGAAAAGAGGAGCATCGCATTGGAACACATAGAAATAACCAAGACATGACGTATTATTGGGCTAGAAGAAGAATAAATTCACAGACTGATGATTTCCAGAACAGGAAAGGTAAACACCAATTGCTCAGCCCCTGAAACACTTGATATCGAATAGAAAACAGTAAAATTGACTTAACTTGAAACAAAAACCATACACATAAAAAAAAGTATTGGAAACAATCGTCTCATAGGCAAATGCAACGGTTTCATGTTTGATCAAGGATGAGTTTCTATAAGCTATTATCCGATGAACGAACTTTTTAAGTTGAATTATCTTTAATATTCATGTAAGATTAAAATAAAGTATATCTTAATCTTTACGTCACTTTCACAATCGACACCTATATTTTACGTTCATGATGTGTTATTTAACAGTACTATCTTTTTGTTCGGATTGAGCAATTGTGTTTGTTTGTAGATTTCTTACCGTGTATTGGGAGCTTTGCTTTTATTAATCATGCGTGCGATTTCTCCCCAAACAATGTGTTTGTCGTATTTGTGCATCATCAAGATAATTTCATGTTTGTGTGATCGTTAAAAAGTAGGACATAACAGATATTATGTGTATACTGGTTAATTAAAAAATATCGTTTTCCTTTGATTGACAAACAGAGGAAAACAAAAAAGAAGACGACTATTACCATAAAGGACAGAAAGTTATAAGAACGCATCAGATGAATAAAGACGTGCAGTACTATAGGACTAGACGACAAATAAATGCACAGACTGATTCATTACTTGACAACGAAGGTTAATAAATAGGCAAAGTTTCAACTTCTGAAACACCTGTCATTAAACAGCAAGCAGGAGATTTGTCTACTTTTCGGTTCAAGATAAATAAATGATACAGGCAAACTATACTTTAAAAAACAATGACAAAATATATATGGAGTAGCCTTTTTCATTAAATCAACTTTTTTCTTGCAAACAAAGTTTCTCTGGAAATTAAAACACTTTTTTTTGGTATACACAACAATCGAAAACGACATCTTTTGAAATCAATTTTGTAAAGAAGCTTTTTATGTTTTTGTATAGTGTGCTGTAACAACATTGCAAAAGGTATTGGCGGTTGAGCGCTAAAAACCAATGATAAACCATTAACATTCAATTAGGTCAGAAGCAGTTGATGATAACTTTCTTTTGAATTAGTTTATTGTTTATTATTTTGTTATGAATATGACCGTTGCGTTTTTGTTTAGTATCACAGCATCATAAAATATATGAGTAAAGCATTACCCGTATCATGCCGTTTTGTTTTTTGTCAATGATCTTGAAACTAATCATGTCGAGAACTATAGTTCATTAATTGCTAATTATTAAGGACCGTTCGATGAGCTTGACCTATGTAGATCCTAGTTTTGTTATTGATATTCACAACACATCACTTATTTATATTTAAGCGTTTTATGGTCATTCGATCCTTCTTCAACTGATGCAGGACGCTGATTAACACTTGTCGCTTATATACTAAGTAATCAATAAGGAAGATATTTATATACTAGTGTTTATAATATCAAATTTAATTTTAAAAGGATCAACGAAGACAAATATAAATAAAAAAGACGAGGAAGGAATTGCAACATCGCATCAATATTATATAGACAAGGCATATTCTTGGGTTACGAGAAAAGAATGTTCACAGATTGATGAGATCTTTGACGCAGAAGGTAAATAAACTTTCCATGAGTTAACTTCGACCAATTACATGTAATTTGCAAAAAAGGGAAGTTTAGGTTCAGCATTAAAGAACAATGCAGGCAGAGCTAAGGTTGTCACAAACTTAATTTAAGAAATCCTCATGTACCGACACGTTTAATTTACATCAAAAGAACACACAGCGTAAATGATCACTATTTCTGTCGGATGTGGTCATGCATTGTTTTGTTAAAAGACTTATATGTTCCATTAATGAATAATGGAAATGGGAATAGTGTCAAAGATAAAACAACCAACCAAAGAGCAGAAAAAATCTACGAGTGGGTCTTTAACACAACGAGGAAATCCGGCACCCGTACTCGGGCTTCAGTTTTCCCCTTAACAATGATGCACACTAGTTCAGTGACATGGGATGTCAAACTAAACTCCAAAACATATAAATAAACTAAAGTTTAACATCATACATGACTCACAAAGGCATGAAAGGCCAGAGGCTCCTTTGGGGTTAGAAGGTTTGGTAACATCTCAACCTTCCCCTCTACTCAATGTAAAAAAAATATACATCAGTACGCCTAGTAAAACACAGTTTAAAAGAGGTCTGAACCATTATCAGTATGTGCCTAGATTGTCAGACGTTCTACAATACAGCTATTGCATGTTTTGAAAAACAAATGGTGCATATTGCAGATTAACAAAGCAAATAAAAACGTGTTAATAATTGATATGTCGAAATTAAATTTCCATGTGCAATGTATTCATAGTAAATCGAACATTTAATAATGATAGTTAACCGCAATTGTAATATACATAGTTGATTGTGCGGCATTTAATGTCTTATCCTGAGACGACAAAAATCAGTCATACAGCAACCAATCAGAATGTATTCGTGTAATTATTTCAAGGTGGTGTGTATGTCGACTGAAACTAATAGCTCCGTACCGTGATGCGAAGCAATAACGAAGAGGGAAATAAAGGGTAATTCATCAGTTATACTATGGTTGTTACCTTTAATAGATATTTTCTCCTTTCGTTTTTGGGTTAATGACTGCAAAAGAGACATTCTACTTTCCACTTAAATGACCAAAAAAAAATAACACGCCTAAAATTTACGATGTAAGATAGTAAATGCATATTAAACGTCATCTTAACAGAAATTTAAAGTTTAAGAAACCATATCTATACCTAAAACCACACAATCCAATCATAACATGGCAAAGTGAACTATTGAAAGCATTTTGATTAAAAAAAAAGAACAAATCAGTCATTTTAATTTATACATAAAAAAAACGCGAACATGATAGAACGTATGGCATCTGGTTTAATAACATTGAAATTAAGGATTCATAACATTCAAATCTACCACTACAATAATGATATGCATGTAACGTCTTACCATTTAATGTAATAGCAATTTCTGGACTTGATTTTGGTTGCATATAATCGTAACTTGTATATAAAAAGTTTATTGAATAAAGAGCACCGTTCTCTGTAGTGAATAACCACAGGCCATGCATTAAAGGGGAAAATTGAATTTTGGCTATACTTGGTATAATCATGTTTACAATACTTAGTAAAGGAACTTGTAAATAAACGAATCAGTTGTTTTCTTTTTTTGAGAACTTATAGTGCATGTACCAAGTGACAAGAACGTTCCACTAGATTAAAAACAGATATTCCTACTTAATCTAATAGTGTGCTAGTCCAATCACTCATTTTTGTTTATAATGAAAGAGTTTGAACTTTGAAAGCAATGGAAGCGATTAGATCAAATATAGGACTGGTAAATTTGAGATTATTTCAAAAAAATTACTTATGATTATGATTGGGTCAAATTTATGTGGATACATGTGTTCATCCCATTTTTTTCTGTGAGACAATGTAGTGATGTTTCTTTTAACGAGATGTCAACAGATTAAACCACAACTTTTTGACTTACGACTACCTGTTACGACTTGTAAGGTAACGATCAAACATATATTAAAATGATACTTCCGATTGTTTATAAAACGGTTTAAAACTTAAGATTTGACTTACGACAGATACTAAAATAAGCCCTTAACTAGGTTTTTTTTTTTGCCGATCCATTTCAAATATTAGAAATCGAATCATTTGCTAGCGAATCCAAATGCCAGATTTAAATCAAGATCTCGCATAGCTATAGTATTTGAAGGAACATGGCAGAGGGACGATAGATAACAGAGAATAGTCCCACTCATCGATTGAAAATAAAATGACAACGTCATGGCTAAAAATAAAAAGACAAACAGACAATAATAGTACAGAAGACACAACATAGAAAACAAAAGACTAAATAACATGAACCCCTCCAAAAACTGGGGGTGATCTCGGGTGCTCCGGAAGAATAACCGGTTATTAATTAAATGACAGCATACTAGATTCAAACAATTCCTTCTGTTAATATTTAGTTATAATGCTTGGTGTTTCTACTTCTGAGATTCGAGTGGCATTTATGTTTCAAATAATTTGTCTTTCATTTTCAATATGTTTGTGATCTACTACATTCAAGATATCTCAGGGGTTTTCGAATTTTCAAGCGAATTATATTATTAGTGAAATCATTTAAGATTTTTGTATACTTTAAATAGAGAAAAGATCAGATATAATTGAATACTATACCTTATCGTTTTTAGATACAAGAAAGGGAACTATCAGTGAAGAAAATGAAGAACAGCCTTCGAAATTGAATCATTATTACTCGAAGAACGATTGTCAAAGAGGAAAAATTAATTCGAAAGTGGAGGCTGTTGCCGGAAAAACAAGTAAAGTGTCTAAGTCAATAGAAAGTAAAATTTATATTACAAAGATCTTTAAACGTAAAAGATTATTGTCTCAAAATTAGGACTAAAAAATCAACAATTAAAGATGAAACTCAATTTAAGACCATGGTTGATACATTTACTTTGGTGAAATGGAAGGACATGGTTAATGCGCATGACAGGTTACATTCTGATATACCCATTGTTTACATATGTGCCAGATTAACTCCTTCAAGTACGACTTGAAGTTATTGTTATCGAACAAAAAATACTGCAATTATACCATGAGTAAATAGTGTATGAGGTAACATTCTCGTCACACAAATAATCTGAACAACATCTGACTTATATCGATTTTAATAATCTGAGATTGTTTATAATTACAATGAACAGAAATATTATATCTTAAAGCATTATAGATACAAAAAAAATATTTTTACTTGTGAAAATCTTATTATCTTGCAAATGTTCTTATTTAGACAAGCTTAAACAGAAACAATCATTTCCGACGTTCATCGAGTTAATATAAAGAACATTTGCTTTTTTGAATGAAAAAAAAATCTTGTTTGAGATTGGGAGACAGTAACGTTATTTAAAAGAAGGGGGATAACATTCGATTCTGATTTCAATTTTTGAAGAAAAAAAAATTGCCAAGAATAAAATTGATTGATTGTTGGTTGTTTCACGTCTAGTAGCAACTATTTCATGCATATTCAGGACGAGAATAAATTAATAATAATTACAATAAGTAGGCTCTGTAAAAGAGGCACAGGGTTAAGGTCGGAGAAATTTAGACTGCAACGGGAAATGAGGGGACAGACATTTTACCTGGCAACAGGTCACCAATACATGTAAGTATTCTGATAATTGATGATAAATCTGATATTCCGTGATAAAAGGGAAAACATATAGCACTTCCTTTAATAGTTTATTAAATAAATTTTTACAATTCATTTGCTTCTCACTTCATACTAAAAGTACCAATACATGGGGTATTTTTTAATTTCTGTTAATCCTTGATCTACATTTATAATCGCTTTCCTCAATATTTCCAGCTAACACACAGATGTCCTGATATCCATATACCTATATATAACTCTACTGATTCCAAGCAATACCTGTCCCCCAAATTGTGCCATCCTGCTCACTATACAAAGACCATCCAAGCAGTCAGACACTCAGAGTCAATCATATATATGATATATTTTCCAACACAGAAACTACTAAAACTATATTGAGTCAATTTGAAGCGAATTAGAATAGACAGTAAACACAAAACTGTTCAATCTAGTTTTTGTAAAGGAGAAAATATCTCAAGGATGATACTCAAGATCTAGGACTAGATAAATAGACCGAACTTACTTGAATTCTTGAGCAAGTTTTCACCAAAGATACCTTTCACACTGACGAAAGCTATTTTGTTAGATCGAAATATTAGTCAACACAGTTTTATAACATCATCTACTTCAGTAGTACCGTTAACGTTGCGAAAATGTATATATCTTTAGATTTTCATATTTTTTTCCTTACCTGCGCATGCGCTGTTTCGTCTATTTTGGACGATCCGGTGTAGATTGAACTTGTGATTTATCCTCTCCAAGATTTGAACTCATGCTATTAAAACACCGAGTCAATGACATCTGGACTAATTATATACATTATAAATATTTTATTTAAATAAATTGTTAACGGTTCGATAAATACTTCATCTTACAATAACTGCCGAAGGCCACCAATCATGGTTCTTCAACTCAACAAGAAAATCCCACATCCGGAGTAGCGCTTCATCGTGTCTCAAACCAAACTCCAAAACATATAAATGAACTAAATTAATAATAATAAAAAATACATACAACACTTACACTGACCAGAGACACCTGACTTGGGACAGGCGCAAGCATACAGTGGGGTTGAACGTGTAAAATTGTGATATGTCAACCCTTCCCCATATACATCCTGTTAATGTAACTTAAACAAACACACACACGAAAATACGCACAGTAAGAGAAGAAGTTTTCATCAAATGTCAGAATAGGTAGCAACAAACAAAGGGAAAAGTGGATGACGTCTAAATAAGTTTCATATGGACGCTATGGAAAATAGCAAAATACTATAAATGTTGTCATATGATTTTTGAAAACATTCAACGAAGTAATACATGTCTAAGCGTCCTAATATCAACAAAAAAAAAAACTGACGGAAAGGGCCTTGGTGTAAACTAACAAAAGATAGTTCCACGGCGATACCAACAAACAAATATTTCATAAAGTTAACTAGTCAGACCTAAAAGAAATAAAAAAAAAAAAAAAAAAAAAACCTAAAAAAATAAAATAAAATAAACACCACAATATATAACTATTGAAATATTATATAATATAATCTAACAAACGAAACTTGTCTGGTGACTCAACGCTAAAAAGTAATTCTAAAATAGTTATCATAAATGTTGTCCAAGCCTATTTATTCTAATGAAAAACATAAATTTGTATCCGACAATTACATCAAAGTATACATTTAGCGGTTTTGATAATTTCTTTATGTTATAACCCGAGTTAACTAGACTATCAATTATTGGTAATTGAGACTTATTTTTTTACAGCTGACAATGAAGACTGTATTCGTCTAGTTTTATTAGGAAGAACTGGATCTGGCAAAAGTGCTACCGGAAATACCATTTTGGGCAGTAAGAAGTTTGAATCAAGGCCGTCTGGCTCATCTGTAACAGATCGATGCACAATTGGTAGGGGAATGTTTCAGGAACATAAAATTGTTGTAGTAGATACCCCAGGTCTATTCGACACAAACCATTCTACCGATGAATCCACGAAAGAAATAATTCGTTGCATCAATTTATCGTCTCCAGGTCCACATGTCTTTTTGTTAGTTTTGAAAGCAGATCGATTTACAGATGAAGAAAATGACACTGTAAACAATTTTCTCGAACTGTTTGGTGATCATATGCTTGCATACACAGTTGTTATATTTACTCGACTTGATGACCTAGAAGAAGATGGGACAACACTTGAGGAATTTATTGAAAGTTCCACTGATGCTTTGAAACAGTTAATAAAAAGGGTTCAGTTTCGAATCCTTGGTCTCAACAATAGAGGAAACGTAGAAAAAAAGTCTTCTTATGTTTCATCACTGAATAAGATTATAAAAAAAATGCAGCAAGAAAATTCTGGCAAACATTATACAAGTGAAATGTATAAGGAGGCAGAATCTAGAATGCTAGAGAAGATAGGGATCGCAGAAAGAGAAAGAGAGGAAGAGAAGCAACGGAGCGTCGAACGAATTGGAAATAAATTTAAGAACGAAATAACCATCGCAGAACGAAATAAATCCCGTCTTCAAAACGAGTTATGGGAACAAAAATTACAGCGCATAAGCTTCGAAACTGAACATCAAGAATCTCAACAGAGGATTGTAAATATGCAACGCAGTTACAACCGAACAAAAACTGATAATCAAAACGAACTGCGCAAGACCGTAGAAAAAGAAAACCAGAAAGTAGAAGAAAGATTAAACGCAAAACGCAAACAGCAATACATAAGTCGTCCGTCATTAACAAGATATCCATGGGGTATGATTGATGAGAAACAGCTGAGCGAATTGGAAGATGAAAAAAGAGCTAAGATAAAGAATCAGGAAATACAATTCGAAAAAGTCATCGCAGCATATGCTAAACTACTAACTAATGCAATGAACGAGAGAAAGTCTGAAATGCAAAAGAAGTTGTTACAAGAAGAAAGAGCGCGGGCTAAAATCCTTTCGGAACAGAGGCAACTTAGAGTTCAGATAGACGAGATGAACAGAAGAAAAGAAGAACTTCAAAGAGAGCGAGAACAAGAACAGAAGTCTTATAGATATAAAATTGCAAGAATCAATGAAAGACGAAGACAAGTAGCTTATGCTCAAAGTGCATACCATCAGGACTCAGACGATGACAGCTTCTGTATCATTCTTTAGCAATCAACGGCTTCGGAATTTGATATGCTAGTTACATAGTGGAAACAATCTATATTTTTTGAGAGGATTGAGCACTGATTTGTACAGTACAATATCCAAATAGTACACTTGTTTTACTTTCATCTGATTGTGTTGATTCAAAAACAATTCCTATTTCGTTAATATTGAAAAACGGAGTGAAAGTCCATTCAAATCAAATGTGCGTTGTGCTAATGACCTGTAATGTTTCTCAGTCACCTATTTAGTGGGATTGGTCAATTTCAAATAAATATACCACTAATCAAAAGGATTTGTATATATTTATTGATATCAAAAGGAAGATGTGATATGGTTGCCAATGACACAACTCTCCACAAGAGACCAAATGACACAGAAACTTACAATTATAGGTCATGATATGGCCCTCACCAATAAGCAAAGCTCATACCGCATAGTCATCTAAAAACCCAGAAAACGGTGCAGTTGAAATCATCACGAGGAGTTGCTTGACAGTTATGGAACAACCGTTTCACAGATGATATCAGATATGTTCCTTGTGTCGTAACTACAATTTCCATCCATTTTTACGAATGTGACCACACATTGAGAATGATCTGTTTACCCTTCCGGAGCACCCGATACCACCAAAGTTTTTTTTTTTGGGGGGGGGGGGAATCGTGTTGCTAAGTCTTTAGTTGTCAGTGTTGTGTCCTCTGTGCTATTATTTGTCTGTTTGTCTTTTTATTTTTAGCCATGGCGTTGTCAGTTTATTTTTATTCTTTGGAGTATGAATGTCCCTCTGGTAACTTTGGTCCTTCGTCTATATAATGCTCTGAAATTACAAATGTAAAACAATTCAAAGAAAAAAACATAACGGCCTAATTTATGTAAAAAAAAGATCGAAAAACAAATATGTAACACAACAAGAAACAATAACCACTGAATTACATGATCTTGACTCGGTACAGGCACATATATACAGAATGTGGCGGGGGTAAACATGTTAGCAGGATCCCAACCCTTCCTATACCCTGGGACAGTTGTGAAACAGTACAACATAAGCACAAACTATAAAAGTCAGTTGAAAAAGGCTTAATTCATCAGAAGGATATAAACAGAAATACTACACACGTGGACGTGATTGGATACTTGCATATCCCAACAACAAACAGACACTACGTACAGATCTGAGCATACTCGCAGATACTAACAGCTAGTTAAAAGTCATTAACATCTGATTAAAAAAAAATCACGAATCTTAGACTAAATTATCAATCTGTACCGATCTAACATTCAATAGATTTAGTTTTAAGACGTCATATATAGTCAGAGCAAAACATGAACCTGAACAATGCCAGTATTAAGGTATCGAGAGTTCACTTATAGTTGTAACTTGTTATCTGTGTCTTGCATAAATAGATATGTATCGTATCACACTGCACGGAGTGTGATACGAAAAAAAAAGGTTCCGATTATCTGCCTTAAATAGATTGGCGTATCAGGCGTTACAGGATGATATTATGACATTCCCATTGGCTATTTGTTAGACGAAAAATGACTTTAAAATGTTAAGACGATGTAGATTATGTTCATGTCTATGTCAAGTTTTATTACAATCTGATGCGTACAAAAATTCTTAACACATGCATGTCTGATTTTTAAGTTTGACACAGACACCTGACGTCATACTGGATTGTGCTAAAAACGGGATTAACATTTGCAGAATTTTTCATTTAACAAATTGGGATTGTTAACTATAAGAGAAATAGGTTTTACAACATTTCGGATATTGGATATCACATGATATTAACTCTCTTCATTTTATTTGAATTGTAATTATCCTTTAGCGTTATTCCATTCTCCCTTTGTTATGAAAACCATATATATCAATTAGAATCTTGTGTTTATGAATTTACAAAAAGGTAAATTTACGTATATTTGTATTTGGGTTCTTGTACATTAGTTTAATATCAGTTTTAAAGCGACTTCTACGAATTTTACATCATCAAGTAAAAAATCAACAATAACGAATATATGAGGTAGATGAAGATTAAAATAAATTAGTGAAAAGAGCCTATATCTTTGAAATATTACTTTACAGAACATATTGATGTTCTGCTGTTTAATTATCTAATATTACGAATGCATCTCATATCTGTTTACATTTGTTAACTTAAACATGAATCCAGCGTTGTTTGTTTTCTCTTTTGACTCGTTTTACACTTTTGTTCTATGGTGGAACCTTTTATAGCTTCCTTTTCAAAAATGATATTGCTCATTATAGACGACTGATATCTTTGATATGAGGGAGGAACAAACAATTATTTGGTTTATATATAAACATGATACACGCATCATTATATAGCGTAGAGAGAAAACAAAACAAAACAAAAGAATCAAAGATGTAGTTTAAAGGAACAGTCATAAGAAACATGATTCAAAACATCTTTGTTCAAGTATGTGCTAGATTCGTAGGTTTTTACTTAAACAGTTTTGACATTGCTATCAAAACTTTGTTTAAACCTACGACATTTCTGAAAGTTGTGTACACTTTCACTTGTACTAAGACTTAGTGGGCATGTCCTTTTTTTTCGAATGTTTAACGAATGATGAAGAAAAGGTGTTGGTGGTTGAGATGGTCAGTTGTTTTTGACAATTACTGTAACGTATTTTTTTCATATAAATAAGGCCGTTAGTTTTTTCGTTTGAATTGTTTTACATTGTCTTATCGGGACCTTTTATAGATGATTATGCGGTATGGACTTTGCTTTCCTGTTAAAGGCCGTTCGGTGACCTACAGTTGTTAATGTCTGTGTCATTTTGGTCTCTTGTGGACAGTTGTCTCATTGGCAATCATATCACATCTTCTTTTTTATAGTATATTTTTAAACATGATGCGAAATTTTTTTAGATATCAACCGGACGGATAAACACTAAAAACACAAAAGAAACTTCTTCTAGAGAATGAATGAGTCTAAACTGGACGATTTAAGATTAAAAAGAAATTGTTAGGGACATATTTTGGATGAGAAAGCTAAGGACAGTATCCCCAGAGGACATTATTGGAAAAACATAGAATTTGTTACTCATTTTCCTGACATCACTTGTTTCCAGTAACACCGGCTTTTTTGTTGTCCATTCGCTTGATGAGTTTTGTCATTTGATTTTGCCACTTGAGTAGGGACTTTCGGAGTTCAATATTTTTGTGATTTTCCTTTTTCCTAACTTGACTCTTACATTTGCAATATTGTTTATACATTTTACGGACGCAACAAGTTGGTTGACCGTTATGAAATTATCGTTTCACAAATGATATAGGATATGTTCCGTACGTCGTAACTGCAATACCCTTCCCTAACATGAATGTGACCTACCGAATAAAACTATTTACGAGTTTGTTATCACATTAGTATCACGACGGGTGCCACATGTGGAGCAGGATCTGCTTACACTTTCGGAGCACCTGCAATCACCCCTAGTTTTAAGTAGTGTTCCTGTTGTTTATTCTTTAGTTTTCTATGCTGTGTCATGTGTACTATTGTTTGTCTGTTTGTCTTCTTCCTTTTTGAATAAAAGCGTTGTCATTTTATGTTCGATTTATGCGTTTGACTGTCCCTCTGGTATCTTTCGTCCCTCTTTTATATATTATATTGTGTAGTGTACTGTATCATAACTATATGATCCATCGACCGTAAGATTAACATTGGCTAGTATTCAGTCATTTTGTATATACATGTATATATAGATTTGATTCGAACTACAATTTTTCCATATTTACTTGCTGAACATGCATTATTCATCCATTTCAGTCCTTTCAGTATAAATATCTCAAAGTCCGTCAATCTAAGATTTTAAAAACTCATCGATCCAGGGTTGAAACAGCAAAAATATTAAACTAGGGAAATAAATACTTCGGCAAGTTCCTGCCCCTTTGTCGGGTTCTTGTTTCTTTAACATATTCCCAAGATTCATTTTTAATTTAAGGTGGATCGGCCCTTCAACAGTGCGCATAATTTAACGCATGTTTCAAACGACAAGCGCTCTGTGAACGGTCGCGTTGGATTGCGATGTAAACAACTGCATGTCACCGTACGGCTGTCACAAACAAGTAAAACCCATATATACTACTATAAAAGCATCTGGAGTTCATATGTACGCTATTTAAACATAGTGTTACTATCATTAATTTCTTTTTTTCTAAAGATATCTTCCAAGTATTGGTAATATTAACTTACTATATATTTTTTTTTAATGTTTTTAACATGACAATTTTTAAACAAACTGACTAAATACTCGACAGTAGCACATAACATTTTTTTAAAGTTCTTAAAAATAATAGGCACGAAAATATCATAACAAATTGTTTCGTATACATCATATTCTATGATTCCGCAAATTCTTTAATATGAAACATCAGGATCATTGGTCTCTATTTATGATATTTTCCTCTTCTCTATTTTGTTATTTTGTTAATTTTTCTATTGCCTGATCATAGATGGATAAAAGATACCAGAGGTACAGTCAAACTCATAGATCGAAAAAAACACTGACAGCCCCATTGCTTAAAAAGAAAAACAAAAACAAACAAATACAAATAAAAGTACCCAAGTCATAATATAGAAAAGTAAACACGAACCCCACCAAAATATGGGGTGGTCTCCACCGTGTTTGCCAAACGTGTTTGTATTCAAAATTCAGTTAGATAAATGTTTGGCACATTACAGACAAATATATATCATTTGAAGTACCAACAATCTGTCAATAACTTGGTTGTCTTTCTTCTGAGAGATAATAGCTAGAAGAGTTATATAAAAGTCGGACTATTAGTAATAGTACATAAGTAGAGTTACCTTTCGTTAAACTTATAACAGATAGAACAGCTATGCATACGTAATGCATATTGGTAAACCGTTTACAGTGAAACCTGTTTCACTACATCACTCAAAGGAGAGTAAAAAACGTGGTCTCATCAGACAGGTGGTCTTTTAATACAGGTAAAATCTATATGAAATCTACAATAAAGGAATCTAAAATCAATGGTCTTATAACACAGGTGTATGCCTAAAACAGGTGGTCTCTTTAGCAAGTCTTTTGACTGTATATACAAAAATAAAGATGTGATATGATTGTCAAAGAGACAATTCTACATTTGACATCATGTGTGTTTTTAAGTAAACAAATATTGGCCACTTTACGGCCTTTCACATTGAGCACAATCCATACTGCATAGTAGTTGAATATGTTTAGATAAAAAAAAAAACACTTTGAATTGATAAACCTATTCAAACGCACAAATTGGTCAATATCTAGATATGTTATTGTAAGCTGCAGAACAATCCGTAATATTCAAGACGGTAATAGTATATATCTAGTTTATGACATACGTTTTTGTTGTTCATGTTCATTTGAAAATAAATAAGCGTAACTGTAAATTTAAGAGTATATAGGGGGAGGGTTGAGATATCAAAAAACATATTTAAACCCACCGCAATTTTTCGCCTGTCCCAAGTCAGGAGCCTCTGGTCTTTATAAGTCTTGTATGATTTTATATTTTAGTTTCTTGAGTATAATTTGGAGTTTAGTATGACGACCACGATCACTGAACTAGTATAAATATTTGTTCACGGGCCAGCCGTCTCCATGTGCACAAGTTTCTTGATACATTGAAGACCCATCGTTGGCCATCGGTTGTTGTCTGCTTCCTGGTCGGGTTGTTGTCGCTTTGAAACATTCATTCCCCATTTACATTCTAAATTTTATTCAATATCAAAACAGCGCTAGTATTGGAACATCATGTGCATACTAGAAAAAAATATTAAATGTATAGAACTTGAACTGGTCACTAGAAAAAAGGAAAGATTTGATAATCCTCCGTGTGCTTAATAAAATATTGTACAAATAAGTTTCATATATAAACGAAAAGTACGAATTATAAAATTGTTTCTGTCTCTATTGAAACTTGAAATAATTATACATGTACAATATCTTTGATTTGTTAACATGATAATATTAATTATATTATATGATTATGCAGTATTTTGAAATGGACCGTTTAGAGGTTATTGAAACATATAGATATTCTTTATTCCGATCATATTGTACAAAAAAAATTTCATACTTTAAATCAATGTACGAATTATAGTATAGTTTATGACTATATTGACACTGTGATTAATATTACATATTCTACATCTTTTTGATTAACTAAACTGACAATAAAGATCATTTAAACATGGACACTTAGATATTACTGGAGCATATAGACATATTCTCTATTTGGACAATTATTCGGCCGTACTGGATGTATAAATTATACTCGCCAACACCCTGAAAATTGACAACGTTATATTGTATGCTTCGTTTAAAAGTATTCCACGCTATTGCACTTATGAAAAAAACTTTATAGGTGTACCTTCGGCAGAACAAGGCGAATGCCCCTCAAATGCCCCTATCGAGCCTACTTTTCTTGATAATTTTGATATTTTTTTCATTTATCCCCTTCAGTCCTCCTTTTATCAAAAAACTCAATAAGTTTAAACAGTGGGGTACGGATTATAGTTATAAATAATTTGCAATTGTCTTGTAAATACATAATATGACTAATTTACATTGGACAATATAAAGCAAATTATTAATACAATAATAATAAATTGTTAATGGGCGCTATGTTAAACATCTCACTGAAATTTAAAATCGATTCTATGTTAAATGAGTTAAGAAATGAAATTATTGAACTCTACCCATTACATCAACCTTACGACGACGTTGTTCAAAAGAAATACATTGTGTGAACACTTAAACGTAGCATACTATTAAATGACATGTTTTAATATCGCGATCTATTGATAACCTGTAGTGTTCTATTGATCTGAACAAGCTCTACTGTAGTGTTCTATTGATCTGTACAAGATCTACTGTAGTTTTCTATTGATGTGTACAAGCTCTACTGCAGTGTTCAATTGATCTTTATTATATTTTTGAAAAGGATCATAGTCGTCATTATGGCAGAGTATAAGAAAATTCTATATCAGGAAACTTATTCCTATGATCCACCTGAATGAACCGTCGATAAAACTCATCTGATGTTTATTGAGTGAGCGCTAGATATTGTTTTTTTGGAGACCAGATGACAGTTGTTGTAATGTATGTAATCATTAACCAAGGATCTCCATGGATGAAAATTGAACGATGAGGGAACTTTCACAATACAAACTGTGTTCATGCCGTACAGTGTAGCCTGTCGTACAGTGTAGCCTGCCGTACAGTGTAGCCTAATCGAATATATTTCATTCCTCTATGTATGGAATGGCGAACAGGCTTATACGTATACATTGCTTATCTAAATTATATTTATTTGAATTTTCATTATAGATGTTATATAAGTATCACTGTGTTTATTAATTGCCATTTGTAACCATTCAAATGCCAAGCCTTCATTGTCCCCCTTAGTTAAAATAACTAAATGCTGTCCTAATATGTAGTTTTCTTGCTCACTTCATATAAATAAATTTTAGAAAGGAAATGGAGAATGTGTCAAAGCGACAACAACCCGACCATAGAGCAGACAAAAGCCGAAGGCCACCAATGGGTCTTCAATGTAGCGAGAAAATTCCGCAGCTGGCCCCTTAAAATATGTATACTAGTACAGTGATAATGGACGTCATACTAAACTCCGAATTATACACAAGAAACTAAATAAAAAATCATACAAGAGTAATTGTTTTACATTGTCTTATCGGGGCTCTTTTATAGCTTTGTCTTTTATAGCTCACTTTGCGGTATTGGCTTTGCTCATTGTTGAAGGCCGTACGGTGACCTATAGTTGTTAATGTCTGTGTCATTTTGGTCTTTTGTGGATAGTTGTCTCATTGGCAATCATACAACATCTTCTTTTTTATATAACAAAGGCCAGAGGCTACTGACTTGGGATCCACCTGAATGAACCGTCGACAAAACTCATCTGATGTTTTTTGAGTGACCGCTAGATATTGTTGGTACAGTATAGCGTGATCGAAAGTATTTCATTCCTCTATGTAAGGAATGGCGAACAGTCTGATATGTATACATTGCTTATCTAAATTATATTTATTTAAATTCTATTATAGATGTTATATAAGTATTACTGTTTTTATAAATTGCCATTTGTAACCATTCAAATGCCAAGCCTTCATTGTCCCCCTTAGTCAAAATAACTAAAAGCTGTCATGAGAGTTCCTATGTAGTTTTCTTGCTATTTTTGGTAATTGTTATGAGGGTTAAAATCACGAGGAGACACTGTCGAATTCAGGAGCTATAAACCCATTACCGGTATTGCTGACTTGCAGCAACCACTAAACAATTCGTATGGGTTCTGTAAAAGATTGAAGAAATTCGTAGAAGTAGCATTGACAAATTGACAAATGAAAATGCTTTTAATGACTTTATCTAAAATCAAAATAAGTAACTCGTCATATTTTTTTAGAGTTATCAGAGTTTTTAGTTTTCCGTCATACCTCGCAGATATTAAACAAAATTACTATTAGCAGTTGTTATTTTCCATCACCACTTTGCATGTGACGTTACAATCCTAGTTTTTGTTATTTGTTTACATGTGTTGCTGCATTTTCGTGTGTAGTAATATAATTTTAATAGATTGAGGAAAACTCACTTCTTACAAATAAAATTTGAGAAAGGAAATTGAGAATGTGTCAAAGCGACAACAACCCGACCATAGAGCAGACATCATCCGAATGCCACCAATGGGTCTTCAATGTAGCGATAAATTCTCGCACCCGTAAGCGTCCTTCAGCTGGCCCCTTAAAAATATGTATACTAGTACAGTGATAATGGACGTCATACTAAACTCCGAATTATACACAAGAAACTAAAATAAAAAATCGTACAAGACTAAAAAAGACCAGAGGCTCCTGACTTGGGACAGGCGCAAAATTGCGGCGGGATTAAACATGTTTATGAGATCTCAACCACCTCAATATGCCAGCTCCAGACCTAAATTAAACTGATTGAAAGATTATGTCTTCATCATATGAATATCAGGCACAATCCCTCCCGTTCGGGGTTTGGTATCATAGTTTCATAAAATATATGAGAAAAACATAACCCGTGTAATGCAAACAACTGGTTTTTTTTTTATTAAATGGGTTTAGTTCCGATGCAAAGACCCTATAAGTGAATCAATATAAAAACCAAATATGCAATCTTTAATGACCTTACAACAGTATCGTAACTATACCCCTTTTTAATCAGTCTGTTTAAAGGTTTTGTAAGCTTTTGAGGTGCATACAGACATTTAAGTGCTTTGTAAAGAATATTACCATAAAAGATTGGATGAGAAATATCGGAACGTATAAGATGTCTGCATGTTGAATTATATCTACGAATTATTTCCTAATACCGATGATAAAATTTAGTAAATGTTTTGACTAGTTTGTGATATCGAAAACCCTGGTGTAATAATTTTTCAGTAATACATAAATTTCTCTCGCTAAAATCTAGCACGTTATCACATACACGAGCGAATCTTACAAGTTGAGATACAAAAACACCATAAGATGGTGACAAGGGAACGTCACCATCTAAAAACGAAAAATTAACGATAGGAAATGAAAAATCATCTCTTTTATCATAAATTTTTGTATTGAGCTTCCCGTTAATGGTATAAATTTCAAGATAGAGGAAAGGGCAGTGGTCATTGTTAGTATTAGCTTTATTTAAAGTAAGTTCAACAGGATGAATTTCTAAAGTAAACATACTGAAGTCGGCATTATTGAGAGCCAATATATCATCCAAATATCTAAATGTATTGTTAAATTTTTGTATCAATGTTGTTTCGATTGGTCTTTGCTAATTTTAGTCATACATTGTAACTCATAACAATACAAAAACAGGTCCGCAATAAGTGGTGCACAGTTAGTCCCCATTGGAATTCCAATAACTTGACGATATACGGAAGACTGCATAGTATTTTTTAATCATTGGACATTTGAATTCAAGAAAATTGGTATCAAACGAATAATGATAAATCCAGTAACAAATATCTACGGGTATGTGTACTTACATGCGCACGTAAAATTGTCCTTTCTATTGACAACCCTATTACGCAATTATGAATATAGACGGTATGTCTTAGTAAAAAAATATTATACTCAAATGAAGGACTAATCCTGCTGGAAACTGTCTATGTTTGTAACAGTTTTTCATTGGTGTTAAACTTTCAAAGGACACACAGCGTTTAGACTGAATTCTGACTTTATTGTTAAATGGAAATGATGGATGAATAATAAAAAGAGAGTTGTGTTTTTATTTTATTTATGTATATGGTATACATGTAATAAGCTGTAAAAAAGACATTTAAATGTGTCTTATGTTAAAGTTCGTACTGTATTGAGTTTTTTAGAAGTTCTGTATTTTTATACATCCGTCAAAAATTTGATGGAACGTATTATAATATACAAAGGTCCGGTGTCCGTCCGTCTGTCCGTCTGTCTGTCCGGCGTAAACTTGTCGCACCGTAACTTGAGAACGACTCATCCAAATTTCATGAAACTTAATATAGTTGTTTATTATGATGGTCAAATGATCTGTATACTTTTTGGTGAAAATAAGATTAACACTTTTTGAGTTACGGCACTTTGTAAATTAAACAAGAGGGTGTTTTTTTCACATGTCACACCGTATCTCAAAAACGATTCTTGATTATGGCTTAAAACTTTACACACTTAGTTATATCAATCTTAATATCTGTATACTTTTTGGTGATGATTCAAAGTTTTATTTTTGAGTTATTGAGTATTTTGTAAAATGAAGGGGGAGGGGTTTTTTCATGTCGCGCCATATCTCAAAAACGATTTATGATTATTGCTTAAAACTTTACACATGTCTTTGTTATATTAATTTAAAGATCTTTATACTTTTTGGTGATGATTCAAAATTAAATTTTTGAGTTACTGAGTATTTTGTAAAAAAGAAAAAGGGTTTTTTTATATGTTGCGCCGTATCTCAAAAATAATTTATGATTATTTCTTTAAACTTTACACACATCTTTGTTATATTAATCTTAAGATTTTATACTTTTGGGTTTTGAATCAAAATTTTGTCTTAGTGATATTTAGGTTTTTGTAAAAAAAAAAACAGGGTGGGGGGGGGGGGGTTCACATATCATGCCGTTTCTCAAAAGCAATATATGGTTATTACTTAAAACTTTCTCAGAAACTATTTATGATTATTGCATAAAACTTCCATACAAGACGTCGGGCGTATCATGTGCTCATGGTGCAGCTGTTTATTGTTAATTAATTTTGGCAACATTGTTCCATATTACTGTAAAACCTGTTTAAACCGATTCTCTTCGGGATTTCAGATTTTGTCCGGTTTCAACCGATGTTCGTTCTTATCAGGTTCAGTCAGGTTTCACTGTAAAATTTAGAAAGGAAATGGAGAAGGTATCAAAGTGACAACAACCTGCAAAGTTTGACTTTTTCAACGAAGTGAGAAGACCCCTAGATAAAGTTGTGTACTAGGGAAAATGGATGTCATACTAAACCCCATAACATATGAATGAACTAAAATTAAACATTATGCAACACTAGAGGGCTAGATGCTCTTAGCTTAGGACAGCAACAAAAATGCAGCGGGATTCAACATGTTCAGCGAACCCTCCCCTAAACGTCAAGTCAACGTAGAAAAGAAATTACACGGCAATGCACACAATAATACGCAGTTGAAAAAGTCCAGTGTCAAAATAGGTAACAAAAAAAAGAAAATAATCACAAATGATACATTGATAAAAAAGGACCTCTAGCAATTCCTGAAATTCTAGCTCCTGACATCAATTAAACAAATTGATAAAATATGTCTTCATCATATAATCATATGAAATTACAGACTTGGAATGTACTTAATTAGTTATCAAAGGTATCAGGATTATAATTTAGTACGCCAGACTACATAAGACTCATCAGTGACGCACATATCAAAATATTTTTAAAGCCAAACAAGTACAAAATTGAAGAGCATTGAAAAATTGTGCCAAAAACGGCTAAGGTAATCTATGTCTTGGGTAAAAAAATCCTTAGTTTTTTTTATCAATTCAATGTTTTGTAAACAGGAAATATCAAAATATTACAATTTCTTTAAATTCCTTAGATAGTTTGATTTTTTAAGTATATTTATTTCATTTAATCAAACGTATTACTGTTGACATGATCATACTTATTACTGTTGATATAATCATACGTATAACTGTTAATATGCCCAATACAATTTTTAAGAATAAACTCCTGAAAAACACATAATATAACTTAAGATATTTTCTCAAAGTTACAAAAGAAAAATATCTAAAAACTACCTTTAATACCATATTATCAAAATTTTTAGATTTTCGTTGATGAAATATTAAAATATTTATGTTTATTAATGAATAAACAATTTTTCGAACAATATATTCTGAGATTAATTAAATATTCAATTATGTCATTTTTTCTATCGAAGGTCTGTGGTTTTTCACCGAGCACTCCTGTTTCCTTCACCAATAAAATAGGGCTGCCACGAAATAGCCTAAAAGTGGCGCTAAAACACCAACAATCTATCAATCAACTAATTTCTTATTATCATTTGCTATATTTATTTTAAAAGATCCTTTTTTAAACCATTTATACAAATTTTTGAAAATTAAGGACCCACAATGCAGTTTCTAATCTCTTGTATTACATGCAAATATCTATGTAAACGTAAAGATACAAACATATACGAATAAATACCTTTCAACTTGTACCGTAACACCGTCTGATTTTTCCTCAATTTTCATAATTTCGTCTTTCAAATATTTGTTCATAATATGAATTAAAACGTTCAGAATTTGTAATATTTGATTATTAATAGTGAATTGTATCTACTCTCATTTTAAAGACGATTACTTTTATTTTGTAATTTTCCACGCATGCGTGTCTATTTAAATAACAATGTGTGCCACTACAACTACCGATCAGTAGGGCAGAACCTACCCATTGGATGATTTGTTAATTTGAAGAATATTCAAATATTCAAAATTTTTCGAAGATTCATGAATCATTTTCTCTTAAGGTAGTTCGCTTCTCAGTTTCAAAGTAATTAACTTTTTAAAACACTAGTTTATATTGATAGGGGATTAATAAAGGAATCAATAGAGCAAAAAAAATATATAGGTCATCGTGCTTGTTTTCGAGATATTAGCGCTTAGCATTGCAATCCCAAGATAAGTAATAAAACGTAACTCTAAAAAAATACTATATGTCTTTTTGTATTCAAATTATCTCGTCACATAAGTTTGTCATTTTAGTGGTTATTTTAACATTGCCATAAAAGCGAGATGTTTGAGAAGCTATAAAACCAGGTTCAACCTGAACCAAATGTTGAATATGGCAGATGTTTCCATTTATGTTACATTTGGTGTTTGTTTTTGTAGCAGTTCAGTTTTTCTGTTGTTCTTTTGTTTGTCTTTTATACAGGGTGATTGTTTTCCGTTGGTTTTGGTTTGTGACTCAGATTTAATTATGTTTTATTGATTTTTGACTATTTAAAAGTGGCATGCTACTGTTGCTTTATCAATCCAGTGGAAGTTGTTTGTTGCTGTACTATCAAACTTTATTTTCGTTGTAGCACGTTGTAAGATTTTAACAATATTGTTATTGTATGTTTTCACATTTTAATCGAGTTGTTGTGATCTGAGCGTCACTGATGAGTCTTATGTAGACGAAACGCGCGTCTGCCGTTTTAAATTATTATCATGGTACCTTTGATAACTTTTTACACCACTGGGTATATGCCACTGCTGAGGACGTTTCGTCCAAGAGGCTATCACCAGTCCAGTAGTCAGCACTTCGGTGTTGACATGAATATCAATTGTATGGACATTTCATGAATTTCCTGTTACCAAACTTGGAATTTTCCAAAAAGCTAAGTTTTTTTATCCGAGGAATAGAATACCCTAGCCGTATTTGACACATTTTTGGGGAATTTGGGGTCTTCAATGCTCTTCAGCTTTGTACTTGTTTGGCTTGATAACTACATGTATTTTGATCTGAGCGTCACTCTTGAGTGTTTTGTAGATGAAACGCGCGTCCGGCGTATCAAATGATACTCCTGGTACTTTTGATAACTATTTTCCTGTTTAAGGTGGTATGGGTGTCTTCCTCTATCTTGGATTGTAAAAAACAGAGAATCAAGGGTCCAGATTTTCCATCAAGTTAGCAAAAGTTGATGCAGGAATGCAGATGTTTAATGTACATTTTCATTTAAAAGTACCAATTTATAGAATATAACTTCTAAATATTGATATCTTTGCAAATGTTAATTATTTTTGGTTGTTTTTATTTTTTTTTTTTTTAAATTGGCATTTTAAGGGGAGGTAACTCTAAAAAAGTGCATTTTCTGAAAGATTCTGTATGGAATTTTCCTATTTTGTATTTTATCCGGAAAAAACGTACGGTGACCCTATCTTTTTTTTTGATATTCTCAAAGCAGTGTCTGAAAGCTATCTTTTCCATGTGATTATGGACTTTCCCAATTGATCTTCCTCTAAGTTCAGTATTTTTGTGATTTTACTTTTTCCTGAAGTATTTAACAATTCTATCATTTTGTTTCGTTTCTAATCACAAAATGGTGTTTTTCCTGTATAATCCATACAAAATGTGTCATGTTGTCCCGTCCTGTAGCTTGAGAAAATGCGCGGTGACCTATCATTTTTATTATATTTTTCAACATGTATCAATAGATACAACGTTTTGGCAAAGTATGAACAAATTCTATCATTTTTATTTTAGACTCCCATACCACCTTAACTAGTTAATTATTATCTATATTTAAAATTTGCATTGTACTTTTTACATTTTTGTTCTACATATTATCTGTGTGAAAAAAGATAACTCTGTTTGCCTAATGTTTACATAATTGTTTTAGATATTGTCTGTAAGACGAAAAATAATATTTTTTTCCAGTTGAAACTTGTGTTCTAGTAAAAGAAAGATAACCAAATGTTTACCATATGAGAATACAACATTTAATACTGTATACATCTAATCTATTACACTAAGTGAAGCATTAGATATTTCTTTTGTATAGTTTTGCTGCTGTACTTCGTGAATTATTCAATAAATTGAGAACGGAAATAGGAAATGTGTCAAAGAGACCAACACTCAAACATAGAGCCGAAGGCCACCAATGGGTCTTCAATGCAGCGAAAAACCACCGCACCCGGAGGAGTTCTTCAGCTGGCCCGTAAATAACTGTTTTTTTAAAACCCGGCAATAACCCCACGAGACGAAGTCGAGAGAATAAAATGTTTAGCTATATCGCTTCTCCATGCATCTTTTGTTATATTAAATGAAATGTTAACAGGTAAAACAGTAATGACATTTTTAAAAAGAATCAATTAAAAATAAAGACTAATAGGTTAATTTATGGACACACGGTTTATTATAGAATTTTAGCTAACGTTTTAAATTGTGGTTGCTCAACTTAAGTCATCAAGGTCGGTGACCTCATAAACTGTTTCACGATTCTGATCCCAAGATCGATTTGGATCGACTTCACCATGTATTTCTATTGTTTTACCAGTTAATCGATTCGGAATATCGCCAGTGAATCGCCTAGTCGATATCTGGCTATGAGTATCGTCATTGGTCGAACGCGTATTCGTAATATTACTTGTGGTCGATGATCGAACTTCTAGATATTGATGGTTTTCACTTAGATTGTCTTCATTTTGTTGATCTTGATTGTAAATATGACTGTCTCTTTTCGCTTCTGGGGTCTCGTAAGGTTCTTGTTTATCCTCGGTCGATATCATTCGTCGAATAGAAGCTATAATATCTGTACTGTAAATTTTGAATGTTTATAAAAGAGAAATTGCCAATGTAATATATTTAAATGTACAATGGAACGACACGATCTGCTAACTGCATGCACTTGTATATGTACATACTTAATTAAAGGTATAAATATATAGAAAAAGACATACTTTTGTGAAACGGAACGATTTTTCATGTTTTCAAAATTTTCTGCAGCAATCAGAAAAATTAAAACTTTGAAGAAAACAAAGACGAAGACAAAACATATATAAGCCTAGAAAATCAACATGCAGTTAAAAAGAAAAATATCACCGACAAACAACTACATTTACATTGTACATAAGGTTAAATCACATGACTGCAAATATGACAACTATCAATCAAAGAACATATTGCGTGGATTTAAACAATTATAGGTCAACGTACGGACTTCAACAATGGGCAAAACCCATAAATTATGGGCAACAAATAATGACAAATAAATCTCTTAACATTTCCCATTTCATTATTCCTGCATCGTTTTGGGTGAAGAAAATATTACCTTGAATTTAAAATAGCATCAGTTCTATATACATGTTGACAATGTGTATCAATCGACAAGTATAACTCTTTAAATATACCTCTCGCCAGAGGTGTAATCGTCCGTATTAAATTGTGTGCAGCGACAACCACTAGAACATTTTAAAATTCATAAAAAAACACTTCTCATATAAACGACTTGTTGAAAATATATCGCTGTTTTTCGGTAATTTTTAATCAGGTGATGAACTTCCAATGTGGTTTTTTTAACTACTTGTAAAGTATTCGTACTTACTTTGTTTTAACATAGATGTATACAATGATTACAAATATAGTCAGGGTAGCAATTCCAGCCACTGAACCCCAGAGGATAATAAAAATGTCAACTCCATCGTATACTGTGACGCCTGTAAGGAACACTAATTTGTATAAGTTATGTCCTATATTCAGATAGCATTTCAGTTTAGGGTGAAGGTAAGCTTCTGTTAAAATGTGTAAACACGCAGTATTTGTTTGCATCAGTCCTAAATCAATAACCTTGTGTTCATTGGTTGTTGTTTGTTGATATTATTGTGTTTTGTTTTAATATTGATAAGAGTGTTGGTTTTCCTGTTTAAGGTGGTAGACCTTTGTTCAGGGAGACAACTCTTTAAATCAGTTATGTGTTTGTTAAAGTCAAGTTTCATCAATGTTTTGTAAGCATTTACCTGAAACAGATTGGAAATAATCTATGTTACCTAGAAGCTTAGAATATATTTATGAAAATGGTTGACACAAACGTACTGATGATTTTAAGAGTTATTTCCCTTAACCTAGGTCTACCTCCTTAAATTGGTTAAAACTATAGTCATGTACAGCTTGCTGTTCGATGTGAGCCAGTTTTTCGTGTTAAAGTCTTTTAAAATTACTTTGATCTGTAATTGTTATCTTTTTAGACCCTTTGACTTGAATGGAGATTAGTCTCATTGGTACTCAAGCCACATCTTCTTATTACTGTATAATGCACCATACGATAATTTAGATCAATCTTAATATTTCAAGGCAGATATCCATCAAAATGCGATTTTCTATGTATATGTAATGTACAACCATGCATCTTTGTCGTCTTCATTTTAATTATATGTATTTGTAGTTATGCAACTGCTGAGCCCAAAAGGATAATAAAATTTAAATGACGCCTGCAATTGAAATTTAAGGTGTTTACGATATGTACTTCTTGTGTTATTGTAATCATATGCCACAATAAAGATATCGATTAAAATAAATAAACACAAAATAGTTTTAATCTTTCCGCATTTTATTTAAATGTTTGATTGTTTACTATAAACAACAACCCGCCTTCTTCCTGATCTTAATACGTTAATTATAATGCAGATTGAGGAAGTATGACGAGACACGACACATTTTGTTGTTAAAGTCGTTTGTCAAATTGTACACGTTATAATATTATGTAAATATAAATCCAACAATTTAAAGATTGTCTCTTCTTTATAAAATATTGACTCAATGATTTTATTTTAGCGTTGTTGGCTGTATGTATAAAAAAAAGGCAAGAGTAGTATACCGCTGTTCGAAAGTCATCAATCGATTGAGAAAAAAACAAATCCGGGGAACAAACTAAAACTGAGGAGAACTACGACACAACAGAAATACAAAAGAAAAATGTAACACACACAGAAACGAACTATAATATAATATAACAATGGCCTTTTTTCTGACTTTGAACAGGACATTTAAAAAAAAATGGTGGGTTGAACCTGGTTTTGTGGCTAGCCAAACCTCGCGCTTCTATATATGTTATATGTTTGTTATCGATCTTATTTTTTCTTTAAGCATACGCAAAGAAAATAAATCTTCATTAAGTAAATAAATCGTGACACAACTTTATTTCAAATTCTGAATACCCTATTTTCACATTAGTGACTATTTTCATATGACCGTTGGTGAATTTTGTAATAACATGACCAAAACGACGGGCGTGTAGAGCAGGATGACCATTTCTAGATGAAATTGCACAGCGCCATTATTTTTTTGGCATTTGACAAGTTTAGACTAACATGACTAATAGGCGCCAGTCAATTGTAAAAATCTGGTCTTCTTTTCTTTTATTCATTCAATGTTTGAGTGGATGATAACATACGGCAGTTCATCGGTAATGGTTAAAATTCTGTGATTTGGATTTTGCACACGTCACGTATTCATTGTGCTTTTAACAGATTCACAGTACTGAACTGTTGATCAAAAAATTTCAATAACAAAAAGTATTATGTCATAACCGAGGATGAGAAGAATAAAACAATTTCAAAGTGTAAAATTTCAAACTGAACAAAACAAAAATATTAAGTTATAGTATTTTTCTCTTAAGTTAATACATACCTAGCACTGGTGCTAAAATCACTAATGATATAAAAGATTGCAGTAACATTTTCTTTTAGTAAAACGTAGAAAATAATGATTTTTGTCAAAATATATTTAAGGAAGTAAATAACGACCTAATTCCTTTGTCCACAAACAATTCACATGCTTGTGTTTACATTTCTAATTATTTAAATAGCTTATTTTATTTTTCATTTCATCGAGATTTTCATTGTGTTTTTTTATATGTCATCTTCACAAATTAACCATAATTAATTTGGCTTCTAAACTGAATGTATATGTATCATGTATCTAAACCAATTGTTATGTGTTTTTATTGAAATACAAATCCTAACCTGCTTTCTTTTTTGCCTGCTTATTCTTATAATTCGTTTACAAAATAGACAAATAGGTGGGATATATATATGCATCGCTCGGAAAGATATGTTTAATACATAATGAGAACACCCCCCCCCCCCAAAAAAAAAAACAAAATAAAAAATCAATCAATAATAATAAATTAATGTAAGAAAACGAAAAATACCAATATGAAGTTCACTTTTACGACTTTCATCACTTTACTTTATACAATGTGTTTTAAGAGTTATTTCAGGTTGATTTGAACATCATCTCAACACGGATATTGTGAGTTCAAATCCCACCCGTGCGTTTAACATCAATTGCAATAGACAAGGATTGGCATACTTTGTTGTCGAAGGGACTGTTCTCTTTGGGCACTCCTACTTTCTTTATTAATAAAAATGTGCCTTCATGATATAGTCAATAAAGTCAATAATGCTTAAATTGGGGTTAAACATCAAACAATCAATACATCAATACATAAAAGGTTATTGGTTACGAAATGTTTAATTCAGATTTAGATGTAATCGACATGTACTTTATAAATAATTTAAGAATATGTACGAAACAAGCAAGAGAGGTTACAAAAGTTACAAACCAGGAGTACAAACACAAGTATTTATATTGTTTTATAAATGAACAAGGCTTCTTCAGAACTGTTTTTTGTTTTAACTTGACATCAGTTCAGAGAATTTAACTGTTTTTGACGTTTTGTCAAATATGCAGTTCAAAACGCTTTTTGTTTTTGATGGAAAACAAGAATGTGTCCAAAGTACACGGATGCCCCACTCGCACTATCATTTTCCATGTTTTATGGACTTTGAAATTGTGTAAATATCTAATTTGGCATTAAAATTAGAAATATTATACTATAGGGAAAATGTGTACTAAGTTTCAAGTTGATTGGACTTCAATTTCATTAAAAACTACCATGACCAAAAACTTTAACCTGAAGCGGGACGAACGAACGAACGGACGGATGGACGGACGAACGGAGCCACAGACCAGAAAACATAATGCATCTCTACTATCGTAGGTGGGGCATACAAATGCATTCAAATATATAACGATATTCGTCACCAATCTGTCGATTGTTACATAGACTGCAAAAGCGGTCTTCTCTGATCACATTTTACATTCTTCCTGTTTTAATCGGCAACTTAGTACTAGTCGTTCGAATTGGACAAAAAACAATAGCGTCTTTGTAGTCCAAAATATCAAAATATTCCTCGTTGAAAGGTCTGGTAAAGTAGGTTTGGGATGTAGTACATTCAAAACAATTCTGGGCCTACAACCAATCAGCCAAGACTCAAAACAGCCAGAATTATCCTTAGACAAGTTTACCCTAGTATGACTGTCAACTTTAATTTGAGATCATTACAAGGTTAGGGAAAAAGATCAGTTTGACGTTATATATTTTATATGTCTTTTTGGTTAATTGTAATCTAAGAAATGTAAATTAATCTTAAGAAACAGTGTACAAATGTTAAATCTAGAAAGTATAGAAAGTGAATTTCAAATTTTAGTATTTGTTTTTCTCCCGTTTTTTTCTCATTGTGTATTCAACGCTGAACTGTTAGATACAAGCGATGTAACGTTATTATACATTACTTTTACAAATATCTTTATGTACTACATTTCACTTTTACAAAAAATGATAAAATGCTTCTCAGGACTTTTACATCGTTGTGATTTTAAGTACTAGTACTAGGTATGTATTGATTTAGGAGAATAATTCTATTTTTGATTTTTATAGCTTAAAAACAGTTTTGACAGTCAAAAGTGTAAAACATTTCTTTTCACCTCTTCATTAAAGTATTACATAGATATAGGAAGATATGGTATGAGTGTCAATGCTACAACTCGCCATCCAAATAACAATTTATAAAAGTAAACCATTATAGGTCAATATACGGCCTTCAACACGGAGGCTTGGCTCACACCGAACAACAAGCTATAAATAGCCCCAAAATGACTAGTGTAAAACCATTCAGACGGGAAAACCAAAGGTATAATCTATGAAAAAAAAGAGAAACACGTATAAATTACATAAACAAACGACAACTACTGTACATCAGATTCCTGACTTAGGACAGGTGCATAAATGTATGATAACTGTTAGTTACTAAGTGGATATCTTTGGTTCCAATTATTTGATTTATTACAACTTTAAACTTTCTCTGTTATAATCACTTGACTATTCATTTTGCTCAAATATTTAAAATTTATGCACATGCCACATACCACATGTTCGTTGTACTTTAACGTACATTAGATTTCAACTACTATGATCAAATTGTGCAATTGTATATTTATTTTGATCTACATAATTTTACATGTATCCTGCTTTATCGTCAGTGTTCACAGCCGGCTTTTAAATGGGTGAATGGTGAAGTTAAACTCACCCCTTCGTAAATTTTACGGAGGCCATCACGAGTTAGTTGACCGTTATTGAATAAACGTTTCACAAATGATATCAGGTATGTTCCTTACGTCGTTACTACAATCCCCTTCCCTTTCATGTTTGTGACCTACCGAATTATACTTTTTACGTATACCGGATTTGTTAAAATATAAGCAACATGACGCTTATTTGCTTACCCTTCTGGAGCACCTGCGATCACATCTAGTTTTTGGTTGGGTTCATGTTGCTCATTCGTAAGTTTTCTATGATGTGTCATGTGATCTATTGTTTGTCTTTTTCATTTTTAGCCGGACTTTGTCGATTTATTTTCAATTTATGAGTTTGACTGTCCCTCTGGTATCTTTCGTCCTTCTTTTATAGAGCCTTCGGATGTTTGGAGATTGACTTATCAAGTCATTGAATGGCAGTAGTAAAATATTGAAAGAGAGTATTTTCTCTACCTGTATAACATATTTTTTTCACAAGAAACAATGCATATTTTTTTATTTTTTTTTTAGAATAATTTAATGTATTCTTAAGAAGTATACATTCAAAGCTACAAATGTACTCCATTCATTACTTTATAACAGGGGCAGTAATTTTTTTTAATAAAACATGCTATACTGGTTTCAATGTTCAACATAAGACAGAGTCAGAATAAATGACAAATCAAATGGTAGAAGAAAAAAACAGTCTTGTAAATAAAAAAAAAAACAAAAATATGTTAGAATAGAGAACTAGAAAAATTGGTACATAATATCAGATTATTACATGGCATTTTTCATATCGCATGTATTATCAGCCCTAGGTTCAATATCAGCCCAAGAGCCGCATGTTATGATCTTTTTATCATATGGTTCAACAGTAAAGAAAAATAACAGATTCATATATTGATCCTTTTACTTGGTTCCCGAAGTTTAAATAGTAAAAACGTTCACGGACGTCGGACCCAAAATTTAATACATTTAATATGAAATCTTTCTATCATATGCCTCAACAGAGAGAGAGAAAAAAAAACAGTTTAATATGAACGAATCGACAAAAAAATAATTCAACAATATACATAATTATGAACATTGTTTGGAAAAGTCATTTTTTTTACAGAAACTTTCTAAATTATGTTTCATAAAAAATTTTAAAAAATGCATTTATTTAATAATTTTTTTTTTTTTTTTTTTTTTTATTATTTTACACAATATACTTTCCAGTATTCAAATAATTGTTTTGTACACTACTTTGTAACGTTTTTCACTGAAAACGTAGCATTGAGGTGTATTTTTCGGAATTGGCCGAGTATCACCGGAATGCCATGTGATAACGTTACGGAAAGGCATGTGATAACAATCGAAGCATGTGATAACGTTACGGAAAGGCATGTGATAACAATCGAAGCATGTGATAAACTTTTCATACCAGCCCGCTAAGCACCAATTCGAAAAATATGAAATATACCTCAATTTAATGCTGTTCTCATAAGGTAAAATTTATATGTTATTTAGTCTAAGTATATGATAAGATTGATCATCAGTGCCTTCATACTTGACTTTGATATTGCAATATCAACCGGAATGATTCCATAGTGATATCGAATATGTTCCTTGTGTCCTAACAACAATCCCCGTCTCCATTTCATGAATGTTATCTACTTAATAAAACTATTTACAAGATTTGTAATAACATAATAGTTATCAAAGGTACCAGGATTATAATGTAATACGCCAGACGCGCGTTTCGTCTACATAAGACTCATCAGTGACGCTTAGATCAAAATAGTTGTAAAGCCAACCAAGTACAAAGTTGAAGAGCATTGAAGACCCAACATTCCCAAAAGTTGTGCCAAATACGACTAAGGTGATCTTTTCCTGGGATAAGAAAATCCTTAGTTTTTCGAAAAAAATAAAGTTTTGACAACGGTAAATTTATCAAAATTGCCATATAATTGATATTCGTGTCAACACCGAAGTGCCGACTACTGGGCTGGTGATTCCCTCGGGGACGATACGCAACACGACTGGTGCCACATGTGGAGCAGGATCTGAACAACTTTTTGGTAACTGTTATATATAAATCTATCTGTTATCACGTACACACATCAGACAACGGATAATTAAAGTTCTATTCTATTACTTTTATCATCCCGTATAAAAATAAAAATAATTTAACAAAAGTTTAAATTTTACTCAAACAAATATTATATACTGACTGTGATGTTTGAAGATTGACTAATTAAATCATTGAAAGGCAGTAGTAAATAATGGAAACAGACGTGTAGCGCTGTTCGAAATTCGTTAATCGCTAGAGAAAAAACAAATCTAGGTTACAAACTTAAACTGAGGGAAACGTATATATAGTTATCAAAGGTACCAGGATTATAATTTTGTACGCCAGACGCGCGTTTCGTCTGCATAAGACTGATCAGTGACGCTCATATCAAAATATTTATAAAGACAAACAAGTACAAAGTTGAAGAGCATTGAGGATCCAAAATTTAAAAAAGTTGTGCCACATGCGGCTAAGGTAATCTAAGGGAAAAGAAAATCCTTAGGGTTAATATATAAGAGAACTACGACACAACGGAACACAACATTAAAGTGTAAAACTATAATATAAAATATTGAAAGAGAGTCTTTTATCTACCTATATAAAATTGAGAATGAAAACGGGGAATGTTTAAAAGATGCAACAACCCGACCATAGAACATACAACAGAAGAAGGTCACTAATATGTCTTCAATGCAGCGAGAAATTACGACACCCGGAGCCGTCCTTCGGCTGGCCCCTAAACAAATATATACTAGTTTAATTAAAACGGACGTCATACTAAACTTCAAATTTTACACAAGGAACTAAAAGTAAAAAAATAAGACTAACAAAGTCCAGAGGCTCCTGACTTGGGATAGGCGCAAAAATGCGGCGGGTTAAACATCTTTATGAGATCTCAACCCTCCCCTATACCTCTAGCCAATGTAGAATAGTCAACGCATAACAATACCCAAATTATATAGGTGAGTTCATCTCATCACCACATTTTTCTCCATCATAGCGCTATAATCATGTTAGGCCTCTTCATTATTATTAACTCTGAATATTACTGGACAACTCTAAAATAAAACCACATCCTGTTCACCAGAAAGATCGTAAATACCAACTTACAATCATAAACAACATCGATGGTATAGAACAAGATACTATTCTAGCAAATATAAGAATGTACCATAGCTGTAGAAACAAATCAAGAATGTATCATGGAAAAATATTTAAACAAACATGTTATCTTGCATACCTATCATTGCTGCTCATTATCACATCAAATGACATAGACTTAAACCCTGCTCTAAAAACAACAATTTTCCCTTGTGGAACTTGTGACGAACCTGTTACATGGGCAGAAAAGGATATAATGCGCGATACCTACAACCAGTGGTATCACGTCTCCTGTCAGTCTATGAGCTCAAGAACATACAACATCCTTGCAGAGGACAATGCAATAGCCTGGGTTGTCTCATCTGCGACTGTCCGAATTACAGCTCAGTATGCTTTGACCTAGTGCTGTCAACATCAAATTAATTCAGTATACTTTCTGATACATCACTCAAAATCCACTTCCATTAAATTGTATCAAACCCATTCATGCATCCACACCAGAGAGAAAAAATCAACGCTATAGACCAAAAACCAAAAATATACCAATAGAGATGCTTACTGTGAATTTCCAATCCTAAACAAAGTACAGGTTAAAAATCTAGTAGAAAGTACACAGCCTGATATTGTCCTACAGTTGGGTGTAGACCAAGCATTACATTAAGTAAACGCAAGTTAACGCGGCGTGCACATATTTCGTTAGTTAACTTTAAATTTCGCGTTTACTAGTAAACGCCCGTTTACTTCATTTACGTTAACGCGGTCAAAATGGAAATTTCTAATGTCTACTCGAGTAAACGCGCGTTTACTCTGTGTCTGTTTAGTCAGTAGTAATCGGCCGTTTACTTCAGATTTCACAAGTTCAATTTTACGTGCACGTAAAAGTAAACGGGCGTTTACCACAGATTTCTCAATTGAATTTTTACGTGCACTTGAAAGTAAACGAGTGTTATTGTTCGCGTTAACTAATTGTGTGTATTATAAAATAATCGTCGTTTGCATATGTACATTTATTTATGTTGTTAAATGACTTAATATTTTACGTATATGTATTTTGAACCTTAACATTCAAAAACACTTTTTATTAGAAATATAAACATTTATTAATCGCAAAAAAAGTAAGTTCTTATATGCAATGATTAATTTTCAATAAATTAATCAAAGAGGTGTCATTTCATGAAATGCAATCGTCAATCTGTTGATCGAAAATGGACCGATGGATATTTTGATGTACCTTATCATGTGATATATTAGGTCAGTGTATCCAGGATACGAGGACAATCTGCGTTAACGTGCGTTTACTACAAACAGCAAAACTAGAAGACACGCCTTTTTCGCGTTAACGCGAAGTAAACGCAAAAGTAAACGCCCGTTTACTCTTTACAAAATTAGAAGACGCGCGGTTTTCGCGTTAACGCGGAGGTAAACGCGGAAGTAAACGCCCGTTTACTATTGATGTCTACTAAAATTTCGGATTTAACGCAGAGTTAACGCGGCGTTTACATGAAGTGCACGCGACTAAACGCCGCGTTAACTTTTAAGACCCGTCTACATGTAATGTTTGGTCTGCACCCAACTGTAGGAACTGAAACATGGATATACCCAACTATAACAGACAATCAGATCTTCCAACCAAACTATCATATATACAGGAATGGTCGCAATCTGAACTTGGAATAAATCTAGAACGAGCGAGTACCATAAAAAACGCCTTCATAGTAGTTGGTTGTGACTTCAACCTGCCAGGCTGGAATTGGTTAACACGAACCCTAAAACCAGAATCCACTTGCCAAAATAAAAACCACTATAAGTTTGGTGATATCCTGGACGACAATGGTTTTGTACAGCTAGTAGAAGAACAATCAAGAGGCCCCAACACATTGGACCTAGTTATTACAAATAACCCATCACGCTTTACACGTACCAAAATAATAGCTGGATTGTCCGAACATGATATTGTATTTAGCGAAATAGACACCAAACCAATATCAAGGAAACAAAAGCCAAGGAAAATTACCCTACATAGAAAAGGAAACTGGGAAACCATTAAAAAGGAGATGAATGACATCCATCAAAAGATCAAAGAACTAGCTGCAAACGGCAGTTCAACCGAGAAGATATGGTTAATCTTTAAGACCGACGTAAACCAGAGTGTGACAAATCACATCTCGCAAAAAACGGCAAAACAGAAAGACAGCCTGCATTGGCTCACACCCTCAGTACACAAACTAATGAAACGCCGTGAAAGATTGTACAAAAAACATAAAAAGTCAACTGATCCTTCAATAAGATCCAAACTTAAAAAAACAAAGAGAATGGTACAAAGAGAGCTCCGTCGTTCATATTGGAACTACATTGAGAACATCGTAACACATAAGGAAGAAAACAACCAATATAGTAGTATGAAACGGTTCTGGACATACATCAAACATCAGAAAACAGAACGCAATGGAGTTGCACCACCTTGCAGTGAAGGTATACTACACACCCACCCTGTAGACCAAGCAACCATGCTTAACAAGCAATTTCAATGTGCCTTTTTCGCCAAGGACACGTATAATGAACACGAGTTTAAATCCAGATGCAATATGCCAGGTCAATATCCCATAGCAGAGGAACCCAACATCACAGAAAATGGTATACTCAAACTTCAGAAAAAAATAAATTAAAAAGAAGCAGCTGGACAAGATAATATTAAAACTAAATTACTCAATGAACTGGCAACAGAAAAAGCCCCAATCCTTACAATCATTTTCAAAACATCAATAGAAAGTGGGGATGTACAAAATTACTGGAGAACTGCGAACGTAACACCAGTATTCAAAAAAGGAGAAAGATATAAAGCAGAAAGCTATAGAGCAATCTCATTAACTTGTATCTGCTGCAAACTAATAGAGCATATAGTTACAAGCCATATCATGACACATGCTGATCAACATTAAATCCTCTATCCGTTACAACATGATTTCCGTAGTAAACGCTCTTGTAAAACCAAACTAATCGAATTTGTGGATGACATCACTAAAAATATGAGCGCAGGTAAACAGACAGATGTTCTTTTAATGGATTTCTCAAAGGCATTTGACAAAATCGGTCATAGTCTCCTGGTACACAAACTAGAACATTACAGTATCAGTGGTAAAACCAACGGATGGATTCCAGCTTCTTATCCCATCGAATGCAAGCAATGGTAGTGGATGGAGAGAGCTCATCACATATTGATGTAGAATCTGGAGTTTCCCAAGGCTCTCTACTTGGTCGTGCATTATTCTTGTTTTACATCAACGACATGCCAGAAATCCACTCTCCGCCTGTTTGCTGATGACACAATAGCATATCTTACCATCTCATCTGACAAGGATTCAAATGACATGAAAAGTGACCTACATAAACTGGGAACACGGAAAGTCAAATGGAAAATGTCCTTCCATCCGGACAAATGCAACGTTCTTACCATCAGCCGCAAAACAACACCATTCAAACATCATACATATTGCATGGCCACAAAATTGAACCTGAAAAAAGTGCTGAATACCTTGGTTGCACCTTCACATCCGAACTGAAGTGGAATGATCATATCAATTACATATGCAATAAAGCCAATAAGACATTATTCCTTAAGAGAAATCTAAACATAGGAGCAACTTCAGTCAAAGAAAATGCATACAACAGCCTCGCAAAACAAATAATAGAGTATGCAAGTCCAGTATTGGACCCATACTTTAACCGAAATAGATCGTCTAGAAATGGTCCAGAGACGAGCAGGGGATCGGGGAGGGGGTCTGCATGCGCACCTAAGTCATGGCATAATAATCAGCTCGTTGATTGTGGCCATTATCAGGCAGAAGCAGAAGCAGAAACTGACATGCCAGCTCGAAACCTCAATTAAACTGAATGAAAGATTAGGTCTTCATCCTATGAAATCAGACCGATCCCTCCCGTTAGGTGTTAAGTATCATACCATCATAAAATATATCAGAAGAACATATATAACCCGCGTCATGCCAACGACTGGTTTTTAAATAACTGTGTTTAGTTTCGATGCAAAGACGATGTTAAAGCCAAAATACGCAATCTTCAATGACCTAACAACAGTATCGTGAATATATATCCCTTCTTAATAAGTCTATTAAAACGTTTTGTTAGCTTCTGAGTTGAATACTGACATTTGTGTGCTTTATAAAGAATGTTACCATAAAAGATTTGATGTGAAATACATGAGCGTATTATAAGTTAGCATGTTGAGCTATATTAACGAATGATGTCCTTGTATCGATGCTAAAATTTAGTAAAATTTAGTAAATGTTTTGACTAGTTTAGGATATCGAAAACCCTGGTGTATTTATTTTACAGTGATACATAAATTTGTCTCGTTAAAATGTGACGAGAAGAGAAGAGAAGAATCGTGAAGAGAGATTTATTTATCCCGTACAAACAATCATCTTTAAAACTTGACAAGTGACATTAATCCGTGTAAGAACATTTGACACTTACTAGTAGGTGGAACTTTGGAATTACATATTTCAGTTTGGAGGCTCACCCAATGATTGTAAATGTTAAAGCTAGGACGTAACATTCAGCTGAAGAATGGAAAAATCAGTTGAAAATAAAAGACTTGGTGAAAAGTGTTTTTTGTAAAGACTATGTGCTTTATATTCCTTGTTGATGTAACGAAACTGTGCGAATGTACAAATAGTTAAAACAATATAAAATTGTTTAGCACATATTGCAACCTTTATTGCCACTTGCTATAGTTTTTTTACTAGACCGATAACCGAAATGTCTAACTACAGAGTAGGTCGTCTTGTCAAAAATTACATACTTCGAAATCAGAAGTCAGTAATATGAAAACAAGTTTATTGAGACATTGACACTATCGTTAAATTAATGTAAAGGGGCGTTTTAAATACAAACTAAATGAGTGAAACAATATACAGGTGTTTGTTATCTCATAGAACATCAAATCAATTGTTGTTAGTAAAAACAACGATTTGTATGTGTATATTGGAGGCACACCCAATGATTGTAAATGTTAAAGCTAGGACGTAACATTCAGCTGAAGCGGTAAATCTATCGTTTGCAGTTTTCAAGATAAAATGCAAAAAAGCATTTCTCTTGAACTGAATTTTAATGTGCGTATTGTTATGCGTTTACTTTACTACATTGGTTAGAGGTATAGGGGGAGGGTTGAGATCTCACAAATATGTTTAACCCCGCCGCATTTTGCGCCTGTCCCAAGTCAGGAGCCTCTGGCCTTTGTTAGTCTTGTATTATTTTAATTTTAGTTTCTTGTGTACAATTTGGAAATTAGTATGGCGTTCATTATCACTGGACTAGCATATATTTGTTTAGGGGCCAGATGAAGGACGCCTCCGGGTGCGGGAATTTCTCGCTACATTGAAGACCTGTTGGTGACCCTCTGCTGTTGTTTTTTATTTGGTCGGGTTGTTGTCTCTTTGACACATTCCCCATTTCCATTCTCAATTTTATTAATATTGATTTTATGTAGTCATGGATATTTTTCGTCCGGTCTGATCCATATGTGTACATACATGTTTAATTTCATTACATCAAATATTTTTCCTTGTATAAGTATAATATTCCACAATTGATATTTCAAATTGTGATTGAAGCGGTAAATCTATCGTTTGCAGTTTTCAAGATAAAATGCAAAAAAGCATTCACAAAATGACTGTAACACATGTTTCTGTGTACAAGAAAATGGCACAAAAAGATGATTATTTAAAAAAAAAATCACGCTATTTAGAATAGATAGACATCACTGTATTGATTACATAAACTACGTGCTAAAGCTAGGTCTTCCACGTGCTCTAAACATCTTCTATCGACATCATTAATATCAATTATATCAGTTATCAAAGCCGGCGTCAAATTTATTGCGATACTACCCTTTTTAGAGATGGCGTAAATAAGATCAAGATAATAAAGAACTCCAAATGTCTTTATTAATTTCAGAATAAGACCCAGTTTAAGCTGGCAACGAAATTGAATCAATTATTATTTGAATCGATCTTAGAAAGACCAGTTCGCGTTGACTAGTACATTGCACAATAAAGATCCATCGAGATCGATCTTATTTAATCCAGTGCGTTTACACTACATCATAAAACCGGTCTGACCTTTATTTTTTATATATAAATATAGCATTCATCTATAAAAAGATCGATCGCGATCGATATAAGCGTTTGCACCAAAAAAGATCGATTCAAATAACCCACCTCTAGAGGTAGACTTTATAAGTCCGATTGAAAATCGATCTTCCCTTTTACACTGGACCAAATATCGATCTAATAGTAAAGATCGATCTTTTTTGTCAGTGTAAATAGGGTCTTAATCAGATTGTAACCTTTGTTTTGTTTTTTTTAACTATTCACAATCAACATGTATTTTCATAAAACTAAAAAGCGTATAGAGCTATCTCCATTATATATATTGATTCTACTGAATGATTTGATTACCTATTAATTACATTCCTAAATAAGACAGCAATACAGAAAACGACTAAAAACCTGCCATTCTTTAGGATCAATGTAAAAAAGATGATTATTAAAAAAAAATCAGTGTATTTTCAGTAAAAAGACATCACTTTATTGAAAACTAAACTCTATATTTTGTTATACTACTAGATCTTCCAAGAATGTCTAAGAATCTTCTGTAATACAATATATCTACAATATAAACATCAATTCTATCAGTTGTCAAAGCCGGGGTTCAATGTTATTGCAAAACTGCTTGTTTAAAGGTGGTGTGAATCAGATAAAGATAGTAAAGAACACCAAATATCTTTCGGAGTATGATCAGATAGTAACCTTTGCATTTTGTAAACTATTCAAAATCATCTTGAATTTAAAAAAACAACTATAAAGCGTTTAGAGTTATCTTAATTATATATTGAACCTAACGAATGATTTGTTTACCTAAATTTAAACCCCTAAATAAGACAGCAATGCATCAAACACCTCTATAGCCTGCCATTCTGTAATGTCAATGTATACTTATAGCTAAAAAGTTTTACGCAAATCCAAGTTTATTTGTAATAGCTATAAACAAGGGAAATATCTGAGATTATTCCGAACTGTAGGTTATAGCTTTTTTTACCTATAAAATCACATCCCTAATTTTGAAAGTAATAAATTGAACTAGAAGACAACTTGAAAATCAAAGTAAACATAGCTGTAGAGTTTGATGAACATGTTTGCTCATTATTGAAGGTCGTACGGTGACCGTTAGTTGTTTATTTCTGTGGCATTCCTTATTTGAGAGAAATCAATCAAACTACGAAAAAGCCTGGCATCTTCTTAAATCAATATGTCATTCAGGCTGACTCAGACCAGTCTAAACTTATGTTAAGGTCAATACTGGTCGAGCATTTGTCGAAACCATGTCAAACTATACCAAGATTATCGAGTACTTAATATTTCAAGCTGTGAGTTTCGTTAAATCCAAAAACCAAAGTCAACAAGTTAAGTACTGTCGGGATTAGGTCGAGTCTAATCAATTAAAGTTTGTTTTCGATCTTACTGGTCTAGCACAAGATATGGTCTTTCCAGACATGAAACAGTTTGTTATCTGTGTCAACGTTTTTCATGGAATCAAAATCAGATGAATTGAGACTGCGATAAAATAGAAGTTTTATTGTTGATAAAAACATACGCATACACGTCGTTACGATATTTCAAGCCTTAACATTTAAAAACCGAAACGTGTGGATTTTTATACAAACAAATCCAAAATATAAAATCGACCCAACCCCCTCGAATATCAATACTGCAATCAACAAATTTAAGCGATCTTGAGGCAATACACAGGAACTCCGGATGCTTACATTTGGCGCTTAAATAATTACCTACCTTCGCCCTTATCTTACTATCACACCATAGAAATAAAAGAGGGGCTAGAAATAAAATACACCATATAAGTTATCAATTAAAATGGCTTCTGTCGATCAAAAGACTCATTTACACAGGTGAATATACAATATGTTCAAAATCTAAAACCATTTTAAATTTTACTTTTTCGGTGATAATAGTTGACGTATCTTGAACACTTTTAGGATGTTTGTGTTTAACAATATCTTAATATTGTATAAATTATAGTTCTTATATATTGACTTTTTTATCAACGATAAAAATGAAAATATATTAACATAATGATCAATAATTATAAACAGTTGTTACAAAAGTACTTCAATATTGTCTGAAAATTGACTGATACACTGATTAAAAGTACAAAGTAGCAACAACCTTTCAGTAAGTTATTGAACTTTTATATACGTTTACTTTTCTACATTGGCTAGAGGTATAGGGGAGGGTTGATATCTAACATGTTTAACCCCGCCGCTTTTTTACAACCGTCCCGGGTCTGGAGTCTCTAGCCTTTGTTAGTCTTGATTTATTTTTAATTTTAGTTTCGTGTGTACAATTTTGAGTTTAGTATGGCGTTCATTATCAGTGAACTAGTATAAATATTTGTTTAGGGGCCAGCTGAAGGACGCCTTCTCGATGATTGAAGACCTGTTGGTGACCTTCTGTTGTTGTTTGTTCTATGGTCGGGTTGTTGTCTGTTTGAAACATTACCAATTTTTATTTTCAATTGTATCTCTCTGCAATCCGTACACGCATCAGAAAATGGATAATAAAGCTTCTTATTGCTTGACTTCTATATCAAGGATGAAACAAAACATAATTTAAGAAAATTATAAAGTTTACTCAAGCAGATGTTAAAGAGCATCTGGGATGTAAGATTGATTAACTAACTCATTAAATGACAGCTTTGGTAAAACAGGGAGGTAAAGGGTTATTTTCATGCAACGGGTTTTTCCATGGTTATTTCACGGGTGGCTGCGATTACGGCGGTTCGTTATTCACCGTGCTTCGTGGAATTAGTATAGAGATTCACGTGAAAGTAACTTTTTATTGTTCGTTCATCGTAAAATGGCAACTTTATTTCGCAACCTTTCATTCAGAAACCCCCTTCTTTTTCGCACATCATAAAAAAATAGTTGGGTTGTTGATTCCTGACTTTTGTTTACATGTTTCAAAATTTTTATAAGTCAATATATGTACTTGTAATTTTTGAAAAGAAGAAATGAAAAAACTACTGATTTTTTTTTTTAGATTTGTCAGATTCTCTCGTTAGACGTTTGAAATGTAAACATGTTATATACCGACGAGTATATGACAAAACGACATAGAATCACGTCTTATAGTTAGCCTCTATGATTAGTAATTGAATTGGAAATCAACGCATTTCAAGACTGTTGAAATACCTCCATTTGAAATGAAAAATTTTATAATATTTATTTACGTCGCGAGGCAATGGGACAAACACTTACCACAAAAAATATTGCTGATCGAATTATGTTCAAGTAATACAGCAGGTAAACTTTAATTATTATTATTTTTGACCCCATAAGGTTAGGACTGAACCTAGAAAATAGTCTAGCTAGTACTTTGCAATGGCTCCCTTCATTTAAGAATTGAATATTTTTTTGTAAATGTATTTGAGTGTATAAGCGTTGACTGAAGAAAGTTTTGATTATGCACAGGCAATGTTTTGCAACTGTATAACATTTCTTTACTAAGCATTCCATATTTGCGGGCTAAAGACATTGTGTTTTCTGTGATAACGAAACACACGATTTCGATTAAGTTTTCTTATGTTCATTATGATTTTTTTTTACGGAAGCACGTTCCATCATGAATGTTATATTTTATTCTGAAATGAAGGTTGGTTTCAGAATGACGCGATATTGCTGTTGGCCATATAAAAAATATACACTTGTAATGTAATTTTATCTATCTTTTACATGATTCAATCTATTAATTATCAGTATCTATCTTATTACATTTAGTTTAACAAATTGCCACTAAGGATGAACTTGGGTGAGGTCTAGAAATTGGTGTCAAATGTTTGGACTCTGTTGGTGTTTTTTTCTTTCAGTGAAGGGTAAAATATGTTTTCCCATATTCTTTTCATATAAAACTTCATCAACTCTTAAAACAATTATTTACACACATTTAAGCAGATTCTGAATTCATTTTCTTTTGAATTAAGTCCTATTTAATATCAATATAAATAATATAACGCAAAAGTCCAATTCATCCTTTTTCTGTATTTTTATAAAATAAAATATCTCGAAATTGAGCTCCATAACCAATCGATATTGTTGGCCTGTTTTTTTTTCCTGATCTAGTACCCTTCCAACATAAAATATCATATTTAAATTCTTGTTTTTCTTTTGAATTCACCTCAGGATACATTGAAGGCTTTATACCTCTTACATATTTCGTGGAAATCTGTGAAACCTCTCAAATTCATTTGATATTTATTTCTTGTTACTAGCGTTTGAAATCAAATAAAATGATTTTAACCTAGATGATAAAAATGTATAAGACCTGAATTGGTCTGTATCAGTATACCACAAAGGGGCACAAGGCGTCAATAAATAGATAAAACGCTCATTTAAGAACAGTGTCTCCAAGCATATCAAGAAAGTGCGACAATTGATGAATACAATCAAAATCATTACTTTAAAACCTGCTAATATTTACTTAAGATTCTGTAATATGCATTATTCTTTTAAAATTATCACTTCTAGCATAGCTGTGGATAAATTTATCTATTGACACGATATTGTATTTCTATTATGAATACCTAAATAAGGTAGCTCCTCACAAGAAAGCTATTAAACAAAAAAGTTCAAAATGATGAAGTTGAAATCATCCCTTTGTAAATTTTACGGACGACTTTATGGATTGGTTGACCCTTCTGGAATAACCTTTTCAAAGAAGATATCAGATACGTTTCAAATGTCGTAACTACAACCCACTTCCCTGCAGCAGGAATGTCATCCGCCGATTTGGCCTATTTACCGGGTTTGCAGTTTGAAATAACATGTTTTTTTGTATAATTACTCTAACTACCTGGTTTCCGTATCCGTTTTAAAATTTTATTATAATTTTGTTTCTTTCCAATATTTTCAGTTACGTGTTAAATTGTCACATAACCTTAACTTCTCGTTTGGCTACTTGTGATAAACAAACACAAGTAGCATTGTTAACGACAGAAAGAGTAGTGTTCCGCTTGATTGAAGATTGAATAAATTTCAAAACTGTTTTTAGCTCAACAACAAATAAGATTTCGATGGTATGTAACATGTAATTGTCTGATTGGTCATGATGTTAATTGTTAGATATTTTCCTTAATCAATACCTGATATTGAGTATATGTACTGTTGTCAGTTGGTTATATGTACAACACATTAACGTATTAAATTGAATCAGTAAAAGCGTCAACGATGAAGACAGTAATTTTCACCATAACCGTTCTTTTGGGATTGTTATTTGTACTAGTCATTGAAGGTAAGTTTTTCATTTGTGAATCTAAAGAAAAAAAAACTTGGAAAGCAGCATTGAAATCAAATGCAATGTATCAAGCTTTAAGGTTCATGTGGACCCTATGGCTAAAATGGCCGCATTTTCACCTCAAAATTTACTCTGAGTACAGAAAAACCTGCGCATATGTAACAAATGTCAGGCACAGCATGTCCTAGATAAATGAGTTTCAAACATGTTTTGTGTTTTAGAAAAATAAAAACTTACCAGGATTTTGCCGTGCACTTTTTTTCATTCCTCAAGAAGGTGCCAAAATAAACTAAGTTGGGAAACAGGTTTGAGAACTTCCCCACAGGTAAAAATTATAGTGAGCATTTTTAATTGACATGGACATTAGATGGACAATAGATACCTGACAATAATCGGTTTTTTAAACTGTGTACCTGAGTGGACCATATCAAGGTAAACTCAACTGTTTGTTAATTTTATCATCTTCTGCAGAGACGAAAAAAGTGTACGGCAAAATCCAGTTAAGTTAAGAATTTTCTAAATCATACAATGCATTTGAATTATATTTATCTAGGGCATGCTATGCCTTTAAACTTTTCCAGATGCACAGGTTTGCCTGTACTCAGAGAAAATTTTTAGGTGAAAATACGGCCATTTTAGCCATAGGGTCCACATGAACCTTAAATTGTTCCTTACAGATGGTCAGCACGACGAAAACCAAGTATCTCGTATGCTTGTTAAAAACAAATTATATGAGATTACAAATAACAGTATATGATACAGATTATAAGACGTGTTAAGTAATATTTATATGATTGATTTACTTAACAGGATATACAAAAAATATATAAATACTTTTATCGGACCACAGATCAATTATAACGTTGCGATTGGTTAAATGCCGTCACGTAGTGACACCCTATGAGACCGTATAAGGTTGGTAAGTTTCATATGGGGTTCATGACGCGTTAATGGCGACGTCATCTATTAATGTTGTTGTGTTTCATTGGTTTTTTTTCAACAAAACGCCGCAGAAAAAGTCCAGCGTCCGATAAACTCGTTATACGGTCACTTACTGACCCCCTACGGATCCATAGAAGGTGAATACAATGCATAGGGGATGATGCCTCCGGCCTCACCCCCTATGGATTTTACTAAGAGATATTTACGAATTTAACGATAATTCAATTGTGATTATACTGATTGTTAGATATTTTTCGAGAATAAAAAAAATGGAGTCCACATGTGTGCAGTAATATGTGTTAAATATCCCGATAAACATGAGATAAACTTGGCTTTACAAATATTTCCTATGAACACGTTTAGTTGGGCTGTTGTTCTCCTTTAATTTGATATAAACAAAAAAATGCATTAATAAGTACAACGTTGTACCTTAATTGTACAATTTTTGTGTTCTAATTAGCCTCAAATTGATTAAATAAATAAGGGTTCTCCAGGTAACGGCGTTAAACTAATCAAATTTATAAAAAAAAAATTGTGTCCTAAAAATATTGATTCTTTCAGTGAAAAGCAAAAGATGTCACAAGACACCAACTGTTGGTAAGTAATTAATATATCTATTTTTTTGGTGTCCGTCCAATATAGAAGGGGGGCCGGAGGGGTCCTGAGCTCGAAATCCCAGGTTTCACAACATTTAATCCCGATGTCCCAAATTTAGATAAATTTAAATCCCGACATCCCGAAATTCGAACAAAAAATTCACAGACCAAAAACGATCAATCCCGAAGTCCTGGGCTAAAAAGCAGGCGACCCCGACGTCCTGGAAAAGGTCATTTTCCCTCTTAATATTGTTAATCAGCAAAATTATAAACAACTGGCATACAACTGTAAGCTTTAAAATTAGCTAGCTATTAAACCAGGTTTAACATATCTTTTCGTCTTACAGTGCTGGTAACAAGTCAACTTGTTTTCCATTGGTTGATTTAGTTATGAAAATCGACCGTTTGATTATGTTATGATATGGTAGATTACTTTTTTAATTAATTTACATTTATTTATTGGATACTTTTCAAATTTGAAAAATGCTAAACATTTCATAGAACATAATTAATTTATTTCATATTAGGAACGCATGTGATATCACACATAAAAAGAGATTATGATACATTTCTCTCGAAAATATTTTCCTAACCGTTAGCTTCTCCAGCAATGTATATAAATAAATAAAAGATACCAGGATTAAATGTTGTATTTAAGCCCGATTACAGTTTCGTCTACAAAAGACTCATCAGTGACGCTAGAATCAAACACATTTACGAAGTTAAAAAGCATTGAGGACCGAACATCCTAAAAGGTTTGGCAAATACAGCTCAGGAGATTTATTCCTGAGGTAAAAGGGCTTTGTATTTCAAAAATTCAAAACTTTTGTTAAAAAAAGTTTACACTTGATAACGACTATTTTAATGATAAAGCAAGTCAGCACAGATTTTCTGACTACTGGGCTGGTGTTACCGTCGGGGAATTAAAAATCCACCAGCAGTGACATCGACCACGTGGTTATAAATAAACTCATCATTAATATAGGTATATAACCCCAAGATAGTCAATAAAAACATGATCGTTAAGGTTGCGGTTTTCTTTTCTCTCACAAAATCTTTGATTTAGATTGTAAATACAGAATGTAACCAAACTAAATAATTTTGAAAGTAAACAAATTGAATTCTGAAGGTAGACTCAGAAAAGGAGGGAAATGGAGTGAAGGGGAGTAATAATAAAGGATAAGTTCAAATCTTCAAGGCAAATACATATTTAAAGTATTATTATGAGTCTAGGATAAAAAAAAATCATGAAACTTAATAGTGTTAAGTTTTAGAAGAAAATTTAATTTCAGTGTAAAACTGCATCGTCTGTATTTACAAAAGTACAGCCTATACACGTTCTTATCTTAAAAAGGCTTTATTATGTTTGCACTAAGATTTAATTAGACATATTAGTTATTAACACATTTATGGATGTTCGCTTGTCATGTTTTGGAATTTTTTTTGTCAGATTTTCGGAATCCTCTGGTTTTATCCATTAAAATGCCTTGAACAATTTTGTCCATTGATCCCCGTTTTCCTTTTTATAAATCTATTACCTGAATATTGATAAGCCATTTGAAAAAAGTCTTTTAATTAATTTTTGATAGTTGTTGACAGCTTAAGGTTGTCAATGATAAAACTATGAAAAATCAGGAGAAAACATTTTCCCGCTATCAAAATTTCAATGGCTTATATATCGAAAACAAGCACATAAGCCCATGTTTTTGGTCTTTTGATTCCTTTATTAATCCCCTATCAATATAGACTAATGTAATGAAAAGCTATGTATTTTGAAACTGATAAGCGAACTCCCTTAAATAACAAATACAAAGACATTATCTCAATTCAGTTTGTCATGATTGTTAATAAAAAGTGTCTTGTTCTTAATCCCCAAAAGAGTTTGAATTTATAAAATGGTCATGAAATTGTAAAACAAACAGACCTTTGTTAACTGATTTGTAATTATATTTTAATGTGGCTATAATATATTAACTCATGATAAGCTGTGTACACTAAACCCAAGGTTTGTTTGCATAAGACTCATAATATGTCGGTTTAAAAAAGGTGAAAAAGGTCAAATAAATTACTAAGTAGAAGAGCATCGAGTTCTGTGGATTCATTAATATTCGTTGGATACCAATTTTCGTGGATTTCGTGGGAACAGAGGAACCACGAATTTAAATGTTCAACGAAATACAAATTTACCAAAGGAATGCATGCAAACTTTTCCAACACAACGAATTTAAATATCCTCGAATATGTGAGTTTTTAGCAATCCACGAAAATTGGTACCCACGAAAATAAATGAATCCACAGTATTGAAAATTCTTAATGTCTTATGAATATGATCGGAATGTTTTCCATGGAATGCATTTTTTATCAATATATTTCTAGTTGAATGTCCAGACCCATTAACCAGAACCTGTGGCAAGAACTGGAACATAACTGTTATCACGAAAGATAAATTCGCTGGTGCCACGGGAATATTGAACTGTTCAGCTGGTTATTCTTTATCAGGAAATTCCAGTATAACTTGTTTACAGTCTGGTGTATGGAGTCCGATAACAGCTGCTATATGTAATATTTGTGTTTTAGTTGCTTACTTTTTTGTTTATCTTTGATCTTAGTTTATGAGTTATGCTTTTCTCTATCTGCTTCAAACACTGATCCAGTGCCCAAGCTTCGATGAAATGAATTTCAAATCACTCCGTTTTGCTTTCTTTTTAAAACAAACTTCCAAATTAGATCTGCTTTTGTGCAAGTTGTAAAAATGATCAGTATTTGGGTTGCGCACGTTTACAATCAAGTTAAGGATTGCTCGCCTTTCATGTTTTAGAATTTTGTCAGATATTTGGAATCCTCTGGTTAAATCCATTTGATTGCCTTACATTTCTTTTATACCACAAACCCCCATTTATCTTTTTATAAACAGTTTACATGTATAATCAATAGCCATTTGTAAACGTCTTATGAAATTCTTTTTATTTTTAAAAGATTTTGAGAACTTCATTATGAAAATGATAATGCTGCTATGAAGAGTCCAGAGGCAATTTTTTTCAGGAAAAAAATCAATGGCATATAAATTGAAAACAAACACTTTATCATTATATATACTAGTGTCATAAAAAGCTTGATATTTTGAAACTGAGTAGTGAACTTTCTTAATGTCTAACTAGATATGGTACGTTAGGATCGTTTATATTAGAAGTATTGTATTTATATTTTCATTTCAACATTAATGAGAAATAGTAAGAAGTTTCGTCAGTACTATAAAAGGTCATTTTGAAATTTCGCTATTATCTATCTTCAGGTGTTCCAGATGATCTCCTCCGAACTTATGTATATGATTTCAGGGGTTCGACATACACATTTGTTTTTAAAACCAAGACGTATATACAGGCAAAGGTTAATCAATATACATAAATATTATAATTCAACACATTGTAGAGTAATATTGAAGATTTGTGGTAGAAAGATTGATTAAATATATAAATGATTGATAGATGTGTTTTAATTGATATGTGTTAGTAATGTGTGCATATTTGGGTTTACACCAGTACTTTTGGGGCCCTTTATAGCTTGTTGTTCGGTGTGAGCCGCGGCTCCGTGTTGAAGGCCGTACATTGACTCTATAATGGTTTACTTATGTTTAAATTGTTATTTGGATTGAGAGTTGTCTCATTGGCACTCACACCACATCTTCCTATATCGATATTTGTATTAATTTGTTTTGTACTTTTATCTTATTTCATAGAAGTACTCTTAACATTTACTTTACGTAATGTATACACTATCTTTTGAACGTGGTTTACTGTCTTATCAAATCATGTTTTGCAGGAATATTGCCTTTCGATGTGTGGGACTCTAGTGGAAATTAACAACAAAGAAGAAAACCAGTTCATTTATTCAGTTATTCAAGAACGTTGTTAGTACTTGTATTTGTGAATTAATTTTAAAATAAGATATATGCCATAGTATTAAAAATCAATAACTCGTAAATCTTATTTTGACAATTGTAAACTCCCTATTTCTTTATAGGAAAATACCTCCAGCGTCTGCATACGAAATATGTACTCAATTGCTTCAATGTTTCGGAGCTAGTATTTCCTGTAAACATTTCTATACTAGAGAAGTTCTGATTACAAATTACCTTTTACATCAAGGGTGATAGAATATCTGTATTTCACGAGAAACATGACAGCTATCACATATATATCATGATCTTCTTACCCTTCCCTGTTTTTTTTTGTGAGGTTCCGATTTATCAGTATTAGGTTTTTATTTGTATACTCTGTTTACAAATGATAGTCTTTATATTGTGCTTAGTTATTTTTTTGTCTAGGTAGTGTCAGTGTATGATCGACCTTTTAGTTTGAATGTCCATATACTATATGTGATTGACGCTAATTTTGAAAAAAAGTTTTAGTATTGAATTTGCTCTGGTTTTAAATTTTATAAGTTTTTCACTAAAAGGTAGAACAACTGGTCCGATTACGCAGTTCAGTGGCGGATCCAGAAATTTTTGTAAGTGGGGCCCTGTTAACTGCCGAAGAGGGGGCACGCTCCAGGCATGCTTCAGTGATTCCCTATATAATCAACCAAATTTTTCCGAAAAGGGGAGACAGGCCCCCTGGACCCCCTCTTAATCCGCCTCTGCAGTTTGGTTGTCCACGATTATAGTCCTTAGCGTTATAATGTGTTACTTACCAATTTCTTTATAACCCTTCCAAATTTATTTCTCCATGTTTTATGCCTCAAATGGCAAGAAAGGGTAAAAATTACACTGTAAACAAATTTGGGTCATGAATTTTAAAATAAAGTAGTGTTTGAGTCCAGCTGAAACAAGTTAAAAAAAAATAGCATTTAGGAAGCTGTTAAAAGATTTCAGGACCCCTTAACATAAAATTGTAGAAAGTTTGAGTTAGAGCCGATGAATTTTTCTAAAATGTTTCTATAATCTGTAATAACATGGATCTTTATATTAATTTTATATATATATATATATATATATACTTAATATGCAGGTGCTGTCTTAATATGTTTACAGAAAATGTGCACAATTGAAGCCTGAGATCAATATTTGATACTTACTAAGCTGTATTTATAGACTAACTGGTTTTATGTGGAATAGCTGAAAGTTTTGTTAACAAAGTCCACACAATTTAAAATATGTGTCTACTTTACCAGCTTTATTTTAAATATTTGTTGTAGTTGTACAGCGTAGGCAATTTTATATTGGACTAGAGTCAAGGAATGGCATTAATTATGAGTGGCAATCTAAAAATACCACAGAATCAAACGGATTTGACGATTGGAACAAGGGACAGCCAAATGACATTGAAGTTGACACTTGTGTTGTTATGTTCAATTTAAAGTGGTATGACGCATATAAAAGCGCTTGCAGGCTTGATGATCATTATTTTATATGTGAATCAAGGTAGGATATGTTATAATTTTTAATAGTTATATATAACTGATTTGTGTTTTTTTTTTCATTTTGTTTTTAAATTTTTTTGTGTTAAATTTACTTAATCTGATTGCTTAACACAAAACACAAATAAATGATACACAAGCACGAATATAAATATGCTATTCTAGAACATGGTAAGCAAACGTATTTTGTCAATTGACCTTACAATAAGATATATGCCATTGTATTGAAAATTCTATAACACCTATGAGATGAAAAGAAAAAGATGCCATTCAACGTATACTATTTACACTAATGATGTGTATTACCAATGACATACTCAAAAGTACTGGACAGTATTTCAGAAAGAACCAATTTCCCAAATTCAATTGTTAAAAATTACATTCAATGCCACTGCTAGTGGAGTTATTATTCCCCGAGGTTATCACTAGCCCAGTAGTCTTCACTTCTGTGTTGTTATTATTTATCATTGATATGGTCATAATATAAAATAACTGTTAACAAAACTTTTTAATATTAAAATACTAAGGAATGTCTACCTATAGAATATATTACTTTAGCTGTACTTGGCCCAATTTTAAGTATTGTTGGGCCTAAATGCTGTTCAATTTCGTACTTTATTTGGCCTTTAACATGTTTTTGTTTCAAGCGATACATGTCATGGTCATAAATCTTTTGGAGACACATTGCTTTATATACAGGTTGTCTCAACAATGACATAATTAAAGCATGAGTCATTGGTTTTAATGGGACAAACATATACTCATATACAGCAAAATTTAATACTGTGAAAATAATTACAGATGGTCTGATGTAGAATTATATAGATGAAATATAATATATCTGGATTTTTGTTTTCTCGTTTTTATTTCCCCGACAAATGTGATAGTGAAATAATGCCAGAAAACCTAGGTTACCATGTTACTACCCTGGGCAAACAAAATGCGCTCAAGATCAAAAGAAAAATGAGGACTTAAATTGTCGTATGGTTAACAATACATAACATGATCATACACATTTTTACATATTCTTCGTACGACTACCCGACTATTTCCTCATCATATGAATTAAAAGAGCATAGTCCAGTCATTAACCAGGAACTCTTATTCTTTTCTAAAATTTACTAATTGATATTAATGTATGAAAAATAGAGTATCTCTCCTAAATATAATTCATATCTTGTTTTCTACTTTGCAGGTTTGACTAACTACCATGACATCAATGACCAGACAATGAAAACATACCGTTATAATAAAAGATCAAACAAAACTTTATAATTGTATAGCATTGTTTTTTGTCATTCCCCTCTCCCTTCGAATATGTGCCATTTGATTTTGTAAGGTTATTAGAATGATGAAGTGGATAGGAGATGACGGGGTGGTATGTGTGACTTCATGAAAGAGAGGTGAACGTGAATCAAGGTGGAAGTAGGCGGGGTCAAGGATGATTCAAAGGGACTGAACCTGGGGGTTATGAGTTAAAACAAAGAGATCAATTTTTTACATGAATCTTTGACATGCCATTGGTTTGGTCGTTAGAGATTATTTAAGTTTGTGATGTCGATAGTTTACAATATGTGATGTAATTTTCTCATTGATAAATGTCGTAGGTGTGATGTAGATTTGCTAACATCGACGCCATTTATGTCTCCTGTGGATATTAACAACATCTGTTATAATACTTCTTATTTTAATGTTATACATATATAACTTTGGACTTTTCTTGGTCATGATAAATATTTATCAAAGGTACCAGGCGTATGATTTAATACGCCAGACGCGCGTTTCGTCTATATTAGACTCATCAGTGACGCTCAGATCAAAATAGTTATAAATCCAAACCAGTTCAAAGTTGAAGAGCATTAAGGACCAAAAATTCCCCCAAAAATGTACCAAATACGGCTAAGGTTATTTTTGCTTGGATAAGATAATCATATTTGATAAAACTATAGTGTTGAATATTCTCAGCATTATTCCCATGTATCCGACACAACTGTATACCTATTTTGTCTGAACATTATACTACAAACATTGACAGCGCTATGGTTATTGTTAGCTCAGATGTTAGCAACCGGAGTTCCTGTTATTGCCCCAAAGTCTCTTCAATTTGTGGATTGCAATATTGATATTCAAGAGATGTTGTGTTGAATTCGTATTTCGAATGTGTTTGTAAAAAATCCACACGTATCTGTTTTTTGAAATGTTAAGGCTTAAAATATCGTAACGACGTGTATGCGTATGTTTTTATCAACAATAAAACTTCTGTCTTATCGCAGTATCAGTTTGTCAGATTTTGATTCGATGAAATAAATTTGACACACTCTACAAACTGTTTCGTGTCTGCAGAGACCACATCTTGTCCAAGACCAGTAAGGTCGATCACATATTTTAAATGATTAGACCCGACATAATCCCGACAGTACTTAACTTTCTGACTTTGGTCTTTGAACTTTACGATATTCACAGCTTGCAATATTCAGTACTCGATAATCTTGGTATAGTTTGACATGGTCTCGACAAATTCTCGACCAGTCTTGACATAAACATAAGTTTGAATCCGCTTCAATTATATATTGATTTAACAACGTGCCAGGTTATTTCTGTAAAATACGGAATGAGACAGTAATTAACAACTAAAGGTCACAGTACGGCATTCAATAATGAACAACTATGTTCATCAAACTCTACAGCTATATATAATTTTATCTTAAAGATTTTAAGGTTGTTTTCGAGTTTGATTTATAAGTTTCAAATTTAAGGATGTGATGTATACATGTAGGTTAAACAGCTGGAATTTCCAGATTGGACTAATTTTAGATAGTTTCCTTGTTTATAACTATTACAAATAAACTTGGATCGCGTGAAACTTTTAACTATCTTAATTATACATTGGTCTAAAAGAATGACATTTTATTTAACCGTTTAGTCTATTGCTGTCATATTTAGGGTGTAACTTATATGTAAACAAATCATTCGGTAGGATCAATTTCTAATTGGGATAGCTCTATACGATTTACTGTTTAATGAACATACAAGTTGATTATGAGTAGTTTGTTAAAGTAAAAATGTTAAAGGTTAATATCTGAATTTTTCAGAACTTAAAAAAAGAAATTTTTAGTTCTTTATCATCTTCATCTTATTTACATCATCTCGAGAAGGGCAGTATCGCAAAAAATTTGAAGCCCTGCTTTGCTAACTTATATAATTGATGTTAATAATGTTGATAGAACTTTTTATACCACGTGGAAGAACCAGCTATATCACCTTGTTTGTGGAGACACTTATGAGGTTTATGTATTCAATACAGTGATGTCGTTCTATCCGAAATAACTTGTTGTTTTTTTTGGAATAATCATCTTTTTTTTGTGCCATTGTTTCGTAGACAGACACATGTGTTACAGTCATTTTGTTAATGCATTTTTTACATTTTATCTTGAAAACTGCAAACGATAGATAGACCGCTTAAAATCACAATACCAACTTCAAAGTTATGACTCTGTTTGAATTATAACCTGACAGACATACTTATCAAACAAACTTCACCATTTGTTTTTTTTCTCTAGATAGTTTCTTGCAGGTTAGGTTACTTAAACGTTTACGTGTCAAAATTAAAGCTTTTTGTCCATCATAAATGATTTGATCAATTTTTGAATATTATACTAATAAAGGGAAAAATATTTGATGTAATGAAATTAAACATGTATGTACACATATGTTACCATATGCATCAGACCGGACGAACGATATCCATGACTACATAAAATCAATATCAATATGTACATACAAATCGTTGATTTTACTAGCAACAATTGATTTGATGTTCTATCAGATGACAAACACCTGTATATTGTTTCACACAAAAGTCATTTAGTTTGTGTTTATAAGCCTCTTCCCATTATTGTCAACAAAAGAGGGACGAAAGATACCAAAGGGACAGTCAATAGAGACCATAATTTCAAGGTCTCAATACACTTGTTTTCATATTACTAACTTCAGACTTCGAAGTATGTACTTTTTAACAAGATGACCTACTCTGACATTTAGGTCTCCGGTCAAGTAAGAACAACTATACCAAGTCACAATAAAGGTTGCTATATGTGCCAAACAATCCTACAATGTTTTACCTGCGTGTACATTCACACGGTTTCGTTACATCAACAAGGAGTATATAGCATAAAGTATGTACAATTAGAACTTTTAACCAACGTCATTTTTTTTCATTTAGTTTTTCCATTATTCAGCTGAATGTAACGTTCTAACTTTCTTTGTCATATATTGCTACCTTTATTGTCACTTCCTAAAGTTTTTCTCACTTGACCTATGACTAACATGTCTTACTACAGATTAAGTCATCTTGTCAAAAATTACATACTTCGAAGTCAAAAGTCAGTAATATGAAAACAAGTGTATTGATACATCGGCATTATGGTATCTCTTGTAAAGAATGTAAAAAAGCGTTATAAACATAAACTAAATGTGTGAAACAATATATGAGTGTTTGTCATCTGATGGAACATCAAATCAATTGTTATTAGTAAAAATACTGATATGTATGTATATATTGATATTGATTTGATGTAGTCATGAATATCTTTCGTCCGGTCTGATGCATATGGTAACATATGTATATAAATGCTTAATTTCATTACATCAAATATTTGTCCCTTTATAAGTATTATCTTTAAAAATTGATTGATCAAATCAGTTATGGCGGACAAAAAGCTTTAATTTTGAAACGTTACCGTTTAAGTAGCCTAACCTGCAAGAAACCTTTCCGTAAATCCAAGTTATAAACAAGGGGACTTTCTGAAAATAGTCCGAACTGGAAAATACTTCAAACAGAGTCATAACATTTAAGTTTGTATTGTAATTTTAAGCGTCCTTCTTCCGTTAGCAGTTTTCAAGATAAAAACCAAAAATGCATTAACAAACTTTTACCCACGTTTCCGTTTACGAAGAAATAGCATAAAAAATTAATATTAATAAGTTCGCATGTCATTTATAGGTTGTTTCCGACATCACTGTATTGGATACTTAAATTGTATTAATGTCCTTGCAAACAAGTGTATATTACTGGCTATTCCGTGTGCTCTAATAAACCTGTATAGCTATCTACATTATTAAGATAAGTTTTTTTCAGCTATCAAAGTCGGGCTTTAAAGTTATTTCTATTATATAAAACTGCCTTTTTTAGAGGTTGTGTGAATCAGACATGGATAATAAAGTTTTTTTGTCAGTTCGGACTTAATTCAGATGGTAACCTCTAATTTTTTTTTTTTACTTTTCCTAATCAATTTGGATTGTCATAAAACTGTATAGCATATAGAGCTTTCTCAATAATTGATTTTACCGAATAATTTGTTTACCTTTTAAAAAATCCTTAAATGTAAGAGCAAAACATCAAACGACTAAATGACCCGGTATTCTGGTAATTGAGATAGTTAAAGCGTTTTCCGTAAATCCAAGTTATAAAGAAGGGGACTTTCTAAAATTAGTCCGAACTGGAAAATTCTAGCTTTTTTTTCCTTAATAGTCAATTCATTTTATTTGACAGAAATGGATCAAACTACCAAATTACATGGCATTTTGTAAGATCCATACATGATAGAGTTAGATAGGTTGATTCAGACCGGTCCAAACGTATGTCAAGGTCAAGACTGGTCGATAATGAGTCAAGACTGGTCCAGCTTTCGTAGAGACCATGTCCGACCTTCTGCTGTTTCATTTGGTCGGGTTGTTGTCTCTTTGACATATTTTGCATTTGCATTTTTATTTTTATTAATTAGTCAAAACGAAAGGCCCTGGACTGTAGTTTATAGTTTTTAACCTAAAGAACGCGGATATAACATGTATAACAGGTCCTATTTTTTTTACCAGGGTTTAAATGGTTTTATTTATGAGATTATAATCATGGTAATATATTGGTAGCATTTAACGGCCACTTAATGAGTGACTATGCAGTAGTGTATTATTGGACACAATGTAGCATTTAATCGTGACTTGGTATATATGATTAAGTTGAATTGGATTCATCAATTTCACATAAATGCGTTAAAAGCTTTGTATTTGTTGAATATAGACATTTTATCTTATTTTCTACATGTATATTCCGTTTTATGGATTAGAGTTATATCCCTTTGATCATCGTTTTGTCTTTGTATTTATGAAAAATAAGAATATGTTGTATGAATGCCAATGACACAAAATCTACACGACAGACCAAAATGACACATACATTACCAGCTATAGGTCATCGTACAGCCTTCAACAATGATGAAAATCCATTAATTATCTATGAACGTGAAGAGAGATTTATTTATCCCGTACAAACAATCATCTTTAAAATTTGACAAGTGACATTAATCCGTGTAAGAACATTTGACACTTACTAGGTGAAACTTTGGAATTACATATTTCAGTTTGGAGGCTCACCCAATTATTGTTAATGTTGAAGTTAGGACGTAACATTCAGCTGAAGAATGGAAAAATCAGTTGAAAATAATAGACTTGGTGAAAAGTGCTTATTGTAAAGACTATGTGCTATATTCCTTGTTGATGTAACGAAACTGTGCGAATGTACAAATAGTTAAAACAATATAAAATTGTTTAGCTCATATTGCAACCTTTATTGCCACTTGCTATAGTTTTTTTACTTGACCGATAACCGAAATGTCTAACAACAGAGTAGGTCGTTCTGTCAAACATTACATACTTCGAAATCAGAAGTCAGTAATATGAAAACAAGTGTATTGAGACATTGACACTATCGTCAAATTAATGTAAAAGGGCGTTTTAAATACAAACTAAATGAGTGAAACAGTATACAGGTGTTTATTATCTGATAGAACATCAAATCAATTGTTGTTAGTAAAAACAACGATTTGTATGTATATATTAATATTGATTTTATGTAGTCATGGATATTTTTCGTCCGGTCTGATGCATATGGTAACATATGTGTACATACATGTTTAATTTCATTACATCAAATATTTTTCCCTGTATAAGTATAATATTCAACAATTGATTTATCAAATCAATTATGGCGGACAAAAAAGCTTTAATTTTGACACGTTAACGTTTAAGTAACTAAACCTGCAAGAAACTATCGAGAGAAAACAAAATGGTGAAGTTTGTTTGATAAGTCAGTCTGTCAGTTTGTAACTCAAACAGAGTCATAACTTTGAGTTGGTATTGTGATTTTAAGCGGTCTATCTATCGTTTGCAGTTTTCAAGATAAAATACAAAAATGCATTAACAAAATGACTGTAACACATGTGTCTGTCTAAGAAGAAATGGCACAAAAAAGACGATTATTCCAAAAAAAATTCACGTTATTTCAGATAGATAGACATCACTGTATTGAACACCTACATGAGTGTCTCCACAAACAACGTAATATAGCTGGTTCTTCCACGTGGTTTAAAAATCTTCTATTAATCTTCTTTCGACATTATTAACATCAATTATATCAGTTATCAAAGTTGGGCGTCAAATTTATTTCGATACTGTTTTTTTTTAGAGATAAAATAAGATCAAGATAATAAAGAACTCCAAATATCTTTATTAAGTTCGGAATAAGACCCCGTTTACACTGGCAACGGAAATGAATCGATCTGTATTTGAATCGTTCTCAAAAAGACCAGTTCGCGTTACATTGCATAAGCAAGATCGATCTCGATGGATCTTGCTTATGCATATTAAATCCAGTCCGTTTACACTACAACGTAAAAAGAACCGGTCTGACCTCAATTTTTTTATATGAATATAGCATTCATCTGCAAAAAGATCGATCGCGATCGATATAAGCGTTTACACCAAAACAGATCGATTCAAATAAGATCGTTCTTTTTAAACCCACCTCTGGAGGTAGACTTTTTAAGTCCGATTGAAGATCGATCTTACCCGTTTACACTGGACCAAAAATCGATCTTAATAAAGATCGATCTTTTTTGTCAGTGTCACCGGGTTTTATTCAGATAGTAACCTTTATAATTTTTGTAAACTATTCACAATCAACATGGATTTTCATAAAACTATAAAGCGTATAGAGCTATGTCCATTATATATTATTTTACCGAATGATTTGTTAAAATATTAATTAAATCCCTAAATAAGACAGCAATACACCAAACGACTAAATAACCCGCCATTCTCTAGGATCAATGTATACTTGAGATATTTAAAAAGTTTTACAAAAATCCAAGTTTATTTGTAATAGTTATAAACAAGGTAAATATCTGAGATTACTCCGAACTGTAGGTTCTAGCTTTTTTAACCTAGAAAATCACATCCTTAAATTTGAAAGTAATAAATTGAACTAGAAAACAACTTGAAAATCAAAGTAAACATAGCTGTAGAGTTTGATGAATATGTTTGCTCATTGTTGAAGGTCGTACGGTGACCTTTAGTTGTTTATTTCTGTGGCATTCCTTATTTGAGAGAAATCAATCAAACTACGAAATAACCTGGCATTTTCTAAAATCAATATGTAATTTAGGCTGACTCAGACCAGTCTACACTTATGTTAAGGTCAAGACTGGTCAAGCATTTGTCGAGACCATGTCAAACTATACCAAGATTATCGAGTACTGAATATTACAAGCTGTGAGTTTCGTAAAATCCAAAAAACCAAAGTCAGAAAGTTAAGTACTGTCGGGTTTAGGTCGAGTCTAATCAATCAAAGCATGTTTTCGACCTAACTGGTCTAGCACAAGATAGGGCCTTTCCAGACACAAAACAAATTGTAGTGTGTGTCTACGTTATTTCATCGAATCAAAATCACATGAATTGAGACTGCGATGAAATAGAAGTTTTATTGTTTATAAGACTACGCATACATGTCGTTACGATATTTCAAGCCTTAACATTAAAAACTCCGAAACGTGTGGATTTTTATACAAACAAATCCAAAATATAAAATCGACCCAACCCCTCAAATATCAATACTGCAATCCACAAATTTAAGCGACCTTGAGGCAATAAACAGGAACTGCGGTTGCTTACATCTGGGAAAACAATAACCACAGCTTAATGTCAATGTTTGTAGTATAATGTTCTGACAATCAAAGTATACAGTTGTATCAGATACATGTGAATAATGCTGACAAATATTCAACACTTTAGTTTTATTCAATAGGATTTTCTTATTCCAGGCATAGATTACATTAGCCGTATTTGCTACAACTTTTTGGATCTTTTGTCATTAATGTTCTCCAACTTTGAACTTGATTGACTTTAAAACTACTTTGATCTGAGCGTCTCTGATGATTCGTATTTAGACAAAACGCGCGTCTGGCTTATTGATTTATAAGCCTGGTACATTTTTTAACTATTTACACCAATTGGTCGATGATGGTGGACGTGTCGTCCAAGCTGGTATCACCAGCCCAGTGGTTAGCACTTCGGTGTTGACATGAATATCTATTATATGGTCAATTTTATAAATTGCCTGTTTACAAAAAGATGAATTGTTCGAAATACTAAGGAAGCCCTTATCCCAGGCATAGATTACCTTAGCCGTATTTGGCTCAACGTTTTGAAATTTTGGGTCCCTAACTTTTTAACTTTGAACTTGTTTGACTTTATAACTATTTTGATCTGAGCGTGACTGATGAGTCTTGTGTAGACGAAACGCGCGTCTGGCGTATTAAATTATAATCCTGGTACCTTTGATAAATATTTTCCATGACCAAGAAAACTGCTAAGTTATATAGTAATAATATTAACATAAGAAGATGTGGTATAATAACAGATAACATTAATACATGTATCTACGGGAGACATAAATGACGTCGATGTAAGCCAATCTACATCACACCTACGACATTTAACAATGAGAACATTACGTAACATATTGCAAACTATTAAATACCGATATCATAAACGCAAATAGTTCCAATCGTCCAAACCAACGGCATGTCAAAGATTAATGTACAAAATCATTCCCTTTGTCTCAACTCTGGACCCCAAGTTCCGTCCCCTCACTAATCCTTGATCCCCACTAGACTCACGCTCGCCTCTCTCTCATTAAATCACACATTCAATCCCTTCATCTCTTTTCCACCTCATCATTCTAATATTCTTACAAAATCAATTGGCACATATTCGAAGGAAGACGGGCAAGACAAAAAACAATACTATACAGTTATACAGTTTTGTTTGAGATTTTATTATGGCGGTATGTTCTCCTTGTCTGGTCATTCTCGTCATGGTGGTTAGTCAAATCTGCAAAGTAGAAAATAAGATATGAGTTATCTTAAGGAGGGGTACTATAGTGTTCATATATTAAAATCAATTAGTGAAATTTAAGAAAAGTTACAGGTAAATGACTGGACTATGCTCTATTAATGCATGTGATAGAGACATAGTCGGGTAGTCATACGAAGAAGATGTAAAAATGTGTATGATAATGTTATGAATTGTTAACTATAAGACACTTTGAGTCCTCATTTTTATTTTGATTTCAAACGCGTTTTGTTTGCCCAGGGTAGTTACCATGGTAACTTAGGGTTTCCGGCATTATTTCAGTATCACATTTAGCGATGAAATAGAAACGAGAAAACAAAAATCCAGGTATATTTTATTTCATCTATATAATTCTACATCATACAATATGTAATCATTTTCACACAGTATTCAATTTTGCTGTATATGATTATATTTTTGTCTCATTAAAACCAATGATTCATGCTTTAAATATGTCCGTGTGAAGACAACCTGTATATAAATCAATTCGTCTCCAAAAGGTCATCACTATGAAATGTGACGCTGGAAACAAAAAGAGTTAAAAAGGCCAAATAAAGTACAAAGTTAAAGAGCATTAAGGACCAACAGTTCCTAAAATTGTGGCCAAATACAGCTAAAGTAATATATTCTGTAGGTAGAAAATCCTTAGTATTTTAATAATGTAAAGTTTTGTTAACAGTTATTTTATAATTATGACCATATCAATGATAAATGATGTCAACACAGAAGTGAAATTGAGAAAGGAAATGGTGAATGTGTCAAAGCGACAACAACCCGACCATAGAGCAGACAACAGCCGAAGGCCACCAATAGGTCTTCAATGAAGCGAGTAACTCCCGCACCCGTAGGTGTCCTTCAGCTGGCTATTTAAAAATGTGTATACTAGTACAGTGATAATGGACGTCATACTAAACTCCGAATTATACACAAGAAACTAAAATTAAAAATCATACAAGAATAACAAAAGCCAGAGGCTTCTGACTTGGGAAAGGCGCAAAATTGCGGCGGGGTAAAACATGTTTATGAGATCTCAACCCTCCCCCTATACCTCTAGCCAATGTAGAAAAGTAAACGCATAACAATAAGACTACTGGGCTGGTGATACCCTCGGAAAATAATAACTCCACTAGCAGTGGCATTGAATGTAATTTTTAACAATTGAGTTTGCGAAATAGTTGTTTTCTGTAATACATTCCAGCACTTTTGAGTATGTTATTTGTAATACACATCATAAGTGTAAATAGTATACGTTGAATGGTATTTTTTTCTTTTAATCTCATAGATGTTATAGAATTTTCAATACAATGGGATATATTTAATTTCAAGATCAATTGACAAAATACGTTTGCTTACCATGTTCTAGAATAACATATTTATGTTCTTGCTTGTGTATTGTTTATTTGTGTTTTGTTTTAAGCAATTCGATTAAGTAGATTTTACACAAAGAAATATCTTATATAAAACAAAATGAAAAAAAAAACAAATCAGTTATATATAACTATTAAAAATTATAACATATCCTACCTTGATTCACATATAAAACTATAAGGCTGAATTACGCATGCCACTCTTCTTGCGGCATACCACTTCAAGTTATAAATAAAACCACAACTGTCTACTTCAATGGTTTTTGGCTCTCTATCTGCCCAGTCGTCAAACATGTTTGATTCTGTCGTATTTTTAGATTGCCACTCATAGTTAATGCCGTTCCTTGACTCTAATCCAATATTAAAAGAAGCAGATTTCACCAAATCTACAACAAATAGTTGAAATAAAAATAGTAAAGTAGACACATATTTTAAATAGTGTTGACTTTGTTAACAAAACTTTCAGCTGTTCAACTTAAAACAAGTTAGTCCATAAATACAGCTTAGTATGCATCAAATATTGATCTCATGCTTCAATTGTGCACATTTTCTGTAAAAATATTAAAACAGCACCTGCATATCAAGTATATATATATAAAATTAATATAAAGATCCATGTTATTACAAATTATAGAAAAATTATAGAAAACTACATCGGCTCTAACTCAAACTTTCTACAATTTTATGTTAAGGGGTCCTGCAATCTTTTAACAGCTTCCTAAATGCTAATTTGTTAACTTGTTTCAGCCGTCCCCCTTTTTCCTGAAAAATTTGGTTGATTATATAGGGAATCACTGAAGCATGACTGAAGAGTGCCCCCTCTTAGGCAGTCAATGGGGACCCACTTATGAAAATTTCTGGATCCGTCACTGAACTGCGTAATCGGACCAGTTGTTCTACCTTTTAGTCAAATGCGTTTTGTTAAAATATACATTTTCACTCTTTTTGTCTTTTAGGAAAATGTTGTTTGTGCTGTTTTTATACCCTTCTACAACGATATTTGTTTAACATGCACAAGTTTAACAATTGCAGTTGTCCAACGCAATCATTATTTTAAACGTTGTTTCCAATATAATTGTTTATATATATATAAATATATATGTATATTCCATTTGATACAATAACCAGGATATTGCATTTTCAATCTTCAATGTTCTTTATAAAGGATTGCCACTTTAAAGAGGGGCGGGATATAGCAAAGTAGTATTAAGTCTTACGAAAACAAACATTTAAACACTAACATGGCATAGATATCGACACAAACTCAGATCGCAGATGCAAACCACAACATAGAACGATAAAGACAGAGCAGGAACATCCTTAGTCAAAAGTGCTGCGTAGGGGTAGGGAGCTCCTGCTCTACAATTGACACTCGAAAATCTACTCATTTATCATACGTTGATACGTTTAAACGAAGAACAGTAATATTATGGAACGCTTTGGCATCATCTAAATACTAAATCATTGACCGCGTGTGGGGTATTGAAATGACAGAAGAAAAGAGTATTTCCAGTAGAAACAACACAGATACTGAAAACTTATTAAATTTAAAACCAGAGCAAATTCAATACTAAAACTTTTTTTTCAAAATTAACGTTAATCACATATAGCATATGGACATTCAAACTAAAAGGTCGATCATACACTGACACAACCAACTTGACAAAAAAAAACAAGAAAGCACAATCTAAAGACAATCATTTGTAAACAGAGCATACAATAAAAAACCTAATACTGATAAATTGGAACCTCACAAAAAAACAGGGAAGGGTAAGAAGATCATGGTATATATATGATATCTGTCATGTTTTTCGTGAAATACAGACATTCTATCACCCTCGATAAAAAAAGGTAATTTGTAATCAGAATGTCTCTAGTATAGAAATGTTTACAGGAAATACAAGCTCCGAAACATTGAAGTAATTGAGTACATATTTCGTATGCAGACGCTGGTGGTATTTTCCTATAAAAAAAATAGACAGTTTACAATTGAGAACCTTAATTCTACTATTTTATGGGGGTGTTTTTTGTGATGGCCGTTTTGATAAGTTGCATGTCAAAATAAGATTTACGTTTTGTCTAATTAAGTTATTGATTTTTAATACTATGGCATATATCTTATTTTAAGATTAATTAACAAAATACAAGTACTAATCAAGTTCACGAATAACTGAATAAATGAACTGGTTTTCTTCTTTGTTGTTTATTTCCACCAGAGTCCCACACATAGAAAGGCAATATTCCTGCAAAACATTATTTGATAAGACAGTAAACCACCTTCAAAAGATAGCGTATACATAACGTAAAGTAAATGTTAAGAGTACTTCTTTGAAATAAGATAAAATTATAAAATAATTTAATACAAATATGCACACATTACAAACACATATCAATTAAAAACGCATATATCAATCATTTATATATTTAATTAATAGGTTTTTTTTTCACAAATCTTCGATATTACTGTATAATGTTTTGAATTATAATATATATGTGTATCGATTCACCTTTGCCTCTACAGTAGTCTTGTGAGTTTTAACAAGTGTGTATGTCGAACCCCTGAAAGCATGAACATAAGCTTCGAGATCATCTGGAACACCTGAAGATAGATGATAGCGAAATTTCAAAATGACATTTTATAGTACTGACGAAACTTCTTACTATTTAAGATATCAAAATATAAATGCAGATTCACCCTGTTGTTTTTTGCAAATACAATATTTGGTTTTGCTTTTATTTCTTAACAAGAATAGAAAGTGTCGTTAGGGGTAAACCCTATTTTATCAGGTTTTGTGTTCATACTTGATATTAATGTTGAAATGAAAATATAAATACAATAATACTGATTTAAACAATCCTTACGTACACTATTTAGTAAAACATTACTGAAGTTCTCTACTCAGTTTCAAAATATCAAGCCTTTCATTACACTAGTATATAATAATAAAGGATTTATATAGGAACCAAAGACATGAAAAAAACATAGGTCCGTGTGCTTGGTTTAAATATATATGTCATTGAATTTTTTTCGAAAAAAAATTTCTCTCTATACTCTTCATAGCATTATCACTCTCAAAATGAAGTTCTCAAAACCTTTTAAAAAATGATAAGAATTTTATAAGACTTTACCAAATGGCTTGTTATTATACATGTAAAATGTTTATAAAAAGAAAAATGGGGGTTTGTGGGAAAAAAGAAATGTAAGGCAATTAAATCGATATAACCAGAAGATTCCAAAAATCTGACGAAAATTCTAAAACATGACAGGCGAGCAACCTGTACATTAATGTTGATTGTAAACGACGTGCTTAACCCAAATACTGATCATTTTTACAACTTTCACAAAAGCAGATCTAATTTGGAGATTTATTTTAAACAGAGAGTAAAACGGAGCGATTTGAGATCCTTTTCATCGAAGCTTGCACCGGATCAGTGTTTGAAGCAGATAGAGAAAAGAATAACTCATAAATTTAGGTTAAAAATAAAAAAAAAAGTAAACTAATAAAACACAAATATTACATATAGCTCTAATCTGACCCCATACTCCAGACTCTAAACAAGTTATACTGGCAATCCCTACTAAAGAATAGCCAGTTGAACAGTCCAATATTTCCGTGTCACCAACTAATTTATTTTTCGTGGTAACAGTTATGTTCGAGTTCTTGCCACAGGTTCTGGTTAATAGGTCTGGACATTCAACTACAAATATATTTATAAAAATACATCGTATGGAAAACATACAGATCATATTCATAAGATATAACGAATTTTCAATACACGATGCTCTTCTACTTTGTAATTTATTTGACCTTTTTCACCTTTTTTTAAAGCGTCATTTATGAGTCTTATGCAAACGAACCCCGGATTTAGCGTACACAGCCTATCATGAGTTGATATACTATAGCAATATCAAAATATAATTACAAATCAGTTAACAAAGGTCTGTTTGTTTTACAATTCCTTGCCCATTTTATAAACTCAAACTCTTTTTGGGATTAGGAACAAGACACCTTTTATTAACAACCATGACAAATTGAATTGAGATAATGTGTTTGTATTTGTTATTTAAGGGAGTTCGCTTATCAGTTTCAAAATACATAGCTTTTCATTAAACTAGTCTATATTGATAGGGGATTAATAAAGGAATCAAAAGAGCAAAAAATGGGCTAATGTGCTTGTTTTCGATATATAAGCAATTGAAATTTTGATAGCGGGAAAATGTTTTCTCTTGATTTTTCGTAATTTTATCATTGACAACCTTAAGCTGTCAACAACTATTAAAAATTAATTAAAAGACTTTTTTCAGATGGATTATCAATATTCACGTAAAAGATTTAAAAAAAGGGAAAATGGAAAAAATTGTTTAAGGCATTTTAATGAATAAAACCAGTGGATTCCGAAAATCCGACAAAAAAATCCAAAATATGACAAGCGAACATCCATAAATGTGTTAATATCTAACATGTCTAATTAAAGCTTAGTGCAAACATAATAAAGCCTTTTTAAGATAAGAACTTGTATAGACTGTACTTTTGTAAATATAGACGATGCAGTTTCCTACTGAAATTAAATATGCTTCTAAAACTTAACACTATTACGTATCATGATTTTTTTTTTATCCTAGACTCATAATATTTTAAATATGGATTTGCCTTGAATTCTAAGAGTTTGAACTTATCTTTTATTATTACTACCCCTCACCCCGTTTCCCCCCCCCCCCCCCTTTTTAGTCTGAGTATACCTTTAGAATTCAATTTGTTCACTATTCCAAAGTATTTATTTTGTTTGGTTACATTCTTTGATTTAGGTTGCACTCTGTAACAAAGATTTTAGGAGAGATAAGAAAACCTCAACCTTGACGATTATGTTTTTATTGACTACCTTGGGTTTATATACCTATATTAATGATGAGTGTATTTACAACCACGCGGTCGATGTCACTGCTGGTGGAGTTTTAATTCCCCAACGGTAACACCAGCCCAGTAGTCAGCAAATCTGTGCTGACTTGCTTTATCGTTAAAATAGTCATCATCAAGTGTTAACTGTTTACAAAAGTTTTGAATTTTTGAAATACAATGTCCTTCTACCTCCGGAATAATTTTCCTGAGCTGTATTTGACAAACCTTTTAGGATGTTTGGTCCTCAATGCTTTTTAACTTCATAAACTTTTTTTTATTCTAGCTTCACTGATGAGTCTTTTGTAGACGAAACGCTCGTCTGGCGTAAATACAAAATTTAATCCTGGTATCTTTGATGAGTTTATTTATTTATATAAATTGCTGGAAAAGCTAACGGTTAGGGAAATATTTTCGAAAGAAGTGTATCATAATCTCTTTGTATGTGTTATATCACATGCGTTCCTAATATAAAATAAATTAATTACATGTATGTTCTATGAAATTTTTAGCATTTTGCAAATTTGAAAAAGTATCCAATAAATAAATGTAAATTAATTAAGAAGGAAATCTACCATAACATAACAAAATCAAACGGTCGATTTACATGATTGACTAAATCAACCAATGGAAAAAAAAGTTGACTTGTTACCAGCACTGTGCAACGAAAAGATGGGTTAAACCTTGTGTAATAGCTAACTAATTATAAAGCTTACAGTTGTATGCCAGTTGTTTATAATTTTGCTGATTAACAATATTAAGAGGGAACATGACCTTTTCCAGGACGTCGGGGTCGGCTGCTTTTTAGCCCGGGATTTCGGGATTGATCGTTTTTGGTCCGTGAATTCTTTTTTCGAATTTCGGGATGTCGGAATTTAAATTTATCTAAATTTGGGACATCGGGATTAAATGCTTTTAAACCTGGGATTTCGAGCTCAGGACCCCTCCGACCCCCCCCCTCTTTCCATATTGGACGGACACCCAAAAAAGATAGACATATTAATTACTTACCAACAGTTGGTCTCTTGTGACATCTTTTGCTTTTCACTGAAAGAATTAATATTAATATCAGTTTGAAGCTTATTAGGAAACTATGAAGTTTTGAAAAAAAGCTTATCCTAGAATTGAAAGTTCAAATGCTCTACAATTTTTTTCAAAGGTCAAAATATAGGGCTGTGCGGCATATTTTTAAGGTTTATATGCCCTGAACTTTTCAGAGTTTAAATTAACACTACCTTGAACGAAGGGTTACCACAGATTTCAATGTAAACAATACGCACGTGTATATTTACTGGTAACATTCCCAAGTTATGTCTCTATGAAATGAAACATAGAAAGCATAACTGGGAACCAGTATGTAAACAAAATTAATTTTCTATGAATATTCTAAATCTCCCCAAAAGAGGCGTGGTTTGAGAAACAGCTGTATTTACAAAGTGCAACCTTTTACGTCATCACCTGGAGAAACCTTATTTATTTTATCAATTTGAGGCTAATTAGGACACAAAAGTTGTACAATTAAGGAACAACGTTGTACTTTGTAATGCATTTTTTTTTGTTAACATCAAATTAAATGAGAACAACAGCCAAACTAAACGTGTTCATAGGAAACATTGGTAAAGCCAAGTTTATCTCATGTTTATCGGGATATTAAACCCATATTACTGCACATATGTGGACTCCAATTTTTTTATTCTCGAAAAATAGAAAATAGGAACCAGAGGGTAAATATCTAACAATCAGTATAATCACAATTGAATAGTCGTTAAATTCGTAAATATCTCAATGGTGCTAAAATACCATACCTGACCGAGCAGATCTCAACAAGTATCGCACCGCAGGTAAATTATCTCATTGTGATTGGTTTAATACCGTCACGTGGTGACCCCCTATGATATATCAACAAGTATGTTGCTGTTGAACATCATATACATCAACACATTATATTTTTGTATACTTTAAATCAAAGAAACGATCGGTGAAATTTGATTTGGTTTCATATTTGATATAAAAATATTTCTAATCATGACTTGTGCATTCATATAGAATGTACCTCCATGATGAATCATCATTAACTTTAGTTTCTACATATTTTATATCTTAATCACAGAAAATAATAAAACAGCGTTCCTATAATTTTGATCATTTAATATGAAAATGTTCGACTCGATTCTGTTAAACAACATGAATTGGCGGCTTTATTCGATACACATTTAAATAAGCTAAAGGATATGTTTGGTATTTTCTGTATTAAAGCCACTCTTGAAGCCTTCGGCTACATTTTGGTATGGCTGTTGTCTCTACAGAAAAAAAATATTTTTCCATTCTCAATTTAATATGTTTAATAGTAAAGTCAACATGGATTACTTTATTACATTGAAACAACACGTTTTATTATTTATTGCGTCCGAAGCGCTTTTCTAGATTTACCTTCATCAGGAACGCTCAATGCCAAACATTTGAAATCTGAAGATGTATGAGCACCGAAACCTTTGAATAGCTATATATATATATATATATATATGTCAAAATGCCTAAAAAAAATAGCCATATTCCTCTAAAGCCAACTTTGCCTGAGGGAGTTGAAATCTTAGTTTCTTAATAATTTATTTTTTTTACTAATTATCGAAGAAAGTAAATCCCGTTTGCCATGATATTCTGGGATTTTTTTCCATGTCGACAAATAAGTTTAACATGTTTAAGTATGTAAACAATACTGATATTATGACCGGATTCATATTGCTTATTCAAACTTCAACATTAACATGATTAATTTTCTAGAAATCTTGAAATTCAAATATTGAAAATTTTGCAAATATTTATCACGATCTGGTGCCAGAAAATAGTTCATTATTTTCCAATGAAAGATTTAAAAGAAAGTATAGTATCAAAAAATGGCATGGTATATTGAAGCAAAAATTGAAAGGGGTGGAAATTTTCATTTCACGATCTGGTGTCAAAACATAAATCGATGTTTTTATTTGAAAAGTTACAAAAACAAATATCAAAACGTGCTTGCTTAGTTTAATATAATAATTAGTGCAATTTAAAATGAATAAATGATATATTTTAGTTTTAAGTCGTACAATATGAAAAACAAATGGTAATTACAATCAATGGTTGAATAGCGCTTAACCTTAAGATACTGTACTAACCATAATAAAACTTCAGGTCTATTATCGCAAAAGAAGTATATTTTGATCCGAGCATTACTGACGAGTCTTATGTAGAAGAAACGCGCGTCATCATTATCATTAATCATATAAGTATTTATATATTTTTGTATATCCTGTTAAGTAAATCAATCATATAAATATTACTTAATACGTCTTATAATCCGTGTTTTATACTGTATTTTGTATTCTCATATAATTCGTTTTTAACAAGCATACGAGATACTTCAAGTGTTTTTGGTCGTGTTGACCATCTGTAAGAAACAATTGCAAGCTTGATACATTGCATATGATTTCAATGATGCTTTCCAAGTATTTCTACTCTTTAGATTTACAAATAAAAAACTTACTTTCAATGACTGGAACAAATAACAATCCCAAAAGAACGGTTATGGTGAGAATTACTGACTTCATCGTTGACGCTTTTAATGATTCAATTTAATACGTTACTGTGTTGTACATATAACCAACTGACAACAGTATATATACTCAATATCATTTGCCACATCAGGTATTGATTTAGGAAATTATCTAACAATTCACATCATGACCAATCAGACAATTATATGTAACAGACCATGGAAATCTTATTTGTTGTTGAGCTAAAAACGGTTTTGAAATTTATTCAATCTTCACTCAAGTGCAACACTACTCTCTATGTCGTTAACAATCATTCATGTGTTAGTGCATCACAAGTAGCCAAACTAGAAGTTAAAATTATGTGCCAGTTTAACAGTTAATTGAAAAGATAGTAAAGCAACAAAATTATAATAAAATCTTGAAACGGAAATGGAAACATTAGATCATACAGTTTGAGTTATCTTACAAGAAAAGGAACTATAGTATGATTGTCAATGAGACAACTCTTCATTAAAATAATTCCGTGTTATTTAACTTTGACTTCACATATTTGTAAAAATGTTCTGATTGATTGGTGTTTAACGCAATTGTCAGAACTATAGTGTTATTTCGTGATGGTCAGTTAATATTGGTGGCAAACAGTGGATTTTTCGGAAGGAACCAACGCGTCTAGATAAGTTGACAATCATATTCATTTAAGATTGGATTCGAGCGATCTTGCCATGTGTGAAATTCGACCTCACATTAATTGAAAAAAAAATCAACGGTAAGTTTGACAAAAAAATACAAGTGTTCATTATATTAAGTTAACTGCCATCGTTTTCCATAATAAACGCAAAAGTTATAGCTAAATATTACTTCAGTTGAAAAAAATACATGGTAATGGCATGCATTTTAATGTATTTTGCTATTTCTTAAGCAAATATTTATTATGTGCTTTCAGTAACATAGATGAAAACATTTTGTCGATTTCGTAGTATTAACATTGAAACATTTCTTATTTTGATTTTGGTTAATATATATTTTTCGGAGTAGAATGATGTCCATATTTGCTGAACTTGTACACTTTTTTGCTTAGGGGCAAGATGAAGCCTCTTCTTTGTTGCGGTATTTTCTCCGACGTTTAAAAACCAATAAATAGGCGTTACTCTTTGGTCGTGTTGTACATATTGTCTCAATGAACAAGTGTAATTACGTGTATTATTGTATCATTTTTAAATGTATCTTACTTATATATACTGTTATAAGGTTTCCATAATCTTATTTGAAATAAAATTTCAACCAGTTCAGCTGTTTGTCTAACTAGCTGATACATACTTTTATATTGTGTTTGAATATGATAACAAACATTTAGGGTTTTACAAAACAAAAATCGAACTTACAAAAGGGGAGACAACATTCTATAAAAACCGGACACATCTTAACGTTTACTAAAATCACACATACATGTTGTGTAGTATCAAACGTCCAAGGAAAGGGAACCAGTGTGCTTTAATATATACAGGGTTGTTCTATATTATATCACATACACGGAAAATGTATAGATTTGAAAGGAAGTCACTTTCAGTTTATCAAAACTTAAAAACTTGTCATTATGAATTCTTGAAAATGTAAAAGATTACACACTTTGATGAGTTTATCCACATGTCTGATATAAATGACAGAGAGATTATGATATAAAGAATAATACATGGCAAAATCCGTATCGCATGCTGTATCCCCACGAGAAATCAATATCAGTCCCGAGTGCCGAAGGTCCCGAGGGCTGATATTGCTCGAGTAGTGATACAGCATGCGATACGGATTCTGCCATGTATTGTTCTGTTTCTCATATATTTTGATAAAATCAAATCATATGATATGTAAAGGAACAATCATTTGATTCTGAGGTGAGGGTCTGGAGTGACAGATTTTAGAAATAAATTTTCTAGACCCTATTTAGATAAAAATAAATTAGCTTGTCTCATTACACATGAAAAACAAATATTCTGTATATTGGTTTTGCTTTGAAAGACAGGAAAAACTCATTGCATTTATTTTCGATTTAAAATTATCCGAGTCCCGCATAGAACATGTAGAAATATGAAAATCACACATTCAGATGAACAATAATACATAGCTCAAAGTAAATAATTATTTATTGTAACATAACAACTAATTTCAACAATGAAAATAAATAACAAAACATTGTCCGATATAAAAGAAAAGTGTATGAACATGCTGAAATTGACATTTTTTCATGGTTGATTTTGTACACTGACATTTTTCAAGTTTTGAACTCGATGATATGGAGTTAATCCTGCTGTTCATGTTTGTCTGTCAGCAGAACATGTATTAAATTTTTATTGCTCTAAAGAAATGCTTGAAAACAAACATCCATCGGTAATTAATCTATAGTATGCATAAGCTCAAGCAATATGTCAATGAAATACGACTGCAATACACATCTTGAGGTCACACAGGTTCATACAACACTTGTCAACATCAATACACAAAAGTAGTCCGGCAGTGGGTGAAACAAACTTTAAAGCGATGTCTGTATAGTATACACAGACGTATGATAAAGCACCCAATTGCAGGATAAATTATATGTATGTAATCTTTGGTCATTTAAATTTATTAGAAATAGTTGTGGTAATAAATGAGTAATTGCATAAATTTCAAGCGGATAACAACTGAGAAGTTCCGGAAACAATATCGAGATGTTCCGAAAGGGGTGCGATACGTGGTATGCGATACTGTTTTTGCTATGTGATACGGGGTATGCGATACAGGGTAGATGATACAGACTGGAGTAATGAACCTTTATTAGATATACAAAATTTCTGTATTTATTACTAAATATATGATAAACAAAAATATTAAATAATTTAATTAAAGACACACAGGCTTAATGGTACAGCTTTGATCTTATTGGTCAATACTCACACTTCCTAGACATGTTTGTAAAATCTGTTTTCTTAAACTTTTTACCTAAGGTTAATCTAATTTTACTCTCAAATAAATAATCATGATATGAAATCGATATAAGATACGTTTTGCAGGTCTTGATGCTTTGCATAAAATATACGACGTTTGAAGCCTTCATGGCAATATTGTTTGACAAAATGGTAAAATATAGAAACTAATATTTGACAGACTTCTGTCTTTTGAACATATGAACGATGTCATTGCAATGTATTAGCAATATGTTTAATACAAATTTTATTTTTACTTCAATGGTCGAATCACTGGCCTTATTCTTACTCCACTTCCGGGTAAGAAATAGAAATAATCGGACAGCTAATAATTGTGAATGCCTAAGGTTAACCATGTGTGTATGCTCGCTGTCTTATTATCTATGTCCTGTTCCTCTACTGTACAAAGTAATTTTCATATTATCTAAGTTTTCTTTTTGAAATGGGATATTTTTAACAGTCTTTCTTTGCCTTGATTTTTATTAAAAATTTATTTACAAAGGAAAATTATTTGACGCGTATTATACATGCTAGTCTTTTCATCATAGATCCATCAAATAAGAGAACAAGACAAGAATGAAACTATAGATATAGATTTTCTAAATTTGGAGATAGTGATGCACGTACGTTGTAACGGATGCGTACACATAAGTTGAATAACTTACCCATAGGTTATTGCGTCCGTGTACTTAAGTAGTGTATATTCAAATATCCCAGACACTTTTGTAACATCTGTTTGATACCAACTTAATACGTTTGTTAAATCATTTTCATTTGCATTCGTAATGAGAAAGTAAATCAATAAGAACTTTAATATCCATTGTCTAATGTGCGTACGTGATGATAGATGGATGCATAAATAAAATATGTTGTTTCTTTCTTGTAAATGATGTAATTAGTCAATCTTTAAACTTCGTACGTACCTTTGTAACAACTATTTTACAATAATAAGATACTATAAGACAAAAACATGATAAAAGTTATCAAGATACGTTTACAATTAGACAGAAAGAGCTAACAGGGAATTTCATTTTCCGTTTACGAACATAAAAAAAAACCAAATGATAAATGAGTATATAATGACATACTAGTTAATACTGTGGATTTATTATTTTTTGTAAGATGCCATTTTTAGGTTGATTTTATAAGTAGAGAGAAACCGTGCATTGAAAAGTTCAATACAATACAAATGTTTCATGTAAAAATATGCTTTGATACAGTCCTTGGATGATGTTAACTTTCCATCAACACCATACACCATTACACCATACACCCTGTGCAATTACACCATACACGTTATACCTGTGCACCATACCATACACCTTACACATTCTATCTACACCATCCGAAATTACCCATAATGCAATTTAATTTCAAAGAAAGCGTGTGACTACAACGTTATCTATTTATTTAAAAAAACGAATTTTGATCACAATACTGTAAATTAATGTATAAAATTAAAACTCAGTTCTTATCATTATTTTGCATAGTTTTAAACTTTGATAACCACACTTTATATACACGTTACACAATCACACCATTCCTCATACACCATTACATCATTCCCCTTACACCATACACCATAGCACAATACACCTTCTACCATTGCACCATATGCCATACACCATTACACCATACACGTTTTTTATAGGAAGTTTACAGAGTTATCTCCGTGTAGCGTTAGGTACCACCTTAAATCCACGCAATATGTTCTCTGTTTGATAGTTGTCTCCTTATCTTATAATATACCATCCCTCCTCTCCTCGCACCAAAAAAAAACAAATCTAAAACACAACATATCAGGTATACTAGCAACTGAAATATCTTAAATCTCTAAACATTATTAAAAATCATAATGTTTTGATTTAAATATATATAAGATGTGGTATGAGTGTCAATGAGACAACTCTCAATCCAAGTCACGATTTGTAAACAATTATAGGTCAAAGTAGGGTCTTAAACACGAACAGCAAGATAAAAATGACTAGTGTAAAACCTTTTAAACGGGAAAACCAACGGTGTAATTCATATGAAAAAAAATTGTTTTAATATATACATTATGTTTAGTCCTTAATCATGAAGAATTAATTCATATTTTAAACAAACTCATCACATAAATAAGCGTTACAATTTCGTTATTCAGACTTGATTCATCAGTGACATTCGAATATTAAAAAAGAGGGGTCCATGAACAAGTTGTCGTGATCACTGTAGCAATATTTTAAATCATGCAAGGCGCGAACTGTTAACCAATAGTTTGTCTTTTCTGTGTGTTCTAAGGGGCCTCGATGGCTAAGTCGTTTAAGTAGTTCTACTACTGTCATCACTAGCCAGTCAACACTGAGGTTGAGAGTTTGTACCCTACATGTGCGGGTGCAATCGACTCCAATCTAAACTGAATAGAATTGTCAGTTTTCCTATCAAAATCGGGCACTAATGCCTATTCCACCAGTAGTTAAAACAGGCCGACACAAAATAGCAGAAAAATCTATACTTGGGAGGGACGTTAGAACACCAAAAATCGACCAATCTGTGTGTTATCTTCCTTTTATTAAGTATGTTCATATACATGTACTAAGAATATTGTGTTGTTCAACTGTACCGTTAAATATTTTGCATTTGTAATTTCTCTTATATACATTAAATTGTTACAGCACAGATATAATAGCTTCACTTCGACGGATAAACTAGAAACTTACGAGATGCCAGATTCAAAAAGAGACATATTTACAACCAAGATCAACAAAAGGATGACAATATAAGTGAAAACCATCAATATTTAGAAGTTCGATCATTGACCACAAATAATATTACAAATACACAGGATATATTCCATATCGATTAACTGGTAAACAAGTAAAAATACATAACGAGATCGATCCAAATCGATCTTGGGATCCGAATCGTGAAACAGTATACGAAGTCACCGAACTTGATGACTCAAGTTTATCAACCAAAATGAAAAGCGTCAGCTAAAAATACTATAATAAACAGAAGGCTCATAAATTAACTTATTAATCTTTATTTTCTATTAATTCTTTTAAAGAATGTCAGTACGATTTCACCTGCTCATTTCATGTAATACAATAAAAGATGCACGGAGAAGCGACATAGCTGCACATTTTATACTCTCGACTTCGTCTCACAGGATCATTGTATAAAAAAAGACATTGAATAATTTACGAAGTACAGCAACAAAATTATACAAAAGATAGGAAATATTTATAATTCATACTTCAATTCGGAATTGATTAGATTTATACAGTAATAAAAGTTGTATTGTTCTATGGTAACAATATCTGATCAAAATAGTGTATCATATGGTTATGATTTGACACAGAATAAAGCTTGCGTGTGTCAAAATTCATAAGTTGTTGTTCGTTGCTAATGCATTAAGTACAGTTATTTTATTACTGTCTGTTAGATCCGATATTTCTTTATGGTATTAATCTGCCGTCAATTATTCCTAAAAAAAAAGCCTACATTTGCACACATTTGAAGATTACAGAAAATTCGGTGTAATGATTTGGTACACTAGTGTCATGGTTAAGTTCATGTCCGACATGGTTCAGTTATGTGATTCCTGTCGTGAATGATGGAAGTGTAATAAACATACATTATGTACAAGTATCAACATACTGTAAAACAATATTTTTGCTGATAATTGTTTTCGTGATTAACCCATTTTATCCTATTTGGAGTCGATAAAGTTTCGCTTTTATCTATGTTATTTTTTTGTACCCAGACGAGTAGATCTGAGTTTTACATATTAAAGATGATCTTTACTTCTTCCAAAAATACACCTATAAAAAAATAAGTCATCTACAGAAAAACTAATATTTAATCATTATTATTATCATAATTTTAATTTAGAACAAGCATATATAAAGAGTTCACTAAAGTAATATATAATAAATGAACTTCAATAATAGCATTTTTTTTTTAAAGTTGGTGTATTCTGAATACACTATGACCTAAGAAAGCACATAGTAATATACATAAGTAAATACAGTATGATTTCCCATGAGACAACTATCCACCGTAGAACAAATGACGCAAATGTTAGGTCATCGTACGGTCTTAAACAATTAGCAAAACTCATACCTTTTAGTAAGGTATTAAAAGGCTCCGACAAAATTAAAGATACTGCAATTAAAATAAGAAAACTTACAGCCTGACTTATGTCCAAAACAAAACAAAAACATAGATATAATATACAGGAAAAAACAACAACCAGTGCATCACAGCCTGTAGACTTTATACAATGTCATTCATAATATGACGTAGTTTTATCAGAATGGAATATTGCTATCAATATTTATCTTATTGTCTGTGAATTCTCGCATTGTCGGGTCAGAAATTAGACTGTACACTGTATAAATGTACTTGTAATAAGCGCAGCAGTAGACGTGTATCATTGAATTATGTTCTAAATCCAATGTAATAATGTACATTGTGATATACTAAATACATAACCGACAATGCTTTTTCTAATATCGGAACCTTATGGCATACAAGAAAAAATAGTTTAACGAGTTAAAAAAAAACCTAATCACTTTTATTCGTTCGTTAAAAAAAGACATTCTGGACCTTTTTATAATTCGAACATGTCATTATCCACACTTTGATATAAAATTTCATATTAATTTCACTAACAGTTTACTACATGAATAAGTTTAAATTGATATTTGAAGACATTATGGTGTCCTCTCGATATGGTTTGTTTAATCTAATAGTTGAGTTATTGTATCATGGACGGTATCATTTCTAAGTAGGTGGACTCTGTCGGGGATAATTATCGTGAGAAATGATTAGAAACGTCTAAAGGCAAAGGAGGTGGGCAACATCATTGCTTAGTCATGAAAGATATATATTATAATTATCGCTCACTTTAATTTTCCGCTTACTAGTATCTTGTTCATCCTTTTCATCCGGAACGCTTTTGTTAGGTGTCCGTTTTATCCGTTTGGATGTACATTTGACGTCCGTCCTGTCCGGTACGTTTCCGTTTCTCGTACGTTGCATATCCTGTAAGTGTCCGTTCTAGGCATTCGTCACCCGTCCCTTCTATTTGATCAGTATGCCAACGGACACCGAACGGATACAAATTTTGTAAATGGAAAATCTATGATTCAACTTTCATAAGATTTGGGTATGAATTGTACATATAAGAGCACCTAAAATACAGTTCTCAATATAATTATATTTCTAAGAGACACCACTCTATGAAAATTAATTGATCGACACCAATTTTTGAATTCGTCCAAGACATTGCTAATATAAACATATGATGCAAGTTCCATAAAATTCTGGCAAGAATTGTACATTTAAGAGTGCTAACAATGCAATTTTGAACAAAACTATTATAAAAAAAAAACTATATGACATAAAAAAAAATTGTAAACGTGAGACCGGACAGATGAACGCACAGACGGACGGACGAAAATACAAACGCCAAATATTTCCATTGAACCTGCAATGCGCTACGCGGGGTAAAAAAAATATATGAATGTACTATTTGCACGGCCTTTTTGCCGCTTACGCCCACCCAATTTGGTCAAAAGACTTTTTCTCATCTTTATTTAATTAGTAAATTGTGTTACTTTAATTTTTCACAATCGTATTCAAAAAAACTATCAATATTAAGGTGCCACAAAGATGTATTAATTTTGATCTTAACCATGACAAATGTAACCAAAACCATGACGAATTTCTAGACTCTTCACTTAACCAAATCAATTGCTTAACCAAACCATACCATTTTGGATATTTTGGTTATCCTCGGTTAATTTCCTGAAAACAACAATTTCAATTTAGATAGTTTGACTTACAGTATAAATTCAAACATTTAATTTGCTTTTTATTTGCTTATTTGAAAAGAACTGAGGCAATTGATTTGGGAAGTTACATAACTTATCCATGACCAACTTAACCGAATTATGACAAAATCACTGTACTAAGCGCTCCTCGGTATGACGACGACCTTACTACCCGTGTTTAAAATGATTACAAATGAAAGACTTTTCGTTTAAATGAGCATTTATGGTCACTTTAAGAAATACGTACAAGGTTAAAACAATATACACTGTAACATTACATAGAATCATATATGGTGTTGTGGACAAGGCTAAAACAATATACACTGTAACATTACATAGAATCATATATGGTGGTGTGGACAAGGCTAAAACAATATACACTGTAACATTACATAGAATCATATATGGTGGTGTGGACAAGGCTAAAACAATATACACTGTAACATTACATAGAATGCATAAGGTAATGCAGGTTTCAATAAAGTGTGAATTATTCTTGTAATGGAAGCCAGGGTTCCCAGTAGAGGTTGGCAATGTGAAGAGTCTTTGTTTCATAAAATATATTCTTTTCTAGTATTAGATTTTCTTTTAGATAATTTTCAGCTCTGCAAAAATTTACTTGGAGAAACAATTTTTCCCTTGTATGGTCGATACCAAACCCTTGTGAAGAATTTTATAAAAGCGTGGTTTGACTAGCCACAAATCGAGGTTCAACCCACCATTTTTATCGTATAATGTCCTGTACCAAATCAGAAAAGTGACCATTGTCATATCATAATTTGTTTCTGTGTGTGTTACATTTTCATGTTGTTTCTGTTGTGTCGTAGTTCTCCTCTTATATTTGATGTGTTTCCCTCAGTTTTAGTTTGTAACTCAGATCGATTTGGCTTTTCTCAGTCGATTTAAGAATTCCGAATAGGGTATACTAATGTTGCCTTTATTTATATATATTGACACCACAACAAAAATAACTCAGATTCTTATATGTCAATGATCTTTTATCTATGCATAATAATTTTTTTCAATTTAAGTATATGGCAATTGTCGGTTAGTATAAATAATTTACCATATATTAAAATAGCTACTAAACAGGAACATACATTATTGTTCAACTAAAAGTCTCATTGTCAGTGGCCATGATAATTTTGCAGTAATGGTATATTTTCAATTTAAATGCAAAATAAAAGCCTGTCGAACAAACAGTTTGCTATAATGGTGTATTTTCAATTTAAAATGCAAAAAAGAAGACAGGTGAAGAATTAAAAAAAAATAAGGTCATTATCTCGCAACTCCGTTCATAAAATAAGTCACGTGATGCCATTAAAAATTAAGTCCGAATTAGAGCATTTTTTACAGGACGATTTTTAACATCCTACTTAATTAATGATATTGAAATTGGTAAACAATGAGATTGTTGTGAAGGACGATTTTAAACATCCTATCAAGTGCTATTGTAATTGGTAAAAAAAAATGAGATTGGTGTGTAGGATGATTTTAATCATCCTATTAAATGCTATTGTAATTGGTAAAAAATGAGATTGGTGTGTAGGACGATTTTTATAATTCTAATTAACTAATTATATTGTAATTGGTATAAAATAGGATTGTTTTGAAGGACGATTTTTTAACATCCTTAATAACTAATTATGATATTGTAATTGGTAAAGAATGAGATTTTTGTGTAAGACGATTATTTAACATCCTTACTAACTAAAGATATTTAGTACTGCAACTAGAGTTCTCTTTTTTAAACTTTAATGTTCCGGAAGAACACATACCTGAATGATATCGATGGAAAGAGGAACACGTGCACAATAAGAAAAACTTGGTCGTAAAAATCCAGAGTGGTAACATTTTTGTGAAATTGAGGTCAAAGGTCAGACCTAAAAATATCAATATTTCAACCACAAGGACAAAAAGGAGAAATTTTCTGATATTTATTCAATAGAATGCTACAATAGTGGTTCAATCATAAGCATATTCTATAAACGATGTTAAAACGACAAATTTGACTACTTTTATGAGGAGCTGCCATTACAAAATGGCGTTGATCTGGAACCTTCTGATTTTTACCATTTGACATATCAAAAGAAGAGGTGGCCTTGACCTTTTCACATCCATTAACTTTCATATTGCTTAAAAATTTTCACTACAGTATATTACAGAACTATTTTCAAAACTATAAAACACCAATTATTTCAATATTTTTTTTTCTATTTTGGAAAAAAAAAAAAAATTCAAGCACTCAAACAGTGTTTTTTATTTTGCATCTAAAAGGTTGTGTATTTTGTGAAAATTAGTATCTAGTTATAGATAAATACATATTGTGTATATGCTAAGTCTGGACAAATCAGTTATAACACATAAATAGTCAACCGAGGCGAATGTGAGGTTTAAAAAAGTGTGACTTGCATTGATTTAGCGTTTGGTTGAGTGTAAAAAAAGACAGTTTGGTGCATGAACATTTTTTTAGTGGTAAAAAAGTGTAGACTCATCAATGTTTTGGGAAAGTGATGGAAAATAATACAATGTAATGCCAATTTGCTAATGTTGTTATCTAAAATCAGCCATGACCCTAAATAATGTTTTTTTTTAAAGCGACGCACAATAGCTCTAGTCTTATGAACCAATTTCTTCGTCATCATATGTGGATTCAGTACGCGTATTAACATTACATTACACTTCCCTTTTTTGACAAAAACAAGTTCGGCGTAGGACTGAGTTTGTCCAAAACAAACACAGCTTATGAGCCCAAAGGTTTACCTTTGCTGGTACAAAGTTAATCTTGTTATCAATCTGATGACATTTGTCCCATGAAAAATGTTGGGGTTTATCATTTTTTGTCTTCCCGGTCGAATATTTGGAGGAATTCGGAACACGAACAGGACCTCTCTTACCTTTGGTATAATGAAACAGCCGCCAACGATGATGCACTGCAAACAACACGAACATAGAGCAGATAACAACCGACGGCCACCAATAGGTTTTCAATGCAGCGAGAAACCTGAAATCTGCTCGTGCCATGGAATGAAATGTTCCTTACTATCAATTGTCTTCGTGTTGGTGACTATATTGTCGGCACCTTTTTGTATCAAACTTCCCCCTTGGTGTTTTGAAACAATGCCATTTGGAGCGTAAATACCATATTGATTCGGTCAAACAAGTGCATTGGCAATGCCTGACAGGTTCAGTCTTAAGTGTACCTCAGCATAGGAAACACAAAAGCCATGAGAGTACAAATTTTCTATAAATGTTCGTGACCCATAGTTCTATATTCATGATAAAACTGCAAGACCAATCCCAAATGTAATGGGTCGAATGTTGCGCCAAAAGCGATTTATGTTGTAATATCCATACATTTACTAATGTGTGTTATCTTTAGGGACAATATACAGTTCAGAAGCGCCTTTGTGTGATTTTTTTCATCAATAAAAACAACAAATTAACTTCCGAAGCGATGCGGGCATCTTTTCCATAGAAACACCCTACAAGGACATAGCTCACAAGAGCGCTCTGGTGGCAGAATGAAGTAATTGTTCTTCTTTTAATGTATCTTTGATATCTTTAGACACAGTTTTGTGTAATTCTGAAATTCTTTACATAGACGTCTATTTTCCAGCAGCAGATATGGCATCCCCTATATTGAGGTCAGAGCTAAACTCTATATTTGATATCCATTGGCCACGCTGTGTCTGAATTGTAAGGTGTCATAATATCTAGTAAATGTGTGCTGGAGTTTGGCAGTTTGGTGAGCATCAGAGACTATCTTTGGTAAAAGTGATCGGTATATATCGAGGATGTGCTACATACATTTGTAAGAAAGGACTTTTTATGAAAGAACAGATTATCACTAACAATCGTTTTCAATGAATCGACAGCAAGTTCAAATTTTAATTTTTCAGTAAGTGTAAAGGTAGACTGCATTTGAAAATAAAACTTTACTCGCGTTTTTATTGCCATGCATGAATAAATGATTACTTACATTAGCACGCCTCAAAAGACTGTCAACACGTTCAGACGACTCATGTTTGTGTAGTTTTCTGTCGTTTTTAAAGGTTGCGCTTTTACATAAAAAAAACTGTTTTCATATCCAAACTACAAGGAGCAAACTAAGCGCGAGATCGAATAAAAGTTTCAGGTAGTGAGGATGCATGTGGATCAGTTTGATCACATATATAGCTTTCTCTTAGTTCTGATTTAAAGACGCAACAATTTTGCCTTCTTGTGTAAGTCTTTAACATTATTGATGATTCAGAACTCTTTCGCCAAAGGAAAGCAGAATATCAAGAGAAATTGATTGTAGCATCACCTTGTCACACACTAAATTTCTGCGAAACTACAATTAAAGTATTTTTTCCCATACCGCTTGCATGCATATTTATTGCTTTGGGGTTGAACATTGACATACAATGTTTTTTTCACACAATTTCAAATAGTGATTATCCGGAAAAACATCTTATCCGAAGGTTTTGGTTAACTTTTATAAAAAGTCAAAATTTTATCAACTGAAATATATCTTATTAACAGAAAATACACGAAAGAACTACTATGTATATTAAAATCTTTCAAAAATAGATTTACTTTTCCTAAAAAATGTACATTTATCACATCGAAGCTATCAAATTCATTGTAAAGGAAAAATAAATTGTGGAGTTGATTGACGGATAGAAAATTTCCGTAATTAAAAAAGGTACAAATGATGTTTTTATTTTTGAGTGTTTGACAAAATTGTTTGAGATTTGCCCAACAAAATTTGGATGCAGTATTGCAATAACATATATTGTCCTCTCAAATGTCAAATACTGTTATTAAGTCATATGTTTTCTCATTTTAAAAGAAAAACGCATTAAATTTCCCTCTACAAATAGCCAACTTTAAGTTTAAAGTTTTACTTGGGAAAGGTATTATATTTATGTCTTTATCATTTCTATGATCCTTGATGTGCATCGAAAATGTTTACGAAAATAGCAGATTTAACAAAAATATTAAGTTTTTTTTATTTTAAAGTGACTAACCCACAATCGTAATTGAGAGGTACCCCATTAAAGGGCTAAAATACAAAAATGTATTCATGGAAACTTTTTACGACCTGACGGAAATAAAAATATAGATATTATTCTTTCATTTAAAACAATTTCCAGTGTTATCCTGGAACATAAAGCTCGTTAACTAAGCATCTTTTCCGAGGTCAGTTGCAGTACTGATTGTAATTTGTAAAACACTAAGATAACAGATGTTACATTTGTGTAACAGCACCAACTTCTTTTTATTTATATATTGGTTAGCGGATATTATTTCTATAATAGTTAATATTTTTTTGAGTTACATACTGTGCTAGTGATATAATACGATATATATGGGATCAACAACTTCCATTATAGGTGAGAGCGAATTTGAATCCCAATATGGAAATTACTGACCCCATACATATATAGTATTTGATCACTAGCACACTATGTGACGAATTTATCTCACCGACTATCTTAGAATGTGGCATTTAGACGAATGGCATATCAAAGTCTTCAATATTGTAAGTATTAATAACATACACGGCTAGGATCGTGGTTTTTCGAGTGATTTTGGTCCTTTTTTTCGAGTGTAGTTTGGGCTTTTTCGAGTGATAAAACATGTGATAAGTTCAATTAACGGATATGTCGTAATTATAACAGTTGTTTACATTACTACCCATCTTATATTGAATACTATATATGTTTTGATCAACAAAGAAGCTCGATTTTCTTGTATTTATTAAATAAATCAGTGTTTGTTATTGTCCTGGTTTTTTTGAGAGCAACTGTTAATTCGTCCGGGTTTTTAGACAAATGGTCCGGGTTTTTTTTTACAGAAAATTTGAAGGTATTCTAGGCCTTAAAAATTGACTTTTTTCTAGTTTATTACTGTAATCAAAGTCATAAGAAACCTCAAAAAAAATTCTTTAATTTGTCCACATTTAGAAGAAGTTTTACTTATTTTTTCGACGACATATTTTCCGTATGCATAGTGACCTGAGCGTAACCCTCCTCGTAAAAATCCGGTGATCGCAATACGCATGGGTCTGTCATTAAAATAAACAATTATCTGATTGTACATGTTAAACACGTGCTCAATATCCATGATTTTTGTTATGTGTTTTCAATAAGGTGACAATCGGTAAACTTCGGCTTTAAAGCACGGTATTTAATGAGCAGCCATATTTTTTAAATCATAACAGACAGAGAGAAAAAAAAATGACGATTATACGATGACAAAATCGTGCACAGACTTCTAAGTTTATGATATATACATGCATTGGTTCAAGAATTGGATAAACATTATTTTTCTCCACTCACTGGTTTCATATGACTTTAAGTGAAGGACAATATCATATATTCCAAATAAGTCCTCAAAAACATATCGCAATGGATCTTTTTTCAATTTAATGCAAATATTCTATTTGGAGAGCGTATTACAACTTAGAACATTACGCAGGGATCTCATATTCATTTTAACTTTCATGCTAGTTATGATTTTACAGTTAATAATATTTCTTGTGGTAAACTCCGGAGATTAATAAGAGAAATATATTAATATAAAATCATAAAGAACACACACACTTACTCCATCCCATTTGTATTGCCATTGAACACAAAGTTTGAATAAAATTTCAGATAAAATCAACAATGAAATGAATAGTTCATTAGCCTAAATGTGATCCTTTAGCAATGATAGACAAATACAAAATGTGTATATCATATGCTATCACCAGCTAGATTGTCGAGTGCTTCGAACGACACCAGAAATAGCATTTTAATAGATATAGGAAGATGTGGTGTGAGTGCCAATGAGACAACTCTCCATCCAAATAACAATTTATAAAAGTAAACCATTATAGGTTAATGTACGGCCTTCAACACGGAGCCTTGGCTCACACCAAACAAAATGCTATAAAGGGCCCAAAAATTACAAGAGTAAAACCATTCAAAATGGAAAAGCAACGGTCGTATGTCTTGATTAATATTCATATTTTCCACTTTTAAAACACTATTCTTTTTTGCAAGGAAGTCATCATGGTGTTTAGTTGCTGTATGACCAATTATTATATCAGACTCCTCCTCACAGTTGTAGCAGTTAGTTGTTTTCGGTTTCCATTTCTTAAACAATAAAAAAAATAATATAAGATACAAGACAAATAGATCATGAAATATCTATGATGTATACTCTTTTAAGAACATACATCTCATCTTATATAATATATGTATGTACGTCTCAAATCGAATTGTCTATGCTTATGTTTCTGAACTTATGAGTACTGGAACCATACGCGTATGGTCACGACCATATGCGTATTTTCATCTGGTCAAACTGTACAAGTATGGCCGGACCATATGACATATGATAGATATAGGAAGATGTGGTATGAGTGCCGATAAGACAACTCTCCATCCAAATAACAATTTATAAAGGTAAACCACTAAAGGCCAAGGTACGACCTTCAACAAGGGGTCTTAGCTCACACCGAACAACAAGCTATAATAACTAAACCCTAAAATAACTAGTTCAAAACCATTCAAACGGGAAAGCTAACGGTTTATGTAGACGAAACGCGCGTCTGGCGTACTAAATTATAATCCTGGTACCTTTGATAACTTTTGCACCACTGGGTCGATGCCACTTCTGGTGGACGTTTCGTCCCAGAGGGTATCACCATCCAAGTAGTCAATACTCCGGTGTTGACATGAATATCAATAATGTGGTCAATTTTTCTAAATTTCCAGTTTACAAAACTTTGAATTTTTCGAAACACCAAGGTTTTTTTTTTGTCCCAGACATGGATTACCTTTGCCGTATTTGGCACAACTTTTTGGAATTTTTGATCCTCAATGCTCTTCAACTTTTTACTTGTTTGGCTTTATAAATATTTTGCTATTAGCGTCACTGATGAATCTTATGTAGACGAAACGCGCGTCTGGCGTACTAAATTATAATCCTGGTACCTTTGATAACTTTAGTGGTGGGGTGTGGTAGAAAAATAGTAAATTAACGAAATATATAGTTATGTTACTCGGCAAAAAAAGTAATAAAGTGGCGAAAAATGTATTGTTTTGGCGAAAGAGGTGGCGAAAAAATACGTGTCCAAGGGGAAACCCAATTTGGAACCATATAGGTATATCTTTAAATATATGTTATGATGGTATGATACTAAACCCCTAACGAGAGGGATTGTGCCTGATATTCATATGATGAAGACATAATCTTTCAATCAGTTTAATTGAAGTCTAGTAGTCATGAACCTCTGGCCTTAGTTAGCCTTGTATTCTTTTTAATTTTAGCTTCTTGTGTACAATTTGGAGTTAAGTATGGCGTTCATTATCACTGAACTAGTATATATATTTGTTTATGGCCAGCTGAAGGACACCTCCAGGTGCGCGAATTTCTCACTGCATTGAAGTCCTGTTGGTGACCTACTGCTGTTGTTTGTTCTATGGTCGAGTTGTTGTCTCTTTAATTTGATACATTCCCAATTTCCATTCTCAATTTTATACATTAGAAACGATTCAATAAAACAATAAACTTATCTATAAAAATGACGGTTACATGAAATGTATTGATTTATAGTTCAAAGGCTACCCAAAAACAGCACAAGTTACAGGTTGGGTGTATCTGTTTTCTGTCCGTCTTTAGTATCAATTATTCAGCCAGGGGCATTACTCAAACAAGTAACATTTAAAATTACCTATACAAGTAATGTTGAAAACGAGGCTAATATTTTAAATATAACTTATATAAGTAACTTTTCTAAACATTATTTTTATAGGTGTCCAACTACACAGATTTTACTACCTTTTACAAATTTTCACGGTCATCTGGTTATTTTTCCCATGAAATATAAAATCTAATCTTTCTGAAACACTAATTGCCTTTCTGACGCACTTATCTTTCATATCGACGCTTTTGGGTCAAAGATTGGTCCCTTGGGACTATTAAAATATAATTTTCCTCAAAATCTTGAAGGTAGACAGATATAAATAGATAGAAACTTGTAAATTAATTAAGACTTGAAGTTACTTATAATTTGTAACCCAAAACAATTACATATGTTCCTTAAGCAAGTGTTATTACTAATTCTTTCAAAGATGTATAAAATAACTTATTCAAGTAATATTTATGTCATTATTTTTAAAGTAACCCTTTTTTTTCTAAATCTAATAAATTCTTCATTTTATGATATAAAATGCTGTAAAAATTTATGAAAACTACATTTAGTCCATGTTTCTATTGAAATTTAAAATAACTGTATTGAGTAATTTTATAATTTTTTAAAACAAAAATTACCTATATAAGTAACTATAAAAAATTACTTGTTTAAGTAATGCCCCTGACTGTTTTTTGTCAGTTCAACTCTTGTTAAATAGTTCATTAAGACATTTTTGGAAGTTATCTTGAAAGTCGACATTTTGCTGTTCAGTAATAGTCCTCAACATTAGGTCCAACTACTTATATGGTCCGGAACACTCACATTAGATTGTTGACATCACGGATATATACTGTACATGCAATTTATAAGATGTGAGAAATATATAAATGAACGATACTTGTTTCATGATAAAATGAAAGTGTTGATACACCATGTGCCTTCAAAGTACTTAATTTGAGTCTTTATTGTATAGTTTTTAACTAAACACATAATATTTTTATCTATATGAAATGTGTATAATCACTCGATAAAAAAAAGGACACACTCGAAAAAGACCGGACTGCTCTCGAAAAAACCCGGACATGAAAAACTGAATTTACTCTCAAAATGTCGTTTTCAATACAATAACAATAGTTTTTGTAAAGTGTCTGTATAGCTAAGGATATATAGATTCCATGTATGCATTTCCGTCGACATTTGCATTCAAAAATTTGGTATGTATAAGAAAATGGCTTTATTCGGTATTTTGGAATAAAAGCATTTTAAGGCTAAATTTAACTTTTTAAACGAAAAGCAATGTCAGAATGATACCATCTTTATACCTCAAATGCTAACATATCATGTACAACTTTGTTTATCAAACTCGAGCTTCTATATCACGTCTTGTTTGAAAAGAAATCTGTTTGTTTACATTTTTGTTCATATTCACTCGAAAAAGCCCGATCATGTCACTCGAAAAACCACATTCCTAGCCGGACACTATACCTACCGTGACCTACTTCTATTGGTTTAGACAAAAACAAATACCAACAATAACAACTTGTATATTAGCCTCAAATGTGTTTTACGAATTTATTTCAATCGTTCATAATATTTTTTTCGTCTGTTGAAACCTTTTGCTGTTACAAAATGATGGAAATTATTATAAATTAAGGAATGTATCTCCCTCATGCAAAGCTCTGATTCCTTTCACGGATTTGGCTATATTTTTTGGACCTTTTGGATTATAGATCTTCATCTTTTATATAAGCTTTGGATTTCAAATATTTTGGCCACGAGCATCACTGAAGAGACATGTATTGTCAAAATGCGCATCTGGTGCAACAAATTGGTACCGTTAATTTTATTAAGATTTTCCCTCAACATCCGTTTTAATTGACCTTCCAACTGACTTGATTTGAGCGTCACTGACGATCTTGCGTAGACGAAACGTTCTGCTGGTGTACAAATATCATTATCAGATACCTTTGATTAGTTTTTCGATCTATCTTTATACAGTGAAACCTGACTAAACCGAATCCTGTATAAACCGAAAACCTGTGTAAACCAAACATGTTCGTAAGCACCGTCATATCAAATAAAATGCGTTGTGAACCTGATTAAACCGAACATTGGCCAAAACCGAACAAAATCTCAACTCCAGAAGAGGTTCGGTTTTAACAGGTTTCACTGTAGTACACTAGAGGTGACAAAAAACTTAACCTTTATAGGTAACCTTATCTTCAACTGTTTAGAAAATCACATGCCTCTTTCAATGTGGCACTTCGTGAGTTCAATTTAAGTATACTTATTTTGATGTAGAGTTGAATGGATTTCCAGAAAAAAAATACTTGACAAAATAAGAATAGAGTATAAAAATATAAAAAAAATAGAAATTAATGCAAAGTTAAGTAGTGGATGAAAATTATGCATATACAATATAAACTCATCCAGGATTAAAACTGTGTACGTCAGACGCTTTTTGACCTACACAAAAGTTTTTAAAAATTATTTACGAAGAGGATTTTGGTACAGTTTAACTATTGCTATTATGGTAGATCATTCTTACTAAGTTCGTAAACTTCAAAGTTAAGTAACAAGTAAATTTATAAATATAACTATATCAATGATTATATTATGTATGGAACAAAATAAGTTGTATTTACTGCATAGTTCGGTGCACAAAATGTTCAAATAACGACAATTGTTTTCTATTCTTTATATTTATTACTCTATAATATACTTTTCTTTGTTTGTTAACCTTTTTTTTTACTCTATTTGTCCTTACTTTTGACCTCTTATTATATTTTTGTAAACTAATAATATAAGCCAGACCCCTATACTTTTATCGTTCAACAGTGACACATAACCTTATATTTTGTTACCTTTTTCTTAATATAGATTTGGTTCACATAAACCTGAATTGAAATCAGCCACAGATTGCTGATGCATATCATCTTTAATGTATCACAGTATCTAATAATATATATTTGGATATAAAGCTGTACTTGGGCCTTATAAAAATAAATGCAACTATAAAATTAATTCGTGCGCAACATGTCTTAATGGTATAATTGAATACATAATACATAAAACTCTAACCCAAGACAAGTAATCGAATCGTGTACTTATCTTCATTGATTGACAGTGAATGCTTACAAGTAGGTAGGATTCAACTTTCGTAAGTTATTTACAAATTTTTTAAAAATTACACATCATGATTTCTCTAATTTTTGCGATATTTTCACATTTCTTGATCGGTCGGGGAAAATGTTTCTCCTCACTAGTGATAAATATGTTCTCGGCAAATGATTGATCGAAATTTAATTCTGACATTAATTTTCTTGTTTTTTCTGAGTTTTCCTAATGTGATGTCATGAAAAGACGACCATGCCTAATGCGTCACATAAAAAGTACACACACTTTCCTCAATTATTTGAAAAGGAATGATAAAATAATTAGAGAAACAGATTCCATCATTATAACTTGTGTGTTACGATATTTCTCCACTCTCGACAGTTTAATTTTAATTATTTAAAAATATTAAAATTTAACTGTCTCGAGTGGAGAAATATAATAACACACTTTTTGCAGTTGTGGAATCTATAAATTGACTAATTATATTTATTTCGATTATCGTTACCATTATGCTAAAAAAATACATGTTCGTTATCATAATTTGTAGACAAACCATTTTATCCAATAGCATCACTTATTGTGTGGATCGGATAGCAATCGCTCACATGATTCTTCAAAATTGCATCTTTTCAGAATCTAGAGGACTATGGGTAATCTCATTGTTCGTACACCAAAACGAAAACTACGTTACGTCATTGGTTGAATTTCTATTGTTTATCACGTTTTAAACCAATCACAACGTTTTGGTGTATGCTTTTTGGAAATATTACCCAAAATGCATTAAATTCTGAAACGGCGAATTGTATCGTCTTCAATTGAATGTAACATTCATTTTAATAATCATTTAGTTAAATGAACACTGTTTTTAAAAACAAATCGGTGTAACAATATACAATATACAATATACAATATACAATATATGTTAATTAACCGATTACTTGTTATAATTCGATCTGTCCAGGGTTTAAAAGATAAAATTGGCATAAAAGCTGTCATGTTAACTATAAAAATAATAATATCATTTGAATGTTGTTTCAAACATTTGCGTAATGGGATAAAGCATATCCATTACATCTTGAGTGACTGAATTAACTGCCAAAATAAAAGATAGATAGATAATTATTTTATTCTCATAAAACCATGCATGTACAAAGGTTACAGAGAAGTTAAAAAAATAATAAACACATAAAAATAAAAATGCATTTAAATGAGGGACGAAAGACACCAAAGGGACAGTCAAACTCATAAATCTAAAACAAACTGACAACGCCATGGCTAAAAATGAAAAAGACAAACAAACAACAGCACACATGACACAACATAGAAAACTAAAGAATAAACAACACGAACCCCACCAAAAAACTAGAGGTGATCTCAAGTTTTCAGGAAGGGTAAGCAGATCCTGCTCTACATGTGGCACCCGTCGTGTTGCTTATGTGATAACAAATCCGGTAAATAGTCTAATTCGGTAGGTCACATTCATGAAATGGAGGGGCTTGTAGTTACGACGTAATTAACATATCCGATATCATTTGTGGAACGGTTAATTCCATAACGGTCAACCAACTGGTGATGGCGTCCGTAAAATTTACGAAGGGATGATTTCAACTTCACCATTTGGAACTCTTGGTTTAATAGCTTCCTTGTGAGCAGCAACCCTTTATCAAGAAATTCATGATAGGAATTGCAAGCACGGGAATATCGTATCGATTGGGAGATATATAACCCGTATGCAGGTGCTGCTGGAATGTTGCTACTTAGAAATGGAAAGTTCACAATTGGAAAAAATGCATAAAATTAAAAATAAGAATGTGTCTGAGGATACACATTCCCCCACTCACGCTTTGCAATATAAAAAAAAAGTATATAATTCTAGAACAGTAAGTGACTCACTACCCTGTTTTGAACTAGTTCTGTTAGTTTTGGTTTTCAGCATATTGCATGAGTTTCATAAATTTGGATGAGGAAAACTTAAGTAAGATATAAAAAAGAAGATGTGGTATGATTGCCAATGAGACAACTATCCACAAAAGACCAAAATGACACAGATATTAACAACTGTAGGTCACCGCACGGCCTTCAACAATGAAAAAAGCCCATACCGCATAGTCAGCTATAAAAGGCCGCGATAAGACAATGTAAAACAATTCAAACGAGAAAATTAACAGCCTTATTTATGTAAAAAAAAAAAAAAAAAAAAAAAAAAATTAAGTAAGAGTTCACTTACGGAAATGGGTCAGACGGACGAACTGAAAGACAAATTGACGGGAAGATGAACATGCAAACGCAAAGACTGTCAAGACTAACACAACGCCTAGGGCATAATTCATTGGATTATGAAACTCTTAGAATAAGGGGGGGGGTAAGGGGGTAAGGGGGGGGTATTTTTGCATTAGTCCTTTTATCATCAAAACAAGCGATGCTGATGAAATGTGAACTGCTGTGCTTACCCATATAGATTATAGAATATATTACATGTAGTTGAGCTCTGACAGATCTTCATGAAAAATGCATGAGGGGGGTCCTTAATTTTTGTGTTCTTTAAATTTTTAATCCTTATCTCCATTCTTTATATTTTTGGTCCATTCACTATTCTCT